>NC_060130.1:932638768-933322406 GCF_021461395.2 Schistocerca americana
ACAATATATTTGTCCAATGACTACCCGTTTATCATCTGCATTTCTTCTTGGTGTAGCAATTTTAATGGCCAGTAGGGTATACGCGTAAAACATTTCTTGCGATCTCCTCAGGGTTGCCAGAGTACTGCAGCTTACTACTTGCTCATTATGTTGTTTTGGTGGCCTACTAAAGGTGGACAAAAAATGGTTCAAATGGCTCTGAGCACTATGGGACTTAACAGCGGAGGTCATCAGTCCCCTAGAACTGAGAACTACTTAAACCTAACTAACCTAAGGACATCACACACATCCATGCCCGCAGGATTCGAACCTGCGATCGCAGCGGTCGCGCGGTTCCAGACTGAAGCGCCTAGAACCGCTCGGCGACTCCGGCCGGCCAAAGGTGGACAAAGTTTGAAGTAAATCTGTGATCCCAAAGTCGTGGCCTCCCGTTGTGAGTATGGGCCAAAGCTGGAGTGCAGCAGCTTAAAGAGGTGGGCGACCAATCAGAGTAACGTGCAGTGACGTCTTGTCAGTTTAGCATCATCTGGTGGCGTGTATGCGTGACGCCGCCCCTCAGAGAACTGCCAGCACCGGAAGAGAGAGCTCGCCTGGTGGTGTGCCAGCGGAAGACTTAAAAAGTACCGCCCCTCGCGTAGCTGTGAGCAGCACCACAGGTGCGGTCGACGAAGATGCCGTCATTACCACACATTCATTGCATAATACGAAACTGTCAGTAACTTCAGACTAATGGCTATAAAACCTTGTAATTGGACAGTAAAATGAAAGAAACTGGGAAAAGACAGAGTGCTTCAGTAACAGCCAAGGTGTTGGAGAAATCAACTGGCAGTGTTTTCTTTTTTTGCACAGGCAAAGGAATTTTGTATTGTTCGGGCAGCAACAAAGAACAAATAAACAAAGGTTATATGACAAATCTCAGTGTCGAAGTAGTACAAGGAAGGTTATGAATTGCCAATATGGCAACGGAAGAAAAATTCAAGGACGTAGAGGGACGCAGGGAAGTACCGGAAATTAATGCGACAAATAACACATAAGAAGTCGAAGAAAATTGTTCAAATCAGGAGGGAGGTGTCGTTCAGTTTCTCCATTGCCCTTGGAGCTCAAGGTCGAAAACTACCTTTAGGCGTGATTTCCCTAAATCGCTCCAGGCAAATGCCGGGATGGTTCCTTTCAAAGGGCACGGCCGACTTCCTTCCCCATCCTTCCCTAATCCGATGAGACCGATGACCTCGCTGTCTGGTCTCCTCCCCCAAAACAACCAACCAACTACCTTTAGGTATAGGACTTGCTTCAGTGAGTAGAACTATACTCCAAGGTGCTGGCTTCCTTGGCTGTAGAATTCCACTATAGACAACCACACACATTCTTGATTGTCGGCCAGGGTTGAATGAAACACAGGCAGTGGTCTTTGGTTGACTGTATGAAAGCACGCCTACAAAATAGATTTAATAAGGTAAATAATTTTCTGTACAGGCAAGATTATTTATAAAGTCAGACCCTTATTTCTCTTCAAGCAACAAAATGAAATTGAGAAACATATCTGTAATGGAAACGGGTAACTTCTGCCTCTCAGAACAATCCCCCATATAATGCAGGGTGAAAAGGGTATTAAGATATAAGTGACAAAGTGACATGGAAAGTACCTAAAATAAGAAAAAGATAAATTCTCACCTAACAGCACTGCAGAACTTCTTAGTTCCAAGGAGAATCGGAATCTACAAAAGACGTTGAATTGCATCTCAGTTGTGTTCTTGGAAACAAGATCTATGGCGAAACTTCCTGGCAGATTAAAACTGTGTGCCGGACCGAGACTCGAACTCGGGAACTTTGCCTTTCGCGGGCAAGTGCTCTACCGACTGAGCTACCCAAGCACGACTCAACGACCCGTCCTCACAGCTTCAATTCCGCCAGTACATCGTTACACTGGGTTCCCAGCGGTCATACAGTTCAGTCTGTCGGAGAGCAGACTCTTATTTCTGCAAATTCCTTCAAAATGAATATGGCAACCTTCTCCACAATGATAACCTGGGATCTGCACTTTCGCAGTTAAAGGTCTCAATACTTCATAAACTTTTAACATAACTTCACCACATCGAACAATGGTTAGAACTACGTGACAACGATTTCTTAATGCAGCGAAATACACTGAGGTGACCTCCTTTTGGCCAGTGTAGTGCAACAAGTCGACGTGGCATTGGCTCAACAAGTCGTTGAAACTCCCCTACAGATAGCAGTCCATAACTGCCAAAGTGCTTCCAGTGAGAGATTTTGTGCACAAACTGACCTCTCTATCGTATCCCATAAATTATCGATGGGATTAATGTTGGCCGATCTGTGTGGCCAAATCATTCGCTCGAATTGTCCGGAATGTTCTTTAAACTAATTGCGAACAATTGTAGCCAAGTGACATGGCACATTGTCATCCATAAAAATTCGGTAGTTTTTTCGGAACCTGAAATCCATGGATGGCTGCAAATGGTTCAGTTGGACTAGAGGACCCAATACATTCCATGTAAAATCAACCCACACCATTATGGAACCACCACTAGCTTGGACAATGCCTTCTTGACAACCTGGGTTCATGGGGCTTCGTAGAGTGTGCGTCACACTCTAACCCTGCCATCAGCTCTTACCGTCCTAAATTAGGACTAATCTGACTAGGCCACGGTTTTCAGTCGTCTAGGTTCCAATCCATATGGGTGCGAGCCCAGTAAAGACGGTAAAGGCGATGTCGTGCTGTTAGAAAAGGCACTCACGTCGGTCGTCTGCTACCATAGCCCATTAACACCAAATTTCCTCACACTCTTGCGACTGTATCTAACAGTTACTGCTTGTGTAGTTGCTCTTCTGAACAGAATCCCTCACGAGGAAACCAGTTGCGTTTTTACCTGTGGTTAGTCGTACTGTAGGTACCTGCGCTGTGCGCAGCTCTGTTTAAAGAGAATAGCTCGATGTAGCCTGCTTTCATGCCCCTCAGCTAATTCGCTGCACATAATAACCCGTAGCTATGGTGCTGCAGTCAAATAGTATATGCATTGGCTAAAATTGCGAGTTAATATAATACACAGAAATACAAAATAAAAATTAAATGAATAATTTAATAACAAGGGTGAAATTCTTTTCCGCAAAGCGAAAGAAAATTGACATTAGAGCCAGTCAAGCTAGGAAACAAGGTTCCTAGACTGGAAGCAGCAGGGTGTTTTGATAAAATCTTTTTCATTTGTTAGACATGCAACTACATTAGCACTTGGGCACAATTATTAAGGAAAATACCTTCCACCAACACATGGGACTAGCCTTACAACATTCTTAGTGTTCAGCTGTCTTTTTAAATTAAAATTTAAAACTGACATTCCAAAATTTAAAATCATTAAAATGCAATATGAAAGAATAAGAGTCTCTTGTGGGATTAAATTACTGCTTGCTCCAGGTCCTCAACAACGATTTCAGAAAATTTAAATTGATAATAACAGAGCTTATACAAGTACAAGCGTGAACAGAATGAGGCCAGCAAAATGCAACTATAAAAGTTAACCCTCATGCAGAATTATATTACTGCTTGGTCCAGGTTTTCAAGAACGACTTCTCGAAGTTTACAATTTAATATTAAACAGAGTGACCACACTAAAATCTAAATATAAAAACTTAATTTTCAACCTATGACAACCATGGCCGAGCTGACCCAGTATTCTTGCTTAACAATAACAGGATAACCACCGAATTTACATTTGAAACCAGCACGACCGTAGCAGTATACAGTGGTTTGAGGTACAGATTAATATAACAAAATTTTCAACAGACACTTCTTATTAGCAACCTAACCACATTCAATGAGTCACTTAGATGCAAAAACTGTCCATGTCCACTTTTAAAAAAAAATTGAGTTGGCAGCTCTGGATTTTAAAGCATGACATTTTACACATGCTTGAAATGCTATTTATGCTGAAAGCTCTCCATGTCCTATGGAAAATAGCTCACGAAAAGTGTGGTTAGATTCAAAACTGTCCATGTCCATCAGTAAGTTGGGTGCAAAACTTGCCTTGTCCCATTTGACAAATCGCATTGAAGGCTGGTGTCATGTGACTGTAATGCAGGGAGAAAAGCTGTCGCGTGTATTTACCTGCGACTCTCAACATTACAAAGATGTGGCGACATTACAATTCCGTTGTTACTACTGAAAAGCTAGTAACGCAAAATTTTTTTAGGAACACATTTAATACAAAATTTGACATTGAATTTGGGTCTCCAAAAACAGATGTTTGTTGCATGTGTCTCAGACTTTTGGAGCAGATCAGAACTGAAAAGTGTGACGTTAAGAAAGCTCAACTTATGGATCGAATGAGACTTCATAACCTTAAAGCAAACAGTTTCTATTCACTGCTGAAGGAAAAGCAAGACAACCTTCTGACAATGTCCTTTGACTGACAAAAGAATTAACCCTTGTCAAAAATACATGATCAGTGTGTCTATTACAGCAGGCAATTATACCTATATAATTTTGCCATTGTAGTAGATTCCTCTAAATCAAAGTTAGCCACTGTCTTCATTCACACTTGGCTTGAAAATGAATGTAAGAAGGGGTCAAATGAAATACACTCCTGGAAATGGAAAAAAGAACACATTGACACCGGTGTGTCAGACCCACCATACTTGCTCCGGACACTGCGAGAGGGCTGTACAAGCAATGATCACACGCACGGCACAGCGGACACACCAGGAACCGCGGTGTTGGCCGTCGAATGGCGCTAGCTGCGCAGCATTTGTGCACCGCCGCCGTCAGTGTCAGCCAGTTTGCCGTGGCATACGGAGCTCCATCGCAGTCTTTAACACTGGTAGCATGCCGCGACAGCGTGGACGTGAACCGTATGTGCAGTTGACGGACTTTGAGCGAGGGCGTATAGTGGGCATGCGGGAGGCTGGGTGGACGTACCGCCGAATTGCTCAACACGTGGGGCGTGAGGTCTCCACAGTACATCGATGTTGTCGCCAGTGGTCGGCGGAAGGTGCACGTGCCCGCCGACCTGGGATCGGACCGCAGCGACGCACGGATGCACGCCAAGACCGTAGGATCCTACGCAGTGCCGTAGGGGACCGCACCGCCACTTCCCAGCAAATTAGGGACACTGTTGCTCCTGGGGTATCGGCGAGGACCATTCGCAACCGTCTCCATGAAGCTGGGCTACGGTCCCGCACACCGTTAGGCCGTCTTCCGCTCACGCCCCAACATCGTGCAGCCCGCCTCCAGTGGTGTCGCGACAGGCGTGAATGGAGGGACGAATGGAGACGTGTCGTCTTCAGCGATGAGAGTCGCTTCTGCCTTGGTGCCAATGATGGTCGTATGCGTGTTTGGCGCCGTGCAGGTGAGCGCCACAATCAGGACTGCATACGACCGAGGCACACAGGGCCAACACCCGGCATCATGGTGTGGGGAGCGATCTCCTACACTGGCCGTCCACCACTGGTGATCGTCGAGGGGACACTGAATAGTGCACGGTACATCCAAACCGTCATCGAACCCATCGTTCTACCATTCCTAGACCGGCAAGGGAACTTGCTGTTCCAACAGGACAATGCACGTCCGCATGTATCCCGTGCCACCCAACGTGCTCTAGAAGGTGTAAGTCAACTACCCTGGCCAGCAAGATCTCCGGATCTGTCCCCCATTGAGCATGTTTGGGACTGGATGAAGCGTCGTCTCACGCGGTCTGCACGTCCAGCACGAACGCTGGTCCAACTGAGGCGCCAGGTGGAAATGGCATGGCAAGCCGTTCCACAGGACTACATACAGCATCTCTACGATCGTCTCCATGGGAGAATAGCAGCCTGCATTGCTGCGAAAGGTGGATATACACTGTACTAGTGCCGACATTGTGCATGCTCTGTTGCCTGTGTCTATGTGCCTGTGGTTCTGTCAGTGTGATCATGTGATGTATCTGACCCCAGGAATGTGTCAATAAAGTTTCCCCTTCCTGGGACAATGAATTCACGGTGTTCTTATTTCAATTTCCAGGAGTGTATGTTCAGCTCTTTACCACCATTTGTGCCATACAGACATGACCAATGTACAAGGTTTGAGATTAATTGCCGATGGATGCCCTGGGCAAAATAAGAACACAGTAGTTGTCGCGATGCTGTGTCACTGGATATACAAACTTGCCCCAGGAGTAAACAAAATAGAAGTTATTTATCACGTAACTGGACATTCATTCATGCCTCCTGATAGAGTTTTTGGGCTCATCGAAAGGCACCTGCGGAAACGAGAAGTGATAGTTCAGCCATCCGAGTACCGTACCATCTTGGAACAGTATGGGACCCTTCACATTCTATTGAAGAGACTGGGAGGTAGTTGACAGGAAAGGAGCCATTGAAAACATCACTAAACCCGCAGCATCATTCCCCTTCCAGATAACGAAAGTGAAACGAGTGATCATAATCTGTGAGTCTCAGAATGCTGTAAAAGTCCAAGGGGAGCCTAATTATAATTTTGAAATCAACCTACCAGTGTCCGTATGCAAACGTGGGAAACACTTAGGACACACAAACTCGAGCTGCATTACGAACACGGTCGTTCTTATTAATGAAAAGAAACTGGAGGATGTTTTCAAAACTCCTCGAGAAACACTATGGTGAGTCCTGGAGGGAACGTGAATCCCTGTCGTGGTACATGACATTACTAGGTTCCAGCGGGTCAGGGGCATCAGTTGAATCAGAATGCCTAGCAGGAGAACATGATGACATTGTTCCAGATATGATGTATTAAATGGATTGCAGTTTGTCAGTTGTTACACCATGTACCTTCAGAAATATTAAAAGAAATTAAAACTGAATACACAGTTTTATGTTCACTCCATATCCTCTCCTCATGTACAACTAGTCAGGTTCAAAACTGTCCATGTCCATTTCAGTTGCACGCAAAAGTGGCTATCTGCAAAGTCAGATTCAAAACTGTCCAAGTCCATTTTTATTTTGCTTATATATTACATGCTTTGAGTTCCTGATTTTTTTCAATAGCCCAAATGGTTTTGTACTAATCCATACTTATGTATACAACATACAGTGTAGGGCAGTGTGTATTTACCCAGTGAAAACAGTTTTTCCACTTATTCTCAAAACCGGTTATGGAGGACATGGACAGTTTTGCATCTAGGCGACTGAAATATTCGTTATTTGCTGAGCTGTTAAGCAGATCACCTTAGACAAACAGCTATTGAAATAAGTTGGTTACAAGAACTCTAGATTCACTACTTAATAACAAGGTAGGATGGCATGTATGGTAAGCAGCAACACTCAAGCTTAAGCAGAATGCTAAATTACATTAAACCATTAAACACAAAACAGTTACCAAATGCTGTCGTTCTTACAGTACAAGCAGGCAACTGTTTGCCTGCCTAGTCCACCGACAGGAATAGCGCTGGCCCCACACAGACCATTTCGCCAGAAAACAGTTTAGTCGTTGTCATATTTTTCTTTTTAAGGGTCCTTGGAAGTAAACCACAAATGCGAACCCCCTCTCGATTTTCCCATCAAGCCGCTAAACCCTGGCACACAAACAAACAGCTATCCATGTAGCTCACTTCCACCCTGCTACCCATCCTCGCCACAACTGACTGTCTCCATGCTGATGGCTCTACGCTCATTCTCGTGGTTACCAACTTCCTCCAGGCCCCATATCCCAACTGCTGCCGTCGCTCCCCTTACATACACTATGTGAGCAAAAGTGTCGGGACACCTGGCTGAAAACAACTTACAAGTTCGTGGCACCCTCCATCGGTAATTCTGGAATTCAGTATGGTGTTGGCCCACCATTATCGTTGATGACAGCTTCCACTCTCGCAGGGACCGATAACCTTGGCAGTTTGGTCCCATAAGACCTTACCACGAAAAATTTCCATTCGCAGGCATACGTTCAATCAGGTACTGGAAGGTTTATTGGGGAATGGCAGCCCGTTCTTCACGGAGTGCTGCACTGAGGAGAGGTATTGATGTCAGTCGGTGAGGTCTCGCACGAAGTCGGCATTCCAAAACATCCCAGAGGTGCCCTATAGGATTCAGGTCAGGACTCTGTGCAGGCCAGTCCATTACAGGGATGTTATTGTCATGTCACCACTCCAACATAGACCGTGCATTATGAACAGGTGCTCGATTGTGTTGAAAGATGTAATCTCCATCCCCAAATTGCTCTTCAACAGTGGGAAGCAAGAAGTTGCTTAAAATATCAATGTAGGTCTGTGCTGTGATAGTGTCACGCAGAACAACAAGGGGTGCAAGTCCCCTCCATGAAAAACACGATCACACCATAACACCACAGCCTCCGAATTTTATTGTTGGCACTATACATTCTGGCAGATGATGTTCACCGGCCATTCACCTTATCCACACCATGCCATCAGATCGCCACATTGTGTACCAGGATTCGTCACTCCACACAACGTTTTTCCACTGCTCAATCGTCCAATGTTCACACTTCTTACACCAAGCGAGGCGTCATTTGGCATTTACTGGCGCGATGTGTGGCTTATAAGTGGCCACTCGACCATGAAATCCAAGTTTCCTCATCTCTCGCCTAACTGTCATAGTACTTGCACTGGCTACTGATGCAGTTTGGATCTCCTGTGTGGTGGTTTCTATAAATGTCTGCATATTACTCATTACAACCCTCTTCAACTCCCGGCAGTCTCTATAAATGAACAGACAAGGTTGGCCTGAACGCTTTTGTGCTGCACATGTCCCTTCACGTTTCTACTTCACTATCACATTTGCCCTAGGGATGTTTATGAGTGTGGAAATCTCGCTTACAGACGTATGACACAAGTGACAGCCAATCATCTGACCACGTTTGAAGTCCGCGAGTTCTGCTGAGCACCCCATTCTGCTCTCTCGCGATGTCTAATGACTACTTGTGTCACTGGTATGGAGTACCTGGCAGTAGGTGGCAGCACAATGCACCTAATATCAAAAACCTATGTTTTTGGGGTGTCCGGATACTTTTGATCACATAGTTTATGTAGCAAAACCGCATGGCCGACACAGTGCGCATGCCCCTTGCCTCGAGACAAGAGAAATCAATGAGTGCCAAATTGGTGGGTACACATCAAAGGGTTCTATTCTAACATCTGTAATTGATGTAGATGACTGAGAATTATGCTGAATAATGTTCCTTAAAGAGAGAACATCTCAAATAAATGAGAAGTGATCCTATGACACTCAGTTAAAATACAGATAGGAAATACCCTTATCAAATGCAGTAAAGTTATGTTGAGAGCATTACGAGAATGATAGCAAAATCCCCAAACTATATTGCAATCAAATATACACGAAAACTAATCCCATTTTTAATCACAATACCCGAAATATTCACCAGCTCAAAACAGTGCAGAATTCAATGTGATGATTTACAAATTATTACATGTGATACAAAGAATAGCAACTCATCCTCTGTCTGTCGTCAGTTCTGTAGTAATTTGGAAAAGTTAGAGAGCTACTCTGAAACATATTCAGACCTCACGAAATATAAAAGTCCCGTGAGAAATTTTAGCGTGGTAGCGGCCGTTCATCACCTAGAATGTATCGCATATATCTCTGAATAACGCGTGTTACCACAAACAGGTCTACCTCCATCCAGGAAAAACGTAAATGCATTCAAAATCAATCTCTTGAGCTCATCACTCAAAAAGTCCCAGTCTGCGGATGACCCCTGTGATGTTTGCTACTGTCTACTTCTCCATTGCCTTATACAGATATCACTTGATTCAATATGAGCGCTCTCCGGGACTAAACTAATATATTACGACAATGTTGAAATATAGAGATGTTATAAATATTTGGGCACCCTCAGATCATTCACAATAATTACAAATAAATGTTTGTTCATAAATATGTAAGCTGGTATTCCTACAAAAATGTGCCATATTAAATGACAGCAAATTGTCATTAAATTTTTAAACATATATTTATGCCTTCTTGACAAAAAAGTCTTCTGGTTCTCTTTTCACTTGTGGTGAGTAGTAAGGTAAAGCCAATTGTGGGCCAATTTGTTTGTGGGGGTTACATACATTTAAGGGCAAGCATCCATTCAGACCAGACCTATTGTTCTATTAATTGATTTTTGACCCTCTGGGAATAATCTCTGCTTCTGACAAACCCCTCATCCTCCCCAGCCTCCCCACCCCTCTGGGAAATCTCCAGCCCTCCCCATCCCCCTCACTGATACAAGCACGCTTTTGATATCAAATTAGTTGATTAATTAATTAAACTGATCTATTAATTACTCCCTCTGCCTCCTGGTAAAATCCTCAGCCCTCCCCTCCCCCACTTCCCCCCTCCACACCCAGAAAAAATTGGCGGGAAAATCGCTCATTCTGTGCAGAGCTGTTGGTGTGAAAGGTACAAGTATTACACTGTCCAGTAACTACATGCTCTAATTTCATAATTATGCTGCTGCAGATTGGAGGAATTGTGTTGGAAAATTTTCGTGTCTGTGTGCACCTTGGCATCCAAGGATCGACTGAGCTAGAACGCAATGCCACCACCAGAGGACGTCCCACACCTCCTCCCCTCATCCCCTCCCTCCCCACCCTCCCAGAAAGACTTGGTGGGAGAAATCGCTCATTTCATGCTGAGCTGGTGTAATGGAAGAATCCCATGATAGAAAATTCACCTACATTGCAGAGGGCATGATAATATAGTGTTTATTTATAGAATTCAAGTTGCATACCAGTTTTTAGGGGTTGGATCTCTTTATTTGGTGGGAAAAGCTCATCATTCTCTGCTGTTTATTTAATTTTGGAAGATGGTGGTCTTTTAAAATACATAAAAAGGATGTAATTAAATACAGAAATAGTTTGCTTTCTTCTGATCATGCGAGGAGTACTGTCATGAAACTGATGTCAACATAAAGACTCACCGCATGTCATTACACTGTCACATATTGTCCTAAACAAATCTGGCAAAAAATCTCCTGATCACATCTTCACATGTGCCACACTGATGTGCCAGGCTGCTGGCAACCCTTTGAAAGCATAGCATAATCTCTGAACTGTTATTGGATGTGAGTATGGGCGCAGTATGCCTCCAGAAAGCTATATAGTGCATGTATCACAAAGAATCTATGTTTTTTTCCTTAGGTGTAGAAGGAAGTACTTCGATCATCTTAAAATTTATCACCATAGAGAGTCGGATAGAAAATTTACACAGTGAATGTATATCAGATGTTGGAAATATATATTTCCTGCATTGGAGTATTAACAATGTTGCATTCCATGCAACTATTATAATGGAAACCATACTGCTTTAGCATTATAGAATGTGTAAAACAACTGTGTAGCCTTAGGAGTGTGTGTTTACATTTTGTGATCATTTCTCTATTTGCAGTACCTTCTGGGTATGGAATCCAAACACTGCAACAATACTACAGGATTGATAACACAAGTGATTTATGCAGAATCTGTCAAACTCCTTCCTTATGTCTCTCCTTCTTCTTCTTCTTGGCAATGGCCTTGCTGCAGTGGATACACTGGTTCCCATGAGATTACCGAAGTTAAGTGCTGTCGGGCATGGCCGGCACTTGGATGGGTGACCATCCAGCCACCATGCACTGTTGCCATTTTTCGGGGTGCACTCAGCCTCGAGATGCCAATTGAGGACCTGCTCGACCAAACAGTAGCAGCTCCGGTCAAAGAAAACCATCATAACGACTAGGAGAGCAGTGTGCTGACCACACGCCCCTCCTATCCGCATCCTCAACTGAGGATGACATGGCGGTTGGATGGTCCCGATGGGCCAGATGTGGCCTGAAGACGGAGTGCTTTTCTTCTTCTTCTTCTTCTTCTTGCAATTAACTGTCACCACAATGCTCTCAAATGTATCAGGCTCTTATATACCATACATCAGTAAGGAGTGCTAAGCTCATCAGAATGCACACATCTAGAGAGATCGTGTTTAATTGGATGGATGACATAAGTAAGACTGGTACAGAACAGTTATGCTGTTGGAATGAGCATACCAGTCTATATCACTAGCATTGGTCAGTTGTACAAGTTTGGAACACGTCTTATACTCTTTTCAAAAGCAAAATTTTGATGTGTATTGATTACGTGGAAATTAGCTCACTCTGTCCCTTCATAAGATGTCAGATGTAGTGGGTATAGTACCCTCCAACATCTGGTCAGTTCCAAATTAAATTGGAGACTATGTTGTGGGGAGCATTGATTAAAGACCGAGGAAGAGTTAATAGATGCATAGAGAGAGAGACCATATAGATTTTGCTCAGGATCCTCAACCAGTAGGTTCAACAAAGGGGTAGCTTGTTTCACACTACAGGACAGAGTGCTGCTATGGATATGATTTGTTGTTGGGGAGGTAATCATCAAAGGTGTTGCTGATATCTTTCAATTCCGAACTTTATCCCACAAATGCTAGAATACTTTGTGACTTCCATCCACATAGGGGGAGACTGGCAATTGTAATAAAATCTCGAATTTATATAATGTTTCAACTAAGGAACATAGCTTTTGCACCTCCTTTCTGCTGCTGGCTGTCTCCCACACTACAAAATAGTATTTGCATCATGTCATGGGGGCTGTGTAACAGAGTTCACAGTATGTCCAGATGAACATAGCACTTGCAGTGTAATGGAGGTGGTGGTTTAGCAGTGATACATAAATTGAGAATGCAATATCATCAGGTGATAGCATCACGAGATAGACGCAGTGAGACATTTTGTTGATATGAGTGGTCATCGAGAAGAGTGGTTTTGAACTCAATTGGGTAAAATGCATTAAAATTACGGAAAACTGGGAAAAATCGCGAGACTGATGGGATATACGTAAAACTGATGAAAAATACGACAAAAATGGTTGTTATAGATCTGCAATCTTGGGAGTTTGTTTATCTGTTGTTGTCAACAGTATCATAGACCGAGTTCATAGCTTTACTGGATTCCAACATATGGACCATTCATTGAACCGTGGCTCATTCCAGCGATACCAGTAGGACAGAGTGTGGCTGGGCCTATACCAAAACAAATGTATGATGATGCTGCACTCATGGTGAAATATGGGGACTGATCCGTGTATTTACAGTATCCCAAGAACAGATTACCTACAGTCTGTTCTCAATTATGATTGGCTGGAAGACCTATATGTTAAATCATTGCCGGCCGAAGTGGCCGTGCGGTTAAAGGCGCTGCAGTCTGGAACCGCAAGACCGCTACGGTCGCAGGTTCGAATCCTGCCTCGGGCATGGATGTTTGTGATGTCCTTAGGTTAGTTAGGTTTAACTAGTTCTAAGTTCTAGGGGACTTATGACCTCAGCAGTTGAGTCCCATAGTGCTCAGAGCCATTTGAACCATTTTGTTAAATCATTTCGTAGAAGTGACAAAATCGAGACATCTCGTGGGGATGAGATGTCTGGGAGGGTGAGGTGATGTTTTCGTAAAAGTTAGTTGGACCCTTGTAAGTTACTCTTTATACGTTAAGTGTGTCAGTTCTTCTTGCTCTGGCATACGCCAACTATCGTGCAAAAACATATGTAACATAAATAAAATACGTGAGGGCTTTTAAACTGTGATTACACCCTGTATGCTTCGACAAATATGTAACAACGACAATGTGGTGGGAGAGTTTTGCTACTGGGAAACTATGGTAGGCCATGCGAAATGACACACAGCTGGTGTGAGTGTGGACATATCACAATCTTTTGGGCGCTATACACCTATAAATGATGATCACGCTACTTGTTGGGAATGTTATGGTGTTGGACCATAACTCTCTGTGGATGGTGTTCCAACATATCATTGGATCTGTATGGGAAGTAATCAGACTACTATTCTTGTAAAAAATTACTTACGTTTAGATCTAAGGGGAGGATTGATTTGACATGGGGAATTTTGATTTCAACGCATCGACGAGTATATCCAAACGTAAGGGGGTATAGATTCATTTCATAAACACCTGCACAATATACGAAAGTAGGATTCAACTGGATCTGCTATAGTGTACAAACAGGACAGGCAATACTGCTGTGGCATCATGGATACACGCAATGTCCTCTCATTGGCTCCCCTAAGCGGATCCTCACATGCTCTTTGTTGCACTATTGACTGTGATGTTTATTAGAGTATACGAACCTATATCAGAGATGTCTTTCCAACACTTTTGTCTGTGGGAGCGCTGCTGATTATTGCATGGCGGCGGTCGTCTGTGCTTTACAACACTTATTTGAGAGAGTCTTGGAAGGATGTTGCACATTCTGGAAGTGCTGACTGAAAATACCTGCAGTTTGCTCTCAAATATAACTTCCTGGAAGACCTAAACGTTAAATAATTTTGTAGAACTGAGGAGAACTTAGACACCTGGAGGGCGTGAGTGTGGACGTACTATAATTTCTTTTGGATGCTATACATGTATAAACGATAATCATACTGCTTGTCTGATGTGTGAACATGTTGGAGTGTAAAGCTACTGTGACCAGTATTCTGACATGTGTAAAGAAAATTATGTGGATAGGATTATGGTCATAAGGGATGGTACAGATCTGATATGGAAAATTGTGATTTCGGTGCATCAATACCTGTAAGAGTTATGAAAGATTTTACATGGAAAATTATATCAGCATAAGGAGGCTATAGATTCATGTGGATAGTTAATACACTCCTGGAAATGGAAAAAAGAACACATTGACACCGGTGTGTCAGACCCACCATACTTGCTCCGGACACTGCGAGAGGGCTGTACAAGCAATGGTCACACGCACGGCACAGCGGACACACCAGGAACCGCGGTGTTGGCCGTCGAATGGCGCTAGCTGCGCAGCATTTGTGCACCGCTGCCGTCAGTGTCAGCCAGTTTGCCGTGGCATACGGAGCTCCATCGCAGTCTTTAACACTGGTAGCATGCCGCGACAGCGTGGACGTGAACCGTATGTGCAGTTGACGGACTTTGAGCGACGGCGTATAGTGGGCATGCGGGAGGCCGGGTGGACGTACCGCCGAATTGCTCAACACGTGGGGCGTGAGGTCTCCACAGTACATCGATGTTGTCGCCAGTGGTCGGCGGAAGGTGCACGTGCCCGCCGACCTGGGATCGGACCGCAGCGACGCACGGATGCACGCCAAGACCGTAGGATCCTACGCAGTGCCGTAGGGGACCGCACCGCCACTTCCCAGCAAATTAGGGACACTGTTGCTCCTGGGGTATCGGCGAGGACCATTCGCAACCGTCTGCATGAAGCTGGGCTACGGTCCCGCACACCGTTAGGCCGTCTTCCGCTCACGCCCCAACATCGTGCAGCCCGCCTCCAGTGGTGTCGCGACAGGCGTGAATGGAGGGACGAATGGAGACGTGTCGTCTTCAGCGATGAGAGTCGCTTCTGCCTTGGTGCCAATGATGGTCGTATGCGTGTTTGGCGCCGTGCAGGTGAGCGCCACAATCAGGACTGCATACGACCGAGGCACACAGGGCCAACACCCGGCATCATGGTGTGGGGAGCGATCTCCTACACTGGCCGTCCACCACTGGTGATCGTCGAGGGGACACTGAATAGTGCACGGTACATCCAAACCGTCATCGAACCCATCGTTCTACCATTCCTAGACCGGCAAGGGAACTTGCTGTTCCAACAGGACAATGCACGTCCGCATGTATCCCGTGCCACCCAACGTGCTCTAGAAGGTGTAAGTCAACTACCCTGGCCAGCAAGATCTCCGGATCTGTCCCCCATTGAGCATGTTTGGGACTGGATGAAGCGTCGTCTCACGCGGTCTGCACGTCCAGCACGAACGCTGGTCCAACTGAGGCGCCAGGTGGAAATGGCATGGCAAGCCGTTCCACAGGACTACATACAGCATCTCTACGATCGTCTCCATGGGAGAATAGCAGCCTGCATTGCTGCGAAAGGTGGATATACACTGTACTAGTGCCGACATTGTGCATGCTCTGTTGCCTGTGTCTATGTGCCTGTGGTTCTGTCAGTGTGATCATGTGATGTATGTGACCCCAGAAATGTGTCAATAAAGTTTCCCCTTCCTGGGACAATGAATTCACGGTGTTCTTATTTCAATTTCCAGAAGTGTATTTAAAGAGCCACACTCGTCAGGAGGAGGTATTTCCAATAATTCACTCATTATCGAATGTCACCAGATTGGTGCTGCAATCGTAATATTTAATTGCAGTTCAACTGATAAATATGTGGCTGGTTCCCCAGGATGACTCCGCCTGGTGTCTGGGTGCATGGTGGAGGTAGCGGGTGACCATAATGAATGGACATTTCCACCTTAAGGCGCGAGCTTCCACTGACACTCCTGAACTAATCAGGCAGGGTACAATGAGGATGCAGTTGACCCAAATGTGCCACCCTCTGTGTGGGTGAATAGCAAATTAATCCTCAGTATGTGTTGGGCAGGCTTCATGATCATGTGTGTTGTGAATATTCTCCTATTTTAATGTGGAAATTAGGGAAGATTCATTATGTCGAGTATTTGCACTGGATAATTATTCACCCTATGAAAATTGATAGGTTGACAGCTGGGCAGTCACGGTAACACTCTGTCTGGCCTCTGAGCATCTGGAAAGCTGGCATGTGGATGCCTGGAGAAGAGCGTGCATATGCCGACGTGGCAAATGTGTAGCGGTGGCGTATGGAAGTTTCCATGATTTCCCACATCTAACTGTGACAGCTGGTATGGAATGGATTGTGATGGAAGTCCTCTGTCTGTGACGGCTGCTGTGTGTGGCACTGAGTGCTTCTTAATACATTCCAGTGGATTCTTATCTTGCAGCGGATAGGTGGAGTGCTGTTTGTTTGAATAAAGATGGATTTCTGAGATCTGAGGTTTTCCTGGTGTACGGAAATCTTGAAAATTTCTCAGGTATTCAGCTAGGTGGCGTCGTCGAACCGGCGCGATATTTCGGCAGGCCGACGTCTTGCCAGCTTCAGTCGTTCCTGGACTCTGATCAATCTCTGATAGATGTCGACTCCAGCACACCTTCACAGATAAGACGGCGAAGAAACTTCGTCCACGAGCACCTGCACCTCCTAGACGTTATGGGCTACCTGAAGTCCATAAGCAAGGAATGCCTCTCTGCCTGATTGTAAGCAATATTGGAGCACCAACATATGAATTATCAGACCTGAAGTCGATGCACAGTCCCTTTGTGGGCAGATGTTAGCACCACATAAAAAACTCGGCTCGTTTCGTTCATTAGCTTCAGAACTTCCGACTGGGCCAAGAAGACCTCATGATGAGCTTAGACCTGGTTTCCCTCTTTAGTAGGACGCCTCTAAGAGACTCCATAAGACGCATAGGGGAAAAATTCGGACCAGCAGTAACGAAACTTTTCGAATTTGTGTATACTTCAACATACTTCATGTTCGACAGGAACTACTATGAACAAACAGATGGAGTAGCGATGGGTTGTTCGCTATCACCATTACTGGCCAATATGTTTATGGCAGCTTTTGAAGAAGAAGCTCTCGAGTCAGCAGGCTACAAGCCCTCTTGCTTTTTTCGATATGCAGACGATACATTTGTTATCTGGTTGCACGGACGACATCGCCTTCAAGACTTTCTGCAGCATCTGGACTCGCTGCACCAGAATATACAGTTCACAATGGAGGTAGAAGAAAATAACCAGCTTCCATTTCTAGATGTGTTCGTCAAGTGAAGATCAGACGGCGCACTAGTACACAGCATCTACTATATGCTGACACATACAGATTTGTACCTGCATGCCTCCAGCTGCCATGCTCCTTCACAGCGAGAGGGTGTCTTGAACACACTGGTGCACAGAGCACGTGCAATCTCGGACCGTGACAGCCTAACGGCTGAATTACAGCACTTAAGGGCCATGTACCACACACCGCCAGATAAAATGCGCCTTCAGACCAAAGAAGCCAACACTGCAACCTTCCAAGGAGAAAGAGAAACTGGCTGTGACGGCGAATGTACCAGACGTCGGGAACACATCGGCAAATATCCGCAGAATACTCCGAAAATACAATGTCTAGTGCGTGTTTCGCTCTCCATCCAAAACAAAGACGTTATTAGGATCAGTCAAGGACGACAGGAGTTCACCGCATCCCTTGCCATCGTGGGGAAATGTATATAGCCCAGACCATCTGGACAGTACAGGAGAGGTGAAGTGAACATAAACGTCACACAGACAACTCACAGACAACCAAGTTTGCCATTGCAGAGCTTCCTACTCCCAGTAGACCTAACCTAGAGCTATGAGGGGGCGAGAAAGGATAAACGAAAGGAAACCACAGAGGAGCCATGAAAATTAAACATAAATTAGCTTTTTCGAAGCGAGGTGTAGGAAAGGTAATGCAGTGAGCGCTCAGCTACGATCTACTCTCTTCTGCAAGAAGGAAGTCAGTACCAAGACTCAGTTATCAGTGCATCGTTCAATCTTTCGACCAACTTTGTTGTATGGGAGCGAAAGCTGGGAGGATTCAGGTTACCCTATCAACAAGATTGAGGTTAAGGATATGAAAGTAGCTAGGATGATTGCAGGTACTAGTAGATGGGAACAATGGCAGGAGGGTGTCCACAATGAGGAAATCAAAGAAAAACTGGGAATGAACTCTATAGATATAGCAGTCAGGGCGAACAGGCTTAGATGGTGGGGTCATGTTATACGCATGGGAGAAGCAAGGTTACCCGAGAGACTCATGGGTTCAGCAGTAGAGGGTAGGAGGAGTCGGGGCAGACCAAGGAGAAGGTACCTGGATTCGGTTAAGAATGATTTTGAAGTAATAGGCTTAACATCAGAAGAGGCACCAATGTTAGCACTGAATAGAGGATCATGGAGGAATTTTATAATGGGGGCTATCCTCCAGACTGAACGATGAAAGGCATAATCAGCCTTAAATGATGGTGATGATGATAATGATGACGTTTAGTTACTTATTTATTCATTTTTATTTAGTTCTATATATGAGCACCTTGAGTGGCGAGTCCTGCAACGGGCAGCACGTCCAGGCGTGTCTTCTCGTTGAGTGGGGTAGATACCACTATCAGTTCTGTTTGGTTTGGGTAGGTTCAGATCACTTTTCAGCTTCTCATGGCTTGGACATTCCAGCTACGAGGCAGATCATTAAAGGTGCTCCCTAAGAAACTGGAGAAGTATTGCTGATTTTGTGGATTGTATGTTAAGATGCAGTGTCGTTCGTTGAGATAATTCCAATATCCTAGCACTGACTTATGGTCAGAATTAAACATCGTGTGACCACAGATCCAGTCCACAGAGTGAGTTCTAGTGGTGAGGTAAAAACTCCCCTCCAGGAATAAAAGTGTGTGAATATCGATCTGAGTGGATCTTTAGTGTGTAAGGAATGCCAAAATACACTGCGCAAGTTCCAGTCATCAGAAGCTGGACCACACTGGAATCAGTGGTTGTCTGTTTTCCACTCCACAGCGGATGCAGAGGGGCGAGTCGGTGAGATGGATGCGATGCAGGCGATGTCAGTTAACTTGTTTGCCATTCACTGTGGTGTACCACGCTGATTGCCGGCCGCTGTGGCCGAGCGGTTCTAGGCGCTTCAGTCCGGAATCGCGCTGCTACTACGGTCGCAGGTTCGAATCCTGTCTCGGGCATGGATGTGTGTGATGTCTTTAGGTTAGTTAGGTTTAAGTAGTTCTAAGTCTCGGGGACTGATGACCTCAGATGTTAAGTTCCATAGTGCTTAGAACCAACCACGTTGATTGGATGTCGGATCTGATATAGTGGTTATGGACCGCTTTCCGTATGTGCTGCCACACATACTGGGATGCTTAATTTCGATGGGGTTGGCCGGGTGGCACTGTTGTAACACTTGGTAAACTGTTTTCACCTGAAACAAACGTGTAAGCGGTAAAGACTGGTAGGCATGACTGAAGTCCAGAGAAAAATCGTCAGATATGATAAAAAGGGGGAGGGGATGGTAGATACCAAAACTGGGTGGACAAAGAGTCAGGTGCAAAGTATTGGAACAGGAGTCCAGTGAGGTTCTGCAGCTGACGATGCCAGAGTTTTAGCAGGGAGCTGACATACAGCACTGTGTCTCTGGTTGGTACATGCATAAGTCCCACCTCACCACGGCCCCATGGGAGTGCAAGGGAGTCATACTAAACCCTGAATAGCATCCCTGAGCTGATGAAGGAGCCCAATGCCATCAACAGAAGTTGGGCAAGGAGAGTTGGGATCGGTATACCTGAGCCACATGTCATATACAGGAGGCATGATAGATGTTCCAATATTGGGTGCATTGGAGAATGTCGAAGGCTTGTAGCTGGTGGTCTGCAAGGCTAGCTCTGATGCTCTGCAGCAAATGTCTACCATTAATCGCCACTGATCGACAGAGACCGACTGTGAATTCAGTGCCAAGACATCGAATGATGGCAGCGACGCTAAAGGATATAATGCTTCTCTCCGGTAGGCCCTCTCTGATGAGCAAGACCTTGAATTTGGACACGCTGAGAGAGCTGCTGTAAGTCGCCACCCATGTCAGAGCTGCTCGAACTTCATCCTTACTGCACAGATAAAAGACAAGGTCGTCTGCACAGGCCACGCTACAGAAATGGTGCCCATGGAACGTCATACCTTCCAAACATTGGCACAGTCCCTGGAGCAGGGGTTCCAAAGCGAAAGCATATAAAATCGTGGATAGGGGGCAAGGGCAGACTTGCGAGATAGATCGTGCAATGACCAGCGGCGGCGTGAGTCAGCAATTGTACATGATTCTGGAGGTCGTGCCATTCAATAGGCGCAAAATTACTGTGGCAAGACCAATGGGGAAACCCACGTGTTGGAGAATTACCTGCAAATAGGAATGGTCTACACGGTCGAAGGTCTAGCTAAAGTGTAGCGATGCCAAGGCATCAGGGAGATGTTGGTGATGAGCAAATGCTATCATGTCTCAGTAATGGCAAAGGGGCATACGGATATTATTGTCGCCTCCTAGGAAAGTGTGGTCACTGGAGGTAACATAACATGTGACCTTCTTGAGTCACGATGCCAGCAGCCATATAAATATTTTCATATCACTGTTGAGCAACGTGACTGGTTGATAATCATAGATGCTCGATGGCCTGTGCAGTTTGTGAAATGGTATATAATGATGCCATCGAGAAAGGTTTTAGGGACCATTGTCTCTGTGAACATCAGCTCATGTGCAATGATCATCCATGTGGAAGTCAACGAAGAATTAAGACTTTTGTAAAATTCGATGATGATACCATCAGATCCTGGGGATCTGTTATCAGATCCCTCCTTGATAGCGCTGAAAACTTCATCTGTGGTCATGTCTTCATGGAGTTCATGTGCTACCTCCACCTGGAGAGTGCTCATAGTAAGTTGTGCGACCTCTGTGATCACTTCCATGGAATGTGATATGGTTGCATACAACCCAGCGAAATGATTGTGGAGAGCATGGCCAATGGTTTGTTGAGTCTCATGCCAGTGTCCTTCCATATCAGCGAGGATGTTGGCAGGATGATGGTGTTGTCGTGACACATATGACTCCACCTTATTTTGGTGGCTTTCCTGTGCAAAGCTGGCCCTCCATAAAACATTGATGAGCTATGGTAAGGAAGCCAAGGCATGGTGTACTAATACCTTGCAGTTTTATTATTCCATTTTTCATGACTGTACAATGATGCCTTTCTCACCAACAAGATGTTGTCGTTGTCTTTCCTGGTGGAGGTGGTACATTGATGGATGTTCTTGAGGTGCACAATTAGAGATCTGAGTATCGACTACAGTATGTTCCAGGTGACAGTGCATGATCAAGGAGATCTGCACCTTTGTTCAGTGTACCACTGCCTGCCTTGTGCCTTGCTGGTGAGAAAGGCATCGTTGTACAGTCACGAAAAATGGAATAATAAAACTGCAAGGTATTAGTACACCATGCCTTGGCTTCCTTATCATAGCTCATCAATGTTTTATGGAGGGTCAGCTTTGCACAGGAGAGCCACAAAAATAAGGTGGAGTCATAGGTGTCACGACAACACCATCATCCTGCCGATGCATCTTCGACGATATGGCAACAGTCTTGGGATGTCAGGTGGTTGACACTGAATTTCTATAGACCACAACTGTGCCACATACACTGTCAGGCAAGAGTGACATTGCAGATGTATGCTTCATGGTCTGAAAAAGCCATGGGCCAGACTTCTGCATGGTGGGTGCCATCAGCAAGTGGGCAGGTGAGGTAGATGTGGTCTATGTGGCTTGATGAGTGAGCAGTGTAAAATGTGTAACTTGGTTGGAATCCATGGAGCTTTGTCCAGGTGTCAATGAATCACAGGCGATCGACAAACACCGTGAGAGCCACACGAGGTGAAGGCCATGGGAGTTGATGAGTGGGCCCTTGTGTTGAGCTGAAGTCCCCATCGAGCACCAAATCGTCTTGCGGGTCTGTGAAGAACAGTGTGACTTCCTCGGCAAATATTATATGTCGGTCATGATGGCGACTAAAGCCAGACAGTACATAGATGTTAGTGATACGCACACTAAGTATTGTAAGGGCAATACCATGTGCATTGGGGAGGTATGCGACATCCTCTGCTGGGAGCCCATTCTGTAGGAGGATGTGCGACACCACTACCAGTGTTAGAGGCATGGGAAACATAGACAGTGTACCTGGTGGGCACTTGGAAGTCAGCGACAAATGCTTCCTGTAGGAGTGCAATATCCACATCTGCAGAGTAGATGGTATCTTCGAATATGGCCAGTTTGTGAGGCGCTTGGATGGTGGTACGATTCATTGTGGTGACACGATATTGCTGTGTACTGTCCCTTGCAGTCGATGAAGAATGCCTGATGGAAGCATCCGGTGGGCGTAGACCCACCAGGTCTGCCACAGAGGTCATGATTACTGGCAGGGTGCCAGGTCAGGCACCTCCATGGGGTTCTCTCACTCGGACACGATGGTGATCTGATCCACTCCTTAAACGTCATTGGCCAAGGGTGCTGACATCAAAGACATGTGACAGTCGTTTACTGTCAGAGTGTGGGAAGCAGCTGGTGCGACAATAGCTATGGGGGATCTGTCATCCTCATGCACTGGAAACATGAGTTCATTTTCTGGATTAAGAGAGGACTCATCAAAGGAGGGGTGTCAGGAGGGTTCATACCATGTGACTGGATGCAATATAGAAGGTTACTATCAGACATATGGTCATCATCTTCCGAGGGCATCTGAAAGAGGGCATCATTGGAAGGTGTCTGTTGGCGTTTCTTCCTGAGCGACTGATATTTCCTAATATGTTGTTCTGAATCAGAATGTGGTTGCCCATTATCCAATGCTATACCTGTCTGGTTCAAATGGCTCTGAGCACTATGGGACTTAACATCTGAGGTCATCAGTCCCCTAGAACTTAGAACTACTTAAACCTAACTAACCTAAGGACATCACACACATCCATGCCCGAGGCAGGATTCGAACCTGCGACCGTAGCAGTCGCGCGGTTCCAGACTGACGCTCCTAGAACCGCTCGGCCACACCGGCCGGCTATACCTGTCTGGATAAAGGCAGCAGTCAGCATATCTAGTTCGATGTCCAAGGTTTGAGCAGGTTCGTCCGTCATGGTCCTGAGAATGAATGGTCCTGGTGCGAGCACTGAGGGTCATGCCATGCTGGTCTCATCGCCGTGTTGTGGTGCGATGGATGGTGTTGACGAGGCTTAAGGTGTATCCTGAAGTGCTGTGTCATAGTTCTATGCTACCATCATGTAGGTGATGGGTAGGGAAGGACGTGAACATCAAAGCTGGGGTCACTTACCCAGCAGTGTCTGTATCAAACATCAGCATAAACATTCAAATCAGACATGTCCTTTTTGGCCACATATGGAGCACATTCATGGCTAGCCATTACACATGACGATGGCCTGCACACTGCCAATCATCAGGTACGATGGAACATGTTTTGTCAGCTCAATTTTGATCTGCCAGGCGCCATTTAACACTAGGTAGATCGTAAATGTTTGTACTTCTCCATGAGGTCACCCAAGACGTTTCCATATGGCTGGAAAGTGACAATGACCACTTCTTGAGGCACCTCAGACGGGAGCTCAAACACCCGCAAAGTTTGGAGACTGAATCCCACATGGCCCACTGTCACTGTACCTGTGTGTCCTTCAGAGTGTTTAAATTTTAATCCGGAGGCATGTCGTCGCTCAACTTCAATGTACAGCCCCTCCATCGTCATCTTGATCTATACAACACTACCTGTGATGGAAAAATGTTTTCCATTTCACATCCAGGGGGTTCAAATGGAGATCCTCTCGCATGAACTGTTCAGCTTCAAAGGCTCTTGGTTGTGGATGTTTGGCCTGAAACGTTAATTTGATCGTCGCATGGTGGCAAGAGTGCTCCATGAGGTATGGTAGTAGTGGACTCTAAAACACGAGTACCGCGACGTGGAAGTATACAATGCCGAGAGAGGAGTGCTGGTCGGCGCGCGAGGCAGTTCCACATGCTACCACAGCTTAGAGCCAACTGTTATGCACGGATACAGCAGTTACATAATAGACGCTTAAACCTTCTCTTGCGATTTTCTCGGAATTGCCAGAGTAGTTCACCATACTACTTACACATTATGTTTTTTTTTTTCTAATGGCCTATTAAGGTGAACAAAGTTTGAAGTAAATCTGTGATCCCAATATCGTTGCCCTCCTTGTTAGAAGTATATATCCTTGGAGTAGTGACGTAACTTTAATCACTTAATAAAAGCAAGTCTTCTGGTCCAGACTGTATACCAACTAGGTTCCCTTCAGAGTATGCTGATGCAATAATTCCTTACTTAACAAACATATACACCTGCCCACTCGACAAAAGATCCGTACCCAAATACTGTAAAGTTGGACAGGTTACATCAGTTTTCAAGAAAGGCAATAGGAGTAATTCACTAAATTACTCCATATCATTAACGTCGATATGCAGCAGTATTTTGGAACATATCTTGTGTTTGAACATTAAGAATTACCTCGAAGTGAATGGTCTATTGACACATAGTCAACACGGATTCAGAAAACATTGTTCTTATGAAACATAACTACCTCTTTACTCAGACAGTGTTGAATGCTATCGACAAGGGATTTCAAATTGATTCCGTATTTCTAGATTTCCAGAAGGCTTCCGACACCATATCTCACAAGCGGTTTGCAATCAAATGACGTGCTTACGGAATATCGTCTCGGTTATGCGAATGGATACATGATTTCCTGTCAGAGAGGTCACCGTTCGTAGTAACTAATGGAAAGTCATCGAAACAAAACTTATTTCTGGTGTTCGCCAAGGTAGTGTTACATGCTCTCCGCTGTTCCTTATCTATATAAATGATTTAGGAGACAATCCGAGCAGCAGTCTAAGGTTGTTTGCAGATGATGCTGTCATTTACCGCTTAGTAAAGTCGTCAGAAGTACAAAACAAATTGAAAAACGATTAAAAAATGATATCTGTATGGTGCGAAAATTGACAGTTGAACCTAAATAATGAAAACTGTGAGATCATCCACATGAGTGCTAAAAGGAATCTGTTAAATTTCGATTGCACGATATATCAGGCAAATTTAAAGGTAAGAAATTCAACTAAATATCTAGGAATTACAATTAAGAACAACTTATATAGGAAATAACACGTAGAAAATGTGGGGAAGGCATATCAAAGACTGCGTTTTACTGGCAGATCACTTAGAAGAAGCAACAGTTCTACTAAAGAGACTGCCTACGCTATGCTTGTCCGTCCTCTTTCGGAGTATTGCCATGCGGTGTGGGATCCTTAATAGTCAGGATTAACGGAATACATCGAGGAAGTTCAAAGAAGGACAGTACGTTTTGTGTTACAGCGATATAGGGGAGAGGGTGTCACGCACGTGATGCGTGATTGGAGAAGGACAACATTAAAACAAAGGCGTTTCTCGTTGCAGCGGGAACTTATCACGAAATATCAATCACTAACTTTCTTCTCCAAACGCGAAACGCTTTTGTTGACGCTGACCTACATAGGGAGAAACGATCATCATAATAAAATAAGGGAAATCAGAGTTTGCACAGAAAGATATAGGTGTTCATCTTTTTCCACGCATTGTTCGAGAATGGAATAATAGAGAATTATTGCGAAGGTGATTCAGTGAACCCTCTGCCAGGCACTTAAGTGAGATTTTCAGAGTCTCCATGTAGATGTAGATGGTGTGTATTTTACATTTTTCTGAGCACAATGTCTTCTGTACAGTACCCATGCACTGACATGACATTTTGACTGGATAAAATATTCTGTGAGATATTTGTTCTATAGAGTTGAACGAGCTTGCCACGCAGATCACCACCCTCCCTCCTATAAAATTTTTGTACTTTTTTATTACGGCAGGCTGAGAGAAATTCACATATTGCTTAGCAGTTACTGACCATCATCCTGCATCTTCAATGGCCTCTTGACCTTTATATGAAGAAATAAGTTGCACTCCCTTATTGTCAAACCCTTTTAGCAGCGTGATGTTTTCGTTTCCCTCCACTCTGCAATCACAAGTTTGTTTCGAAGAATCATCTGTCTGCAAAGAGCATCCTTGCAGTTTATTCTTTCGTAGGGTTTCCACCATACTCAGGGTTTCCACCTTGTATATTACCAATTTTTTTAGTTCCACAGCCAGATCACAGAAAACAAACCAGTTGTCAACAAATAATTTCTGATTCTGATGTTTAAAGCAAACTATCTACAAGCCTCATGACGACATTACCACTCATACCCAAACAGCCATCTTTTACTTTTGTCCTGTTACCCACACAAATTTCGAAATCATACACAATCCCACTTACTCTACCCATTACAAATAACTTCACTTCTTGTCAGTGTGACTTGCTCCTATGTGCATAGAGGTGTGAGACTTGAGTGGGATCGTCATCTCATCATCTTTCTCAATTTTACCCCTATGGCTCAATTTGCGGAGAATCGACAAAGGCTCTAATTCTGGGCATTTTCTCATAGTCATTGTGTCCTGTGCGAACCACGCCACCATTATTGTTTACAAAGACGATCACATCACACAGTTCGTGCTGTAGACTCACAATGGGTAGAGATAGCCTACTGCATCCTATACTTTAGCATTGGAAAAACTCAAGCAAAAATGTGGATTCCATAAGACTCTGACATTTTAATTGTAGAAGGATCGATGGACTTCTCTGTATTCTTTTTGTGTAGCATATAGATTTGTTTGATCTGCTTCTTTCTGAATGATGCTCCTATAAATAAATTTTGCAGAGTAATTCAATGGTCTTAAGAAGTCATTTGGAACTTCAGGAAATGTGGACTTATAGGTCCAATCTATTGATTCCATTTTTCTGTGTCGCCAGTGTGTGCTCCTTACCAGATGTACAGGAAGTTTATTTGGATTTTGTGTTTCAAGTTTTATAAAGAGGGGTGTCTCATCTAACTCTTCTTCTTCATCGTCATTCAATGCGTGGATTTCGACAGGCATATCTGAGTAGTCTATATTCAAAGTTTCACCTAGAAGATCTTCTTCTCCAAAACCTCATTCTTGAACAGCTGCTTCAGACGTAGTTTCCTTCTCATCATCTTCAACGTCAGCCTATTCAAAATCATAGTGTCACTTTCTAAAGTTGCGACAATTTCTGCGTTTGTCAATGAGTACAACATATCTATAAATAAATGATATCAAATTAATAACTATATCGTGAATGATGTTAAAAATCAAAATTTAATGACATAAGAATCACTATTAGCAATATCTTCTTCAAATGATATATAATTAATATCATATTTGTGATTGTTGAAGACATTTAAAAATGATAAATGTGGTTAGTAGACAGTAGTGCAGGCTTGGCTTAGGTGACTGATAGCATAGGAGAGTAATGTATGAATTGTACGAAAAAGGATAAGGTACTCATAGTGGGTGGAACAGGGAACAGTCTTGATAGGGACAGGAAATACGATAAAAGTGGTCTCCTGGTAAAGATAGCTATTCAAATTGATGCCACTGAAGTGCATTTCGTGCAACTGTTTCAGCACCATAATCAGCCTCATCTTGATGCAGCTGTTAGGCACATTAACATGATTTTCCGTCTATTACTACGAACTGCGACCTTCCTGACAGGAAATCACGAATCCAGTCGCACAACTGAGACGATACCCCATAGGCCCGCAGCTTGATTAGAAGTTGCTTGTGATGAACGGTGTCAAAAGCTTTCTGGAAATCTAGAAATACGGAATCAACTTGAGATCCCCTGTTGATAGCGGTCATTACTTCGTCCGAATAAAGAGCTAGCTGTGTTGCACAAGAACGATGTTTTCTGAAACCATGCTGATTACGTATCAATAGATCGTTCCTTCGACGTCAATGATATAGGTCTGTAGTTCGATGGATTACTCCTACTATCCTTCTTAAACACTGGTGCGACCTTCGCAATTTTCCAATCTGTAGGTACAGATCTATCGGTGAGCGTGCGGTTATATATGATTGCTAAGTGGGGAGCTATTGTATCAGCGTAATCTGAAAGGAACCTAATCGGTGTACAATCTGGACCTGAAGACTTGCCCGTATCAAGCGATTTGAGTTGCTTCGCAACCCCTAAGGTATCTACTTCTAAGAAGCTCATGCTAGCAGCTGTTCGTGTTTCAAATTCTGGAATATTCCATTCGTCTTCCCTGGTGAAGGAATTTCGGAAAACTGCGTTCAATAACTCCACTTTAGCGGCACAGTCGTCGGTAACAGTACCATCGGCACTGGAGATATTGACTGCGTCTTGCTGCTTGTTCTAAGTGGGGTATGAGCAGTAATATGCAGCCCGGCTGGCTGGCTTGTGGGATAAGGATATCATGTAGAACAAAGTGGGAATTATATCAAAATGTTAGAAGTATTCACAATCATGCTACAGTAGCCCATTACAAACAATACTGTAACGTGCTTAGAAATGATATTATGGAGTCGAAAGAGTATGAGGTATGAAACAGAATAGGTAATTCACAGGATAAAATTAAAACCATATGGTCAGTTGTGAAGGAAATGTGTGGTCAGCAGCACAAAGCCGACAATATAAAGTCATTTCATAGCAAAAATATCTGATAAATCAGATATATGTACAGTACTTAACAGTCATTTATTGAGCATTGCTGGTGAATTAAATAAAAATTTAATTTCTACAGGGAATTATATAACTTTCTTTGCAAATACCTTTCCAGGATTGATATCTGCAATACTCCTCTGTTATACAGACAAGGGGGAGATTGAGTGGAAGTTTAACAAGTGAAAATGCTATATTCTCTTTTTTCTGTGAGGCACTCGATGGGTTAATCAAAATACTTCGAGCGCTAGACATATTTTTTGATTTAACTAAGGTGTTTGATTGTGTAGATCACAAAATATTGCTCCAGAAGTTGGACCATTACGGAATACTGGGAGTAGCACACAATTTGTTCACCTCTTACTATCGCAACAGACAATAAAAGGTCATTGATCACAATGTTTAGAATGGCTGTGATGTGGGGTTTCAGTGGGGTACGGTCAAGTGGTGGGTGCCACAGGGCTCAATGTTGGGGCCACTCACGTTCCTTATGTATACAAATGATATGCTCTCAGGTATTAAGAGTAACTCTAAAATATTTCTGTTTGCTGATGACCTTAGCTTGGTAGTAAAGGATGTTGTGTGCAACATTGGCTCAGTTTCAAATTCTGCAGTTCATGACATAAGTTCATGGCTTGTAGAAAATAAACTAATTCTAAGACTCAGTTTTTACAGTTTCGAACATACAATTCAACAAAACCTGACGTTTTAATTTCACTGAATGTGCATATGATTAGTGAAACTGAACAATACAGACTTCTAGGTGTTCAGATAGATAGTAAACTGTCTTGGAAAGCCTACGTTCAGGATCTTGCTCAAAGACTTAATGCTGCCATTTTTACTACACTACTGACCATTAAAATTGCTACACCACGAAGATGACGTGCTACAGACGCGAAATTTAACCTATAGGAAGAAGATGCTGTGATATGCAAATGATTAGCTTTTCAGAGCATTCATTTCCAACCGATTTCGCATACACAAACAGCAGTTGACCGGCGTTGCCTGGTGAAACATCGTTGTGATGCCTCGTGCAAGGAGGAGAAATGCGTACCATCACGTTTCCGACTTTGATAAAGGTCGGATTGTAGCTTATCGCGGATGCGGTTTATGGTATCGCGACACTGCTGCTCGCGTTGTTCGAGATCGAATGACTGTTAGCAGAATAGGGAATCATTGGATTCAGGAGGGTAATACGGAACGCTGTGCTGGATCCCAACGGCCTCGTATCACTATCAGCCAAGATAACAGGCATCTTATCTGCATGGCTGTAACGGATCGTGCAGCCACGTCTCGATCCCTGATTCAACAGTTGGGGACGTTTGCAAGACAACAACCATCAGCACGAACAGTTCGACGACGTTTGCGGCAGCATGGACTATCAGCTCGGAGACCATGGCTGCGGTTACCCTTGACGCTGCATCACAGACGGGAGCGCCTGCGATGGTGTACTCAATGTCGAAACTGGGTTCACGAATGTCAAAACGTCATTTTTTCGGATGAATTCAGGTTCTGTATAAAACATCATGATGGCCGCATCCGTGTTTGGCGACATCGCGGTGAATGCACATTGGAAGTGTGTATTCGTCATTGCCATACTGGCGTATCACCTGACGTGATGGTATGGGGTGCCATGGGTTACACGTATCGGTCACCTCTTGTTCGCATTCACGGCACTTTCAACAGTGGACGTTACATTTCAGATGTGTTACGACCCGTGGCTTTACTCTTCATTCGATCCCTGCAAAACCCTAAATTTCAGCAGGATAATGCACGACCACATGTTGCAGCTCCTGCACGGACCTTTCTGGATACAGAAAATGTTCGACTGCAGCCCTGGCCAGCGTATTCTCCAGGTCTCTCACCAATTGAAAACGTCTGGTCAATGATGGCTGAGTAAATGGCTTGTCACAATACACCAGTCACTACGCTTGATGAACTGTGGTATCGTGTTGAAGCTGTACACGCCATCCAAGCTCTGTTTGACTCAATGTCCAGGAGTATCAAGGCTGTTATTACGGCCAGATGTGGTTGTTCTGGGTACTGATTTCTCAGGATCTATGCACCCAAATTGCGTGAAAATGTAATCACATGTCAGTTCTAGTATAATATATTTGTCCAATGAATAACCGTTTATCATCTGCATTTCTTCTTGGTGTAGCAATTGTAATGGCCATTAGTGTGTTTGAATGCTATCTGAAGTGAGTGATCGTTCACCACAAAAATTAGTTTACTTCACTTATTTTCATTCACTTATTTCGTATGGCATTATATTTTAAGACAACTCTTCCCATTCTAAAAGAGTATTTTTTGCTCAGAAACGGGCAGTTCGGGCGACAACTGGTGTAGGTTCACGAACTTCTTGTCGAACCCTGTTCACGAGTCTGGATATTTTGACATTGGCCTCTCAATATATATATTCCTTACTGTCATTTCTTGTTTACTATATTAGCTTATTCCCAAGAATAGGCAGCTTTCACTCAGTTAATACTCGGCAGAAATCAAACCTGCATTTGGATCGGACTTCGTTAACACTTGTGCAGAAAGGTGAGCAGTATACTGTTGCATCCATTTTCAATAAGCTACCACTCAAATTCAAACATCTTAGCAGTAATCCACGTGCTTTCAAATTGAAACTGAAGAGAATCCTCGTTGGTCATTCCTTCTATTCTGTCGAGGAGTTCCTTGAAAAATTAAACTGATTCGTGTTGTATTGTTGATTGCGTTTACTTAAACTTATGGATAGACTCTTTTTGCATTCATAAACATTTTATTTTTATGTGTTATTACTTTTATGTTATAATTTCATGTACGGACACATTCCATAACCTTGGAGATTAGTTCCTCAATTTGGTCTTACGGAACTTGACGTGTAAATAAATAACGTGCTAAATATTCGCAGAAGCAGTAGCAAACAATATCATACATTTAAGTTTGCACAAGACAGACCTTGTTGTTGTTGTGGTCTTCAGTCCTGAGACTGGTTTGATGCAGCTCTCCATGCTACTCTATCCTGTGCAAGCTTCTTCATCTCCCAGTACCTACTGCAACCTACATCCTTCAGAATCTGCTTAGTGTATTGATCTCTTGGTCTCCCTCTACGATTTTTACCCTCCACGCTGCCCTCCAATGCTAAATTTGTGATCCCTTGATGCCTCAAAACATGTCCTACCAACCGATCCCTTCTTCTAGTCAAGTTGTGCCACAAACTTCTCTTCTCCCCAATCCTGTTCAATACCTCCTCATTAGTTACGTGATCTACCCACCTTATCTTCAGCATTCTTCTGTAGCACCACATTTCGAAAGCTTCTATTCTCTTCTTGTCCAAACTGGTTATCGTCCATGTTTCACTTCCATACATGGCTACACTCCATACAAATACTTTCAGAAACGACTTCCTGACAATTAAATCTATACTCGATGTTAACAAATTTCTCTTCTTCAGAAACGATTTCCTTGCCATTGCCAGTCTACATTTTATATCCTCTCTACATCGACCATCATCAGTTATTTTACTCCCTAAATAGCAAAACTCCTTTACTACTTTAAGTGTCTCATTACCTAATCTAATCCCCTCAGCATCACCCGATTTAATTTGACTACATTCCATTATCCTCGTTTTGCTTTTGTTGATGTTCATCTTATATCCTCCTTTCAAGACACTGTCCATTCCGTTCAACTGCTCTTCCAAGTCCTTTGCTGTCTCTGACAGAATTACAATGTCATCGGCGAACCTCAAAGTTTTTACTTCTTCTCCATGAATTTTAATACCTACTCCGAATTTTTCTTTTGTTTCCTTTACTGCTTGCTCAATATACAGATTGAATAACATCGGGGAGAGGCTACAACCCTGTCTCACTCCTTTCCCAACCACTGCTTCCCTTTCATGCCCCTCGACTCTTATAACTGCCATCTGGTTTCTGTACAAATTGTAAATAGCCTTTCGCTCCCTGTATTTTACCCCTGCCACCTTCAGAATTTGAAAGAGAGTATTCCAGTTAACGTTGTCAAAAGCTTTCTCTAAGTCTACAAATGCTAGAAACGTAGGTTTGCCTTTTCTTAATCTTTCTTCTAAGATAAGTCGTAAGGTTAGTATTGCCTCACGTGTTCCAACGTTTCTACGGAATCCAAACTGATCTTCCCCGAGGTCCGCTTCTACTAGTTTTTCCATTCGTCTGTAAATAATTCGCGTTAGTATTTTGCAGCTGTGACTTATTAAACTGATAGTTCGGTAATTTTCACATCTGTCAACACCTGCTTTCTTTGGGATTGGAATTATTATATTCTTCTTGAAGTCTGTAGGTATTTCGCCTGTCTCATACATCTTGCTCACCAGATGGTAGAGTTTTGTCATGACTGGCTCTCCCAAGGCCATCAGTAGTTCTAATGGAATGTTGTCTACTCCCGGGGCCTTGTTTCGACTCAGGTCTTTCAGTGCTCTGTCAAACTCTTCATGCAGTATCTTATCTCCCATTTCATCTTCATCTACATCCTCTTCCATTTCCATAATATTGTCCTGAAGTACATCGCCCTTGTATAAACCCTCTATATACTCCTTCCACCTTTCTGCCTTCCCTTCTTTGCTTAGAACTGGGTTGCCATCTGAGCTCTTGATATTCATACAAGTGGTTCTCTTCTCTCCAAAGGTCTCTTTAATTTTCCTGTAGGCAGTATCTATCTTACCTCTAGTGAGACAAGCCTCTACATCCTTACATTTGTCCTCTAGCCATCCCTGCTTAGCCATTTTGCACTTCCTGTCGATCTCATTTTTGAGACGTTTGTATTCCTTTTTGCCTGTTTCATTTACTGCATTTTTATATTTTCTCCTTTCATCAATTAAATTCAATATTTCTTCTGTTACCCAAGGATTTCTATTAGCCCTCGTCTTTTTACCTACTTGATCCTCTGCTGCCTTCACTACTTCATCCCTCAGACCTACCCATTCTTCTTCTACTGTGTTTCTTTCCCCCATTCCTGTCAATTGTTCCCTTATGCTCTCCCTCAAACTCTGTACAACCTCTGGTTCTTTCAGTTTATCCAGGTCCCATCTCCTTAAATTCCCACCTTTTTGCAGTTTCTTCAGTTTCAATCTGCAGTTCATAACCAATATATTGTGGTCAGAATCCACATCTGCCCCTGGAAATGTCTTACAGTTTAAAACCTGGTTCCTAAATCTCTGTCTTACCATTATATAATCTATCTGATACCTTTTACTATCTCCAGGATTCTTCCAGGTATACAACCTTCTTTTATGATTCTTGAACCAAGTGTTAGCTATGATTAAGTCATGCTCTGTGCAAAATTCTACAAGGCGGCTTCCTCTTTCATTTCTTCCCCCCAATCCATATTCACCTACTATGTTTCCTTCTCTCCCTTTTCCTACTGACGAATTCCAGTCACCCATGACTATTAAATTTTCGTCTCCCTTCACTACCTGAATAATTTCTTTTATCTCGTCATAGATTTCATCAATTTCTTCATCATCTGCAGAGCTAGTTGGCATATAAACTTGTAGTACTGTAGTAGGCATGGGCTTTGTGTCTATCTTGGCCTCAATAATGCGTTCACTATGCTGTTTGTAGTAGCAAGACAGACCTACTGATTCGAAATAGAATCACTGAATTCTCACGACGAAAAATCTCATTTCGGGAATACATTACAAAAATGTGATATATATATATATATATAATTCTCTAATTATGTAACAATAAAAACAGAGATCCATAATACATGCTTGATATTATTTTATGAAGTTCTTAAGTGGAGACGGAAGCAGGCCGAGAGCAAGGAAACAAACAACAAAAGATATCGACCAACGAGGCGCTGTAGTCTGTCGGCGGAAAACAACTACAGATACCATGTAGGAACATGCGTAATAAGGTTTCTACAAGCTAGATTAGCCAGTGATTCCAAATGGAATCACAAGGTCAGAGCCGCTCGGGGTAGCCGAGCGCTCTAAGGCGTCTTGTCACGGTCCACGCGGCTTCCCCAGTTGGAGGATTGAGTCCTCCCTCGGGCATGGGTGTGTGTGTCATCCTTAGCGTAAGTTAGTTTAAGTAGTGTTTAATCTTAGGGACCGATGACCTCAGCAGTTTGGTCCCGTAAGACCTTACCACAAGGTCAGAAAGTGTTAAGAATTAAATTAACTTCTTCAAAAGCAAAAACTCTCACTTAATTCCTAACTACTGTTCTTCACATGCATGGGACGTATTCAGGAATATTTGCAATAAACGGGATAGTTTCAAAATATTTCCACACATACCGAAATACGCTATTGTCCCATTCCTTTGCAGGAATAGTAGTAAGACATATTAATAATTACAGACTAGCCTCATTACTTACGTCCTTCCTAAAGGTACTGCAAAGATTATTAGGAAAGAAACATAAAAACCTCTCACAACATAAGATACTTAGTCCATCATAGTTGCATTTCAGAAGGATCTCTCCACAGAACTTGTCATTTTTCAAATCATGGATCACATTAGGGGGCCTGTACAAAATTTAAATGACAACTTGTAGTCAACTGGTATTTTTTGTCACTTGTCAAAAGCGTTTGATGGTGCAGTTCCAGTACTCTACTAGACAAATTCTACTATTATTGTATCATGTATCTTGCAAGTAACTGGTTTTCATCCTGTACAAGAATAAGGATGAAGAGTATTACATTAAGAAACACACTGTGCGTGCATAACAAAACAGTACTTTCAGAATATGGAATATGTACTACTGGTTTACCATAGGGACTGATATTGGATCCACTCTAATTCTTTTATCTGAATGATTTGTCATTATATATCTAAGAAGCAGAAACAGATCTCTTTGTGGACAATGCAAAAATTTTAATTAACCTTAATGGGGAAAATTAAACACTTGAAAATATTGCCGTGAGCTCTGGTTTGTGCAGTGTTATGTTGCAGTTGTGTTGGCTGGCTTGCTGCGGGTCACCACTTGAAACTGGGCCACCAGAAATTATTAGTTATTTCATATTTATCATTTTGTATGGTTCTTGAAATACTTTGTTTGTATATATGGAATATTCGATGATGGTACAAATACTAGTATTCTGGAATATTCAATGTCTGTATATACAATTGCACTCTCCATACAAGAGATCAGTTTTGTTCTGATTGTATGCTGGTGTCAGTAATAAATGAGCTTTCATTTCTAAGTGTTGTACTTCATTGACGACCCTGCCTTCAGTTTTGAACATGATTGTGGTTTTGACATGATGTTGTTTGGTGGAGATGCCAGTTATTGGTACTTCAGGACATTTGTGTCACAGTGGCTCCAATTAGGCACTGTGCAGGGTAGCTGCGTCGTCAGTGGCGCCTTGCCACGGTTCACGCGTCTACCCCCATCAGAGGTTCGAGCCCTCCCTTGGGCATGGGCGTGTGTATTGTCCTTAGCGTAAGTTAGATTAAGTAGTGCGTAAGCCTATGTACCAATGATGCCAGCAGTTTGGTCCCATAGGAACTAACCAAAAATTCCAAATTTCCGAATTAGGCGACATGAAGAGGAACCGGAATACAAACAATACATTGTTTGCACTGTCTGTACATTCAGGAGGCCAATGGGTTAGAAAAAAGCAGTAAGTCAGCTGCACATCAGTAATTCAGCAATATTTTCCAAAGATGCAGGTCAGACCTGACAAAATGGCTGAAAGGATTTAACTGAGTCACCAAATACAAGAAGTAGGATGACAAGACGTGTTTGGCAGACGTGTACTTCTACTTAGACAGCACATCCTAGCAGTAATTCAAGAACAATGGATAGAGGCTCAATGTTGTTTGTTGTGGTCTTCAGTCCTGAGACTGATTTGATGCAGCTCTCCATGCTACTCTATCCTGTGCAAGCTTCTTCATCTCCCAGTACCTACTGCAACCTACATCCTTCTTAGTCTGCTTAGTGTATTCATCTCTTGGTCTCCCTCTACGATTTTTTCCATCCACGCTGCCCTCCAGTACTAAATTGGTGATCCCTTGATGCCTCAGAACCTGTCCTACCAACCAATCCCTTCTTCTAGTCAAGTTGTGCCACAAATTTCTCTTCTGCCGAGTCTATTCAGTACCTCCTCATTAGTTATGTGATCTACCCATCGAATCTTCAGGGTTCTTCTGTGGCACCACATTTCGAAAGCTTCTATTCTCATCTCGTCTAAGCTAATAAACTATTTATCGTCCCCATTTCACTTCGATACATGGCTACACTCCACACAAATACTTTCAGAAACGACTTCCTGACACTTAAATCTATACTCGATGTTAACAAATCTCTCTTCTTCAGAAACGCTTTCCTTGCCATTGCCAGTCTACATTTTATATCCTGTCTACTTCGTCCATCATCAGTTATTTTGCTCCCCAAATAGCAAAACTCATTTACTTCTTTAAGTGTCTCGTAATCTAGTTCCCGCAGCATCACCCTGTTTAATTCGATTACATTCAATTATCCTAGTTTTGCTTTCGTTGATGTTCATCTTATATCCTCCTTTCAAGACACTGTCCATTCCGTTCAACTGCTCTTCCAAGTCCTTTGCTGTCTCTGACATAATTACAATGTCATCGGAAAACCTCAAAGTTTTTATTTCTTCTCTGTGGAATTTAATTCTTACTCCGAATTTTTCTTTTGTTTCCTCTACTGCTTGCTCAATATACAGATTGAATAACATTGAGGATAGGCTACAACCCTGTCCCTCTCCCTTTCCAAACACTGCTTCCCTTTCATGCCCCTTGACTCTTATAAATGACATCTGGTTTCTGTACAAATTGTAAATAGCATTTCGCTCCCTGCATTTTACCCATCCCACCTTCAGAATTTGAAAGAGAGTATTCCAGTCAACGTTGTAAAAAGTTTTCTCTAAGTCTACAAATGCTAGAAACATAGGTTTGCCTTTCCTTGATCTATCTTCTAAGATAAGTCGTAGGGTCAGTATTGCCTTACGTGTGCCAATATTTCTACGGAATCCAAACTGATCTTCCCCGAAGTCGACTTCTACCGGTTTTTCCATTTGTCTGTAAAGAATTCGTGTTAGTATTTTTCAGCCGTGACTTATTAAACTGATAGTTCGGTAATTTTCACAACTGTCACAACCTGCTTTCTTTGGGATTGGAATTATTATATTCTTCTGGAAGTTTGAGGGTATTTCTCCTGTCTCATATACCTTGCTCACCAGATGGTAGAGTTTTGGCTCTCCCAAGGCTGTCAGCAGTTCTAATGGAATGTTGTCTGTCTATTTCCGGGGCCTTGCTTCGACTTAGTCTTTCAGTGCTCTGTCAAACTCTTCACGCAGTATCATACCTCCCATTTCATCTTCATCTACATCATCTTCAATTTCCATAATATTGTCCTCAAGTACATCGCGCTTGTATGGACCCTTGATATCCCTCTTCCACCTTTCTGCTTTCCCTTCTTTGCGTAGAACTGGTTCTCCATCTGAGATCTTGATGTTCATACAAGTGGTTCTCTTTCCTCCAGAGGTCTCTTTAATTTTCCTGTAGACAGTATCTTACCAGTAGTGATATATGCCTCCACATCCTTACATTTGTCCTCTAGCCACCCCTGCTTAGCCGTTTTGCACTTCCTGTCGAGTTTTTTGTATTCATGCTTCATTTACTGCATTTTTATATTTTCTTCTTTCATCAATTAAATCCAATATACATTCTGTTACCCAAGGATTTCTTCTAGCCCTCGTCTTTTTTCCTAATCGATCCTCTGCTGCCTTCACTATTTAATCTCTAAAAGCTACCCGTTCTTCTTCTACTGTATTTCTTTCCCCCATTCCTGTCAATCGTTCCCTAATCCTCTCCCTGAATCTCTCTACAACCTCTGGTTCTGTCAGTTTGTCCAGGTCCCATCCCCTTAAATTCCCACCTTTTTGCAGTTTCATCAGTTTTAATCTACAGTTCATAACCAATAGAGTGTGGTCAGAGTCCACATCTGCCCCTGGAAATGTCTTACAATTTAAAACCCGGTTCCTAAATCTCTGTCTTACCATTATATAATCTATCGGAAGCCTTCTAGTATCTCCAGGCATCTGCAATGTATACAACCTTCTTTCATGATTCTTGAACCAAGTGTTAGCTATGATTAAGTTATGCTTCCTCTTTCATTCCTCACCCCATTCCATATTCACCTACCACGTTTCCTCCTCTTCCTACTATAGAATTCCAGTCACCCATGACTATTAAATTTTCGTCTCCTTTCACTCCCTGAATAATTTCTTTTACCTCATCTTACATTTGATCAATCTCTTCATCAGCGGAGCTAGTTGGCATATAAACTTGTACTACTGTGGTAGGTGTCTGCTTCATATCTATCTTGGCCACAATAATGCGTTCACTATGCTGTTTGTAGTAGCTTACCCGCATTCCTATTTTTTTATTCATTATGAAACCTACTCCTGCATTACCCCTATTTGACTTTGTATTTATAACCCTGTATTCGCCTGACCAAAAGTCTTGTTCCTCCTGACACCAAACTTCACTAATTCCCACTATATCTAATTAACCTATCTATTTCACTTTTTAAACTTTCTAACCTACCTGCCCGATTAAGGAATCTGACATTCCACGCTCCGATCCGTAGAACGCCAGTTTTCTTTCTCCTGATAACAACGTCCTCTTGAGTAGTCCCCGCCCGGAGATCCGAATGGGGGACTATTTTACCTCTGGAATATTTTACCCAAGAGAGCGCCATCATCATTAACCATACAGTAAAGCTGCATGCCCTCGGGAAAAATTACGGCTGTAGTTTCTCCTTGCTTTCAACCATTCGCAGTACCAGCACAGCATGGCCGTTTTGGTTAGTGTTACAAGACCAGATAAGTCAATCATCCAGACTGTTGCCCCTGCAACTACTGAAAAGGCTGCTGTCCCTCTGCAGGGGCCACAGGTTTGTTTGGCCTCTCAACAGATACCCCTCTATTGTGGTTGCACCTACGGTACGGCTATCCGTATCACTGAGGCAAACAAGCCTCCCCACCAATGGCAAGCTCAATAGCTGGGCCAAATTCCAGACCGAACTGAAGAAAACAAGAATGATTGAAGAGTGGGACTCAACTTTATGAGGAAATGACAGAATCATACGTATAGAGTGTTTGGCCCTGTGCCACTCCATATGACAAAAGCTGGAAAAATTTCACACTTGATGAAAAGAGTCGCAGAAAACATGTAGGATCATTTGCCAGATAACATAAAATGTCTGACAGGTAGCAAAGTAAGCTTCAAATCTAACCTAAAATCATTTCTCTTGGGCAACTCCTTATATTTCTATTTCAAAACTGAAAACTGATAGCCTGACAAAAATACCTTGTTTCAGGAGTAGGACAAGAAAATAATATACCGTATTCATTACTGTTAATACTAATCATATACTGTCATACATATCCTGCAAACTGACTTATTTCACATAATTTCGATAAAAGAATTGTTCAAATGAACCACCATTGATGAAGCACTTTCAGACTATCTATATCGTGACCATTCCACTCTCAAACAGCATGTGGGCAAAACGAACATATTAATCTTACCATATGAGTTCTGATTTCTCTTACTTTATTACAACGGTCATTTCCCCGTATGTAGGAGGGAATCAACAAAATATTTTGCCATTTGGAGGAGAAAGTTGTGATAGAAATTTAATGAAAAGATTTCACCACAATGAAATTTTTTCCTTTAATGATTACCAGCCAACTCACTCTTCACATCCATTAGAACGTCTCCCCTATTAACCCATCCAGTACCTCACAGAGAAAAGATAATATAGCATTTTCACTTGCTAAACGACTTCTAAAGAGGAACTGTATTTTTGATAGCAAATCGTGTGATATACAATGATCAATTGTCCTTACATACACAGCCTTTTCAGTAACTTTAGCGAAGACTGATGGCATAGAAATAGGTCAAAAATTGTCAACATTATCCCTTTATCCCTTTTTATAAAGCAGCTTTACTACTGAGTACTTTAATCGTTCAGGGAACCAACCACTCCTAAAGGAAATATTACAAATATGACTAAATACAGGGCTAACATGTGCAGCACAGTACTTTAATATTCTGCTAGGCACTCCATCATAGCCATGAGAGTCCTTAGTCTTCAGTGATTTAATTATTCACTCAATCTCTCCCTTGTCTGTATCACAGAAGAGTGTTTCAGACATCAATCTTGGAAAAGCATTTGCAAACAAAGTTATATGATTCCCTGTAGAAATTACATTTTTATTTAATTCACCAACAATGCTCAGAAAGTGGCTGTTAAGTACTATACATATACCTGATTTATCAGATATTTTTGCTATGAACTGACTTTATATTGTCGACTTTGTGCTGCTTACCGCACACTTCGTTCACAACTGACCAAATGGTTTTAATTTTATCCTGTGAATTAGCTACTCTCTTTGCATACCACATACTCTTTGACTCCCTAACAACATTTCTAAGCACGTTACAGTACTGTTTGTAATGGGCTATTGTAGCTTGATTGTGAGTACTTCTAACATTTTGATATAATTCCCGCTTTGTTCTACAGCATGCGAAGTTCAGAAGAACGCGAAATCCCGAAGACTGGCAAAAATTTACAGACGCGCGAAATTTGGCACGGACTTCAATGCGAGGTGCCTTTAACAGGTTCCACAACGAAACATTGTCTCGAAATTTGGTAGAAAATCCGAAGAAATTCTGGTCGTGTGTAAAGTACACAAGCGGCAAGACGCAGTCAATACCTTCGCTGCGCAGTGCCGATGGTACTATTACCGACGACTGTGCCGCTAAAGCGGAGTTATTGAACGCAGTTTTCCGAAATTCCTTCACCAGGGAAGACGAATGGAATATTCCAGAATTTGAAACACGAACAGCTGCTAGCATGAGTTTCTTAGAAGTAGATACCTTAGGGGTTGCGAAGCAACTCAAATCGCTTGATACGGGCAAGTCTTCAGGTCCAGATTGTATACCGATTAGGTTCCTTTCAGATTACGCTGATACAATAGCTCCCCACTTAGCAATCATATATAACCGCTTGCTCACCGATAGATCTGTACCTACAGATTGGAAAATTGCGTAGGTCGCACCAGTGTTTAAGAAGGATAGTAGGAGTAATCCATTGAACTAAAGACCTATATCATTGACGTCGGTTTTCAGTAGGGTTTTGGAGCATATATTATATTCAAACATTATGAATCGCCTCGAAGGAACGATCTATTGATACGTAATCAGCATTGTTTCAGAAAACATCGTTCTTGTGCAACGCAGCTACCTCTTTATTCGCACGAAGTAATGACCGCTATCGACAGGGGATCTCAAGTTGATTCCGTATTTCTAGATTTCCGGAAAGCTTTTGACGTTGTTCATCACAAGCGACTTCTAATCAAGCTGCGGGCCTATGGGGTATCGTCTCAGTTGTGCGACTGGATTCGTGATTTCCTGTCAGGAAGGTCGCAGTTCATAGTAATAGACGGAAAATCATCGAGTAAAATTGAAGTGATATCAGGTGTTCCCCAGGGAAGCGTCCTGGGACCTCTACTGTTCCTGATCTGTATAAATGACCTGGGTGACAATCTGAGCAGTTCTCTTAGGTTGTTCGCAGATGATGCTGTAATTTACCGTCTAGTAAGGTCATCCGAAGACCAGTATCAGTTGCAAAGCGATTTTGAAAAGATTGCTGTATGGTGTGGCAGGTGGCAGTTGACGCTAAATAACGAAAAGTGTGAGGTGATCCATATGAATTCCAAAAGAAATCCGTTGGAATTCGATTACTCAATGAATAGTACAATACTTAAGGCTATCAATTCAACTAAGTACCTGGGTGTTAAAATTACGAACAACTTTAGTTGGAAAGACCACATAGATAATATTGTGGGGAAGGCGAGCCAAAGGTTGCGTTTCATTGGCAGGACACTTAGAAGATGCAACAAGTCCACTAAAGAGACAGCTTACACTACACTCGTTCGTCCTCTATTAGAATATTGCTGCACGGTGTGGGATCCTTACCAGGTGGGATTGACGGAGGACATCGAAAGGGTGCAAGAAAGGGCAGCTCGTTTTGTATTATCACGTAATAGGGGAGACAGTGTGGCAGATATGATACGCGAGTTGGGATGAAAGTTATTAAAGCAAAGACGTCTTTCGTCACGGCGAGATCGATTTTCGTAATTTCAGTCACCAACTTTCTATTCCGAATGATGAAATATTTTGTTGAGTCCAACATACATAGGCATGTAGATGTAGATGTAGATGACATTCTTATCCCACAAGCCAGCCACCCAGGCTGCATATTACTGCTCATACCCCATTTAGAATGTTCAAATGGAAAGTAACTCCCAAAGAACATGGGAAATGTGTTGAGGAAAGCATTATATTTGACATATGTGTTATTGGCACTATAAACATCCTGCCACTCTTGTTCTTTGACGAGGTTTAAGAAACTCTCTATTGCTGTTGGATTAACATTCCTACATAGTTAGTAATTAAATGTGACATTTGTTTGAGTGCTAAAGCCTTTTAGTTTTAAAATTTGTGCATCACAGTCTGCAAGACCATTCACCTGTTTACTAATGGAATGCCCATCTAGTAATGAAGAATGAATAAAAATACTGTCTATGGCTGTGCTATTGTTCCCCTACACCCTAGTTGGAAAAAAGACAGTATGCATCAGATCATATGAATGTAGGAGATTTACAAACATCCTTTCTCTTTCACCATCATATACAAAATTTATATTGAAGTCACCACATATAACTAATTTCTGGTACTTCCTACAAAGTGAATCAAAAGCCCTCTCTAGCTTGGACAGAAATGCCCTGAAGTCAGAGTTAGGGGACCTATAAACAACATCAATTAGAAGTTTAATTTCATTAAATTCAACTACCCCTGCACAACATTCAAATATCTGTTCAGTGCAGTGCTGTGATTCGTCTATGGACTAAAACTGAATACTGTTTTTTATGTACATAGCCGCTCCTCCACCCCACAAAGAACTCCTTGAAAAACAGCCAGCTAATCTGTATCCTGGTAAAGAAAGCCTCTGAATTGTCAAATTGTGTAAGTGGTGCTCCTAGGTGCTAATAATTTCAGCGTCAACATATATAAACAGTTCACCAACTTTATCTCTAATACCCCTTATATTTTGATGAAATATGCTAATGCCTTTTCTACTTGGAAACAAGACATCCTGTGAAGGTAAGCCCATAGTCTGAGGGACTTCCTTTAAGCAGGTATACCTATCAGCTGACTTCAATCTAAAAAAGGTACTGTTCTAACAACAAATACTACAGGAATTTTTGCATGAGTGATCCCACCACCACCCACTATACTGTAACCTATAAGCTTTGTCTGCCCCCCTTCCCATACCTATTGAGGTGTAGGCCATGCCTAGTGAAACCCAATCTATTGATAGACCCAACTGGTATCACTGAAATGTGACCCATGCCGTCTGCCATCAGCATTTTCCCCAGCCCCATGTTAATGCGCCTAACAGCTGCATCAAGATGAGTCTGATGATGATGCTGAAACAGTTGCACAAAATGCACATTAGTGCAATCAGTTTGAATAGCTATATTTACCATGTGACCACTTACATCATATTTCCCGTCCCTATCAAGACTGTTCCATGCTCCACCCACTATCAGTACCTTATCCTTCTTCGTAAAATTCCTACATAACTTCCCTATGCTGTCAGTCATGGGAGTCAACCCTGCACTAGGCTTCACAATGCTGGCGACCTGGTACTCACTTGCCAACACATCCTGCAACTGCTGGCCCACACTTCTCCAGTGCAAACTGCCTAGCAGCAGAACCTTCTTCTTTCTGTTAGACTTTGCAACTGACCTAGGCCTAGTAACTGCCGAGGACTGCTGCATTTTCCCTCGATCTACAGCTATAAGAGACTCCTCACCACTCAACTCTGAGAGCTAGTCAAATCTGTTGCATATACGCAAAGGATAACTGTCTGAATACCTCCTCCTCGTAGCTGCCTTCTTGCCAACTACCAGTCTTGTCTAACTCATTTTGCAATTTGTTTTGATATTCCAATGAGTTTGGTTAATGGTCAATGATAGAATCATCTGCATACAATCTAAGACTGCTGCTCAAATTCTCTCTTAAATTGTTTTCGTATATTAAGAACAACAGAAAGCGTATAACACTTCCTGAAGGAGCCACAGACTCCACCCTAGATGACCTCTCATCAATTACCATATCTTGTGACGCTCCTGGTAGCATATCACTAATCCAGTCGCACAACTGAGATTATGAATCATAGGGGAGCAATTTGATTAGAAGACACTTATGACAAATGGTGTCAAAAGACTTCTGGAAATCTAAAAATATGGAACTAGCTTGAAATCCTTTGTCGATAGTGCTTATTATTTTGTATGAATAAAGAACTAGTTCTGTTACACATGAACAATATTTTGTGAATCCATGCTAGCATACGTGCGAAACATACAATTTCCACTGCCATACTTCAACAAAAGATCTTACCGAGAACCCACCAAGCAAGGTAGCACAGTGGTTAGCAGACGTTGATGTTCTCGGCATCGGTCCTCGTACCATTGAGAACCGATGCCGAGAACATCAACAGCACACTAGACAGCAACAGCCCAGTAAGTCGGCAATCGCTGAGCATTGGCTGTCGGAACTCCACAGCATGGATTATGACCAAACCAAAGTCCTGACACAGACTTCCAAATACTGGGACTGTGTCATCAAAGAAGCCCTAGAGATTAGAGTAAGGGAGACACAACTAAATCGTGACAGCGGTTACATCCTTAGCAAGGCGTGGGAACCTGCGATCACCCAGATTAAGAAGAAAAAGGATATTTCCCAGAGTGTACCGACTTCGGGGGAGGAGGGAAGAATAACAAGACCAGTGCCGGCAGACCCTCCTGAACGTGAAGACCTAGTACGCAGCACCCAGGCGGCAGGAGAATGGACGCTGTACCTGGACCGCGTGCGGGGCGCGGACTGCACTGACTCATAGGAAGCACCTGAGGGAGGAGGGAGATTGTCCTATATATACCTGGCGCCGGCCCACCGCCGGTCAGTACATCAGCATACCTGATGATGACAACATGGTCGATTGCCAAAATATTGTGTCCTATGCACACTCATACCAGGCTGTTTGCCCAAGATTTATTTCCCCACCATTATTTATAAACTGCAATTATCTTAAACATTTTCAGTAAACCAGGAACAGTGTCTGCATTGAGTGAACAGTCACATAATCATATAAGTGGTTTGATTCTGTTTAGAGCACTCTTCTTTTAGATGCAGGGAAACAATCAATGCCTGTAGAGGTGGAGTATTTTAATCCTTTTCTTGCATTTGCTACTTCACCTTCAGTGGCAATGCTGATGTATGTTGACCTACTACATGTGCTTAATTGGTATGCATTAGTTTGCGATTAATAAATTATAAAACAGAATTTCTGACAAGAACTTACCTTCAGGAGACAAAACGTGTAGGCCCGCATCTCGTGGTCGTGCGGTAGCGTTCTCGCTTCCCACGCCCGGGTTCCCGGGTTCGATTCCCGGCGGGGTCAGGGATTTTCTCTGCCTCGTGATGGCTGGGTGTTGTGTGATGTCCTTAGGTTAGTTAGGTTTAAGTAGTTCTAAGTTCTCGGGGACTGATGACCTAAGATGTTAAGTCCCATAGTGCTCAGAGCCATTTGAACCAACAAAACGTGTAGTACTGCCAATAGACACATATACAGACATGTTCAAATTATTAGACTAAAGACATTTTTTCCAAAACTTTACATTTATTACACATTTACATCCACATACAGATTGTGTTTGCACATTCAATACTTTGTATCCATGCCTTTGTTCTTAATCAATATTTTTATCCTGTTTGGCATAGCTTCTATTAACTTTTCACATGAAATTTTAATATCATTGTCATGGTACCAGATTCCCTCTAGTTTCTCCATCAGACCTTGTTTGGTGGTTATTGTAAATTTCCTTATCCTCTGTTCCACAATAGCCCATAAATTTTCAATTGGGATCATATCAGGGATATTCCATGGTGCCCCATTATGCATAAAAGTGGTATCCTTACGAGGAAACCACTCATTTATTTGGGGGAAAAGTTTCTTTTCAAGGATTTCTTTATATTGTTCTTGCCTTCAACAATGTGTAATCTGCCAGGACCTTTCAAGGACATCACACTCCAAACCATAACAGAAGCTGGATGCTTCACACAGCATTGAACTGTTCTCCAGGTCTGCGATGAACGTACTGGCTGCTTTCTTCCATCACAGTGCATACAGATTCTTCACTGAAGCATATCTGAAGTATATGTACCAAATTTCTGGTTAGAAAAGTTAGGAATAGTAGCATAGAAGACCTCAACAGTCACAAAATTCAAATGTGCATTTCTTCTGTATCAATAAAACATCACAATTTCAAGCCAAAACTCCTAACTTTAGAGATCAGACCCACTTAATTTACCATATCATTCCACATACGTTAGCCCAACCATCACTTGTTCACTCCTGAAGTTGTTTAGCCCACTGAAATATTTTGGTTTTCATGGCAGGTGTGATTTTCTGTTTTTTCCTTGGTTGACAGGCTTTTAAACCACATTCAAACAGCCTCCTCCTCAATGTCACAGGTGAAACTTCAACACCCAAACCATTCAGCTGATGGCTCATGTCTGTAGAAGTAAGTTTACAGTTCATTTTTGCCATGTTTGTAAGCCTTTTCATTGTTCTAGGACGGATTTTTCTTTTATGTCCACATTTTCCTTTCTTTTGGCTTGTATTCACCTCCTTTTTGCACTGAAAGTTTGATTCTGCTGACATTTTTCTGTGATATTCTCATTCTGCCAACAATTTTTTGCTGTTTATAATAATTTTTAACAAGAAGTACTACCACAGCCATAACTTTCTGGGGTGAAACCTCTTTTGTCTTCCCCATAATCTCACTTTCTTTGGAAACTCCATGATTTATTCCTATAGCTAAAAACATGCAAGTTCACAAGCCATATAATGTCTTGTCAATGTAGCAAGAAGTTGATAGAATAACAAGCTTAAATACATCCACAGAAACATAAAACATTACTGTAAACACAGTTTCAAAGCATGTACACAGACAACTAACACCAACACAATTTGGAGGGAAAATGACAGATGTTACCAACTGTGAAAAATTCAGTGATCTATGAGTTGCTTGCAAAGGAAATTTCATGGTATCAATCTAACCATTAAAACAAATCAATTATGACACTTGTCTCTCCTATTTTACATAAGAAAACTTAAGAGTATCAAAAAAAATCATTTAGTCTAATAATTCGAACACATCTGTGAAACGAAAAGTGACACACTGTCCAAGCTTTTGGAATGAGTAATTCCATCCTTCATACCCTTTCCAAATCTCTCCCTCTCTTCTCCATGAGGAAGACCTAGGTTAGTGTGTCATTTTTACTTTTACTTGTGTATATTGGCTGTACTACACATATGACCTTATTGAGATAAGTAGCCGCTAGCATTTCTGACTCATAATTTATTAGTTTACTTGACTGAATTTTCCTTCGATATAATTAGATTGGTTACCCCTTTTTATGTTTGATTTTGTCGTATCACCTGAAACACCTGTAATAAAACTGTTAAATATGTTAACTACTTCTGAGGATTTGTTGCTTTTTTCCTTTCATTTTTAATAATACTCCACTTTGTGTTCACTTTAATTGTCATTTTATATATGTATTTATCATTATCCATTCGTTGTGCTTCCGTTACTACTTTCTCTATATTTTGTACTATATGTGCAGTAGTTTGTTGCAACATTGAGACAAATCTTGACTGTATCCCAGTTGGTATCTCAGTATGGCTATATCCATCTTTGCATCCCAGTGAGTTATAGTTTTATATTTTGAAAGTTTCCTAGAATTCAATTTCTATTTTTCCTCAGGTGCCCTTGTGGTAATTTTTCTTTTGCTTCTTATAAAATTTCCATTGCAGCTTAACCACTGATAATTAAATATTTGCCATTGCTATATTTTGTTTCTATATTATTTTAATGCAATGAAATTAGTTTGTTGTAGAAATGTAATATCCTGTTTGTCACTTTTTTAAGCTCATAATTTTCATGTTATATGAGAATATGACTCCATACATATGTGAGCCATTGCACACAGGTCAGTACTGAATTTTTAATGCCAGAGAAAAAACTTGGACATCTTTTTGTTGATTATTCCGATTTTATTCTTCATACAGGCAGTGGAAAGTGGCAACAAAGAGACAGTCCATATTTTACTGGAAAATGGAGTTGACTTAAATCCAGTTGATTATAGTGGCAACTCAACCTTACACATAACTGCCAGAAAAGGATTTTATGACATCTCTTCAATGTTGCTGGAGAAAGGAGTCAACACTGAAGTTTCAAATAATGTGAGTACTACAGTATGTCACAAAGCCTTGCAAAATTTTTGTTGTTTTGGCAATAGCTTAACATTATTTAACAAATTATGGATTTTGAAATGTAGCCAAAGGGCCATCTTTAATCAGAAGCACTGGGATATATTGTGTTAAATTTAAAGAAAACTAATAAGTAGAAGGCTTATCCTTGAAAATTGTATAATTTATGGATGGATTTGAAAGAATATGAAGTGTGTCAATTTTAGTAACTTGAGACATTAACTGGCTAGGTAATACCTGAATGTACAAAGACTGAACTTAGTTAACAGTTCAACACCATTGATTTATCTCCATATTATTATTAAATTTCAACTGAACTAATGGAATGTGTGGGTCACTGTAGAGTGTAAAGCATCATATTATTTTGGTGGAGAAACATAACTACTCATAGAATTATTTTATGTCTATGTGAATTCATAATCCTACAGTATTTTAGAGAAGACATGTTCTGCCAGTATCAATATTGGGTTGATTTATGTCACAGCCATGATTTCAGTTTGTGTACCAGTTTCAAGTGATAACTCAACATGAAGTACATCAGTACATATTCTGTAGCATTAAGAGGGCATGATCTTTATGTCCACCCATATTCGCATGTATCTTATACAGACAAAGTGAAGTATGTGGGAAAGATAATGTTAGACTTTTGTGAAAAATACACTGAAGCACCAAAGAAACTGGTATATGCATGAGTACTCAAATACAGAGATATGTAAACAGGCAGAATACAGTGCTGCAGTTGGTAACACCTGTATAAGACAATAAGTGTCTGGCACAGATGTTAGAGTGGTTACTGCTGCTACAATGGCTTGTTATCAAGATTTAAGTGAGTCTGAATGTCGTGTTATAGTCAGCACACGAACAATGGGACATAGAATCTCTGAGGTAGTGATGAAGTGGGGATTTTCCCATATGACAATTTCATGAGTGTACCATGAATATCAGGAACCCAGTAAAACATCAAGCCTCTGACATTTCTGTAGCTGGTAAAAGATTGTGAAATAATGGGACCAACAACAACTGAACAGAATTGTTCAGCATGACAGAAGTGCAATCCTTCTGCAAATTTCTGCAGATTTCAAGGCTGGGACATCAACAAGTGTCAGCATGCAAACCATTCAATGAAATATCATCCATATGGGCTTTTGGAGCCAAAGGCCCACTCGTGTACCCATGATGACTGCATGACATAAAGCTTTATGCCTCGCCTTTGCCCCTCAACATCAACATTGGACAATTGATGACTGGAAACATGTTGCCTGGCCGGACGAGTCTTGTTTCAAATTATATTGAGCATGTCATCTGGGGACTGTTCATGCTGGTGGAGGCTCTGTAATGGTGTGGGGCATGTGCAGTTGGAGTGATATGGAACTGCTGACACATCTAGATACGACTCTGACAGGTGACACATATGTAAGCATCCTGTCTGATCAGCTGCATCCATTCAGGTCTATTGTTCATTGGAATGGGCTTGGTCAATTCCAACAGGACAATGTGATGCTGAACATGTCCAGAATTGCTACAGAGCGGCTCCAGGAATGCTTTTCTGAATTTAAACACTTCCGATGGCACCAAACTACCCAGACGTGATCATTATTGAGCATATCTTGGATGCCTTGTAATGTGCTGTTCAGAAGAGGGATTCACCCCCCTCGTACTCTTACGGATTTATGGACAGCCCTGCAGGATTCATGGTGTCAGTTCCCTCTGGCACTACTTCAGACATTAGTTGAGTCCATGCCATGTCGTTTTGCGACACTTCTGTGTGCTCACGAGGCCCACACAATATTAGGCAGATGCACCAGTTTCTTTGGCTCTTCAGTGTAATTTGCCATGATTGCAGTGTGGTTATTTTTGCACTGTCATTTCAGTGATACATTAAGCTCATGGACTCACATCACTTTTTATACTGAAGTGATAAAAGTCATGGGATACTCCCAATATCTTGTCGGACCTCATTTTACCTGGCGTAGTGCAGCAGCGCAATGTGGCATGGACTCAACAAGTTGTTGGAAGCCCCCTGCAGAAATACTGAGCCATGCTGCCTCTATAGCTGCCCATAATTGTGGAAGTGATGCCAGTGCAGGATTTTGTGCATGACCTGACCTCTTGATTATGTCCCATAAATGTTTGATGAGAGTCATGTTGAGTGACCTGGGTGGCCAAATCAATCACACAAACTGTCCAGAATGTTCTTTAAACTAATTGCAAACAACTGTGGCCTGGTGACATGGCACATTGTCATCCATAAAAATTCCATGATTGTTTGGGAATATGAGGTCCATGAATGGCTGAAAATGGTCTCCAAGTAGCCAAACATAACAAGGGCCATGTCCATTCCACGTAAACACAGCCTGTCAGCTTGCACAGTGCCCTGCTGATAACTTGGGTCCATGGCTTCACGGGGTCTGCACTGCACTTGAACTCAACCATCAGATTGGAAAACCATAAACTCGTCTGCCGAGGCTATGGTTTTCCAATCATCTAGGGTTTAACCGATATGGTCATGAGTCCAGAAAAGGCACTGCAGGCAATGTAATGCTATTAGCAAAGACACTTGCATCAGTCATCTGCTGCAATAGCCCATTAACACCAAATTTTGCCATACTGTCCTAATGGATACATTTGTTGTAAATTTCACATTGATTTCTACAGTTATTTCATGCAGTGTTGCTTGTCTGTTAGCACTGATAACTCTATGCAAATGCCACTACCTTGTCTGTGGTGAGAGGTAATGCTTGAAATTTGGCACTCATGGCACACTCTTGACACTGTGACTTTTGGAATATTGAATCCTCTAATGGTTTCTGAAATGTCATCTCCCATGCATCTAACTCCAACTACCATTCCACATTCAAATTCTGTCAGTTCCCATCGTATGGCCATAATCATGTTGGAAAACTTTTCACAAGAATCACCTGAGTACAAATGACAGCTCTCAGCCTCAGAATCCCTGGGATTTATTACATTGCTACTGAGTTTGGAAGCAATTACAGTGGTCAGTACACTTTTTCTGACTGCTATGCAGAACATCAATGGCATATTACAAATTGAGACCTGGAGAAATCTTCAGTTTCTGAGCACAGACTCACAAGGAAACAAAAATTTTGTTCTAATCTCCTACATTCTGGGATTCTGTAATTAAAGAGGATGTTGAAATAAGAATGTGTGAGAAGAACTTCAACAGTGACAGCAGATATGATCTTAGTGGTCCATGGAAACGCACTCTCGATGCAGAGAAGAAGCAGAGATATTCGTCGCAATGTTTATACTACCATGCGAGTCGTGGCAACACTAGCACTGATGCTGATGCCATCTGTGGCAGCATTGTGTACTTACTGACCAACCAGAAGTCATTTATGGTCTACGTAAGGCTACCACAGCAGCGGTTTAGACAGTCAATCGCTCCTGCCGAAGATGATGGAGGTAACTGTCGAAAGCTTGATGCTTCACCCTGAAATGATGTGGCTAAAAGTCCAACAGTGTTTTATACATTTATGATCATGTTTTACATGGAGCTGGGTAAGGAAACGAGGTCAGGTTTTTTCAGCTGCAAATATTCAGCCATCATGAGACGTTCAACACTGGCTTTGACAAGCTGTACAATGAAGTACTGAGATCACTAATCAGGTGAGCAGAGAACAGATGGAAACCTTGGTGTGTCTCAGTTCTAATGAACATCACAAACTGCACCAGAACTAGTACATTTTGCTAAGCTCCTACTTTGCAGTGTGTCCATGTGTGAGGACTTTGAAACAAATGTTGTATTTCACACACATTGCTCTTGGGAAAAATAATGATCCCCATTTGTAGATCCAGGTTATTGTGCTGAAGTAGCACATAACGTCCCTCCTAGGAGAATGACATCAACATGTGCTTAACAAACTTTTGCAGAGTGGGGCTGTTTTCTCCTCTTTCAACAAATCCCAAAGATGATGCAAGCTGTACTTGATGTCACCCCAATATGCACACTATGCAACCTACATGTTGTGGCTCATCCCTAGATGCTGTGTAGATGAACACCACTGTTTCTATAATGTGTGAATCTTCACTTATTAATAAACTAAATGACCATACAAACTTGGTCAACAAATGTGGCAATATTACCTGGGCAGTAACTCACAACCAGTGCGTCAACAAGTATAGCAATCCACAAGTAGATCCACCAGCAGTTTGCTGACCTACCCCTCTTCACATGTCTTTAGTACAATAGTGCATTTGTCATATTAAAATATCTGAAAGGGTTCTAGAATTTATTAATGACTTGTTCTGAAACAGTGGCTTTGGAGGTCGCTGTGACATTACTCATTTTAGTGCAAACGATGTTAGAATGTGTTGTTTTATTCTCAACATCCAAGATTTTGGATGTTTGGATTACTGTTATGAAATTATTCTATTAAATATGTAAATACAGAATTTGGAGATTCATTACACTGACATGAAAAAAGTCATGACGTACCTCCTAATATTCTGTTGAACCTCCTTTAGCCCATTGTAGTGTAGCAACTCAGTGTGACATAGACTCAACAAGTTGTTGGAAGTCCTCTGAAGAAATATTGAGCCATGCTGCCTGTAGCCATCCATAATTGTGAAAGTGCTGCCGGTGCAGGATTTTGTGCATGAACTGACCTCTTGATTATGTCCCATTAATGTTCAATGAGATTCAAGTCACTTGATCTGGTTTGCCAAATCATTCACTCAAATTGTCCCAAATGTTCTTCAAACCAATGGAGAACAATTATGTCTTGGTGACATTGTGCATTGCCATCCATAAAAATTCCATTGTTTTCTTTGTCCAGTTTATTTGACTTTAGTAGTCAAGCCATAGTCACAGTAACTTACAGAAAGTTTACATAATTAGTTTTGGTGAAGCTCAGTTACTATTGTCAAATGTAACTAGTACAAAATAAGTCTCATCCAAGCAAACAGTTGTGTCGTGGAGTCAGTGCTATTGAGTGCTGTGTTCAAGATTACAAGCTATGTATTTTCAACTTTAAGGCTTTGAGATGTGGAGATTCTTGTCTCAGAGTTGACCAATTGGTTTGGAGACAATTTATACATGTGGTATTCATGCATGGGTGTTGTTATTTCATTAACTTCATGAAGGTGCATTCTGATACTTCAGTTAACAGTTTCACCTGATGCTTGAGTGATGTATGTTTCGGAATAAAAGCAGAAATGCTGAGATTAATAAGAGAAGATTATCACTTGTCAGGTTCTTTATGCAAGTAGCTGGAAATGCTGATCCTAATCCAACATATACAGCATTAAGATCTTAATGTTCCATATAGATAAAGACTTCACAGTGACTAATTGCACTGATGTTGCTTCTTTGCATTACTGCATAACAAGGTGTAATTTAACACAAAAAATCCACACTATTGTTTCCTATGACAAAGGTGTTGTGGTTGGATGTTATTTTATTTCAGGTTCTCGTAATTAATAGCAGACTTATTTTGTATTTGTTACATTTGATGATGGTGACTGAGCTTCACTGAAACTAGTCATGTACACTTTCTGTAAGTTACTGTAACTATGACTTGATGACTGTACTGAAATCAAATAAATTTGAAAAACTTACATTTAGTCATGCTCCATAAGACAGTCATGGCTAATCACACCACACTGCAGCCCACATTATATCGAGCCACCCCTAGCTTGCACAGTGCCTTGATGGCAATCTGGGGCCCGCATCTCGTGGTCGTGCGGTAGCGTTCTCGCTTCCCACGCCCGGGTTCCTGGGTTCGATTCCCGGCGGGGTCAGGGATTTTCTCTGCCTCGTGATGGCTGGGTGTTGTGTGCTGTCCTTAGGTTAGTTAGGTTTAAGTAGTTCTAAGTTCTAGGGGACTTATGACCACAGCAGTTGAGTCCCATAGTGCTCAGAGCCATTTGGCAATCTGGGTCCGTGGCTTCATGGGGTCTGTGCCACACTCGAACAGCTCTTACCAACTGAAATCAGAGCTCATCTGTCCAGACCACAGTTTTCCAGTCATCTAGGATCCAACTGATATGGTCACGGCAGGAGAGGTGCCACAGGTGATGTTGTGCTATTACCAAAAGGCACTCACTTTCGTAGTCTGTTGCCATAGCCCATGAATACCAGATTTGACCACTTTTTCATAACAGATACATTCATCGTGCATCCTACATTGATTTCTGTGGCTATTTCACTCACTGTTGGTTGTCTGTTAGCACTGACAACTCTACACAAACACTGCTGCTCACAGTCATTAAGTGAAGGCTGTCTGCCACTGTGTTGTCTGTGGTGAGAGGTAAGGCCTGAATTTGGTATTTTTGGCATGCTCTTGACACTGTGGATCTTTGAATAGTGAATTCCCTGAGGGTTTCTGAAATGGAATGTCCCCTGCATCTAGCTCCAACTATCATTCAATGTTCAGAGTATATTAATTCCTGTTGTGCGGCCATAATCATGTCAGGAATCTTTTCACATGAATCATCTGGGCACAAATGACACATCCGCCAATGCACTTCACTTTTCTACCTAGTGTATGTGATACAACTGCCATCTTCATATGGGCATATCACTTTCCCATGACTTTTGTCACCTCACTTTGTATGGTCTATTTCTGAATACAACATCTAAGAGGTTTCTGGAATTGATAATTAGCAAAAGAATTCAACTGTATCCTAATCCCTTGGACACCAATGCACACTGGAGGCTTTTTTAGATAAACATTTGAAAAGATGGTGCAGCAGAATGACAGCTGAACCAACAAAACTGATATTATATATTACAAAACAGAATTCCATAGCCTTTAAGTTCACCATAATAAATAAAAAGAAAATCGTAAGGCCTTACAAATAAAAGTTAGTAATTCTTAACAGTAGTAAAAGGGTTCTGGAGGCTGCACAGGGCACTTATAGGTGCACAGCACTTGTTAGAGTTTCATTTGTAATTAATAGGTACTGAACTGTTTACACTTTGAAAAATAAAAACTGTGCTGTGGTACTATAGAATTACTAAAGGAAATAATGTGTGTTACTCTACATACAAGTCATATAACACCTTGCATCAGATAGTGTAATGAATACTTTATTAGTCAGAATTTGAATGCCATGCTATATTGGTGGTCGTATGGTCCTTACTCTGCCAGTGTGCTTTTAGATATAGAATTGAGAATATCATGTCTGATTAACTTGAACAGGAGAATGATATCTACAAATACTGTGTTTTAAGTACAGAGTATGCATCTCATTACTGTATCTACCTGTGATATAATGATACTACACAAATCATCAGATCTGTGCTGTGCTGTGCTGTGGTATGTGTGTGTGCGGTTGTGTGTTTTGCGTAGCACTTTTCTGTACTGCTTTACTTTAGTTACATAGTTAGTTAGTTAATTGTTTATTCATTCACAGGTCAGTTAACAACAATATTAGGTATGTCAGATAAGTACAATTAAATGTTATCAAAAGTTGTAAGTCATACATGCTTGCATATAATTTTTGACAGATCTAGACTCATATGGTTTTATATACTGTGTAAAATGATCTTTTATGTATACAGTGTATACCTGCAAGCAGTTCAGGTAATAATGACCTGTATATATCACATTCGCACATGCTATCACCAGGCACCAAGACAATGATGACACCGGAGCCTTCTGTCACATTGTTTTTCTTTACTTTTTTGTTTTCTTGTCTGTCCATCTGAAAAACTGTATCAGTATCCCTCCATAATGAATGCAGTTTGAGCACATGAAAATGAATGATCTTGGGCATATTATATTCCAGTAACATCCATTATACAGTTAAAATACACTATCTGACCAAAAGTACCCAGACACCTATCAGTGAACATTAATATGGGGTATGTCCACCCTTCACTTTTATGATGGATTGAAATCTGCTGGAGACACTTTCAATGAGGTGTTCTGAATGTCTGTGGAGGAATTGCAGACAGTTCTTCCTCAAGAGACAAAACTAGAGAAGATAATGATGTTGGATGCTGGGATCTTGAGCGACGTTGATGTCCTGACTCACCCAAAGGTGTTCTGTTGGATTTAGGTCAGGGCTCTGGGCAGGCCAGCCCATTTCAATAATGTTATTGTCCACAAACAATTGCCTCCCAGATGCTGCTTTATAACAGAGTGCATTGTCACGGTGATAAAATCATCATCTCTGAACTGTTTCTCTACTGTACTCATTATGCAATGCTGTAAAACATGTTTACATCCTTCCACATTTAGTATTTTCTTATGTGCAAAAAAGGGAACCACACTATATCTACAAAAAGCTCTTGCTTGCCATAAAACCAATTCCTCTGTACTTCACTGATGACACTACATATCTTCTTTTTCTTGTGCCTTTGTCCTGCATTGGCACAGGCTCATGATCTTACAAATGGATTTTGCATGGTTGGTTATGAGGTGGATGGGTGGCCTTCTGTTACCACCCCATTACCCCCCAGGCAGAATATTTGTACTCCAGATGTCTGCGTGTAGTATCATTCATGTGGAAGTACGTGGAAGTTCTCCAAATGTTTGTGAATCATGTAACTGAGGTGAGACTTGAGTACCAGCTTATTATTCATCTAGCGGGCTGTGGGAAACTGCCAAAAACCACATCCATGTTGGCCAACACGCTGACCTTCATCATTAATCTGCCAGGAAGATCCAGTCCAGGGCCAGCCCACCTCCCCATCTCAGAAGCAGTTTTTAATGTACACGACCATCCAGCTTGGTCACTGGTAGATAATATTCAAGAAACCCTAATTATTTCATTGAATTGTCATAGGATATAGCATGATTTATTACACCAAGTCACTCATTTTGAGTCATTCACTGCACATTGGCATCACTCTTTGCACCATCTCAAGTCTCACATATAACTGACTGCAGAAATATTTGGCTGACTATATTTGGTTGACTATAGTGCCCAATTCTCTTTAACTTCCTATGCACAGTCATTGTGCTAGCTTGACTGCTGGTAGTACGTTGGAATTCATTAATGGTTTCTTCCACTGGTTTCAGGCAACTTTTTACAACCACCCTCACTAGTGCTTGACAGTCCCTCTATCAGTATATGAGGTCTGCCTGGTCTTTGCTCTATCACATTTCCACTTCACAACAACATCAACAACAATCAACTTGGCCAGGTTTTGAAGGGTTGAAACATACCTGGTGGATTTGCTTATCAGGTGATATCCAGTGATTAGTCCCCATTCAAAGTTACTGAGCTTTCCTGACCAACCTATTCAGCTGTCACTGTTTGTCTGCTGACAACACACTACTCTCTGCCTTCTTTATGTACTGGCAGGTCTGCCTCTTGTGGTATCTAGTAGTCAATTCCACATTGCATTCAATATGGTTTTGCAGATGCTTTTGATCCAATAGGGTATATTGAGACATTGATAGCTTTGTAAACAAGACTGAGAATGATGTTGAGCTTTCAGGCAAATCAGTTCTTGACACCTTATTTTTATTAGTTATTTTTCTGATAAAGTTCAAGATCCTAGGTATTTCATATTCCAAACCTTTTTCTGGATGTAAGGTAAATCAAATAGGAAACATTTGTGTGTGGAATGTCCATTACTTCAAACAGTTCCCTGTAAGCTTCAAAAAATTTCAGCATTACTTTTACATGACTTTTTTGTGTTTTGACCAACACATTATCCCCTAAAGCTGGACTAGCCATGGCTGCAGTGCAGCATTTCTCTGTCAGTATGACTCCCTTCAGTTCAGCAGAATCATGGTGACAGCACTGTTTACTTTTCACCATTTGTTCATAGTATGAAGGATGTTTGCAGGTCCAGTGGTTGTTTGCACAAAAAGAGGGAGTCTAGCAATGTAACATCACAAACCTTTCAAAATGAATGGGAATAACAGAAGAGACAAATCAAAATTCTAAATATCTTTTATGCAGTTGCATAATTGATGGATACCACAAATTTGCTATGAAACAAAATTACAATAGCACACAGAAAGAATTTAAAGATTTAATTGGCACTGAAAGAGCAAAAAATTACAACGCTCAACAGATGGAATTCATTATTATGCACATCAAGAAGCACTTTGTCCTTAATTTACAGGTATTGAGCACGTGAAGGAATTGGTCATATGAGTAGTGAAATTTCTGAAGTCACACACATTATTCCATTGCCAATTGCAACAGTTTTTGATAAAATTGAACGAAGAGTATGGAGAATTTATGTATTGTATTACTGCAATGTTTGTTGGTTAAGAAAATAGGCATGCCTGGAATGATTTTTTGATTTAAAGCCACTGTTGTTAGTTTATGGAGGAAAGAGGAGTGCAGGAACAAAAATTAGAAGGAAAGAGGGGTGCTGGAACAAAAACTGGAACATCCAGAAGGGCTTGCAGACCTTCAATTTTAAGTAGACTTGGCTGCACACTGCCCACAGTAAGACACTGCAAGGTGAGAAACAACTTATTTCTGATTTGATGGGGATGTATTTAAAAAGAGATTCACATTGTAGAAGAGACAAATTTTGACAATAAACGCATTACAGTTACCTAAGCTCACAGGCATTAAAGAAAATCTGAGATTTGAAGATTTCATTGTGACCTTGAAAGAATTACAAGGATAGTTTTCTAAACATTTTGAAGACACTGCCAATCTTACATCTGTTTTCAAGGCTGTTTGCCATTTCATTTGAAAGCACCCCTGTGCATGTACAGGTGGGACTAATTGATCTGCAATGTAATTCCCATTTTAAAGATACATTCTTTCACATTAAAACTGTCCAGGATGTCTACAGTGCTTTGCTCAGGTAGTGTTTCCATATCTCAATAATAAAGTTGCAAGAGTGCTGTAATATTTTAATCAACTTGTGTGTGCATGAAACATCCTTTTTTGATTATGAAACTAAATAAATAACAGTTACGTGGCAATCGGCATGCAAAAATCTGTGAAATTGTCTGTGTCTCTCCATAAGCTAACAGTTTGTACCGGAAGAAAATTGTATTATGTTTTCAGTATGCCAAAAATAATTAAATAAATAGCAAACATTTATTTAGTTTGTGATCTATGTTGTTGAGAAATACAAAATATGAAACTATCCAATATGCAGTGTGACTACATTCCCATCTAAATACAGTGCAATCACAGTTTCACTCTCTTCCCCCTCATCTTGCTCAGACAATGTGGCATGGCAGTGGGGGAAGTGTGGAGGCATGCTGAGCTCTACACCATGTGAGCCAGGAGGTGACTTGCTAGGTGAATTCTTGGCCACTCTTGTCCTAAACGAATGGAAGTAAACTTTTCTATTGCGTGATGCTCTTCATCCTTGTTTGGCAACTCTTTTCCATTTTCTCATTCACAATTTTCCTTTTCTTTTCCAATGTCAGCTGTTTTATGGAGGACAGGATATATTATTTTATACTCATTTGTCATGTTATCTCATCAAATTTTGCTGAATAACTTCATATTCACAGTCTGCCATAGCATCTCACCTTTTCCTTCCTAGGTTATCTTCACCTAACTTTCCTGTTGAATAGATTTTCTTATCCTCCTCCTCCCTCTTTTTACTAGCATCATTTCTCATTAGGACCTCCCATTCTACTGTGGCAATATCTAAGTTCATTACATACAATCCTGTCCCTTTACAACCCCCCCCCCCCCCTTATGACTGAAAACGATGCTGATTGTTGAACAGCATTATTCTTGAAACTTTGTGGCAGATTAAAACTGTGTTCCAAATGAGGACAAGTATCTGGGACCTTTCACACACAAGTGCTCCAGCAAGTGAGCTATCTATCCATCACTCATGACCTGCCCTCAGAGTTTTACTTCTGCCAGTACCTCATCTTACCTTCCACACTTCACAGAAGTGCTCCTACATGCCTTGGGACTGGTGCTTTGGAAGAAAGGACATCACAGAGACATGGTTTAGCCACAACCAGAAGGACTGTTTCCAGACTGAATTTTCATTCTGCCTTGAAGTATTCTCCGATTTTACACTTCCTGGCAGATTAAAACTGTTTGTTAGATCAGGATTTGAACCTGGGACCACTGCCTTTCATGAGCAAGAGCTCTACCAACTGAGCCCAACAGATACAAGAACAAGATGAAAAACAAAAGTTCTCAATATTTGTACTACTGAGAGATTAACAAAGAAAAATAGTAATTTACCCTCTGTGTTCCAAGAAAAGTTATGACAGTGACAGAGTTTATTAGGCAAAGGGAAATGAAGCATTTAAGTCTAGTGTTTGAAATTATGCTGATCACAGCTCTATGTGGTTTGAAAGTCCACTTACTTGTGATGTCATCACAGCACTAATTTTAGTGAGATTATACCACATAGCTCTCTGCCTGCTCAGATAATGTTTCCTTTCCAAATTCTCCAGGAGAAAATTTACAATGGTGGCAGAGTCATAATTTACACTTACTTATGGAGATAACAACATGCAGGTTCAAATATCTTTTGTCAATTATGTATTCTTAGTAAACAGTGCAGCTTACATAAATAAAATTACAAACCATCACTACAATGTGAAGATAAGTTCATAAAATCATCCATCCAGCAAGTCCTTGAATCTAGATCAGTCATTTTACAACATGGTAGTGGTCTCTTCCTTTATGTGGCACAACAAACAGCCTCCATCCGTACGAGACTATTACTCATGTAATACTTGCAGCACAGCTGTTACGTGCTGAGTTACCACATAATTCAGGGTGGAGTCTCCACACCCACAGTTGGATCCACTATCAGGAATGGTAGGGTCCGCTGGGGCTAGGTGCTACATCCCTCTTTCACTAAATCGTGCCAGTGACATCCCATGTCCTGGTACAGTGGTCCTGTATGTAGCCCACACACAGTGGCAACCATCTGACAGCTTCTTTTGCAGAGGACCCTCTCTCATGTCTCCTCCACCACTTTGTTGCTCCCAAGAAGGAACATTCTCATTGGTGGTCCTTCACTCTGCTTTGTTGCGTTAATATTTTAAATCAGTATGTATATTTGTAGCGTTCTACAGTACTGTGTAATGTATAATAACTTTTGAAAAAAGAAAGGTCAAAACACAGCAGAACAGTTACAATTTGAATCATTTATTGACATATCTCTGTCTTTTATCTGTAAGTTATTATTATTATTATTTTGTCTGTCTGTCACTATTTCCTGTTTTGCAACTTTTCGGGATAACTCTTTTGCAATTAGCAGTACCTACTTGTAAATACTTTTGTTACCTTTTTGCTGTAATTAATAAGAAGAATCCCTTCTGCATCCCAGAAACCACAGGCCATAACCTTTCCTTTCTGGCAGATAAAATTGACTTGGTCTTTTTTTGTGTAGTGACACTAGCTTCCACCCATTGCTTTGACTACTGTTTCATTTGAAGTATGAACTGTTAGGCACACATATAATCCACAATAGCCAAATGGCACACAAAATCGATTTATTTCTCTTTAAATTGTCCAGCTATTGCTGATATATTCATTTTTACATTTGCTTTTGCCCAGTGTTTAATCAACATGGCACAAATTTTTTACAAAGGTTGCTCATAGTTAAAGATTAATGTATAATGTACCATATTTTCCTCTGAATGTGCATATGTAATTTGCTATTTCACATGCCTTTAAATGCTGCTCATCCAATATAATATAGTGCACTTTTGTTTTATTTTATTTTGTGGTATTCACTTTCACTTGTATGTGTTTCCCATTTTAAGCTGTGCTGGATCCACAAGCCCAAATATCCAATTTATACCAATGGAGAGATTACAGAGCCATCAGTTGTCATACCAGACTCAGTTCTTCTTGCCCTTAGATCAAAGTTCAGGAAAACAGTCCTGCAATGCATCAACTTGGAATTAATTAGTCACCTTATTAAATTTCTAATATTTCATTAGGGTACCAGCCAGTTTCTGTTTTTCAGTGCATCAGCAGTAACAAAACAACTTTCCAACAATGTACCAACCTAATTTTATTTTATTTGTCCTTTTTTAAGTATATGTTAGCAGTAAAAAGTATAAGTTTCATGCGTTAATAAATATTATGAGACCCAGAGAAAGTACCACACAGGTATTTCAACATGTCTGGTGATTTTTTTTTTTTTCACCAGAAAATGCAGTTCACTTTAAGTCAGTTTTTTCTACTCTATTAGTCAGTTTTCGTTTTCTGGAGATTTAAAGAGCACTTTAACAGACTGCATGCAATGCCATTTCAAATAATGGATATCTCAAAACTGTCAGCAACCTGCAAATCACTCTAAAACCATAACATCAAGTACTTCAGTGTGACTCTGGATATACATGTGCAGTTTGTCACATGGTAATTATGCTTGTTATTGTGGTTTGTGGCATGCAGTCCTTCTTGGAATATACCTCTATGTTTGTTATTGTGACACAATGAGCAATCTATGAATGCTAAACATATCAGCAAAAGTAAATAAACACTTGAAAATGCCCAAACTATCAACATTTGTGAGTAGTATGGAACAAAGGATTTTGTTGCAAATCAGTTGACAGTCTTATTGGAAAAAAGCTTTCTTTTAACTACTATGTGGTAGCCTTGAACCCAGGTCTTAGGTAAATCAATTTGTAAACACCAACTTTATTTATTAAACTAACAAATGTAACAGCTTCAAAATTCATCAATATGATTAATACTTGTCTACTAATACATTGTCAATAAAATTAGAAAATTAAACCAAGTCACTGTACCATGTAGCATATCACTTTAGTCCACTATGACACCTTTCGGCCCTAATGCCTATCTTGATTTTAACTAACAAGAGAACAATACACCTGTCACAAACTGCTGTGCACATGCACTAACTTACTATTTGACGTAGTTTGTGGAATACCTTTAACTTGTACTTATAGTTTCCTGTTGTCTGTGAAAAGTTAAAGTCACTAAATGGGCAGCTTCCAGTCAGCCAAAAACAGTTTGAATTTGAGGAAATCACTTCCTGAGCATAGCTTTCACTTTCCATACATAAATACTAGTCGAAACTGCTGCTTGAACAAAACTAAAGTCACTCTAAAATGGTGGTAGTGTTGATTGTTGGGGTGAGATGAAACTGGATGTGAGCCATGACTCCTTATGCTCTACACTGCTCAGAATTAAAATTACCACACAATAAAGATGCCATGCAACAAACAACAAATTGTAATGATGTGCACTAAATGCTTGAGCATGCAAATGGTTTAATATTTCAATACAACCACACAAAGTAGATAGAAGTAATCACATTTACATTCTGCATATAAGGAAAAAATTATGCAGTGGCTTTCTGATTCATAAATCACGCTTGAATGTTTTTTGTTTGTGAAAAGACCATGTTTTGCCTCATATAAAAGGAGAAATATATATCAGTATATGGTAGAATTCAACAGTGGCAGGATTGTGCCCTATGATGACAGAGGTTTATAATTCCATGATATTGCTCCTTGCATAGGTTAGAATCTCATGAATATCATTCTAATGCATAAGTGATGAGATCATTAGAGTTGTGCTTGGTCTCAGTGGCCCCACGTAACCAGTACTGGAGAGGACTGACATATCCTTTGTGCAGCAGTGCAGGAGAGTCAGGAGACAGTTTAGATTACAGCAAGACACATGCAATGATTTCTGGAGCACCACAGACTGTCAACACGGTGACCATTGTTGCGGCTTCCCTTGATATGTTAGCTGAAAGAGGCACACTAACAGTGGTGTGCCTGATGACAGTGCTGGAGATGGGAGTGGCATCACATCATCTTTTCAGATCACTCCTGGTTCTGTGTATAGCATCAGCATGGACATCTGTGTGCCTGGATACTCCTGGGAGAATGAACTTGTGGCAGCCACAGCGAGAAATGTGTGAGGCGTAGTTACAGCCAGCACAAGCTACTGGTGCTCAGGATCCACAGCACACCCACAGATTTACCATAAGGTCAAATTTTCGCAATGGTGTGACAGGGCTGTCTGTTCATCCACTTCACTACATCACAACCATGAAGTACATGGCACTCTGCAGGTTGGAAGATAGTTGTCAATTTTGTCCACTTACGTGTCCATTGCTTTTCCTGTTGTTATGTGATTGGACCATGTGCTTGATCACTGAGCAGTGTACACCCTCTGGGAACAGTGTTGAAGCACATCTATTGCGCAATGCCCATTACTGCAACCAAGTAATCACAAAAGCACAGACTTTTGTTATTAGAAAAGATTGTTAACTGATCATGTATTCCTTCGCCACAAATAATTGTACCATTGCGCAGACATGTTTTCAGTCAATTATCATCACCACATCCTAAATCCTGAACATAGTGTGTGGGTGCGGCAATAAAACTTGCCTACTGCACCACTAACTTGAAAGTAGCAATCCCACATGTTCCTGCTTCACTGGTGACCCTGATGTGAATTGTAGGCTAAACATATGGTGACAGACTCTCATTGCCTCATGTGACACGGACCTACAAGTGGAGTCATTCTGACATCCCTGTGTGTTAACAGTACCTTGTTAGTGAATGAAAAATTCTGTGCTCACCTCTCGTCATGTGTGAAAAGCATTTGAACTTTGAATATTGTTTGTAGTGTCTTTTTGTGTCAAGTTATGTTTATTGTGTGCTTACCCCTTGTTCAAGAATTTGATGCTAAGCCAAGATAGCAACTTTAGAGGAACTGCAAAGTACTATAGAAGATCTAATAGCACACAGCCAGAGGCTATAGGGCAAGTTACAGGCACACCCTCCATACATAGATATTGCACAGACGGAGACAGCTCAGGGAAATTTTGGCACACAGAGCACCCACATGTCAATGCCTCCTACTGTTGCTGGAGCAGTGACAAATGGTAAATGGATGTTAATCAGGTTGCCTCCTTTTTGGCCCCATGAACCATATGTGTGTTTCAGCCAAGTGAAGATGGTCTTCATGAGGAGCAATGTAATCTGCAACGTCACCAAATTCGGGCATGTTGTGAACCACTTTGATCAGAACTACACCACCAAAGTTTGAGACATAATTACTGCTCCTGCCAATGCAGTTCTCACATAATCAGTTAAAGGAGGAGTTAATCTGTTGGATTTTCACATTGCAAGAGCAATGAGTGCATCAGTTGCTGCACCAGCAGCAATGTGGTGACAGGAGGCCTCTCAGTTTCTGGGCCATTTGCGGAGCCTACCACAGTCCAACATGGTTCTGGACTCACTGTTGCATGCTATCTGGGTGGGTAGCCTCCCAGCACAAGTGCAACCATTGATAGTCACACAGACTGACATGCAGCTGGATGCCAACTTGTCCGATTATGTGCTGACATGCTGACAATGGTACACTGTACCACAACTGCACCAGCCTATGACACTGTTCCTCCACATCTGTGGTAGCATGGTCCTCCTGCACCCACCACCTCAGATGCTAACCTGCACCAGTTAGTTCAGAACATGGCTGCACAGATGACAGCTCCCAGCATGCAGGTTAACCAGTTGGCGCACTCACAGAGGGCAGCTAGCACCATAGCAGCAACTGATCCATCCACTGCTGCACCAGCAACACAGCATCAGCTGCTCTAGCCACACACTGCCGTCATAAGATCAGCTGCCAAATGGCTTCTGCTGGTACTAGACTCACTTTGGAAATGACGCTAAAAAGTACCATTCGCCCTGCTCTCACCTAAATTCCAGCTGCAACTTGGCTTAGATGCACCCAGCTACAGTGTGATATCAAAGCATTTTTTTTATGGTGGAATGGGCTGGTGGTGTTAGATACCTTGTAGAAATGGGTTCTGGCCTCTCAGTATTCCCAAAAGCCATGCTAAAGTGCCACATGACTGCTGAGGCACTCTCTTTCATGACCCTGAACAATTGACCAATCAAAATGTACAGCACATGCCAACAAAATTTAGATCTAAGACTTTGCTGCACATTCACATGGACCTTCACTGTCTCTAATGTTAGTGAACCAACCCTGGGTGTGGTTTTCCTCAGACATTAGAAGCTGCATGCCGATATTGCAAATGGCCAGCTGATAGGTGCAATTACAAGTTTGAAGATAGAGGGACAGTGATAGCAGGCGGCTTTCTTCAACGTAAAACCAGTTAAGTGTCCCAGACCATTCACCAACGTCCTTGACAAATTTCTGGAGCTCATTTGCCCACCTAGTACTCCAAGGGATGTGAAACATTCAACGGTCCACCACACCATAACAACACCCGGTTCTCCCATTCATGCCACCCATGTCAACATTTGCCTGTCAAGCTCGCTGCAGTGAAGGCTGTCTTCAAGGCCATGCAGTGACAAGGCATCATCTGACCTTCAAGCAGCCCATGGTTTTCTGCCTTGCACTTATCCTCAAAAAAAACAATTCATGGCACCTATGTGGGGACAGTCATGCCTTGAATTCACAAATGGTGCAGTACCAATATCTGGTACCACACATTCCAGATTTTAGTCATGCCTCAACGGGCTCAAAAATTTTCAGTGAAACTGATTGTACAAAGGTGTTAATGCAAATTCCAGTGGTACTGGAAGACATTCAAAAAATGGCTGTCTTCACGCCATTTGGGTTCTTCAACTGCATGTACATGATTTACAGCCTTTGGAATGCTGCCCAGATCTGGCAACATTTACTGGATGGCATCTTGTGAGTTTTACCATGCTGTTTCCGATACCTTGATGATATTTTGGTCTTCTCAAAGTTGCCAGGGCTCCACTGCCACCACCTAACTACCATCTTTCAGCGTCTGAGTGGGGCCAGCAAAGAGGGAGGAAGGGCAGATATGAACAGAGAGAGGAGGAGAAGGAGATCAGGACGCATATCCAATTCCCAAACATATTTAGCAATTGCAAAACATTGCCATGTTAACTAATATTGACAGAAGAAAATATCTTCAGGGACCAAGATTAACCTTCAAGTATGTCAATAAAATGATGCAGGTCTTTTAAGTAAGAGTCAGTTTTCCCAATATATGGTTGTAAATAGTTGCCAGATATCTTGCTGTTTGATATCTGTGGGATTTGATAATACTAATAATGGGTCTCCAAGGAAGATCCATTTTTATGCATTCCGGATAGGCCTAACATCTGGGCCACAGGGCTTCAGTCTTCAATAGTGCTTTTTCCTAACAATATTCAAACTTTTGTTTCCATAATCCTCTTTACTCATAACAAAAAGAGTTCCCTTTGTCAGGAGGAAGAACAACTATCTCATCATCAGCTTTAACTCTTTGAGCCTTTCTCTCACCTGTCATTAAATAGTGTTCAAGTTTTTACTGCAGCACAATACTTTGGTGGTTTCGGCTAAAATGCATTTGCTGTTTCTTTTGGGAGAGTTTGTGTACCTGCATCCACATTCACAATAATTTCCTCACTGCTACTTTCATAGGTGTTATAGGGGAGTTTCCTCCTTTTGCAAGGACAGAAATCTAATCTTGAGACAATACTCTTTCTAACTTAGTAGCATTAGTATCAGACATCATCATATTGTTTTTAGTTTCTACACTTGTTTTGTAATTTTTTTGAACTTCTTATGTGTACTAGTAATCATTTCCATTACAGCTTCCAAATATTTAAACACAAGTAAAACTATTTTATTCCATAGATCTATCTGTACTTTACCAGCAATGAATACCTGCTGTTGCTGGAAATTATAGTCTACAGAAACCATCTCTTTTCTTGTGTAATATACCCTTTCTCACAAGGGAATGGTGCAATAAGTCATGTCAAACCTACCCTGAAATTTTTTACACAGGAAGAAGACAATGAATGAAAATTGCCAAATTCGTAGCACGCCAGGGGGCGGTAGAAATGTACACCCCTACTGGCACTATAGCAACTGCGCATGCGCAGCTAGGCAAACACACAGCTGAGGTCAGTGGTACATTTCATCTACAAATGCATCTACATGGATACTCTGCAAATTACATTTAAGTGCCTGGCTGAGGGTTCATCAAACCACCTTCACAATTCTCTATTACTCCAATCTAGTATAGTGTGCAGAAAGAATTAACACCTATATCTTTCCGTACAAGCTCTGATTTCCCTTATTTTATTGTGGTGATCATTCCTCCCAATGTAGGTTGGTGTCAACAAAATATTTTCGCATTTGGAGGAGAAAGTTGGTGATAGAAATTTCGTGAGAAGATTCCGTCGCAACGAAAAATGCTTTTCTTTTAATGATGTCCAGCCCAAATCCTGTATCATTTCTGTGACACTCTCTCCCATACTTTGCGATAATACAAAACGTGCTACCTTTCTTTGAACTTTTTCAATGTACTCCGTCAGTCCTATATCCTAAGTATCCCACACAGCACAGCAGTATTCTAAAAGAGGACGGACAAGTGTAGTGTAGGCAATCTCCTTAGTAGATCTCTTACAGTTTATAAGTGTCCTGCCAATAAAACACAGTCTTTGGGGAGCCTTCCACAGAACATTTTCTATGTGTTCCTTCCAGTTTAAGTTGTTCGTAATTGTAATATCTAGATATTTAGTTGAATTTACAGCCATTAAATTTGACAGTTTATCGTGTAACCGAAGTTTAATGAGTTCCTTTTAGCACTCATGTGGATGACCTCACACTTTTCGTTATTTAGGGTCAACTGCCACTTTTCGCATCATTCAGATATCTTTTCTAAATCGTTTTGGAGTTTGTTTTGATCTTCTGATGACTTTATTGATTGATAAATGACATTGTCACCTGCAAACAACTGAAGACTGCTGCTCTGATTGTCTCCCAAATCATTTATGTGGATAAGGAACAGCAAATGGCCTGTAACACTACCTTGGGGAATGCCAGAAATCTCTTCTGTTTTACTTAATGATTAGGACCAAAAATAAAAAAAAAGGACTCTTTAGTTGCAAAAATCTTGTAATCAATGTATCAAAATCTGGACAAATGGGAAAGATGGGAAAGAATAATTTTCAACATTTCATTTGAAATGTATTCCTACCAGCTGCAAAAACTAATTCATTGCTTTTGTTGGATTCATGGTCTGGACATAATGATGCCTCTGTTTTTGTGGAGGATGATGAAAAATCTATAGATGTAATGTGAATTCCACCTGGAACTACTACTGCAATTCAACCTTGTGATAAAGAATTTTTTCGAGAGTGGAAAACCTTTTTCAGGAAATTATCCCCCTGCAGATCTGGGGGTAAGAATAGGCCCAAGGTATTCCTGCCAGTCATAAGAGGCGACTCAAAGGAGTTTCACATGTTTCAGCCTTTATGTGATGGTCTCCTGTAGGGTTCAACCTCTATTCTTCAGAATTTTCCCAAAGAGCAAGTCAATTGAGGAAGGGCACCTTACATGGTGCATTGTGTCCATCGTGCATTGAGATCTTTAGCCCACTTTCTCATTGTCGCATTTCAGTCCCGCTCATTCCCCATCTCTTGGGCGAGGACGCCTTCCAGGGTGCATTTTCCATCATGCACTATGCAGTGTTGCTTTCTGTGGTGACGATGACCGTGGACTTCTTTGCACCTGATATCCAGCACGATAGGCAGTCCGTTATGGTGGGGCCGCCATCTACCCTGTTGGTTGTAGCCCCCTGACCACACAGGTATCACTCTGTTGATGACTGCGCCGTTAACTCCCCCGTATGCCAAGGGGTAGATGCCCATCCGACTGGGGCATTGGGACTCCCGGCAATGGCCATTCTGCCTGGTGGCCTTTGCTGCAGCTGGGTGATGCCCGAGGGGAGGGCCCCTGGTTGGAGAGGGTGGCATCAGGGCGGATGACACGCGATGAAGCGTAGTCCATCATCTCTTGCTGGTGCTGAAACACCAGCAGTCTCTAAGTGTTCATGAGCTCAATTCAACGCACAGAAGTATGACTCCAAGTCATTCCCCTCCCTGGCCACACCATGGGAGGAATGCCAGGCTAAGGATGGCAGCGGATCTTATTCACCCCAGTACCTTGTATGTTCGAGAGCTGATGGGGAATCTTTCATGATGATGAAGCCTCAGTTTTTTGTTGAGCCTTTAGAGGACAAGTTTGGGGAGGTGGAGGGCTTGTCCAAAATAGGATCTGGGTCAGTCTTGATCAAAACAGCATCCTCTGCCCAGGTGATGGGCGTTACTTGCTTGTGACATGCTGGGGGATGTTTCTGTAACCATCACACCCCATAAGAGCTTCAGCTTTGGGAGACAGAATGGCAAAATCTCAGTATGCACAACAAACTATGAGCCATTAAGGGGACCATGAATGTGTGGAATATGTCGATGAGGGCCTCTGAATGGTGAAGAACAAGGTTGCACACCATATCTCTGTGAAGAACTGGGTGTCACAAGAGAAATGAAGGCCCCGGTGCTCGAATATCAGTGTATCACTGTCAAGACTGTAGTGGAAAAACTGAACATCAGTTGTGGATCAGTTTTCAACATCTCATTTGACATTTTGAGTGTGACAATGGTCTTCACCTGCTGGGTTCAGAGAGTGCTCACATCCATTTAAAAAGCTTGCCGAACTGAGGCATCAGTAGAAATGTTGCAGCTGAGTCAGGCTGTTCCAGATGACTTCTTTAACTGCCCAATTACCTGAATGAGTGTTGGGTGTATTGCTATAGACTCAAGACAAAGAAGCAAATCAGTAAGCAGAAATATGTGCATTCAGCATTTCTGAAAAAAGGAGGAGACCCAATCATCAAGCCAGATGATGCCGTGCACTTTTTATGATAACCATTGTGTGAGACTTACATATTCCACTCATAAGGAGCAAACCATCACAGGAATATACTTTTGAGATCTGACATGGTTGTGGAAGGCTGTCAAGACTAGGTGCTGCAGGAAGAACTCCAAGGGGTGTTATAGCTCTGCAACAGTGCATAGCACATTCTGTACAAGACACAGCCACATATCAGCTTCTTTAGAATATCAAAACACCCAGTGACTTTGTCCTCTCTCCTCATGAGAAAAAAACCGTTTGATGGCAGCATTTCCAAAATGATGAAGAGATGATTGTTGAGGTAGAACGATTCCTGGACATCCAAAATGTAGACTTCTACAACCAAGATCTCCACCAAGTCATCCATAATTGAAAAACAGATGTGTCATACTGAAGGGATAATATGCACAGGATTAACACCACAATAAGTTTTGTGGTCACAGGTTGATTTTGCAAGGTGATGATTAAAACTTTATGACTATCCATCATAATGACTGTGCCATTTTCCCATGGTACGATGTATACACTCAGTATTCAAAGTGCTAGACTCTTTCACACAACACAATAGACTTTTTTAAAAGCATATTTTCAAAGTATTCTCATAATATTTCTGGAAATGGCACTATCCTTTGCAAATTATGCAATTCTGGTTTCTCTTTCATTGGTGCTGGTTCCCTCTGCAGGTGCTGTCAACTTATGTTGTAGGGCTCATTTGATGAACTGTTCTGAGTACCCATTCATTTTAAAAGCCTCACTCGGGTGTCAATATTTTGGCTAGGTTTTCTTTGTCTGATAATGTATATGATATGTGGACCAACATTGTTAGCATTGAACTTCTCTGTGATTTGTGCTGATGGCTTTATTTTTTTTTACATTAGAGCTAACCAGTGAAAACTACATGAAATGCAGTTTTGAATATTTTAAATGTATTATTGTCTGTTTCTGGCGAAATATTTGATGTCATTGCAATTTTAAAATATTGGAAGGAACAATTTTATAAAATTTGGGTTCACACTTACAACAAGCAGTGTGTGTAGGCACTAGTAGGGTCAATGCTTAGTGCTCCAGACTTTAAATACCCACCGGGAGTTGAGGTGAGAAACAACCAGTTGTGATTGTTGAAACAGTTGTTTGGCCTTGACACACTGCAGATCAGTCACTCCAGAGGGCAATGTTGCCCTGATACATCTTTGGATGGTGTACTGTCCATTTACTTCCAGCTTCATACTTTGGCAGTTGGTGATTGCAAATGTATGTGGCATATGAAATAAGGTACAGCTGATTGACAAGAGGGCTGCAGTAAACTTAGGTGGAGACCTGCTTTCTGTTTCAGTTGAGATTTGATGAACAAGATAAACCTTTTAACTTGTTGTTGATTGACTGGCATTTCCCTTTTAAGTAATTAATCAACTAGACTTGTATCTCTGGCATATTATTTTATTTCTGTTTCTGCCAGATTTCTAATTTTTGTCATAAGCTTTAATAATTATTGATGTGTGTGTGTGTGTGTGTGTGTGTGTGTGTGTGTGTGTGTGTGTTTGTGTGTGTGCAGATAGCTATGATCATTTCACTGATATTTGTACAACTGATCTAATAATATATTCTTCAATCATACATTTTGCAGCCTTATGATTAAAGAAAACTTTGGCTGGTTTCATAAACTGGGCACTGTTTTTAGAAATAAAAGAAGAAGCTTGTGTTTCCATTTTGAGATGAATCAGTTAGTGATACAGAACTGACTTAAGATCCAGTAGAGTAAACACTGGTGTTGGTGTAGCTTTACTAAGAATCTTGATGGAAACTGTTATTGAGATGTTAACATAGTGAGACAGCATTTCAGTGTGCATCTTAGATGCACATTAAGTATCTCCATATGTTTCAGTCCAGGTGAACTCAATCATTATGCTGAAGCAAACTGTTGACCATCCAGGATGCATTCACATCGAGATTCCAGTTAATTGATTGCAGTGAACATATTAAGCTGTCATCATGGAGGATTACATACTTGGAAACAGATGATATCAGATATTTGAAATGGTCATCCCTTTCATCTGTTTTAAGCTCAGCTGGCTTTACATAACAAACTCTTGGCTAATATATGAGAGAATTTTGTTATTTTCCTAAAAATAATTAAGTTCTCTCAGTTGTTGGCAGAGAACTGATTCTGTACTGAAAACCCCAATGGAAAAACTTGTGAGTAGTTCATAAGCACATAGCATTCCACATAATGCTGTAAAAGCTGTTACACAGCAAACTAACAGCTTCCGAGTCAAAATTTGTGATGTTGCAAGGGTTGTTTGTTACTGAGTAGTTTTTGCTCACTGTAGCTGTCACTTGTGGACACAGTTATGTTTATCATTGTGGTAAATTATACAATGCTGTAGACTGTAGTTACTTTCACATAAATAGTAAGTTGGTGACATATGTATAGAAAAGTGGCTTTAAAAGTTGGTATTCTTCATTTCCAAACATAAGCTGTACCACACAATGCAACACATTGGGCAAGTGTTTGTCAGTGCTACATAATTTCCTTTCATAAAATTTGTCATTATAATGTACTATATTGCTGAAACATTTTGACTAAAGAGACCATTATAGTTATATCATCTGTGTTACTTGAAAATATTATTTGGGTATGCTTCCATACGTATTATCTTCCTGTCACTACATAGAACCCACAATAGCTTTTTGCACAGAGCTTTCGTTGTACAAAAGTTGCTTTCACTCACATATGCACATTTTTTAAGTAAATGAAACATGTAATTAATAAATAATGTGAAAATTTGTTCATTTACTGATATGGTTACTAATGGAAGTATTGTGCTTCACCATGTCATCAATTCAAGACATGTAATGTCAGCTTTTGGATTTGTTCACATAACATAATTGGAAGCTGCAAATTGCTGTAACTTGGTGTGTAAGATCCTAATCTGTTTGTTTTATTTCCAGTTGTGTTTACATTATGTTCCCCTGAGTAATTCTTGTAAAATGTTTTGAAAGTAACAATACTGACTCTCTATCCAGAATTGGATTCCACATTTTAGATGATATAGTCAAGAAGGAAATCCAAGTGTGGAATTCCAGAATAAAAATCTTCTTGGTTCCAAAATTATTTAATATCAATGAAGCATTTCAACATTTTGGGGCATTGTCAGATTGTGTAGAAGAAGTTGTATATGTAACCCACCCATCATAAAGTCATTCATGACAGATGGGCTACATATTCAGCTACTCTTACACAATCTGATGATGCTCCAAAAGGGTGAAACAAATCATTGATATTAACTAATTTCACAGCCAAGACTGTTTTTATTCTGGAATAATTTGAAACTGGTTGCTGTAGCACCCTGCCACAATGAATGGAATAACTTTTACATAATGTGGAATTTACTTTACAATGTGATGTAAGTGAAAGGAGATATAAGAACAGAAATTGCAGTAACCTTGATGTTTATATGTGCCTTTGACAATTTTCCTAGTGGAGAACTAAGTTTTTTATATCCACAATGTAGAATTTGTATTTAGCGACAATAACCAGCTGGTGAAAGTTTTTTTCCTTTATCATCATGACATTGCTATCAAGAAATTAATGCTTTGAGTTGCAAAAAGTGGCAAGAATCACTGGCCGATCAGAGCTATAAGGAGTGTGAGGAAAGTGATCCCAGCCAAAAGTTTTGGTGGTTGAGAGAGATATTGTCATAATTGGTTACATAGTTCAAGAATTCATCAGTATCAGTATTTTACTAAACCAGGAAGTCCTGTGCAGCAGCTGCCACATTATGATTTTTTGGTACAATCATTCACATCCTCTGATCACCCTTTCTAGTGATTTAATTTGGGAGCCATAATTTCAGCAAACCTGATGTGAAATTTCTGGAAAGATTTTTCTTTTTTTTCACTCTAATTGCCACACTATTCTTGCTGCCTTTAGTCATGTACATCAGTCACTATTTTTGTTCTTGATTGTGAAGTTTCTCAGATTCTGAACTGAATATTTATATTGACCTACAACAGTTGTTGTTCCAATTGTCTTCACACTGATGAATAGAAGTCACCTTCAAGACATGACTCAGAAGTAAAAACAAATTCCATAAAGTCCTCTGCAGATCAACATCCTTTGTGGGGCACATCCAAAATATGGAATGTGCATTGCATAGTTGGTAAGATTCATTGAGAGAATGTACTTTTTGGATATGACACTGTAGAATTTTTTATTGCAAAAATAAATTTGTATGGGTGTTTCAGTTCTTTGCTGCACTTTAAAGATGAAGCAGTGAATTGTATTTCAGACTGACTTTATTCACTGGCATGACCTTGGCACTTTTGCAAAAGAATGCATTACAGTTAGTAGCTAATTCATATGTTTTCTCATTATCTTCAAAACCACACATAAATGAGATGTGTGATTTATATAACAACATTTTAGTAACTGGAACTAGTCAAGTGACACATTATGAAATGTGTTCTTGGTATGTTGAATACAACTGCACTAAACATGTCTTGAGTCATTTATTTTATAAGTTTTGGATATCCTGAAGTCTTTCTGCAAACTGTATTAACAATAGACTGTCTTTCATAACAAAATGCTTTACTTTATTTTCACTCAGAAATCTTGTGTATGAGCTCTTCATGAAATTGTCAGGAATTACCAAACATCTTTACAATCATTACCAATTGCACTCACACATGACCAACTGTCAGAGTTGAGTGGAGAGGAGCCTCTTGTATCTGTAGATGTAGAGAACATGCAGCAGTCCTCAGCAGTTAGGAGGCCTTGGTCAGTTGCAAAGTCTAACAGAAAGAAGAAGGTTCTGCTGCTAGGTAGTTCGCACAGTAGAGGTGTGGGCCAGCAGTTGGAGGAAATGTTGGGGAGAGAGTACCGGGTCACCAGAATTGTGAAGCCTAGTGCAGGGTTGGCTCAGGTGACTGACAGCATAGGGGAGTTATGTAGGAATTTTACGAAGGAGGATCAGGTACTGATAGTTGGTGGAGCAGTGAACAGTCTTGATAGGGATGGGGAATGTTATGTAGGTGGTGACCTTGTAAAGATAGCTACTCAAACTGGTACCACTAATGTGCATTTCATGTGACTGTTTCAGTGTCATGATCAGCCTCACATTAATGTGGCTGTTATGAGCATTAACATGGGGCTGGAGAGGGCACTGATGGCAGAGGGCATGGGTCACATTTTAGTGGTGTCAGTTGGGTCTATCAGTAGGTCAGCTTTCTCTAGGCATGGCCTGCACCTCAATAGGTATGGGAGGGGGAGGCTGGCAAAGCTTATAGGTGACAGTGTAGTGGGTGGTGGTGGGATCACTCATGAAAAAAGTCCTGTAATAGTTGGTATTAGAGCTGTACCTGTTTTAGATTGAAGTCAGCTGATAGGTATACCTGCTTAAAGGAAGTCCCTCTAACTAAGGGCTTACCTTCAGAGGATGTCATGTTTCCAAGTAGAGAAGGAGTTACCACATTTCATCAGAATATAAGAGGTGTTAGAGGTAAAGTTAGTGAACTGCTTATAGATGTTGACTCTGAAATTGTTAGTATATTGGAGCACCACTTAAATAATTTGACAATTCAGAGGCTTCTTTTACCAGGATACAGTTTAATTAGCTGTTTTTTAAGGAGTTCCTTGCAGGGTGTGGGTGTGGCTATGTACATAAAAAACAGTATTCCATTTGAGTCCATAGATGTGTCACAACACTGCACTAAACAGATATTTGAATGTTGTGCAGGGACAGTTGAATTTAATGAAACTAAACTTCTAATTGTTGTTGTTGTTTATAGGTCCCCTAACTCTGACTTCAGAGCATTTATGCTCAAGCTAGAGAGGGTTCTTGATTCACTTTGTAGGAAGTGACAGAAATTAGTTATATGTGGTGATTTCAATATAAATTTTGTATATGATGGTGAAAGAAAAAGGATGTTGGTAGATCTCCTAAATTCATATGATCTGATGCTGACTGTGTTTCATCCAGCTAGGGTACAGGGGAACAGTAGCACAGCCATAGACAATGTTTTATTCATTCTTCATTACTAGATGTATGTTATGTCAGTAAAAGGGTTAAATGGCCTTTCAGACTATGATGCACAAATTATAACACTAAAAGGCTTTTATACTCAAACAAATGTCACATATAATTACAAACTATGTAGGAAAGTTAATCTAACAGCAATAGAGAGTTTTTTAAACCTTGTCAAGGAACAAGAGTAACATGATATTTATAGTCCCAATAACATAGATGATAAACATAATTCTTTCCTTAAAACATTGAGAGTTGTTTTCCATTACAAAGTTCTAAATGTGGTACTAGCAGTAACAGGCAGCCTGGGTAGCTGACTAGGGGGATCAGGATATCATGTGGAACAAAGTGAGAATTATATCAAAATGTTAGAAGTAGTCACAATCAGACTACAGTATCCCATTACAGACAGTCTTGTAAGGTGCTTAATGTTATAACGTCAAGTTTAACACATATATTTCAGAACGACACAACACTTATAAGTCACAGAGTAAGTTGACAAGCAAGACATGTGTACACGTTAGCATTCGAATGAGCACTGAGTCCCAGTCTAGCGGCCGCTGCTCGGCTGGGCGCTTAGGTGGCGCAGCTGCTGCATGGCTGGCAGACAGTGCCGCATGTAGAGGACGCATGCAATTGCGCGGCGGCGCTTTGAATGATCGGCGAGTCACAACACTTTTCCCCCCTTTGAAATTCTTGCACTGGTCTTGATGTAGGTGTCCTGGAGATGGCTAATGTTCATAGGCATTGTTTGACTCGCCGTAAAGTCTCGAGGAGGAGGCTTCCCGTTAATAGCTTTGGCTTCGCAACAAAGTTCACTTCATGCATCACTTTGCTCACAAACCAAGTGCTTCATGTCATGCACCAACCATGTTGACAAACTTTAGTATTTTGGCATCAGAGGGCAATAGCAAGGTTGTTGACGTTCATTAATCATGCATCCAACATCCATGGGACTTTGTAAACAACAGCAATAAACACAACAGAATCCACTGATCAATTTACTGCAACATCAGCTACAGAGTCCAGTAGTCACACTGTCACAGCTATCCCCATTACGTAGTTTCTAGGAAACTGGTGTGTTATGGGCAATTCATGTGCAATAGTTTCTACTACACTGCATGCAAGTAGTATCACAGATCCCCCTTGTCAAAGTGTTTTACTTCTTTCTTTCAGCAGCAAGTAATATGAACTAGTGCAAAACTTATGCCCATTAGTAGGACCAAGTCACGAGCTTCGCCATGAGGAAGTAAGGGAAATCTCTTCTCCTGGGGTTAAGAACTCAAACTTAAGGGCAAATGAAGCTCACAGAAGAGCAGTGGCAGCCAAATATGGATGGCAAGGAGAAACCCCCGCATTAAAGATCCGTAGGGATATCTCAAGCTCTGTAGCCAAAATGCAATGAAATGTTGCAGATCCACTCTAAAATTTCCCATACATGCACAGACATCTACAACAAGAGCAGATAATACTACTTGCAGCCATGCAACTATCTTCATAATTGGTATTTCTTACACTATCATTACAGACAATGTCCCTAGTTCTCCTCATCTAACAAAGGGACCCCCTATACTCTAAAACATTGATTTTGATGTGCTTCAAATACGTTGTAGAGGCACTTACCCTGAGTACCTGGCTATCCAGTTTTTAGAGACAGGTCTTGGTTTCTGAAAAAATCGTTTTTGAAGTTCATTATGTGATTTGTATATCCATAACATTACTTACGCTTCGAGGAAGTCAGCATCGCACAGTAATAAAAGGTTCCTGTCTACCACCCTGGAGGTGATTTTTTTCAAAATCAATCTAATTTTTCAATTTTATTTGAAAGAATATCAAAAACAGTGTAAGGTGTGGTTCACAGTTGGAGTTCCAGATGTTTGTACAACGGTCGCTTCTTGTATTACCTGAACTTGATCTCCGTGCATTATCTCCCCCTCTCCTATGAATACCGTTAGCCGTAATGGGAATCCCAGCTCCCAGTTGTGGCCAATGAGGATGCAAGTTGCAATCCTTTATGTTCGCATCTAACTACTGCGTCAGTTGCTCGCAAAGCGTTTCTAGTGCCGTGTGTTAGAAAAATTCTGTGAAATGGAAGAACCAAGTGTTTCTGCAGTAGTGCAGACAGAAGAAGATCCACAAATAGAGGAGTTGGACGAAGAATCAAAAGGTGAAATCACAAATGCCATTAAATACGCCAAAAGTCTACTATGCGATTTGAATTTCCTAACGAATACACTGCCTAGCGTGATCTCTGCCAATTCCGTTGCAATTTGCAGTGAGATATGTATCACAATACAGGATCTCTTGGTTGAAAGACAGATCATTATTGATGATGAATTGATAGATTTCAACAAAGAAGATGAATTGGGAGTATATGATGTGAACCACAATGGAATGAATATTTAACAAAATTAATAACTCAATACACCTTTATTATTTCGCACACCTTACACTGTTTGTTGATATTCTTTGAAATAAAATTGAAAAACTCGGTCGATTTAAAAAAAAATGTACATGAACAGGATTCAAACACGGTACCTCCTGCGTGGTAGCCGTGAACCTTTACCACTGCACTATACTGACTTGCTCGAAATATATGAAATGTTACGGATTTACAAAGGGTGCAATGAACTTCAAAATCGATTTTGTCAAAAACCAAGGCCTGTTGCTAAAAAATCAGATAGCCAGGTACTCAGAGTAAGTGCCTCTACAACGTATTTGAAGTGCATCAAAATCTGTGATTTACAGTATGGAGGGTCTCCTTGTAAGTTTGAGATGTTCTGCCAGTGAACATCTGAACACCCCCTCTTTTCACTCAGGATTTATTTCAGAGGCAGAGAGTTTGGTCAGAAGCTTCAAGACACGTATGAGGTAAACGGTAATGATATCATCATCCAAGAGAGCCCTTACCAAATTCCTTACAGTGTACAAACTCAATCTCAGTATGGCCAAAATTTTGCAACGGCACAGACCTTGCATGCTGTTTAACCTTTTTCACCCATCCACACAAACCCACAGCTAATCTTTCTACCCTTATTATTCTGTTGGCTCCCATGTTTCCGTTCACACCTTCAACTGGACACTGGGGTGAACATGATGCACTGTCATAGGTCACTAACATTACCAGGTTTTCGTCATCATGATCAGACAAGGTTGAATAGTCTGCCAAAGAACCAGTTTTGGCAGTGACAACAGATGCAACCTGCTCTTCTGCTCAGACCTCACAAGGATTTAAGCAAACATGATTGTAACCCATCCACAGGTCCAAACATGAGGTGTAGACCCCACACACAGGTGAGCACCATCCACAGCCATGCCCTAGTCACACCAGTGGTGCAACTTTGAGGAGCTTCTGGAATTGTTCACATAGGCGTCGGTGCCCATGGAGGTCAAACATTTACCACCTTGGAGGCCACCACTCACTATACCAGAACCAAGCCTGCAGTTCATTCTGTACCTGACAGAGCAGCCAGAACCAATTGTGACACTATCAGTATAACACAGGACCCATTAACAGGATGTCCAGTACCCACTTCTCCCCATTCCCCATTATTCATGGAATTATTGGTCCTATATTCTGGATAATGGGAACTGGCATCTGATATCACAACTTATCAACCTCAACAGTTGGTGAAAGACAAACCTGGCATTGAACAGATCCTTGGTGAAGCAAACCTATGAGGCTGATAGTCAAGTGCCATAGGATTAACATTATACCAATGCTACTTGACCATGAACTTTTATGGAGGAGTTATTCAGGTTTGTTTGTTTCCCCCTCCTGACAATTTTTGCTATTTAAACAGTTTTGGCTGTGCAATGGAGTTCACTTCACAAATACCATCGCTTACAAACCAAGTTCTATGTGTCATTACAGCTGAGATGCATTGATCACGTTAGCTGACTTAAGTATTTTGGTATCAGAGAATGATACCAAACTTACCACTTAAAAATATCCTATGGGTGAATGTTATTTCTTAGAATGTACTTCCCTGTCGAATGTATGTGAATGAAACTGAAAGAGTTGAATATGTATTGTTTGAAAATTGTGACTGATTTTCTATGGGCAAGTGAAGTGTGAATCTTTAAAGACCAAAATGAATGACAGAATTTGAGGGCAATTCATCAAGTAACTTTCATTTTTATATAGCATGCATAATAGACAGATAGGTGCACTGTTTTTGTAGTGGAATGGACCTTGATCCAGTCGATGTGGGCAGTGGAGACTCTAAGTCATGTCTTTGTTCCTCTCCAAGCCACATACTTTCAAAATGTTTGCTGCAATCTCATGTCCCACCAAGGGTGGGGTATGTTCTGTAATAAGGTTTGTTGTGGCAAAACGCTGTAAAGGTAGTGAAATTCATCATGCACTTTGTGAAGTTAATGCGCCAAACATAGAAAAACGTTTTGTGGCATCACGGCTTGGGCCAAGTCTTTGATTGGATGCCACTTCAGTGGCTTAAAACCAACAGCACTGATTTCCCTGGGGCAGTCACCCATCCAAGTACTGCAGAGCCCAACATTGCTTATCTTCAGTGATTGGATGGGAACCAGTGTTACTGATGTTGCAAGGCCATTGGTTGATCAAACATAATGAGTGAAGCTGGTGTAAGATAATGGTGCTGTTATGTTCAGAAATGGGTGAACTAATGCTCATAATGAAAAACAAAGTGGTCAGCTGAGTATTGTGATGCAGATCAGATTTGTTTGATAAAAAAAAAATTAGAGGAAACCCTAGATTCACCATGTCATGGCTTTATATTCATTTCTACGATCAGTTGTATTCTCCTGTACAAAGTGATTACTGAAGATTTGGGTTACCAGAAATTTAGTGCCAGATGCGTGCCTAAATTCCTTTCTGAAGAACAATTCAGCCTATGTTAGCAGCACTGTCCCCTCCTGTTCACTATGAAAGAGAAGGTTAATCTTTTTGTCGCCAGATTGTGAGAGAAGGTGACACATGGTTACGGTATGTGAATGCAGAAATAAAACTTAAATCAATGCTGTGCGGCAATACTGGGTCACTGGAAAACCTCACAAAATGTCTTCAAACACTTTCCAGCAGGCAACTCAAGAATTTTGCTATTGGAGCTCCTGGAGAGAAATGCCACAATTAATGCTGAAAGTTACTGTACATCGATAAAAAACTGGAGAATGGTCATCTGACACAAATGTCATCACACGTTGAGCTTTGGCATGATTTTCTTGCATGGAAGTGCCTACCTGCATACAGTGTGATGTACTGCAACCAAACTGCGAGAGTTCAGATGCCAAGTATTGGATCACCAATCCTACAGAACTGATTTGGTGCCAAACGGTTATCATTCCTTGTTTACCTGAAGAAGTGACTCGGTTTGAATCACTTTGGTAATGGAAAGTTGAAAAACCATAATTGTGGGTAGGCTTCAGTTACAGGCAGCAGATTTCTATAATTTCAGAATTTCCAAGCTCATGAGACACTATGAGAAATGTCTCAATACGACTGGATATCATGTGGAAAAATAAATTAGAGTGTGTACTTTCACATTACTGTTAAACAAATTCTGTAACTTCATTCACATTTAAAAAAAAAAAAAAAACAGAAATTACTTTATGAATAGCCCTCACTTAAACTCAGTTGGTAAAATGGCACTCCTTGGATCAGTGGTGGAATACTAGCAAATTGCTTATCATCAGTGAAAGACAATATTTACTTGATCATTCTTAGCGTATTGCTTTGAGTGTCTACAATCTGTATCAGTTTGTCTTGACAGGACAATACTGAACACTGACATACGACATAATATTTGGTTGTGGATTCATTTATTCACAGTAGAGTTTTTTACAAATTTGATCAATGCCATTTTCTAAAAAGGGCATCAATAATAGGATCATAATATATACACATAATTTAATGAGCCATATTTTAATTTAAAAAAAACCTCAGAAATTCTTTCTCTTACATACTATTGATACAGATATCACAAGGAAATAGCTTAGCTGGATTAGCTGTTGCACATACTGAGGCAAAGAAAATTGTAAATATGTTGAGAATAACAGGTACTTTTCATGTAGTTCTCAGTGATTTTTATCTGTAGCTACAGGTGTAAGTGCATCTTTGAAATTTGATATAATGTTTTTAGGATTATTATGAGTTGATGATTCCATTTCTCACTTGATTTTACAACTTCAATATTTAACCTTCTTCATGTGTTCTGAGCAGTGGTCTGTGTCTTTGCTACCTGAGCTCCAGCTGGAGCGTTATGTATTATTAGTGTTAACACCTGTTAAAGTTTGCTAGTTTGTTACATCCTCCATAGATCATTTGAATGACACTTTTATCAAAATAGAAATTCATCCATAGAATGGAAGGAGTTGTCCAGGACAAATTATTTTAGATAAGATTTGCAACTTGCTTCGCTATCTGTTCAAATGGCTCTGAGCACAATGGGACTTAACTTCTGAGGTCATCAGTCCCCTAGAACTTAGAAGTACTTAAACCTAACTAACTTAATGACATCACACACATCCATGCCCGAGGCAGGATTTGAACCTTCGACCGTAGCGGTCGCGCGGTTACAGACTGTGGCGCCTAGAACCGCTCGGCCATCCCGACCGGCTCGCTATCTGTCAGATGTTTTATGTTATTGAGCAAATGATCAAAAATTTTTGTTTCTGCATATTGAACTCCTTTCTGAGTCACTGACAACTTTAATAATGGGTAATAAAGAACTTTTTTCCTCTAGTGTTGTCAGTGTGGACATCACTATTATTTTCAGACTGTGATGGATCATCTCTGACAAATTTCATCAGCGAATATTTGTATTGTGATGGTGCAGTTAAGCTCCTTGAAGAGGTACATACACAACAACTGTGGGTGAACACCACATATTACTCTTACAGCTTGTTTTGATGCAATCAGTACTTTATTTTTAAGTGATATTTACCAGAAACAAGAATCCATAAGGATTTATTGAGTGGAAATATGCCAAATATGTCAGGAAGTTGATTCATTTGTTTCCAAGACTAAAAATTATATGAAAAGCAAAAGTCATGAATGTTGTTAAATGTGTCTCAAAGGCTATAACAGGCATTAAAAATCACATGTAGCTATGGATAGCAGAGTGACACCAACTGTACCTCACGGTGTGGTTGGAGTCAAGCAGCCAGGGACACAGACCACCGCACAGAGAACCTGATATTGATAGCTAGATCAGTTAAGAAAACATTGTGTGCTAGTGGAACTGTTAACTCATCTAGAAAGCCAGACACATTACACTAATGTATCCTACTGAGAAGATCTTGAAAATCACAAGAAAATTCAAAATGCCACAGTAATGCTGCTAAAACATGCTGCTGTTTCTTTTTTAAGTTTCCTACTACTGATCAACAAAAAATTTGCATATAGTGAATCTAGATGAGTAAGTGAAGAATACTGACAATATCTCTTCTGTTGTAGGTGGGTGAATTTCCTCTCCATCTTGCAACACAAGCTGAACATAATGAACTTGTTGAGCTACTTCTTAGATATGGAGCATCTGTCAATGTTGTTGACTCTAATAATAGAAGTCCCCTGATGCTTGCAGCAAGGAATGGAAACATGACCTTAGTTAGGCTTTTTCTGGATTATGGAGCTCAGAGATGTCTGACAGATGGAAATAGTAAGCTTTTTTGGTTTCTAGCAACATAATTAGTGATACCTGTGCCATTTTAATTTCCTAAATTTAAAATTGATGCATTATTTATTATAGTTGCATTGTACTTTCATCTGCAGACATGACAGCTGAGGATTATGCTGTTTTGGAAGGGTATCATGAATTGGCAACTGAACTGAAGAAATCAGCAACTCATAATACACTCTCACCGTATGGTAATACAGGAGAAAACAAAAAAAATATACAGAGAATCACAGAGAGGTCAGCTTCTTTGGAGCCTCTATCAAAAGTATCTGCAGTAGCAGTGGAAAGGGTATGTTTGTATTTTATATTTTTTGTACATGAACAGATTTTTGAAACTTAAATCACCCACAGAGCTTGTGTTGAAATGCAATAGTGCTTGTTGTCTTTCATTGTGTTAAAATGTGTTATTCCCTTTTAAGTGCTGTAGAAAAAGCTAGCCTTCGCTACAAAATTTGTTGAAATATTGACCAACTTGTAAATCTCCCAATAAGTATATTGTAACATTACACAAACACTGTATTAGAATTCCTACTAGTCAACTTTCAATTCACTTTCACATAAAGGAAAATACAAAGACAATGGATGATTTAGTAACAAATACAAACACACAAAATCAGGGCTTACATTAATGCACAGTCTAACAGTGAAGAGTTCCAGAGTCATGAAAGCATTAGAGTGGCCAATGGCCTGCTGCACTGGCTTATACACACCCATGCTGTTTGTGTCAATGGGAGATGGCCGCTTTAAGCCGGCTGTGGAGGCACATGCAGTTTAATTATGCACACTCACTGTATGGTGTTACAACACTCATTCCATCTTGGGGAAAACTGTTCAATATGGAGATATCAGTGTCTTCATCTGAAGGGAATGACTGTAGGAGCAGGCATCATGCTGTCACGGGAGAATATGGTCTGAAATGGCATGGGTATGGACAGGCATGGTGCCCACTGCCCAACGTGAGACCGTAAGGGAGCATCACTGATAGAGGCACCATATTCATGTCAACCTTCAGGTAGGCACTTGGCGATGGAAGCAGCAGTGAAGAAAGAAGTGGCAGCAGCAATGGTTACAGCGCCACAGAGGTGTAGGCAGCCCCGTGCTAACTACTCTGCCCAGTGGTGGTGGCACCGAGAACAAACACAGTGCAGGAGCCAAAGGGGGTGTGGACCAAGCCACAGGGTCTGGCATGGATGGTGGAGGCAGCCATGGGGGTGGTGGGGTCTCCGGCACATTGTTTGTTCATGTGAGGGTGGAGCTTGTCATGTTGTTGGGACACCAAGTCATTGGAGTTGTGCACGATGCAGCAGTGGCAACCTTAGCAGGGATAAACAACTGCTGGCACCCACTTAGGGTGCTGGCCAAACCCATGGGCCCAGATGGCAGAGCCCGGACAGATCTGTTGCAAGGCAGGCATTGGCAGATGGTCAGGCATGAGCCAGAGCAGATGAAGCAGCTTACAGGGCTGTCAGCTGTGAAGCAACTCCACCAGGCTATGGTCACCAACTGGAGTGAACCTATAGGAGCTCAAGAACCTACCAAGGGCTTCCTTGAGAAGGTTGCGTAATGTAATTTTTCATATGAGGTGTGGAAGTACAGACCAGTTAATCCAGCTCACCATTTCACTGACGGTGAAATGGAGAGACCATAACATTCCAAATGCCACTCTTTGCACAAAAATCTTCAAAATCATGAGAAACAAATTGCAGGCCATGGTCCATCACAAGCATTTACCATAATCCTTCCAAGTACAAAATCTATGCTAGGGCCATGACCATAGCCACCTGTGATGTGGATGGACAACAAATCACATAAAGCAATTCTGAGAAGACATCAACCACAACAAGGTAAAAGTAGTTAAGGGACAGACCCAAAAAATCAGCATGAATATGCTCCCAGGGGCACTGATGCAGAGGCCCATGGTGCTGCCTGTTTGGTGGCAAACTGTGGGCAGCCTTACACAACATTCGTGATTTCGTTGTCAATATCCAGCCAAAACACATGGTGGCAGGCCAGCAATTTTGTACGAGAAACAACCCAATGTCCCAGGTGGAGAAGGCACACAACATCCTGCCACAATTTGGATGGGCTCACAACCCTGGTACTGACTCCTCAGTAGCAAACAGTAACACACCATCAAGAACTGAGAGGTTCTGGTGGAGAGCATAATAACTGAACAAAGGATACAATGCTCAGCCCACCAGTTTATCTGGCCAGCCATGGTGAACAACCTGATGTAAGACAGGAATCGGCCATGACAGCCTCTGAAATTCGAGATCTGGTAATGGGAAACCATTAACAGTGTTTTGGATGTTGGTGTCTAAATGGCAACACAGTTCATGCTGGTTAAATGCAGGACTGGGGCCAATTGGTAACTGAGAAAGACCAGTTGCATTAGTGTGTTGTGCTGTGGGGTAGAATTGAATCTCATGGTCATAACACGATAAAATCAGAGCCCAGCATTTTACGTGATGGGTTGCTTTGTCAGGAAGAGAAGCTGGAGGATGGAAAAGAGAAATCAGACGTTTATGATCAGTAATCAGATGAAATTTAGAACCATGGAGGAAAACATGAAATTTTTTGAGTGCATGCACAATAACAAGGGCTTCTTTTATTTTTTGAGAGAAGTGCTGTTGCGCCTGTTTCAAGGTTTTGGAAGCCTACACCATAGAGTGTTCAAAACCATCTGTGTATTTGTGCATGAGAGCAGCCCCAAGGCCATACTGGGAGGAATCTGTGGCCAAAAAAAGATGATGGCCTGGTTGAAAGGTAACCAACCAAGTTGCAGAGTGTAATTTTGACTTCAACAGGGTAAAAGCATGCTCATAAATGGGTGACCAGAGAAAAATAACACCTTTACATAAGATAGCATGAAGGTACTGAGCCACCATGGCTGCATTGGGAAGAAATTTATGGTAGTATGCAATCTTTCTGAGAAAGGCCTGCAACTCTTTGACATTGGTAGGACATGGCAAAGCTAGAATGGCATCAACATGCTAGAGTAAAGGTCTGATGCTGACATGTGGGGCTTCAAAACCAAGAAAGATGATAGATGGCTGAAAAAATTGTGATTTTCCCAAGTTACAATTCAACCCAGCAGCCAGCAGCACCTTGAACAAGCCACAAAGTTTCTGCAAGTGTTCATCTGTAGAGGATCCAGAGATAAAAAAATCATCCAAGTAGTTAATGCACACCCGCATGGAGGCTGTCAGTTGCTCCAAAATTCACTGGAAAATAGCAGAGGTGCTAGCTATGCTGAATGGCAGGCACTGGTATTGGTATAACCCTAAGGGGGCACTCACTACAAGGATACATTTGAAATCATCATCCAGCGTCAGTTGCAAGCAGACTTTAGACAAATCTATTTTGGAGAAATATTCACCCCCGGAAAGCCAAGCTAAGAATTCATCTTGACAAGGTAAGGGATAGGTATTAATAGTAGATTGTGAATTTACAGACTTTTAAAATCACCAGAGAGCCAAAGGTTGATGTTATGTTTTGCAAAGGTTACCAATGAAGAGACAAGCATGACAACACCCAAGGATGTAAGTTGATGGAGTTCTGTTTTGATTTGCTGCTGTAAAGCAATGGGGATTAGTCAGGTGTGGGAAAAAAAAGAAAAAAAATGGGAGCATGCCATCAGTTGCATTGTGATGCGAGCTTTGAAACTGGTAGCACATCCTTTACCATCTGAAGACAATGAGGAAAATTCTGAGTGGAGCTCATCCAGTCCTTGCTACATGACATGACCCAGTATCAGATGCACTTCGTCAGAAATAGAGAAACTAAAAATTCTGAGGGCATTTAGCCCAAATAATTTTGAGTCTGTATTAATAAATTTGATGTTATTTTTACACTTCTTAATCTGACTTTTGCACTATGATGTGGTATTTACTTTGCCAGGGTATGACCTTTCTACTATAGCCCTTTATACATTTTATGTGGATTTTAAGTATGTATTCTGTTTCCACATATTGTATGTCAGTTTATGTTTTATTGTCAGACACTCAATTTTACCAGTGTGCCTAGGTGCATATTGATGTTGATACTTATACCAGAATATTTTTATGGTATTATGACATATGCATGGCTGTTAGCATGTTATTATTTTTTATCTTTTATTTATTACATATTCCTTGATGCTGGCACATAATCTACTTTTCTCAATTAACACCAAGAGAAACACTGAGCTTAATGACCCCTGATGGAGAGATGACCATCAGTTACGGATAGAAAAATTATGTTACAACATACCATAATTTTTCTATTTGTAACTGATCAGAAGATTGCAGTAACCTAAACTGTTAATTACAAACTGTATAACTTATGTGATCAAGACAGACCTTTACAAAAGAAACTGTTCTGGCCTTCTGTGCATACATTCAATATATCCATTATTAGTCAAATTTGGTGTGGGACCCTCAATACACATCCACAACTGAGGTTGCTGTAGATGTTGATGTTGATGTAGATGCTGATGGAAATGCTAATACATACCTGTACAGTGACCCCTGACTTGGAGGTAGCTAATTTGAATCCTGGTGATGGAAGAAACTTTCACCACCAGTATTGTCAGGCAAGGGGAAAAGATCTGGTGACCAAAGTTCTTGACACGCACATTTCAGCCAATATTCTGGATTAAATTTCAGTTGCTTCATATTGTATTATGAAATGAATACGTGTGACACTGTTATGGTGATTTATCCATCAGGGATCATCAAGTTCAGTGGTTTCCTTGCTGTTAATTGAGAGAAGTGGGCTATGTGCCAGCACTAAGTTTCAATCTCTCTCTTTTATCACCAGCATACAACACAAAAATAACACCACACACTATAACACTCATCACAATCACCTATGCTTAACAGATACATCTAAGACACAACTAAGCTTCATCATGTGGAAGTGTGTCATTGTGCACATGGGAAGAAAAGTGTTCATTCTTATTGGATCATATATTAAGAAATCTTCTTGTTCCATCTCAGATGGATCTTAGGTAGAATAACTTCTAGCAGTTGTCTATGTGAGCTGTTTTTGCCTGATTTTATCTGTGTCATCTATATGGGACAAAGGTATACTGAGATGAATAACATTGATAGTTTCTGCCCTGAAACATGGTCCTTGAAGTTTTCTAAGCTGATAGCATCTTTCTTTAAGTATCTTTCTTTGATTATCTTCCAGTTTTGATTTTTCAACCTATCATTTACTTTTTTCATCAGGCAGACAAGCATGTGACCATTTTCCCTGTCTTTCTTAGTATACACTTTATGTCCCCCATCAGTCTGCCCTGACAGGAGTTCCATTAGCATGACAAATTTTAAGTATGGGCTATACAAGTGTTGTGAACACAATCTCTTCTGTAGTCTGACTGCAATTGTCCAGTTTTTTTTAACCATTGAATCATAATGTGTCATTTGTTTTACCTGCAGTTGCACCTATGTGGTTACTCTACTTCATATTTTTACACATTTTTGCTCCTAAATTTTTCAGTCTCATGGCTAACATTAGATGTGACTCAGTAATCTGGTGGTCAAATGATACTACACTAATATATCCCATAATTTCACAACTTTTCATTCCTTTATGCTAAAAATCAGTTGCCAGTATTTGCATAAGGCTAATATTTTGTTTAGATCTAACTGGATATTACTAAAGTTTTATCAGACAGGTTTTTGTCATACATAAGTGCATAGGATGCTTAAGAAAGCAGTGATACTGAATCAAAAGCTTTTTGAAACTCTGAAAACATCAAATCAACCTTATTTCCTCTCCCTGGCATTGAGGATAGTGTGTAAAGAATGCAAGATGAATTTTGTAATTTCAGTGGTTTTGTAATAAGGAATTGCTAACTTACATCTGTAGATACTTGAAAAGAAGGTTAAAACTTTATAAATGTTCGGTATGTAGCCATATTTAAAAAAATAAGTTGTGATGTGTATGTAAAATGATTTGTTCCACATCATTACAATTTTGTGTGAAAATGATCCATGGAACATGGAACTAACTCTCTCTCTCTCTCTCTCTCTCTCTCTCTCTCTCTCTGTCTCTCTCTCGCTCCCCCTCTCCACAATATTACCCTCATCATTAAAAAATTTCAGGCACTAGATGAGATAATTAGCTGTTTGATGACTGATTGTAAATATTTACAATTAGTCATCATTAGTGTACATGTACCTATAGAAGAAAAAACTGATGGTGTCAGAGGAGAATTTTATGTAAAGTTCAATTGCTCTGTGACTTATTTTCCAAGAACAGTATTAAGATGCCTATTTTAGATTTCAGTGCAAAATTAGGGCAGGAGTTCCCCTAAATGGCAAAATTTTGAAACACAATGCACTTACACATACAAATAACAATGATCTCAAAGTAATAGATGTTATTTCATCAAGAAATATGATAGTTAAGAGTTCTTCTTTTCCCCATAAAAATATTGATAAACTCACATGAATCTCCCCGAAAGGATTTGCACAAAATCAAACTGACCATGAACTAGTTCAGAGAAATCATCTAACATGCATAATAGATATAAAGAACTGTTTTGGAGCAGACTGTGACTCAGAGCACTTTTTAGTTTAAATTTATTTCTGTGTTCAATAATGCAAACGGTTATAGCAAAAAATACATACACTTCCAAATATGATACATTTAAACTCACAGATCTCATAATATATGGAGAATTCATACAGGATTTAGGAAATAAAAGTAGTCAAGTTGCTCTCTATCTGGCCAGCCAGACACTGAAATGAAGGATACTGGGAATTTTTAAGGGAGACAATAAAGATATCTCAAAGAAAATTTTAGGATTCTAGTAACAGAGCAAGAACATATGGTTTAAGAAGGACTGAACTAAAACTGTTAGTGATAGAAAGATAGCAAGAATAAAATTCTAGCAAAATCCAAATGACCAGAGCAAATCCATCTTTACCCAAGAACAAAAAGCTTGTTGTATTTTAATAAAAAAGGAAAAGAAGGATTCAGTCAAGGAATTTTTGAATAAAATAGAAATGATAGGACAGACATCAGAGGTGTTTTCTGAGTATATACAAACAGGATAAAAGAAGTAACAGTAACTATTCCTGCAGTTACATAAAATATGTAATTGGGAAACTGATAACAGAACTGACACAATTAAATACAGATGGAAATGCTATGTTGAAGCACTACTAAATAATAATAGTCGTATTAAACAACAAAACATCACAAATATAAACTGCCTAAATACTGATTGACGAACCCTCTCTCCAAGAACTGAAACAAAGTTTGCAGAGATTAAAAACATGTAAAGCAGCTGGCAGTGACTCAATACACACCTGAACCTCGAAAATAAGGAATATGCTTAGACTAGGAAAATTACATAATTTGAATGTCAAGATTTGGAAAGAAGATCAAATTCCATAAGACTGGAAAGATTTTTTAATTCACACAATATATAAAAAAAAACAAGACCCATCTATCAGCAACAACTACAGTGGAATGTCATTACTCAACCCTGCATATAAAACACTTACAAAAATTTTATCAAGGCAGCAACCATATCTGTAAGAAGTTACTGATGATGTACAAGGTGGTTTTAGAAGAGATAGTTCAACAGTGCATAATGCTTTCATTTTACGAAACAAAATTTGCATTTTCTCAGGAAGTGCACATGTTTTTTTTTTAAAGCAAAAATACTGGTAAAAATGTGCATTTAAACTTTGGAGTTAAAGTACAAGACAGTCTCTTGTAATTGTTCTATGTTACTTCTGTAGTCAAACCGGGAGATGCTTTATCACCATCACTTTTCAACCTCATTATAGAGGAGATCATCAGGAAAATAAAATAATCGCAACTTATGACAATGCCAGAGCACAATTGTAACATACTGGGATATGCAGATGTCATTGTAATCTGAGGAGAAAATTAACAAGAAATTAATCCACTCACCACAATATTGTGCAACAGGTTACAAAGAACAGGACTAGAAATTACTAACAGAAAAAACCAAATTTTTCATTGTCTCATGGCAAATTGAAACAGTAATTAAGTTTACTTATCTCGAAACCTCGCTAACTATACACAACAGTGTTAGAGAAAAAATAAATAATAGACTGTGATTGGAAATATTAAAAAGCAAACTTATTACAGGAAATTCAAAGATTCATGTACGTAAAACTATTACCATACTTATGGTGACGTATCTTTGTCGGACATTGACATTAGCGAACTCATAAGAAGTAAAATTAAGAGTTTTTGGAAGAAAAATTTTGAGAAACATATGTGGCGGGATTCAAGGTAAGAAGACAGCAGAGTGGAGATATTAACAAACAAAGAAATGCGTGACCTGTGTGGAGAACCAGAAATTGTAACCAAAATTAAAGCTAGATGACTTCATTGGATTGGGCATGAGCTTAGAGCTTCAGAAGAACAGAAATCTGTCAGTTATGTACAGAACATACTCAATGAAGAAGACCTCTTGGAAGACCAAGACTACATTACTTTGACAACATCAGAAAAGATATGAAAATCTTACATGTGATGCATTGGAAAATTAAATGCCAAAATAGAAATACCTGGCAAAAAATTGCGATATGAGCGAGTAAAGCTTGCTAATACTACTACTACTACTACTACTACTACTACTACTACTACTACCACTAATAATAATAATAATAATAAAAGACCATGATGCTGAGCGCCTATAATCCTACCATTATCATCAACCCAAGTGACAAATAATTAGAATGCAAATGTGCCGAATTTCTTATGAACCTGAAAGGTACCGTACATGAAGATTTTAACTTATTTACCAACACATTTCAAACGTTCTTTTCTTTTTTCATTGTTGTTTTAATGCTTTCCCATTTAAAGTCACTTGACCATAAATATTTACTATTTAACTGATAACTGAACTGTAAGTTTGAACTGTGACTTATTTATTTCAGTGCACCACATTCAAAGATGATGGGACAGAGGCTCATGAAGCTCATAACATCTTGAATGAAAACAAACTGCAAGAATTGTGTGATAAGTCACAAGTTAGTGTAGTTCTTTACATGATGCTCCAGATAATGTATATAATGAATAACAATACTTTTTCAGAAATGTCCAAAGAGCATAAAGAATTTACTTCTGCAGTACTTATTATTATGTTTCTTTCCAGAGCCCATCTTTGGAACTTCAGGAATTTGTACAGCCATCTGATGATGAAATAAGTGAAGAGAGTGGCAAAGATTTAAGAGCAACTGAGAGACGTGAGGAGGATTCTCCCAGGTCCTGCATTATTCCACCACCCTGTAAGCCACCTCGTAGCTGGGATTTCATACAGTCTGGTGTCATGGATGACCACAATGTACTTATCATTTTAAAAATTAACATATTCTATATTTTCTGTTATACAATTTAGTTCTTGGGATCTAGACTTATTTAAAATGTGGAGTTATTCATTCTCAACTTTATCTTGCCTACCATTGTGGGATAACAAAATATTGTTTGAGTTATGATATTAGTGTAGAATTCTTTCCAAGAAACAAAAGTTGCTGTTACAAGGAAATTGCCTAATATTTTATCTGTAACTGTTTTTCAGTATTTGCAAGTAAGGGCAATTTTGTCTATGTATGTATCATGGGAATCATACATAAAGGAGATGAATGTGATAATCAACAACTTATACTAAAAGATAAACAATGGTATGAGTAAAGACAACCACTCACCTTAATGATGAAGTATTTCATAGTTCATAAGCCATAAGCACACAAACAATACATTAATGACCATGTGTTAGCTTCCAAACTTGCATTATGCCTCAGATAACTACTTGTCTCAGTCTATATGAGTGAAGTGAAAGTGAACAAGCAAGTGTAAACATAAGGCAGCAGGAAGAGTAGGATGAAACAGTAGATGAGGAAGGTAGCAAATATATAAAGGATGACAGTTTCCATAGCTGCAAGTAAGGTCAGTAGCAAGCTATGCATTATACAGCATAGTTGATGATCTAGGGTGGGCACTCCCAGGAAGATACTGAGATTGAAAATATATGAGGACAAGGGGAAATGTTCTCTACCTGTCTGTTTTTCTAGGTAAAAGGCTAATTTTTTTCATGTCTCAGAGTTTGGTTTATTGCAGAGAGTCTGTAGAATACCCATAAAGTTTCCAGTCATTAAGTTCTCTACATGTGTGAGTAGCTGAAAGTCAGAGGGTAAGAAATCTGGTAGAGAGGGTGGATTTCCCCACAGCTAACACTTTTTATCTGTCAGTTTTACCATGCTTTTGGCACATTTTTGTGCAGGTACATTGTCCGGATGAGATTTGTTGTTTGTTATCTTTTGAAATTTGAGACATTTGTCATACTTTTTGATACACATGCTACCTCAAGCAGCACTTTACGATCTCCATCCATACCCTGCTGTTCCTCTCCCTCTGCATCCCAGCCTCTTCCTTACCTCAACCACCTGGTTGCTGCTCTCATCATGCGCTACTGCTCAAAGTCTGGCCTGGTCAGCAGCCAGAGACTGTGATCATGTGCATGTCAGTTGTGTGTGTGTGTGTTGTCTATTTCTGATGAAGGCCTTGTTGGCCAAAAGCTTATTTTCTGACGTCTTTTTGTTGTGCCTATCTGCAACTCAGCATCTCCACTATATGCTGAGTAACAACTATCGTTTTCTTCATATTGTCATGTTCCATCCTGGATTTTCAATAGTTTCAACATATGTATTTTTTGCAACTGTTTATTCAATAAATTATCAATCAATTGTGTATAACTATTTTACCTGTGCTTGCCCTAGTTTTAAAATTACCCAGACTCCGATTTCACAACGTTTTTGCTAAAGCTACAGGAGATTCTTGGTTCACTTTATAGGAAATACAAAAAGTTAGTTATATGTGGTGGCTTCAATATTAATTGTATAAGTGATTGTGCAAGGAAGAGGATGCTGGTAGACCTCTTTAATTCATAGAATCTTATGCAAACCGTGTTCTTTCCAACGAGAGTGCAAGGGAACAGTAGAACAACCATAGACAACATTTTTGTTCATTCCTCATTACTAGAAGGGCATTCTGTTAGCAAAAAGGTGAATGGCCTTTCAGATCATGATACACAAATTTTAACTTTAAAAGATTTTTGTGCTGCAACACGTGTTAAATATAGTCATCAGCTCTTCAGGAAAGCTGATCCAGTTGCTGTAGAGACCTTTTTAAACCTTATAAAGGAACAAGAGTGGCAAGATGTTTATAGCGCTGATACAGTAGACAATGAATATAATGCTTTTCTCAACACTTTTCTCATGCTCTTTGAAAGTTGCTTTCCGTTAGAACGTTTAAAACAGGGTACTAGCACAAACAGGCAGCCTGGGTGGCTGACTAGAGGGATAAGAATATCTTGTAGAACAAAGTGGCAATTATATCAAAACGTTGGAAACAGTCAAAATCTAAATGCAGCAGCCCATTACAAACAGTATTGTAAGGTGCTTAAAAATGTTATTAGGAAGGTAAAAAGTATGTGGTATGCAGATAGAATAGCTAAGTCTCAGGATAAAATTAAAACCATATGATCAGTCGTAAAGGAAGTTGCTGGTCTGCAGAGACAGGTCGAGGATATAGAATCAGTGCGTAGTGGGAATGTCCATGTTACTGATAAGTCACGTATATGTACAGTATTTAATAATCACTTTCTGAATATAGCAGGTGAACTAAATAGAAACCTAGTCCCAACAGGGAATCATATAGTGCTCTTAGAAAAAAGTGTTCCGAGACTGTTACCTGAAATGCTCCTCCATAATACTGACAAGAGGGAGATTGAGTTAATAATTAAAGCACTAAAGACCAAGAACTCTCATGGATATGACGGGGTATCTAGCAGAATACTGAAGTATTGTTCTATGTATGTTAGCCCAGTTCTCAGCCATATCTGTAACTTTTCCTTTAGGAGTGGTCGGTTTCCTGACCAATTAAAGTACTCGGTAGTGAAGCCACTTTATAAAAAGGGAGACATTGATAATGTTGACAATTTTAGACCTATTTCTATGCCATCGGTGTTTGCTAAAGTTATCGAGAAGGTTGTATATACAAGTTTACTGGAGCATTTAAATTCACATAATTTGCTGTCAAATGTTCAGTTTGGTTTTAGAAATGGTTTAACAACTGAAAATGCTATATTCTCTTTTCTCTGTGAGGTTTTGGATGGATTAAATAAAAGGTTGCGAACGCTAGGTGTTTTCTTTGATTTAACGAAGGCTATTGACTGTGTTGACCACAACATATTACTGCAGAAGTTGTACCATTATGGAGTAAGGGGAGTAGCTTACAATTGGTTCGCCTCTTACTTTAAGAACAGAAAGCAGAGGGTAATTCTCCGCAATATTGAGAGTGGTAGTGATGTTCAGTCCCAATGGGGCACTGTTAAGTGGGGCATTCCCCAAGGGTCGGTGCTGGGGCCACTGCCGTTTCTTATTTATATAAATGATATGCCTTCTAGTATTACAGGTGATTCAAAAATATTTCTGTTTGCTGATGACACCAGCTTGATAGTGAAGGATGTTGTGTGTAATATTGAAACAGTAACAAATAATGTAGTTCATGAAATAAGTTCGTGGCTTGTGGAAAATAATTTGATGCTAAATCACAGTAAGACTCAGTTTTTACAGTTTCTAACTCACAATTCAACAAGAACCGATATTTTGATCAGACAGAATAGGCATATTATAAGCGAGACGGAACAGTTCAAGTTCCTAGGCATTCGGATAGATAGTAAGCTGTTGTGGAAAGCCCATGTCCAGGATCTTGTTCAGAAGCTAAATGCTGTTTTATTTACCATTAGAACAGTATCTGAAATAAGTGACACTTCAACACGAAAAGTAGTCTACTTCGCATATTTTAATACACTTATGTCGTATGGTATTATTTTTTGGGGTAATTCTTCTGATTCAAAAAAGGGTATTTTTGGCCCAAAAACGGGCTGTTCGAGCTATATGTGATGTAAGTTCGAGAACCTCTTGTTGACCCCTATTCAAAAATCTGGGAATTCTGACATTGCCCTCACAGTATATATTTTCTTTAATGTCGTTTGTTGTTAGCAATATTAGCCTATTCCCAAGAGTTAGCAGCTTTCACTCAGTTAATACTAGGCAGAAATCAAATCTGCATGTAGAATGCACTTCCTTGACTCTTGTGCAGAAAGGAGTGCAGTATTCTGCTGCATCCATTTTCAATAAGCTACCACAAGAACTCAAAAATCTTAGCAGTAGCCCAAACACTTTTAAGTCTAAACTGAAGGGTTTCCTCATGGCTCACTCCTTCTATTCTGTCGAGGAGCTCCTGGAAGAGCTAAAACATTAAGCAAATTCCAGTGTTACGTTGTTGATTTTCTTCATTTAAACTTACGACTTGTCACCTGAATATGTTTTTTTATATTTCATTTTATCTGTTTCTAATATCGTGTTATAATTTCATGTATTGACTCGTTCCATGACCATGGAGACTTCTCCTTAATTTGGTCCCACGGAACAATAAATGAATAAAAAGATAAATAAATAAAACCTGTTGCAGTTGTGTAGATCTGACTGTGAATTGTCCTCTAAACAAATAAAAAATGTGAGCAAATGATGGCTCTGTGTGGTCTGCAGCAAATGGTTGTCCTAAAAGATCTAGTAGGGAAGCCTATTTATGGATCTGCTGGACAATTGCTAACTTCAACCAGGAGTGGAAATGGTATTTTTGGTTTCTGAATTTTCTCATCTCTGTTACTTTTCATGCAGATAAATACTACCGGAGGTGAACATTATAAGGCTCTTAATCTTTATGCGAGTGGTTTAAGAAACCAAATGCTAAGCTGAGAACAAGTGGATCTGGACCTGTTGCACTCAGCTCTGTCTGCTGTTGCTGATTTGATTCCAGCCATTGCTGTGGCAATGTCAGTTGTTTGTGGAGCTGTTCTCGATGTTATATTATCTGCCATTGACGCAACAACGGTTGCTGCTATTAGAAAAAAAAGTTGCAAATACTATAGCCTCATTAATTTTCAGTATATTTTAAATAAACTATTTAGTGCAATGGAGACTGAATGGAATTTGCATTTTTCCTGCAATTGAAAATTATGTAATTGAACACAATGCCCTTGTTATTCCCCGAATATCAGCTTTGTAGTCTCATGTTGGCAATACTAATACCACAAAATACTTCACTGGTACTGATTTGCATAGACTGACAATTCCTTATTGCTAAAAAACATAATTATAGGTGACAGAAGGAGACATCTGAATCAGTTCATGCATTGTGTTGTATAATTGGAACCAGTCTATGACCAAAATAACAAGTGATTTCAAGAGAGTGTGTAGAGTTATTACTGTGAGTTGTCAACAGTTGCAACATGTTGACTTGTGGTGTAGATATTGCACCCTCTAATGAAACTGACTATCTGACAACATGGCACGAGGTGATCAGAATAAAATATTGTCTCTGTGTTTTGCTGTGACTTGCTGTCTGCGAGTCACCATATACTGATGAAATCTCATCCTGAAATTATTTATTTGCAGCTATCTAAGCTGTCATTAAAATTGTACAAATGTAGGATTGTTCCTAGATTGATTTTAAGTGCCACATGCCACATCAGTCTTCAATACGACAGTGAATTCAGTAATTACAAAGGAAAACAATAAAATGCTACTGGTGAATATGAATTGTGATCACAGCAATTAATAACTAAACGTCTGAATGTGTGAAAATTCATCAGCAATGTTCTCAAACAAGCTTTATTACTCGCAAGTGTTAAGTTAATGTGTAACCCAATAAAGTTTTAAACTAAGTTCATCATTGCTAATATCACAAAGAATTTAAGGTCTGTACATCATAACACTCACTGCAGCAAACTTAAAAGTCCACATGCCAAATTCTATCAGTCCTGAACCTTCACTCATAAATGTTAGAGAAGTCACACCTCATGAAAATATCAGTCCTTTAAAAAAACAATAAGTTGGCTACCACCTATAGTTTTACTGCCACTTGGAACGGTTGACTCTGAGCTGAAATGTTGTGATCAATGTTGTGCCATGAGCATAGCATATTGCAGAAGGAGTTATGTAGTGACACAAATTATTGGTTGTCATAATGCAAAACCAGGCTCTGGGGACAGACCTGTATGGAATACCACTGCCAGTTTCACCTAGTTTTTTATTTAGAGAGTGGGCATTCTATTGTTTAGATAAGAAGTATTTGCAATGAATGTGTTTTCAGGTACTCCATAAAACTCTAGTTTTTCTACTAAAACGTTGACACGAGTCCTAGCAAATGCTTTGTCTTGATCTCGTAACACAAGTGATATCATGTTTCTATTTTTGAAAGATCTGCATTAGTATTTTTTTTTATCATGTGAAAATTAAACTGGCTGTTACAAAGGAAGTCACAGATTCCTTTTACACACTGCCCCTCCACTATATACCCACGCACCAGAGTTCTAGGAGAAGGAGGCTTCGCCTTTCTGGGCAATAGTAAAGATGCAAGTGTTACTGAGACTTTGCCTGAATTCCGGTGGTGAATTGTAAGTGTGGCTTCAGTACTCAGTAAATTTTAGATTCTGATTCCTCTTTGAATTGGTTTACAGCCAATAAACTCCTATGTAACCCATGCAAAACACAACACCTCCCATAGAGGTAATCCAGGGATACAGAAACAAAACTTGTGAATTGTGTAGATATCTGTACTCACTCAAACCCCCATTGGAAGGAAACATAACCATTTCTGAAAAATGATACACTGGTTATTATAGCTCAGGTGAAATTAAATGTCGTGGTGACTGATGACTATCTCCAGGTGCCACATTTTGGTCTATTCCGTTCGCAACGTAACAAGCTTGTATTGGGTCATTCACATATTTAACATTTTAAAAGTACTCAAAATTGTTTATAAATTGTGAGTCTTTTCATAAGGAGCATTGTCATCTCCTTCTAACCATGTTAAGAATATTTATTAATATTATACTTCTGGGTGTTCTGCTGCGTTAGTTTCTCCATTTTATGCACAATATTTTGACAACTGACCATGCTTTCCTATTGAGAGGTGCTGTGAGTTTTGCTGTTATGCGGTTTCACTTTTCAGAACACCTTTAAGCGCATTATTAATCTATTGTGACAAGGAAACCTGAGAAATCAAGACTATTAAAAGTGTGGGAAAATAGATTGCTTCTTACTTTAAAGATGACACGTTAAGTTTCAGACAGGCACAGTTAAAAGACCCCTACACACAAGATTTTGACCAAAACCTTCATAAGAAAGAGGGAAACACACACAACTCAAGCTGCTGGAGTTGGTGGTATTGTGTGTGTGAGGTGTGCTTGAGTGTGTGAATGAATGGTGTATGTTCCTCTTTTTCTGAAGAAGTCTGTGTCTGAAAACTTTTGTGTGAGTGCCTTTTGATTGTGCCTGACTGCAACTTGACATGTCATCTTTATGGTAAGCAGCAACCTATATTTCCTTCATTGTTGATATTTCTACATGGAGTTTCCATTGTTACATCAAGAATATTTACAGTTATGAATTTGTACACCTATGTTTGATGCAACATTGACAATAATAACTCAGAAATAGTTGTTAGATAGGAAGCTCACCAACATAGAAACAGAACTAAGATTGAGTAAGATATACCAAAGTCCATTTTATTGGGAATGAGAAATTAGAGAGTCCCAGTTAGAGTCTGTCATGAGTTATCATGCTCTCCTTAGTTCATATGACTAAAAGCTTTTAAAATTGTGTAACTTGTCATCAGGCAACCCATTATACAAAATTAGATGAGTTTTTGTTAATCCACAGATTCTTTACATTGGTATAATACAGTTTTAAAACATTTATTGCTTTACTAAATACCTCTTTTTTGTCATTAAAAAAGTGCAGGCAGGCATCAGTACTAATAAGCAACCAGTCTGGATAATCAATGGCATTAGAATGTTATGTAGGAAGAATTGGGAGCTTTATCTTAGTACAAGCTGTCAGGACAAAGTTACAATAGTGTGGGCAATTGTGAAAGAGAGACCAGGGCAAAATTTGGGTGCCCAATGCATGGCACTCTGTTATGTTAGAGTGAAACTCTTAGAGACCAACCAGAGTTGTGTAAAATATTTAATAATAACTTATTGTCAATAATGCTCATTAAGGGGACATTGTATGTCGTATGACACCAATGTTAAATTATCGAATTTTGTGACCCATTATCTTGGAAACTTTTAAAGACACTAACATACAATTTTCGATAATTATTGAATGCACCTTTCTAGATACACTGAACTAGAATTATTACTAAAATTGTATTGTGGGGCACGTTATTGTTTTTTTCCAAACACTCAATTTTTGACAGTATTTTGTAAATAAATGAACTTAAAAACAAAACAACTCAGGATATTTTAATTACTGAAGTTCCATATGTGTTGAATCTCACACTTGGCATGCTGTGAAAATTTAATGTCTCTACCATCAGTACTTTCTTTGAAAATGGGTTATTTATTGCAAAAAATGTAGTTCAGAGATTTTGAGGTTTAAAACTTTTTTTTTTTTTACAAACTCTTATACAGATTTACATTTCTACATCTTTTATGCACTAGAATTGCCCTGGCCCATAGCTTGTGTCTTCTTCAGTGTCACAACAGCCCAGTGCTTGCTGCCTCCTTTTTCTTCTTGCTTCTTTTGTCATTTGCTGAACAGCTAACTCTGCTTGACGTACACAAAGCTCATACAGTTCCCACTGTCCTTTAGCTGTGTTCTATCCAAGTCTTACCCCTAACTTCTCCAGAACCTTAAGTCTTTCATAGTTCCCACCATTAAAAGTTATTACAGCATCAGACACTGCTAACTTTAGAGTCATAAGGCCAACAAATACATATTTAGGCACATGGCACCACACAAGATTATTGAAGAACTGATTCACATTCTGGGTCTTTCCATGTAAACTTTTCTTTAATAGTTCAGGATTTGCCAAATCTTTGTAAATAGATTTGATTGCCTCCATTACTGCCAAAGGAAGAGAATGTTTATGTGTAAATTCATGCAGGGTGCCAGAAAATTCGGCTTCGCTATATTCACACCAAGTGTTTGGTGGAGGTAGACACAAAGCATGACATGGCTTTTCATCAGGTGATATTTAATGAAAGAAAGTGCTCCACACAGCTCTTTTCATCTTCTCTAAATTGTCACAGTTATCTCTAAGGGCCCTCCCATAATATTCCTGTAATTCATCAATTAATTTGTCCGTTAGTCTACCAGCACATGTTATTGTCTTGCCATCAGACATTTTTGTGTTACCCAGCTTGGTTTTTAGGTTATGCAGATATGTTCCCATCCTTTTCTTGGTGTGTCCTAGACAAAAACAAAGCAATTCACAGCCTTCTAGACTGTGTAGTTCCCAAGATATGACTGCTCAACTGTGGCAGTATATGCGTAGCCGCGAAATTTGACAGTCACATGTCAACATTCAAAATATTATTTGAAGGTCTCACAATTGTCTGATTTTAATGTATTATTTACCAAAATGTTCAGGAAAGTCCAAAGTACATTATGGAATATAAAACAGAAATGTCAAATTTCAACGAATTCCACATACAATGTCCCCTTAAATCAAAATTACCAAGTGAGGTGGCACAGTGGTTAGCACACCGGACTCACATTTGAGAGGATGATGGTTCAAACCCACATATGGCCATCCTAATTTAAGTTTTCTGTGATTTCTCTAAATCACTTCAGGCAAATGCCAGGAACACAAGGAGGTATAGGAAACAAGAAAAGTTGGAACTGAATCTGTAATTACATCATTAAAGATTAAAGACTCCATTGGATATGATGAAATTTCAAGTTGGATTATGAAGATTAGTACATCGTACATTCGTTCTGTGGTCAGTCACCTGTGCAATCTGTCTTTCTGGTTTGGTCAATTTCCTGACAGACTAAAATATTTTCAGTGAGTCAACTTTATAAATCGAATGGAAAAGATAATGTAGAGAATTACTGGGCAGTTCCTTTGCTACCAGTATTTTCAAAAGTTTTTGAGAAAGTGATGTGTAAAAAAGTATTAGCACATCTCAGTACATGTAATTTGCTGTCAGACTCTCAGTTTGGATTCAGAAAGGGAGTATCCACAGAAAGTACTACTTATTCTTTTGTGTGTGAGGCACTAGAAGGGTTAGACAATAGGTTAAGTATGGTAAGATAAGCACCACCATTCTGGCCACAGACAGGCCAGTTAGGCCTGGCTGATCACCATGTCATCCCATTAGCCAATGGCATCTTGTGGATGGATTATGGAGGGCTTGGGGATTAGCCCATCACACTCCCAGTTGTTGTTGGGTTAGCAAACCTGTTTCTACTATTACTTGGTCAAGTAGTTCCTTCATTGGTATCACCTGTTTTAGTCCTCAGGTCAAGAAAAAATCCCAGGCAGTACTGGGAATCAAAGCCAGGTCTTCCATATGGCAATGAGCCATGCTGACCACTCAGCTATGGAGATGGACAAATTGAGGGTAGTAGATGTCTTCTTTGATTTAACAAAACCATTAGATTGTGTAGATGTACAATACTTTTGCATTAAATGGATTATTGTGATATTAGAGAAAAAACTCAATAATGGTTTACTTCAAATCTTGAATGAGGAAGCAGAGCAGAACATTGTCCTCCAGTGTCAACAAACACTTAAGAGATTTGAATCTAACGAGAATCATGTAAAGTGATGGGTGCCGCAGGGTGTTCTGGGTTTATAAAAATGACACAAGTGTAATTGCAAAAGGTGTGAAACATAATATAAGTCATATAGCTAATAGGATAGTCAGTAACATCAGCATGTCGCTTTCAGGTAACAAATTAATGCTTAGCTGTAATAAGACACAATGTAAACAGTTTCTGAGATGGAACTCTTGTAAAACTGAATTTTACTATTGAAAGGCAGTCAAGCAGTCTGTGAATTCACCCATTTTAAATTATGAGGACCAAAGGTAGGTGCAAGGCTATTTTGGAAGAATCATCTTCAAGATCATGTGCAGAAACAGAATAGTCCTGTCTTTACTATGAGCATGATCTCCATTGTCTGTGACACTGATACACAAAGGCTATTTAGTTTGTTTATTTTCACTCTATTATTTCTTGAGTAGTTTTAATTTGTAACAACTATATACATTCACTGAGAATATTCGTAGCCCAGAAACAGGCAGTCAGACTGATCTGCAATGTTAGTTCACAAACTACATGTAGATCATTGTGCAGGTGTCTTAGAATCCTAAGTCTGCTGTCCCTGTACGTATATTGTGGGATTTGTTGCTGACAATATTGACTCAAACAGAAGGAACTGCAAGAATGATTCAGTGAACCCTAGGTGTAAAAATGATATACATTTGGATAACATTCCCTTGCGCATTTACAGAAGGTTATGCACCATGCGTCAGAATTTATATTCTATTACCTTGCAGCAGAACTGAAAAATTGCATGGTTTTGCTCACGAATCACGTCATTTCTGGAAACCCAGAATCTACTCTGTAGGAATCATCATGGATTCCGTAAACAGCGATCGTGTGAGACCCAACTCGCTTTATTTCTTCATGAGACCCAGAAAATATTATATACAGGCTCCCAGGTAGATACTGATGTGTCGACAGAAGTGCCGACACAGTGTGATTTGAGGGGACCACAATGCATGCTATTAACACACGAAGGATGGCGTGAGGTCTGAAACAGGATACGTAATAAATGCTATAAAGAAAAGTACGTAGCTTTTGGAATACTTAACTTTAATACATCCTTGTTGTATACATCGTTCTTGATGAGACATGCTTTATACGATAAGTATCAATTGCTATGTAAGGCTAATGGCGCCTTGCTAGGTCGTAGCCATGGACTTAGCTGAAGGCTATTCTAACTATCTGCTCGGCAAAGGAGCGAGGCTTGTCAGTGTAGTTGCTAGCCAAGTCGTCCGTACAACTGGGCAAGTGCTAGTCCGTCTCTCGAGACCTGCCGTGTGGTGGTGCTCGGTCTGCGATCACTGACAGTGGCGACACGCAGGTCCGACATGTACTAATGGACCGCGGCCGATTTAAAGCTACCACCTAGCAAGTGTGGTGTCTGGCGGTGACACCACAGATACCATTTTCCTTGACTTCTGGAAGGCGTTCGATACAGTTCTGCACTGTCGCCTGATAAACAAAGTAAGAGCCTACGGAATATCAGACCAGCTGTGTGGCTGGATTGAAGAGTTTTTAGCAAACAGAACACAGCATGTAGTTCTCAATGGAGAGACGTCTACAGACATTAAAGTAACCTCTGGCGTGCCACAGGGGAGTGTTATGGGACCATTGCTTTTCACAATATATATAAATGACCCAGTATATAGTGTCAGAAGTTCCATACGGCTTTTCGCGGATGATGCTGTAGTGTACAGTGAAGTTGCAGCATTAGAAAATTGCAGCAAGATGCAGGAAGATCTGCAGCAGATAGGCACTTTGTGCAGGGAGTGACAACTGACCCTTAACATAGAAAAATGTAATGTATTGTGAATACATAGAAAGAAGGATCCTTTATTGTATGATTATATGATAGTGGAACAAACACTGGTAGCAGTTAATTCTGTAAAATATCTGGGAGTATGCATACGGAACGATTTGAAGTGGAATGATCATATAAAATTAATTGTTGGTAAGGTGGGTGCCAGGTTGAGATTCATTGGGAGAGTCCTTAGAAAATGTAGTCCATCAACAAAGGTGGTGGCTTACAAAACACTCGTTCGACCTATACTTGAGTATTGCTCATCAGTGTGGGATCCATACCAGGTCGGGTTGACAGAGAAGATAGAGAAGATCCAAAGAAGAGTGGTGCGTTTCCTCACAGGGATATTTGGTAAGCAAGATAGCGTTACGGAGATGTTTAGCAAACTCAAGCGGCAGACTCTCCAAGAGAGGTGCTCTGCATCACGGTGTAGCTTGCTGTCCAGGTTTCGAGAGGGTGCGTTTCTGGATGAGGTATCCCCCTACTTGTACCTCCCCAGGAGATCACGAATGTAAAATTAGAGAGATTTGAGCACGCACGGAGGGTTTCCGCAACCGGAGCAGGAAAGGGAGTTAATGACACTAGCACGTAAAGTGCCCTCCGCCACACACTGTTGGGTGGCTTACGGGGTATAAATGTAGATGTAGATGTAGAAGGTAGTAGTCTGAATCTACATTAACTCCTCTGTAAGTATGTACATCAAGTAAGTTTGAGGAATGCCTGCCAGCCGGCCACGGTGGCCAAGCGGTTCTAGGCGGTTCAGTCCGGAACCGCGCGACTGCTACGGTGACAGGTTCGATTCCTGCATCAGGCATGGATGTGTGTGATGTCCTTAGGTTAGTTAGGTTTAAGTAGTTCTAAGTTCTAGGGGACTGATGACCTCCGATGTTAAGTCCTATAGTGCTCAGAGCCATTTGAACCAATGCCTGCCATCAATAATTACACGATCAGTTTGGTTGAAGGTATACTGTTCAGGGATTCACCATGTTGCTTTATGAATCCTTTTGTGTGGGAACATACTGCTGCCTACAGCCATGTTATGTGACAGTGCAAGCTGAATGACTCTGTGCCCATTGTCATTTGTGTTTTCATGGAGGCTATGCTTTCCTGTTGCTGGGAGGCAACATATTCTTTACCAATCTGTGCATTGAGGCTTCCAATAATTATTTTAGTGTCATACACAGGGTATCTGTCATAAGTTCTCTCAAGGTTCTCAAAGAAGATGTCTTTATCCCGGTCATCTGATGCTTCTGTGGGTGCATGTACATTGATAAATGAGTAGTTTGAGAATAGGGTCTTCACTGTCATATGTGAGATTCTAGATGTTATTCCAGCCAATCTACTCACTAGGTGCTTATATTTTTGTCTTACCATGATCCCTGTGCCAAATTCATGGTGGCTCTCTGGACCATGGTAGAAAATTATCCAGCTTCTCATGTCAAGCACTCCATGTCCAGTCCATCGCATTTTCTGTAGGGCAATTATGCCTGCCGCAGTTTTATGGAGCTGATCTAGCAGTGACCCCATGGCCCCCACCTTGTAGAGCGATTGTACGTTCCAGGTTCCAATAAACACATCATTGTTTCATTTTGTTTTGCATTTAACAGTGCCATGTTGTTGTCCATAAATTCATCCAGCTTCTTTACTTTGAGGTTTCTGAACAAGAGTTTATTTACAGGAAGGGATTGTTAGATGCTTGCCCAACCCACAACTTGGAGGGCCAGGGTTTGTATGAGTGTACTACTGTAGGGAAGCTGGCTTCACTACGCCTATAGAGCCCTCCCTGGCCTATGTTGTGGGACACACTTTGTCTGGCTCCTTTGTGAAGACCATTCCGGCTTGGGTGACCCTGCCAGTAGCTACGCTACCATCAACACAGCTCTTCACTTCATCGGAGCATGCAAACCCTCCCGCCCAGCACTGTAGGTTCCTTTGATAAGGCAGTGTCCCCTTTGGTAAATATCTGATTGACTGCTGTCCAGTATCAACAATGGATCAACATAGAAAACTGTTGAGGAGTCCTTGGGGAATGAGGTCCCACTCCTCTCTCGAGGTGGTTTTCAGTTCTTTCATGGTATGGGAATGAAATGTTCATTGAGAAACACATCTGCTAAGAGTATCTCAGGAATGCTCTATGGGGTTTAGGCCCAGAGAGGACACAGACCATTCCATACATTTAGTATCTTCACTTTCAAGTGTGTCCAGCACTTCAGCCATCCTATATGGGTGGGAATCATCATCCATAAATAGAAAATGCCCCACCTGTAAACACACGGACATGATCCAGAATGATCTCCCTGCAATACCACTGTTCTGTCATGGTATCTTCCATGAAGATATACAGTGGTGTATGGCAATTGCGCATAATACCTGCCCATATCATATTGCCTAGGCCATACTGATGATGTTCATGAACATTCTGTGATGTCGAGTCTGGAATCGCGTGACCGCTATGGTCGCAGGTTTGAATCCTACCTTGGACATGGATGTGTGTTATGTCCTTAGGTTAGTTAGGTTTAAGCAGTTCTAAGTTCTAGGGGACTGATGACCTTAGAAGTTAAGTCCCATAGTGCTCAGAGCCATTTTTCTGTGATGTAGAACATGTTCTCCTCTCTCTCCACTCTAACTGTTGGTGAGAATTACCTGCCACAGTGAAGTGGGATTCTTTGGAGAATATCATTCTGGACCACTTTTACTGATGCCAACCAACATGCTCCCTACACCAATGAGCTCTGTCTTGATAATGATGTGGTTGAAGTGGGATGCATTTCACAGGCTTCTGAGAAAACAAAGAAATCCAATTTTATCACTACAAAATGATTCTGGCAGAGACACGAATATTGGTAGCTGTAGCAAGGCCTTCAGGCATCTGCCAAGAAGTGAGATGTCTGTTCCTTTTTGCCACTATGCTATATCAATCCTCTTTTTTGTGATGGTCCATTTACAACCACTGGTGTGTCTTCACATAGGATTTCCACCTTCTGTGGCCTTTTTTAAATTATGAGATAACACTTTTGGACACACCCATTACTGTGGCAACAATAGCGGTATTTTCACTAGATCTGAGCCCTCCAGTTGTTTATTGACAATCGTAAACACTCAAATGATATCTTGTAGGTGTGATGGCATACCACATGGAATGTCATACAAACTTCTCCAAACACCATACTGCATGAACTTTTGAATACATACTGAGCATTTGTGCACAGGCTTTGCTGCAGTTAACACATCCCACCCTCTATATTTCCTTTTACGATCATTGTTTGGGTGTTCCATAGCACTTTTCGGTTGCTCCATAGCAAATGGCTGTAGTTCCTTATTAAGTGTCAACAGCTCCCTAGAAATTGTGAAGCAGTGTATAGTTACCTCATGTGAAACCTAAAGAAACAGTTCTTGCTTTATTACTCTAAAGTATAGTTCTATAATTAGTTATTTATAACAAGTTCATTATGATACTAACATGCATCACATTTATACAATTACAGAGACAAGAGCCAAGACGCCGTAGTTTATTAACATTAGGTAGTCTGAGATCAAAAAAAGAAAGTTTCAATGATTCTTCAGATGGTGGCCAATGGAAGGAATTAACTGGTGATCAATGGACTTCTTCTCAGAAACCCAACAAACATGAGGACACAGAATCTGATGACCATCACCAGATGACTCAAAAAGCTAACGATGTATTTTCAAGTAAACAAGATGCAGATGAAGGGAAAAAATCTGCAATGAAAAACTCTTTAGAATTAGGAAGTAACTTTTGCAACAATGTGCAGCACTATACAGATGATGCCAAAAAATCTGACTCTGAAAGTGACTGGGACAGTGATGACAGCTTGCCTATAGGCAGCTGCACTGCTACAACAAATAAGGAGTCTTTAAACATTACAGCAGTTAAGGTAATAGGAAGCCAGGAAAATAATCCTGATGAAAGAGCACTGAATTTACGGAGGAAAGGTGGTATTTTGGTGAGATCTGAATCAATAGATTTACCTGATGATGCTGATCTTGCAAGAGAGAGACCTGTTGAAAACACTTCATCCAATGAAACTCAACAATTGATTAATTTAAAACAGGAAATTTTCAAGGATGAAAAAGTGGTAAGTTGTAATCTGTTTTTTGTGGAAAAATAATGTAAATGCTAAGGTGATAATTTTTTGTGTAAGGTAAGATATTCACAAATTCACCTTGTTTTGTTATGATTGAGGGGAAATGAACTTTTAACTTCCATCTGTACTCTAAGTCTTTGAGTTTTCCTGAATCCTGATTTATTCATTTGTAAAACTGACTGAATCCCCTAGGAATATCACACATAGTATAGACTACCTAAATCTCGCCTCTACTCAAATTTTTCTCTCGTTTCTTGGTAATCTTTGAAATAAGAAATTCGTATTTGAATCCAATGTGTACTGTAATTTTCAAATGACACTGATATATCTTACAACTCATGTAAATGTTTCATGTTTACAATATTCTGTACATTTTGAAGTTGCTAAATACTGTTGAAGATGTCAGATTGGGATGGTAACAAACCCTCTGTAATAGGGCCTTGCCTTTTCAGTCATGACCTAACATTATGGTGTGAACTGGCTGATTATCCATGTACACAACATTAATTTTATTTGGAAATTGCTGCAGTGACAAATATCACACAATTGAAAAAGCTTTTTGACATGCATGCATTCCTCTGGGTTTGAACATGAATGCCCTCTTGTGTGTTATCACACTAATCTAAGACATTATTGTTTTATATAGGAACTGACACTTTTGGAAGCATGCTTCTAAATTTTGTATAATGCATGACATAGTTTGATTCTCTCTGTAACTGCATGTTCTATATAGACCATTCACTTGAATTACTTAATTAACCTGCATGTACTTTTCTTTCTCAGGCTTTCCAGAACATGAAGCCTTGTGTGAATGAGGAAGGGACTTTGGGCAGAGAAGGTACATTGATGGGATATGAAGAGATATGGGCATCAAACCCCCATTTGCCATTGTCAACCTCAGAATCGTCTGTGCTAAACTCTTGTTTTAATGTACAAAAAACAACATTAACAAAAAAAGATAATTCAGACCGAACAGAAGTGTCTGAAAATATTTGTATAGGAACCTTGCTGCAAGATATATCTGAAACTAAAACCCTCTCATGGGATACTCATATGCTGATGTCAGCATCAAATGTACAACCTGAAACAAAGGAAGATACACTTCTATTTCGATCACCTTGCTTGGACCAAAGGGGGAAAACTCTTAACTCAAGTGAAGCTGGATTATGTCACTTGAAAATGACAGAAGTGCCCGATATTCAAAGTGCAATATTTCCAAAAGTTAAGGTATATCACAGTAAAAGTGAATCTTGTTCAATGGATGCTCTTAATGGTAAACTACCTTCTCATGGAGCCATGAAAGAAGTTAAAATGGCACATTGGAAGCGGCATTCTCATCATCAATCAATATCTGTACCCCTATGGAACAAAAGTGAGGAGTCACAGAAGCTATCTGAGCCAAATACAGACCCAATAGTTATAGATAATGGCCATATAAAAGCGCAGCTGAAATGCTATGATGAAGCTTTACAAGAGTTAGCACAAGTCCCATTCATAAAAAAACAGACATCCCTACCACTACCTCATAAAAATGAGGCATGGGATCCAATTTTTTCACAGTTTTCAGGTACAAGAGGACACCATTATTTGTCTCTTCCTAGAACAAATGAATTAATTGATGAAGCATTCAAAGAAATAGGAAAGTCTTCAGTGAAATTAAAACAAGGCTCATTATCACTTCCAAGAACAGCTACATCAAAAGATATGATTTCAGATACATATCCAACACTAATGCACCCAAGCAAAAAATTGTTGCAGAAAAGAAGGAGGGCAGAAAGTGAAGGAGAAATGTTTTCTGCCCCAGCAAAAGAGTCAGAAAGAATACAGGCTACTGCAGGCACTAAATATGAGAAGCTGAAGGGATCTTCTGACTCTTCGCTTCCCACACGTTTTAATATCATAGGGAATGTGACTAAAGATGATCAATGTAGTTATGAAACTCATCACAGTGATAATGTTGTATCTTCTAGCAGAGAATCATTGCCAGACAAACCTATACGAAAGAAAAGAGGTATTCTCTTGGCAATGAGATGCTTAATGGGGCGTAGATATGATTCAATGAATGGCAGCATTGCTAGAAACACGACTGTTGAAGAAACAGTTGGTGAAACTGTGTCAGCAACTAACACTAACACCCATGATTGGTTGCAAAATGAAGGGACTACAAGAGAGACATTGAATGTGGATGATAGTACTATAAGGTGCAGTAATCTAGAAGACAATGAAATAGGGGAGCTGGTGAAAACAGTGGATGGAGTTCAGTCACCATCTTTAAACAGAGCATCTTATGTGAATGTTGAGAATAATTCAATTCTATCCAATATTAGTAGAAAAGAAACTGAATTAAAAGATTCTACTGCAGGGGAAAGTCTTCCAAAACATCAGGCTGTTGAGAGGTAAATCTATAACTTAAGACTGATTGATTTAAAAATTTTTCTTCATATGATGTTTAAGAGACACAAGTTTAAGGCTCAATAGATGTATATTCATAAAAATATTTCTCTCTCCCCCTCTGGTGTGTGTGTGTGTGTATGTGTGTGTGTGTGTGTGTGTGTGTGTGTGTATGTGTGGAGAGGAGAGAGAAAGAGAGAGAGAGAGAGAGACCTGAACTGGACCTAGAGCTAGAGCTACTGTACTTTTACAGTTGATATGTAATTATCATCCATGAGTACATGATTTGGTTTAACAGATACCTGCTCCACTGCTTGAAAACTGGAATCACAAACACTGCTTTATGGTCACAGAAGTTACTGCATGTGCTTCATAATTAGTTAGTGGCATCCAAGAATGCTCCTAATTTTCATCCATATAACAAAAGAGTTTAATTGTGTTGTTATGAAGACTGTGTAAGCAAATCCATCCACTACATGCCTATCACAATTTTTCCTAGAATATAAAGACATTCTATGTGTGAGACAATGAAATTTGTGATATGATCATTATAGCCTCATTAATACATTTATAGATTGGTATTATCTTTCCATTGACATTAAACTCTAATATTCCTTCCTTCTTTCTTCCATTGACATCAGCGTATCCCTGACAAAATTTAATGTTCTTCTACCAGTTTACTATGCATTCCAGTTTTCCCTTAAAAGTACTTTGAATTAGTGAAAATGTGTAATTATGTGTCAGTATATACCATGTATTTCCAATCCCATATTTTCCTAGTATGCTGAAAATTTTGCACACACTTGTGTGGTTTCCATTTTCCATTGTGCATAGCTTTGATTAATACAGAATTAAACAACCACAGACCAAGTTACAGTTCACAAAAAATTGCTGATCTGGCCTGATATGAGCAAGCAGACTTGATTGTGGAAGAATTATCTCAGAAAGTCCATAACTCCTCACAAAGTCATTAATGGTACAGCAATAAATAATCTGTGTAGCAGACTCTAATCCAATCCAGTAGCAGGCATCCATGTTCAAATTGTGTGCCATGAAGATGATGTGTACAGTGTTCACTTGGTGAATGATATGATTATTAAGCTGTCAGCTGCTGCTTATAAATGCATTCTGGCCTCTAGGAAGTGGGACCAGCTGATTCACTGAGAGAGTAATCTGTTCTCAGTTGCTGGGTCCTACAGCTTCTTAGATTCAATAACATCAATATTTTCTGTGACAGAATCTATTTAGTTATCCAGGTAAGGCATCAGAAGAGATATCTAAACTTTAATGACTATTTTCTTATTATTTGACTTTGAAGTCTACCTTTATTCTTTTTCTTCTTCATTGCATCATATTCTGCACAGTTTTTACCCATACCTACATTACTCCTCAGTGTAAAGCTATGCTGGGAGTGGGGCTGATTTCTGGCACCACGCCATAGGGTGTGCAGTGGAGTGACAAGCTGGTGGGATCCAGTAACAGACTGGTGGTTGAAATAAATATTTTGTTTGTCATCAGTTACACATCTTGTCACTGATAATGACAGGCAGTCATATTGTGTCTGGCATCCACTTCAGTGAAGAGGTACATGCATTAACATCCTGCATTGGTGACATGAGGCTGAACAGTAGCAGCAGTCCACCCATGGGCCAAGGCTCTGACATAAATGCTGCATTTCTTCTTCTTCCTGTGTTCGGCTGTTGAATGCCCATACCAAGGCAACTCAGACCCAGCTCAAATGCACTGCATAGACAAGGGAAGACAGCTGTGCCTGGGACATGACCAGCTGCGCACTGGCAGGAGTCTCATGGTGGCAGGTGCTGTGGTACTGAGACCCACAGGAAGACACAGTGCAGGAGGCAGCCAGCCTGACCAGATCTCCAACCCATGGCTGCAGCTTGTGGTGCACAGTCCTGTCATTGTCTAGCATGGCTCTGCCATTGTGCTGCTCAACTCAGAATGAATCTACCTCAAAATCCACAGCTATTCATATGGCCCTGGGGTGAATTTGTTGCACTATTACTCCCCCCTCCAGTCACAGTTCTTGCACTGGTGCGGTGACACTGCCTTACCTGCTTTGGCCATTACCAGTGTGCAGTGCAGATTTTGCTGGGCGTGGTTAGCCCATTTTCGATCCTTTTTTTGTACATGTTGCTATAACCTATATGTCACTGTATTGTGCTTTCTGGCCAGTGAAAGCTAACACAATGCTTCGTAGCAGCTTTCTCACAAAATCCCTACAAGTTTCACTTAAAACTAGGTAGTGACACTGCATTGCCTCCCTGCACGAGGAAAACCCAGCCCCTCAGCTCTTCCTCAGAACCATTTACCCACAGTGACAATTTCCACCATTGATCTATACCAAGAGTGACATGCCCAAGATTATATCAGACTGGCATTCTAAACACTAAACATTTATTACATTAAAGTTTATGGCTCCTTCCTATCTCCTTTAAGCTCTGTAAATTCATTCTCCATTTCTTGCTCAGGGGATCTTATCCACTGGAATTGTGATTATCCACAGATTGGTTTTTTGAACTGCTCACTGTTTCAGGTAAATTAAAGCTATGCAAATCAAAATCAGATTCACTGTGGCATTAGGAATTGCTACACTCAACATCACATTTACCACATCAGTACTGTTCAACATGCTGCATTAGTTGCTCTATAGTGATCTGCCATTCCTGTAAAGATGTTATCTGACTCAGTAAATGAACTAGACCTGATCCCAGGTATCATTCAAGAAGGTATGGTTTTGCTTAAGCAATATCTCTAAGGGTTTATCCAGACAATACAGTTGTGGTTGTGCTATATTTGAAAGAGTGACCTCCATCATTTTAGCTGGTAAATGAAGTGTGGGTCCTGTAATATCACACATAGTTCCATTAATCAACAACCCACTGTCCCTTAATTTTAAGTGTCTTGCTCCCATGAGCTTCTATTGTTCATAGCAACTTGCTACATTATTGTATTGTTGTACACCAGTAATACCCAATGTAGACCCACTCTCTGGAAGTGCGACTTCAGTTCTGTAACATCCTTTCCACATAATCAACCTTCTTTTTGTCCCTGAACAACTGCATGGTTTATAATTAACTCCTATCTATATCCATCCCCTTTCTTCCCTCTGTAATTCATGCAATACTACTTCCACTATTTGCTGTATGTGCTCCTTCAACCATGTGTCTGTCACGAGCAACTTCTTGTGCTCCCCTGTCACCCCAAGAGTATTCCATTATTACTTGCTAGCCATTGCAAACCCAAAAATACCTCTTCCAGCCTCCCTCTTTCATCCTGTAGTTTCCGAACATTAAATACCAAACATAATGTCCACTTGTGAATATACAGTATCACATCATGCTGCCCTGGAAACAAAACTCCTCCCTCCAGGTGATGATGTTGCAGTGCTGCTACTCCAACCTTGGTGAAGAGGTGCACCACTGCTGAAAATAGCATTCTTCCTTCCTCATCCTTGTTGAATGACAACTTAAGGACAGGGGCCACTGTCATCTCCCCTCCCCCCAGAAGCCTACTTTCTCTGAACAGCATCCCTCACACAACAGTTAAAGATAATCTTTGCCCTAACATAAACATATTATCTAACACACAATTACTTTAAAAATCCACACAAAACACACACACACACACACACACACACACACACACACACACACAACATAAGTAAAAGAATCATAAAAAACATAAAACGTATTTGGCATGTCCTCGACCTTAACAAATATGGTACACAGAGTTTATGACCCTTCTTCCCCTGTTGCTCTCCCCTCCACTCCTTATTTTTTTGCTATTTTCTTTGGGTTTACTAATATTACCCCTGAGATTGACTCTGGCACACCCTTGAACAGTCACAAGCATCTGAAATGTTTAATCATTGACCTCATTGGCATCTGTAGCTTCACATTCAAAGATGACTTGGTTTCAGTCACTTGGTACAGGCCCTGGTGTCACACACTTCTTTGTCTTCCATTTTGGAGTTTATGATCTTGACACCATCCCCTGCTGGCCTGCTTTGTATTGAGGTAAAGTTCCCATATGCTTTACTGCCTCCTCCTGTCTGACCTGTGTCATGGTGTTCACTTGCTCCACCCTCCTCCATACTTCTCCACAGTTGCTGCAAACTTTCAGACTGCCTTTCTAATCCTACTCACTTTCTGCTTAATCATATAAAATGTCAGTGGCATCTTTCTACCATACATCACTTCAAATTATGACAATCCTGTACTGAAGACTATTTTTAAGTTATGTGCACTCACTAAAAAAGATTAATATGTGTCCCAGTCTCTACGTGGAAGTTAACATAATAACTACTAAGCAGCCTTCTGATTGTCCGATGAACCCACTCCATCCTTCCATTTGACTGAGGATGAAGTGGACTAGCTCTTAATTTTTTTTTCATTCTCAACAACCAACACAATTTCTTCATTAGGCCCAACATGAACTTCATCCGTTGATCTGTTATTGTTATCTTTGGTTCCTCAAACTTCAACACCCATTAATTTGTCAATGCTTGTGTGACTGTGACTGCCTGCTGGTCTGGCATTGGCACCATCTTGATATAATGACAGAAATAATCTGTTATAGTCAGCACAAAATGATTCCCTGCTGGTGTTTGGTTAAATGGTCCTTAACACACCCACTCCAGTAAACCAAAACTGTTCTGTCACTTTCAGCAGCCTCTGCAACAGTACCTCTTTCCAACTTAGATCTTCATGTTGTGCACAGTGCACACAATTTCTCACATACTGAGTGACATCACCTTCATTTCCTCCCCATCCATATTTCTCCACTTCCCTCAGATTGATAATTGTGCGCCCACCATGGCCAGACAAAACGTGATCATGCATTTTTCTTGGCATCTCTTTCTTTATCTTCCCTGCTACAACCCCTTTCCGTCCTAATCTCATCTCCTTACATCACAAGCCATCACACATGCTGAACTACTGCTACTTATTGTACTACTTACACTCACTATCAGCACTGTGTGCTGCTTGCCACTCAGTAGGTCTTGACTTAGTTGCTTATATCACCACTACCTTCCACCTAAGTGCATCCTCGTTTCTGTATTTCTTCCCTGATTTGAGGATCTTTTTGTGCTCAGATTCACTGGGTTTTCATGCCCTTCTTATCAGTTTACTTGATGGGTCCTTCGAACCTAGTAACCAGTTGAAATCAGCATGGCTAGTCACTACTTTAAGCTTCCTCCCATACAGGTAACACCAGAAGTATGTTACTCTGTACAACAGGCTAAGAATCTTCCTCTCTGTTGTAGAGTAATTCCTCTCAGCTACATGCAGTTTTACTGATGCAAACACAATGGGATATTCCTCTCCATCGACCTCCTGGCTCAAAACACATCTGAGAGTATGGTTCAAAGCATTACTTAATAATATAAACTCCTTCTGAAAATCTGGGAACACCAACAAGAGACTCGACATCAATACTTCCTTGAATTCACCAAATGCTTTCTGACACTCCTCAGACTACACAAATTTGATGCCCTTTTTCACTAACTGTGTAATCGGTCATGCAATACCTGCAAATCCTCTCACGAATATTCTTCAGTTACACATCTTATCTTTGACAATGTGAGGCAGTCACGACCCACTCCAGTGCAGCAGGCTAGCAATGATCATCAGGCAGCTGGGTTACACCACGGTGAAGAGGTACACATATTAGTGCTCTGTGTTGATGATGTCAGACTGAACAGCAGCTGGCAATCTGTCAGTGGGCCAAGGCCCTGACATCAGCAGTGGATTTCTTCTTCATGCTGCAAGTGTGTTCTGCTGTTGAGTGCCCACACCCAGGCAACTCAGGTCCAGCTCACATCCACTACAGAGATGAGGGAAGACTGCCAGGCATGGGACATGATCCGCAGCCCCTGGCAGGATTCCGGCAGTGGTAGGCATAGACAGCAGGATGGCAGTGCTGTGGCACCAAGCTCCACAGGGGTTACATAGTGCAGGAGGTGACTGGCCTGACCTAGTCTTGAACCCATGGCTACAGCTAGTTTTGGCAGTCATCTTGTCATTTAGCATGGCCCTGGCATTGTTGTGGTGCTGCTGGACCTCAAATGAATCTACCTCAAATTTAATAGCTATTTATATGGCACCAGGATGCATTTGTTGCACTGTTACCCACCCCCTCCTCATATGGTTCATAATAGGGTTCTTGCCCTGGTGTTATGACACCGCCCTGCCTGCTCTGGCCATTACTGCTGCACAATTGAGGTTTTCCCAACCACACCTAGCCCATCTTGCAGTCCTTTTTTGTGTATGTTGCTATAACTCATATGTCACCATATTGTGCTTTCTGGCCATTTGTAGCTAACTCAAGGGTCTACGGTGGCTTTCTTACAGATTCCTACAAGTTTCACTTATTCTAGGTAGTAACACTATAGCTATTTACCAAACTAAGTATCCTATTATCACATAGCAAGACTAAACTGTGTTAATTGGCTATTGCCATCCGCACATCTCATACAAATTCATTAACTTCACGCTGGTAGCGCTAAGTCAGATTACTTGGCTTGTCGCCGGCCACTTGTCACCTTTCCGTTGATGTCAAGCTTCAAACACAATGACTTTTGCATGCTTTAATTTTCTGGAAATCCTCTATTTTGCTGTATCATTCCACAAACTCAAATTTTCTTTTCAAGTAACTTCTCTGCAAGTTCTACACTGTTATAATAATTATCCATGCAGAGGTGATGCCACTTTCCATCAGAAAGTGTCAATAGTTTCGTCACTGTTTTTGCTAATGGCTGGAATATATCTTGAATGAGGAAACATATCCCATAATTGAATCACACATCACCCAAATGAGTATGCCATATTTCTCATTTTTCGACGGATCGTTAAGTTTAAAATTTAACCGTCCATTCCGCGGTATCATTCCTTCATCAATTGAGCTGTTTTGACTTAGATTAAACGTTTGTTTAAACTTTTTGGAAAAATAATTAATTATGAATTGCACTTTGACAAGCTGGTCATCACTATCCATTTTATTGTTGCTGTTGGAAAAAATGTACAAATGTTAATATTTGTCTGAATCGATTGCGAGATATTGTTTTGCGAAATGTCGGTGTGTCTGTCAATGGATTTGTTGACCAATAATCAAATGGTTCAAATGGCTCTGAGCACTATGGGACTTAACTTCTGAGGTCATCAGTCCCCTAGAACTTAGAACTACTTAAACCTAACTAACCTAAGGGCATCACACACACCCATGCCCGAGGCAGGATTCGAACCTGCGACCGTAGCGGTCATGCGGTTCCAGACTGTAGTGCCTAGAACCGCTCGGCCACTCCAGCCGGCAACCAATAATCATTGATCCTTGCTTTTCTTACAATTCCCATAAAGATAGCAAGCCCAAACCATTTTCTAACTTTGGGTCCCGTAACATGGACAAATTTGGCATTTTTTAATCCAGTTTCATTTTACTGTAATTTTGACAGTAGTATTTTTGGTTTCATTGCTAATATATTCAAATAGATCATTCCCAGTATATAATTGTATGATATCTTTGATGCTCTGTGTATCTTTGGGAAATATTTTTGGATCCGGGGATCCTTCAAATTTATTATTGATCCTTGGTAAATCAAAGTCTGACCACTGTGCACTGTCTTCTTCGTATGATTCAGCCAAATCAGTTGGAAATCGTAGCATTTGCTGAATTCTTCTTGGATGTATTTCACTATCTTCCTATGATTCTGCTTCACTTTCATTTTTTTGATATCCAATGTCTTCTTCATAATCCGCCAAGTCATCCGGAATGCCGGACAAGACGTCTGCGCATTCATCATAAATAATCCTTTTGTCTCTTTCATCTGCCATGATGAAAGGGCACAAGTACTTATAAAAACGAAACACTTGTTGACGTGCGTAACTTATTGTTACCCAAACAAAACACCGACAGAATGCAAAAGATACTAACGTGCTGTCATCAGCCACTGTGTGATACTATGCAGACGACACCACTCTGGTGTCGCCGGCCACTGAGCGATACTCTGCAGACGAGGCACCACTGCGGTGTTGCCGGCCGTTGACCACTGCACAAAAATTGTGGTTACATGAATTATTTCACATATTTGGCCCTTTTTAGACTACATTGACTTTGCTTATAAAATCACCAGTTTAGTTGTGCACTTACATTTTGTAAAACTGGCATGTGTGTAAATTTTACCTATCAGTTTTGTGAATTTTTACAATTAATAATTTAATTGTTTTGTTTGTGTGGCCGCCTAACTATGAAACTACTGTGCTTTTAAATGTTAAGTTTGAATCAAAGTGTCAATGTACATAGCTTTTGTTTAACTTTTACAAAAGTATTTTTTTTTTCTTTCATTGCCCTCACAGAAACATTTAAATTAATAATCCTAACAAAATAGCTAACTAAGCTGGTGGCATAATAGCACAGTCAATGAAAACCAAGAAAAGTCTCACACTTGGTAGGATGATGGTTCAAATCCATGTCCAGCCATCCATACTTGGGTTTACTCCAAGTAACTGCCAACATGGCTCCTTCGAAATGGCACAGCCAGTTTCATGCCTCATATGTCAAACATTCTGCGCTTTTGCTCCATCTCTAGTGACATCAATCTCAATGGGACAGTAAAACCTAATCTTCCTTCTCCCTTCAAAAAAGGTTGAACATGATAAATAATTCATGTAGTTGCAAATTTTTGTGCCATAAAGAACATATTCCAAATCATGACCGGTGGGTGCTGAGTGTGGGGATGGGGGGTGCACTTAAAGGTCACTTTTGCATGTTTTTCTTGAATAACTCAAAAGCAGCAGCCTCTGGCAAAAACATGTTCCAGTACAAAATTATACTACAATAAATTTATTACAGAAAGGTGCTATTCATTGTTTCCTGCAGGACTAATAGTTTCTGCATAGTGAGCAAGAGAATATCAAAATCTCACTTGACACACATGTGCTGTAGCTTATATAGTTTCTGAAGGCTGATTTGAGGTACTTTTCCAATTCAATAGATCAGGAATGTCCCACATAAAATTGTTAATCATGGCTTCCTCCACACCACTGTGGTAAATTGTAAAGAATTATCACTTCCACTCTGTATATAAATGGTCTGATAGACAATGCTAGAAGCTCCATTAGGCTTTCCACCAATGATCCAATTGTATACAGGAAATTCCCAGTACCAGAAAATTATTGTAAACTCCAGGAAGACTTGCAGAGAACTGATAGTAAAGGGACTTTCAGTTGTACCACAAAAAAAATATCAGTGACACACTTCGATTCATTAAATGACCCCCATGATGAAATACACAGCTTTTGTTTGACTTTGCTCTATCTAATATCTTAACTGTAGTTGGTGATGGTCCAAGACATGTCCGACATCCTTGAAAAGTTACTTATCAAAAGAAGCTACTATTTTGACTATTACATTTCACTGTTCTCTCTTTGCATGATGTCATTTACAAATACATGTTTTTATCTGTAAACAAGCTGTTTACCATTTGCTCCATTGATTTCACTTATTTTCATTGTCACATGATTTTATTTTCTGTTTTATATACACACAAGGTGGTTCTAAACTTAAATACTTCACCTCTTTTGAAAAATGCCTGTAAAGGCTTTTCGTTTTGACAATTATGTAAGATATGAATGCTACGAATAATTTCATATGCAAAGAGTATATGTAAGTGAGGTACATGGCAGTGGAAACTTGCATTGGGATATTGTCTGAGGGAATTACACTAAGGTTGGTACTTACGTGTACATCTCAATCCACACCTGTAGTTTTCAACTCATTCTGTAGCACATGGCTAAGGACACTTCCCATGTTACCACATATTAACCTACTTTCCTGTTCCATTCACATATGGAGCATGGAAAGAAGTTTCTTAAATGTCTTTGGACTTGCTAATTAGTCTAATCTTGTCTTCACAGCCCCTATAGGAAAGATACACAGGTGTTTGTAATATACTCCTAGATTCCTCACTTGATATTGGTTCTTGAGACTTTGTGAGTAGGCCCCCATGGGATGGTTGGCATCTGTCTTGAAGGGTCTCTCTGTTTAGCTTTTCCAGCAACTCAGTGTAACTCTCCCACGGGTCAAACAGTCCTGTGATGAATTGTGTTACATTTCTTCATTTGTGTTCTATATCCCTGTTAATCCTGTTTGGTGTGTCACACACCCTTAAATAATGTTCTAGACTAAGATTGCATGATTGTTTTGTAAGCATTCTCCTTAGACTGGTTGCATTTTCCAGATATTGTATTAATGAACCAAAATCGACCACCTGCTTTATATTAATTGAACTTATGTAGTCATTCCATTTCATGAACATACAAATTATTACACTCAGTTATTTATATTAGTTGAATATTCCAATTGGCACTCATTTATATTGTATCATGGGATACACCTTTTACATTTTGTGCAGTACAAAATTTATGAAATCAATTTGCTGAATGCAAAGTCCTTGGCATCAGCTGTATTAGTAACTGAGCTACTAGCCAATAGTGATGTATGAAAATTTGTGCCAGACTGTGACTCGAACCTGGATTTCCTGCTTATTTTGAGTGATTGTCTTAACCGCTTCAACTATCAATGCTCACTCCCTGGGCTGATCCAAACTTCCATCTCACACTTTCTACATCCTTACATCATAGTCCTCCAATTTCACCATGTTTTGCTCACAACATTACTTGGTTAAAAGGACTGCTCACGATAAGTGGGAAATCCAGGTTTAGTTCCGGGTGTGGCTAGCAGATCTATACCTAATACAGCTGATGTCAATGAATTTGCATCCAGCAAATTCATGTTGAATCATTTGAAAGAGCTGTGGACTGTCAGCAGTGTTTGTTCTTTCAAGACAAAATTTTACATTTCAGAACACTTAATGCAAATTGTCAGATTCTGAAACCCTTTGAAATCTTGTCAAGATCTGATAGGATACTTCTGCACTTTCTTTCAGAGAATACTTCATTATAGACAGGCAATGCCATTTTCTTACAATGTTCAGTTTGTCAGTGTACAGGTTTGCCTGTGAACTTTTCCACACTGCCTGTGCTAGACAAATTATTTGATGAACAGATTAATATGGCAGCTGTGCATTACAAATTTTGTTTCCAGAGACAAACTAATCAGACACATATGAAGTGGGTAGCAGACTTGCAAGGGCTTTTACACCATTGCAAGTGTAGGTGTGAGTGTGGATGTTATTATGATGTTGCCATGATCAGGAATGCCATTACTCAAAATGTGGCAGATGCTTGCATACACAGATTCTTAAGTATCCTGATCCTAAGAAACATCCTGTGAGAATAACACTGTGCTGGACCAAGACCAAACTCTTTGGCTTTCCTGGACAAGAGCTCTACCAACTGAGCTATCCAAGCATGGATAGCTCGGTTGGTAGAGCACTTGCCCATGAAAAGGAAAGGTCTTTAGTTTGAGTCTTGGTTCAGCACACACTCCCAATCCACCAGAAAGTTTCACATAAGCACCACTCCACTGCAGAGTGAGAATTTCATTATAGATCCTGCAACAGGTTTTGGAATTAGAAGGATGTCAGGATTTATATTACAGTGCTGGAGTGGATTTTGATTCAGCTTCTATTTGTACCATACAGATTAGTGGTAAACAGGTTGTACCAGTAGTTTGTGTGTCACATCATACAAAGTGTCAGCCTGGGCACCAACATAAACACCAACAGAATGCTAGGCAGCAGACTAGCAGTAAAAATCTTGTCCTCGGTTTTCTAAGTGCACAAGCAAAAGGCATGCCCCTGTTGTGATGCTCGATGGTATCATTGTGGCAAGCATGGTGATGTTCAAGCCATCTGTTTGCAAACCCACAACTCCAACATACACTTTGCGCATTCTCCCAAGTCACAGTCAATGAATTTTGATGCACTTTTTTCAAAGCCAAGTCATAACTCTAGTGTTACACAGTGCAAGTCAAGTGCAACAGCAAAGAAGTTGCCCACTTCTTCTATTCAGCAGCAGGGCAATAAGATGTTTATCTCTCTGCAGACTGCCAATAGCACACAATGCGTGTAGTTAGACAATGGTAGGCCAGTGACTTTGTTGAGCAGAAGCACTTGCAAATTGTTAGATAAGCTACTCCCTTGATCCATAGTTTTAAGGATGTTATGTGAGAAAAGCGTGAGTTGGATTTCACATGACTGATGTTTTCAGAGGAGGTTATTTTGTTTGAGATGCCTCATTATGTTTAAACTTAGAATATTTTACAACAGATGGATATCAAGGATATAGTAGTTTTGTGGATCACTTTTGTTACCCTTTTTGTAGGCAGATATGGCCTATTCTTTCTTCCAGCTATTGGGCAAAGTTTTTTGTTTAAGTGATTTATGCTATATTGTGGTAAAATGAGGAGGTAATTCAGATTAAAATTCTGTATAGAATCTGATGGGGTTTTTATTGGGCTCTGAATCAGTTTTAGCAGTTTCCGCTGTTTTCCAATGTAACTGACTGTAGTATATGTATAACTCATCTTTTAAGACATGGGAATTAAAATATGGCAGCACTTCTGGGTTTTCCTTTGTAAAGGAACATTTGAAATTGGAGTTCAGCATTTCTGTTTTTGCTTTGCTGCCATGAATTTCATTTCGTGTGTCATCCATGAGTGTCTGGGCACTGAGTTTGGTTCTACTAATATAACTTATATATGGCCAGAGTTCATATCAGTTTTTGAGGGATCTTTAGATACAATTCTGCTACAGTAGTCACTGAAGACCTAATTCACTGCCTTTCCACAGCTAAGCTCTGTTCTATTATGTAGCTATCTGTACTGTGCTTGGTCAATTACTGTTCTAAACTTGAGCCACTGTTGTTCTACATACTCATGCCCAGAGTTGAATGTTTCAAATTCTTCTTTGAGATATGACACTATTACCTGTTTATCTAGTTTTAATACCCACTATAATCCCCCCCCCCCTTCCCCCCTTCCTCCTAACCAAGGCTCTGCATACCACTGTGCTAGAATCAGAGGATATTTTTATTTTGAGTAGGAGTCAAGATACACAATTAATGACAGGTACTTTGTTTTTCTGTGTTGTAGACGTTTTTGTCTCCTCTTACCCTTTGCAGAAACTGTATAGTGGAAAGTCTGTATCATTTACTATTTATGTAGCAACTGCCCAGTCTGCTTATAACTCTCACAAAGAGCAGTCCCTGGAATGATCTGGTAATGGGGTGCATTTTGATTGCAAAAAAACGAGATGGAAGATTTTATTTTTTATCTTGTGTATATAGTTTATAATTTGTTGAATCCAAGTTTTTGACCTCCGAAATCCTCAGGACAACTTTTCTGGGATGATCTCACAAGATAAGCCACAACATTATTTACATGTTGAAGAGCAGTTCAGTCCAGATTTGCAACATCCACATACTGCTGTGTATCCTCTTTTGGATGTATAGGAAACCATCTTCAGTAGTATATGTGATGCCGCATCATTTGTCATTCTCATGGGAAACAAGTCTGATAAGTTTTTCTTCCTGCCCTACTGGCATGGATCAGTTTTCTTCCCCAACCTAGGTTGCACTTGATGGTAGGATCCCAATATGCCACCTTTGTTGTCTCTGATGTTGGGGTAGCCTTTCATGTCTGAAAGATTTCCTTGGGGCATACTGTAATGCCAAAACCGAAAAATTTATGTTGCAGACAGAATGTGTATGCTACCAATTTATCAACGCTGCCTTTAGTTGGCTCTGAGCACTATGGACTTAACATCTTAGGTCATCAGTCCCCTAGAACTTAGAACTACTTAAACCTAACTAACCTAAAGACATCACTCACATCCATGCCCGAGGCAGGATTCGAACCTGCGACCGTAGCAGTCGCGCGGTTCCGGACTGACGCGCCTAGAACCGCTCGGCCACCGCGGCCGGCGCTGCCTTTAGTCTCACATCTATTATGGCAGCAGTATACTCAATGTTTGTACCTGAAAAAGTTAGGTGATAACCCCCATACCTCTCTTCTGAGAATAGTGGTCCACTTTTATTCATTTGGTGTCAGTTCATCATGATATGATGTGTGTATAAATTTTGATGCATTCTGCAATTTCCAGAATTCTTATTTCACTCTACAGTGCACTGTACCCTGCTTCTAAATTTCAGTATCTGACACAAATTGGACATTCTGTGTGACATTAAATCAACTTCCTAACTCTGTATGCTGTGGATAGAATTCAGTTGATGTCTATTAATCTACCTGCCAGTAAACACAAGTTAAAGGACCTAACTGTTCAGATATTTCATAGAAGAGATGAATATTTTGAAACTGAAATAATTTGCAGACAATTTGTAACTGTGCACAGTAGCATTGCTTTTAACCCACTATGCACAGAGCATGTTGTACACGTCTACCATGTCACATTCTGGCTAAATATGATACACATAGCATAGCTCCATGCCATGTGCAGCATACTGGTTATACATGAGATCAGGAAACGGGCTGAGGAGATGGGGTTCCATGTAAAATCTACTTACCAGCACTGTACATGAGATAAGGCAACATCCAGGTGATGTCTGAAACAGCACAAGTCATCAGTGCAGCGTAACATCTGATGTCAGCAATAATCATCCTTAAAAAATTATTACGGACCCTATGCATAATACAGTTCTGTGGTGATCAAGTTCTTTTAGTAGAACTAATTTGTCCTGTCAGGACATCACGTCTTGTAAATATGTGCTATCAGTGTAGTAATGATATTAATATTCACATAAGGAAACTGAGGCGTATCTGTGAAACACTATGTCACAATTTAGTCATCGTAATCAAGGATACCAATTTCAGTTCAACTTTTTGAAAAAAAAAAAAAAAAAAAAAAAAAAAAAAAAAAAAACAGAGTTCTAGTTCCTCATGGTCTGGAGTTACAAGACATGATAATGGAGCTTCAGCTTCATATGCCAAATTTTCCAGGTAACTAATCTTAAGTGGTATATAATCTTATCTGAAGAGCTCATATTTTCTGAAGATTATAATATCTTTGTGACATTCATTCTATTTCTGTATTAGGTTGACAACTTTTAGACCATCATATTATGCCTTATGCTAACCTTGGTTGATTGAATTATTGTGAATGGATAAATTAAAAATTTAGTACATGAAATAAAAATGAATTTATCAGTGTATTAATTTCACTACAAAAGTATAACTTCACAGGATAAGATAAATAATCTCATAATACATATTTTGGCAGTGGTAGTTGAAACAGACTGCTTAAATCTTAGTAGAGATGATGTAGTAATAATGAGTGAAAGTATAGTTCCAGTGATCAGAATACATATCACTCATTTGAGACAGATTAATATGATCAAATTCCATACTCTGCAGCTTAAACAGGTAAACAAAATCATGTATCCATAAAGCACATATGAGATACATGTATGAATTACTTTCATAAAGTATATGCATATGGAGAAATGACCAGTTCCAGACCATTTCATAGGTGACTACCAACAACAGGATAGTTAATTTGGCTTTATGTGAACTGTTATCATTTGAAGCTATTTAAATAGAAGAAGGTTTGGAAAAATTTTGTGATTTCTTCATAAAGTCATTTTAAAATATGGGATGAAGACTGGGAAGGTATGATCCTTTCTCCAAAGTTAGAGCATCATTCCTAATAGTGTGTCCTATGAACATTTTCACCTTGTTATTAATATTAAAATGTGCACAGGTATTGGTGGTAGACTGATTTTGGCTACTGTTCTGTTTCTTACATCATATCTGTAAATTAATACTATCACTGTGTACAGACAGAACAATATGGAATAGAATCTTTGCTGTCACATGACATGATACATACACATATTTGACTGAAATCCTGGTGACTCATCGATGAATACAGTTGAATCACTTCATAGATACATATAAAAACAATATATACATATGTTAAAATAAATAATTAATATCCATGTTACAACATAAAAAACAAAATAGGTGTTACATTTCTTCCTCTTAATTTTTTTCATACTGTTATTACATTTTCCGTTCGAGCATTTTCAGTGTTATCTTCTGTAGTTTATAAATATGAGTGTTTCAGTACATAAAAAGAATGCATACCTCCATTAAAAGTGTACACACACATACCCAGAGATCATAACGTAAAAAAAAAAAAAAATTTATGTGTGCTATTTGTCTTGCATACATTTGCTTTCTAAGTATTTTTTAATGTTTGCTTCCATGGTGTCTGGCTTCTAATCCTTGAACTTGGACCGTATTTTATTGCCAAGCTTGAAAGACATGTAATACAGGATGTTTTCTAAGCAGCTAGGTCTGTAACAAGGTAACATTTATTCTGATCTATGTTTTGTTTCATAAACAAGAGTGAACATTTTCCAAAAAGAAAAATAGAGAAGTATTTCACATGTAAACATACAAGTTATTGATGAAGTTTTCTTGGGTTATCAGATGAGTCAATGCATCATTCTGCAACAACATTTTGACAAGTTTTCTACTCATCATATTCAGGCAAAGTGTCAGGTTCAGGTCCATTGCCTGTCTTTATAACCACTGGACCACAGGCTCCTCTGCCTCCTCTCCAATAGCTATACCAATCACACACATCTGAAAGGGGTGTTGTGGATGGTGGTGGGACAGCCACCCAGGCATCATATCCTTGCACTGCCTGTCTATTCCATCTGCTGCCTACATCGCCCTCACATCAGAGTGCTCAGGGCATATTCTTGCAACTGCCACATTCCATGTAGAGGTGAGCTGGAAACTGCTATCCCAGCTAACAATGTCATCACAGGTACATTTCTCCACTGCCTCTTTGATGGCCAAGTCCCAGAACCCATCTACCAGGCACAGAAACTTGGTCTGTTCAGAGTTGAGCATATTACCTTTGTTGAGGCTGTGCTTTACAAGTGCAGATTTGTACATTTGGCTGAGGTAAATGCTTCTCATATGTTCTGAGTGGCACTGCGAAATACAGCACTATGTCTAGCTGACGTATTGTTTGCCACATTCATAACTGATGCTATAGATTCCAGGTGTCAATAGTTCTATTTTAGCTTTCATTGAGCTAAGCATGTTTTTTATTTTAGCAGATGTATAGAAAATGGTTCTGGTGTTATTTTCCTCAAAAATCATGGCAGCCTTGGCATGGCTGGTCCAGCATATGGAAGGAACATCAGATGCTTTGTGTTTTCTTCCTGGTTGACTTCTTTCTCTTGTTGTTTTGCTAGACAGTGTGTCTTATCTGTGTCTCTGAGTAGGCATTCCTGCAAAAGATTTCCTAAAGATGCTGCACCTTGGTGGGTTAACTCTCCTTGTTGCATATGTCTCATGCTCTGCACACCAAGCTGGTGAGCACAGTTTTTCATTGTGCTGGATGGTGGCAGCATTTAGGTACAGGTCTGTGAGCATCTTTTTTCTGTAGACAGAGTGTCCTAGCATGCCATCAGTTTTCTTCTTTATCAGGGTATCAAGGGGAGGTAGACATCTTTTTTCTTCTGCCTCCATAGTGAACTTCATATTGTCGTGTATGCCATAAAGGTGGTCAAAAATTTTTTGTAGGTTTGCTTTGCCATGCAGCCACACTACAAATGTCTCATCCACATATTGGTAGAATGCATTTGGTTTCAGGCACACTGTTTCAAGGGCCATTTCCTCGAAGTGCTCCATATATAGGTTTGCAATGCTTGGTGCTAGGAGGAATCCCATGGCAACTCCATCTAATTTCATGATCACCTTAACAGCATATATGACAATATAAAGTTCACCTTTCCTTGATATCCTGATAAAAAGAAAACTGATGGCATACTGCACTCTCTGTCTATAGATAAAGTTGCATAAGGACCAGTACGTACCATATTTTACAGACTATAAGATGCTATGGAGTATAAGACACATCTTAATTTTCAAGCACTTTAAAAAAAATAATGTTTTTAGCATTTTTATTATTAGATTGTAAATCCAGGCTAAAAAATTCTTAGTTTATAAAACTGAACTGATCTTTAAAATCCCTGAAGATCATCATCATCATCATCATCTAGTTTTGGCCATTTTTCATACACTCGCGATTTGCACATTTAGTCTTTCTCATTTTTTTCAGTTCTTCTGTACTAGCCCACCAACCATGAATGGTTTTCTCTGTTGGTGGAGGGCTGAAATGCAATTCATTTGCTTTGTTTCCATGTTCTTCTGCAGATGCTATTGCTTTCAATATATAGCCTGCATCATATGAATACCTTTTATTTTTTCTATTACAAAACTTTATAATAACAAAAATAGTGTACTGGTACCGATAACACAAATCACTTTCAATTCAAGTTCACTGGCACCATAGACTGCAGTGATGCATCAAAGGCTTGACAGTGTTCGTTAAATTGGTGCACTTATGCTACCAGTTGAATCCAATGTTACCAGACAGAGACAGATATCCTCTGGCATCAAATATATGGCCATTTTTGACACTGGCAGGAATTTCGTATAAAAATTGGACAGTTTTATATTAATTTTGAGTATAAAAGGCACCTGAATTTTGGAGGCAATTTTTCAAAGAAAACATTGCGTTGTATAGTGCATAAAATACGTTAAACACCAGTAGCTTCCATCTTCCAGTGCAATGGAAATCCTTGCTCACCACCTTTGTGTGCAGAGCATGAGATGTATATGACAAGAAGAGTTTATTCACCAAGTTGCAGCATCTTTGGGGAAACCTCTGCAGGAACAGCTACTCAGAGACACCGATAAGATGTGCTCTCCAGTCCAAGAGGAAGAAGAAAGGATATGACTTGGAAATTTAGCAGAGTCTGCAGTGACCAGTTGTTTGCCATCATAATTTGACTGTGATATGTACTCAGCAGTTTCTTTGGTCCTGAAATGTACAATTAGTGTTTGTGTAAGGTTCAGCTTATAGCATTATTGTTTATCCAAGATTCAAGTCCTTCAAGAGTTTGTTTTGTGTTTGGTTCTAATTTTTTGTTGTTTTTACTGAAAACTACTGCATACGGAATTGTTTCTAAAGTTATCCTACATGACGTATTTATGTAACACACAAACTTCTTTCACCCTTCTGTTGTATATCTATCCTCTGTTTTCTGTTTCTGAGGTAGGATGAGAACCAACTTAAAGATTTTCCATGGAAACCATAAGCAGTCTTTTGCGAAGTGACAGCATATGTTTTTCTATATGAAATGCTTCTGTGAAGTCACAAAAGATACCAGATACACACAACTTGTTATTAACGTGTTTCCTTACTTTGCTGAATAGTCCATTAATAGCGTGCACAATACTTTGCTCCTGCTTAAATCTGTATTGATTATTCACAGTAAAGTTATATTTTGGTATACTTTTCTAATTGATTTCACACTGTTCACCCAGTTGTTGTAGAGAAATATCGATAATATTGATACTAGGTAGAAATTACCCATTTCATCTTGTCTGTCCTTTTTGTGGATGGCTTTAACTTCTGCATATTTCAGCTTGTCAGTAAAGCAGCCCTCATCAAATGATTACTGTATTATGTGGCAGAGTTGGAGTGCAATATTATGAAATTATACTTTTATTATTTTTTGTTGGAATTTCATCCAGTGGACAAATTTAAGACTTTTAAGGATTTCACAATGCTAGCCATTTCATGTCAAGGTACATACTAAATTTAAATTGTTGAGATCCATATTGTGTTATATTGGGTTTATCTGATGAGTAAAGAAATCATCAATTGTGTTTGTTGTTATAAAGTACATGTTGAATTCCTCACAGAGAAATCTAGGGTAAGTTAGTTAGTTAGTTATGTGTTCCATTATGATGATGTGGAATGAGTCAAGTGCATAAGAAATGCACACATGAATCAACGTCTCTCTTTTTTTTTAAGCTTAAAATTTTTATTACCAACCCCATTCCCTTAAGTGGTGCAAAATGCATATATTATAGCTACCAATTTATTAATTCCTATTCAAGAATTCATTTATGGTATAGGTAGAGTTGTCAAGGACAACAGTTTCTGCACCAGCTTCTAATTTAGGGTTAAAATGATTAGTTTTCTTAGCACCTACTTCAGTCTCAACAATCTGCCATACATCTTTTGATTTATTTTCTGGCAGTTTAGATGAATTTGCTGTTTTCCATTTGTTTTGCTTGTTTAACTGCCAGTACTCTTTCAAATATTCTTTTTTTTTATGTATACAGGGTGTTACAAAAAGGTACGGCCAAACTTTCAGGAAACATTCCTCACACACTAAGAAAGAAAATATGTTATGCGGACATGTGTCCGGAAATGCTTACTTTCCATGTTAGAGCTCATTTTATTACTTTTCTTCAAATCACATTAATCATGGAATGGAAACACACAGCAACAGCGTGACTTCAAACACTTTGTTACAGGAAATGTTCAAAATGTCCTCCGTTAGTGAGGATACATGCATCCACCCTCCGTCGCATGGAATCCCTGATGTGCTGATGCAGCCCTGGAGAATGGTGTATTGTATCACAGCCATCCACAATATGAGCACGAAGAGTCTCTACATTTGGTACTGGGGTTGCGTAGACAAGAGCTTTCAAATGCCCCCATAAATGCAAGTCAAGAGGGTTGAGGTCAGGAGAGCGTGGAGGCCGTGGAATTGGTCCGCCTCTAGCAATCCATCGGTCACCAAATCTGTTGTTGAGAAGCATACGAACACTTCGACTGAAATGTGCAGGAGCTCCATCGTGCATGAACCACATGTTGTGTCGTACTTGTAAAGACACATGTTCTAGCAGCACAGGTAGAGTATCCCATATGAAATCATGATAACGTCCTCCATTGAGCGTAGGTGGAAGAACATGGAGCCCAATCAAGACATCACCAACAATGCCTGCCCAAATGTTCACAGAAAATCTGTGTTGATGACGTGATTGCACAATTGCGTGCGGATTCTCGTCAGCCCACACATGTTGATTGTGAAAATTTACAATTTGATCACGTTGGAATGAAGCCTCATCCGTAAAGAGAACATTTGCACTGAAATGAGGATTGACACATTGTTGGATGAACCATTCACAGAAGTCTACCCGTGGAGGCCAATCAGCTGCTGATAGTGCCTGCACACGCTGTACATGGTGCGGAAACAACTGGTTCTCCCGTAGCACTCTCCATACAGTGACGTGATCAACGTTACCTTGTACAGCAGCAACTTCTCTGACGCTGACATTAGGGTTATCGTCAACTGCATGAAGAATTGCTTTGTCCATTGCAGGTGTCCTCTAGGCCTTCCCCAGTCGCGAGTCATAGGCTGGAATGTTCCGTGCTAGCTAAGACGCCGATCAATTGCTTCGAACGTCTTCCTGTCGGGACACCTTCGTTCTGGAAATCTGTCTCGATACAAACGTACCGCACCACGTCTATTGCCCCATGCTAATCCATACATCAAATGGGCATCTGCCAACTCTGCATTTGTAAACATTGTACTGACTGCAAAACCACGTTCGTGATGAACACTAACCTGTTGATGCTAAGTACTGATGTGCTTGATGCTAGTACTGTAGAGAAATGAGTCGCATGTCAACACAAGCACCGAAGTCAACATTACCTTCCTTCAATTGGGCCAACTGGCGGTGAATTGAGGAAGTACTGTACATACTGACGAAACTAAAATGAGCTCTAACACGGAAATTAAGCGTTTCCGGACACATGTCCACATAACATCTTTTCTTTATTTGTGTGTGAGGAATGTTTCCTGAAAGTTTGGCCGTACCTTTTTGTAACACCCTGTATAAGAAACTCTGCATCATGGCTGTTCTTTGCTTCCAGGTGCAGTTTACTCTGTCTAATACAAGAGATGCTGATGCCTTCAGTTGTCTATAAGCTTGTTTTAATGCACACTATGTGATCAAAAGTATCCAGACATCTGGCTGAAAATGACTCACAAGTTCGTGGTGACCTCCATCGGTAATGCTGGAATTCAGTATGGTGTTGGCCCACCCTTAGCCTTGGTGACAGCTTCCACTCTCACAGGCATATATTCAGTCAGGCGCTGGAAGGTTTCTTGGCGAATGGCAGCCCATTCTTCATGGAGTGCTGCACTGAGAAGAGGTATCAATGTCAGTCAGTGAGGCCTGGCACAAAGTCAGCGTTCCAAAACATCCCAAAGGTGTTCTATGGGATTCAGATCAGGACTCTGTGTAGGCAAGCCCATTACAGGGCTGTTATTTTCATGTAACCATTATGCCACAGGCTGTGTGTTATGAACAGGTGCTCGATTGCGTTGAAAGATGCAATCACCATCCCTGAATTGCTCTACAACAGTGGGAAGCAAGAAGGTGCTTAAAACATCAATGTAGGCTTGTGCTGTGATAGTGCCATGCAAAACAACAAGGGGTGCAAGCCCCCTCCATGAAAAACACAACCACATACCCATGCCCCGCCATCAGATCGCCACATTGTGTACCATGATTCATCACTCAACTCAACATTTGTCTACTGTTCAGTCATCCAATGTTTACACTCCTTACACCAAGCAAGGCATCGTTTCGCATTTACCGGCGTGATGTGTGGCTTATGAGCAGCCGTTCAACCATGAAACCCAAGTTTCCTCATCTCCCGCCTAACTGTCATAGTACTTGCAACGAATCCTGATGCAGTTTGGAATTCCTATGTGATGATCTGGATAGATGTCTGACTATTACACATTACGACCCTCTTCAACTGTTGCCAGCCTCTGTCAGTCAACAGACAAGGTTGGCCTGTATGCTTTTGTGCTGTACATGTCCCTTCACATTTCCATCACATCGAAAACAGTGGACCTAGGGATGTTTAGGAGTGTGGAGATCTTGTGTACAGATATATGACACAAGTGACACTCTATCACCTGACCATGTTCAAAGTCTGTGAGTTCCGCAGTGCACCCCATTCAGCTCTTTCATAATGTCTAATGACTACTGAGGTCACTGATATGGAGTACCTGGTAGTAGGTGGCAGCATAAGGCACCTAATATGAAAAATGTATGTTTTTTGGGGGTGTCTGGATACTTTCAATCACATAGTGTATCTGTCACATGCTCTTGTGAAGGGGAAATGTTCATTGAAAATAAATTCTGATGCGAAAGCATTGTAGTTAGGGTTCACTGCACACTGGTTGCTAAATAACCAAGAAGTGTCATTCAGTTTCGAGATAAAGATTTTTACATTTTTAACTGACTCATCTGCGGCTTCTTGGTGAAACATTGTACATTAACTAAACAAAAAGTGTTTTTTGCCTTGTTTCAAATATTTTGATATGGTTACTGCACAACCTAGGTTTGGGTTGTAAGCCCATTTTCAAGTACATTACTGATTCCAAAGATGATAACTGAGAGATAAACATGATAATGAGGCAAACATAGTTATCTCAACTTGTTACTGTATCAATCCTTGGCTTAATTTAAAATTTCTTCAATGACAAATTTGTGACAAATTACATATGGAATTATACAATTCAGCAATTACAGTAACATGACTAAACATACCTAGGAATAAAGTAATGCATCAGCCAAGAACTTGGGCCTCAGTTCATCAATAGATAAAAAGTTCTTGGCTGATGCATAACTTTATCCCTAGGTATGCTTAGTCATGTTAGTGTGATTGCTGAATTGCATAATCCCACACATAATTTGCCAAAAATGGTTTTTGAAGAAATTTTACATTAAGCCATTTAGACGTTGAGGTGACTATCTTTGCCTTATCATTTTCTTTGTCTTTGAATTATTATCTTTGGAATCAGTAATGTACTCAAAAATAGGCTTATAACCCAAAACCTAGATGGTGCAGTATCCACAATAAAATTTGTGAAACAAAATGGAAAACAGTGTTTGTTTGGTTAATATTAACATTTCATTGGCTAAAGTTATATTCACATCTTGTTGGCTTAAGTTCCTGACTCTTTTCAGTTTGTATGTTATATCTAAATTGGGCAATGAAATAAAAAGAGCTGAATGTTCAGATATCCCCAACTATAAAATGAACTTTTTTGTAGCACCATAATTGATGCAGCACACAGAATTATCTATAAAGTAGATTTTGTTACTCTAGGGTACTCACTAAAATTTAGTTTAGCCAGGTATATGATATTTGCTAATAAGTAATATTCCATATTCCAAAAGTTCAATGCAGCAGCTGTCAGATAACAGTTCCTTATTCAAGTAAGTAAACATTTATCTGACTTCAAAGTGTAGTGACAGCTCTTCTAGAATGTGTGATGCTTCAAACCCAGGTTTTCTACAAAAACTCACAGCTAAACTGTTACCTGAAAGTGAATTTATCAAGCTGATACCATCACTTGTAAGCCAGTGTTCATATAAGCATATAACTTTTACAGAATTAATGTTCTCCAGAAATACCTCACTTCATATTCCTTCCAGTTCATCATTCCTACTCATAGACCTCCTGTGTTAAGGTGCATTAAGAAGTTATTATTTTGAGTTAAATCAAGCACTGAGTCATTAAACTAGTCAGCATATCTTATACCTGTGTGGGTCTGTATTTCTACAGTGAATTCCCAAATTATTTTGTTACTTTGTTACTTTTGGACCAAATTCCATGGGAATTGCTGCACTCCATTAGTTTTTCTGTGGAGGAGCCCAGCAGCATAGTAAAAGGACAAATACTACACTATGAAGGGCACATGAATTGCAAACAACATAATATGATTAAATCAACAGTGATGAACTGCTAACAAGGATTACTCTACAGTGAAATACATTTAAATTTTTCATGCCTATAGCACATTGTGGGTCTGATAGCTTAATTTTGGCTTTAAGTTTAGCATAACCGTCAACAAGAACACTGGCTTGGTGTTCAAATGATAAACTTTTTATTGTTGCAAACAAAAGTGGCTGCTGAAAGGAGCAGTGATCGACAATGGATGGGGTTTGCACAATATAATAAGAAATCACACAAAATTAGGCATTTTAAAAGGTGTGAGATAAGCGTGTATCATGAAAATACCAATAAGATTGTTTAAAATTAGGCACAAAGTTCAATTGTGATGGGCCTCGTCCAAATCAAATATGGAAAGAAATTTTGATACTTTTACTATGAAAGCAATTTTTTTAAAATAACTAAGGAAGAAATCAAAAAAGGCCTGATACCTTTTGTTCATCTGTGTAGAGCTCAATTAAATCTGCATATTCTTTTTTTTTTGTTCTTATCCTGTGTCTTCACAGGGTCAGAATTTGGATTTGACAATGTTAGTGGTAGACTGGTAGAGGATGGCTGGATGCCCTTCCTGTCATCATCCTCCACCATGGGATGGAAACTGTCTACTCCATCTGGTTGTGCCTTGTGTTATCCATGTGAAAATGTGAGAACATTTTTGAAATGTTAGCAAATCATGTAATTTAGGTGGAATGTGGGTACCCCACTATTCACTTGGTCAGATGTAGGAAACTGTCTAAAAATGATATCCGAGTTGGCTGGCACACTGGCTGTCATCATTAATCCACCAGAGACGGTTAATTAAAGACTGGTGTGCCTCTTCAAATTACAGAAATGGTTGGCTACTGCTTACAGTTTCCTGGTGGATCCAATTAAATCTGCATATTGTATCAAACATTATATTGCAGTAACTTAAGATACTTTGGTGCTGTCAGATAGTCAGTACATCAGAAGAGGCTTGTACAAATACATTTCTGTTGCTAAAATTAAGAACCGTTACTATCATTAATTATTTTCATTATCTGTATTGACTTCTTTGACTCTCAGTTTAAGATAATGACATAGAAAATTTCACAAATTTAAAACATCATGTTTTAAATAATGTTTTCATATACAGGGTGATTCAGCTGCCTCTACTCCTGTCATTTTATGCAGCCTGCAATATTGTAGCTGGCATTCATAAACCACGCATGAGGTTTTCATATTCTCGTGCTCACTATGCATAAACTATTAGTCCTACAGAAAAAATTAACAGGACCTCTTTGTAGGAAATTTATTGTAGTTAAATTTTGTAATAGGATTCATTTTTGCTAGAGGCTGCAGTTCTTGAGATATTAAATAAATAAATAAAAATACACCCCTACTCTCACAGGATTTCTTGTGTGTTGTTCATGGCATTCCCTCCAACCACTGTAATAAATATTTGCGAAAGCATGAATTATTTCCCTCATTCGACCTTTTTGGTCTTCATTGAGTAGTCTTATTATGCCAGCAACTTAATAAAACCCTCAAAAATTGTGTAATTGATGTTTGTGTAACATTTACCTACCAATTTTGTTAATTTTAACGGCATAAAATAAACGATTACATCATTGCATTCATCCGCCTTCTGACTACAAAACTACTGTGGTTGTAAGGGTATAAGTTTGGATCAAATTTTCAACATAATTAGTTTTAGTGTGACATTTACAAAAGGCATTTTTCATTCATTGCCCTCATGGGCATGTTTAAATTAATAATGTTAATGAGGAAGTTGACTCTGCTGGTAATGTAATAACCTAATCAATGGAGACCAAACAAGGTTGAATATCAGGAACAGTTCATGCTGTCAGAAATTTTTGTATAGTAATAGGAGGGAGCGCCACAAAAAACATTCTATCTGATCAGGGATGAGTGTGGGGTGGAGGTGCATTCCAAGTCATTTTTGTGTGTTTTTCTTGAATAACTTGAAAACTGTGGCCTCCAGTGAAAACGTATCCCACTACTAAATTTTTCTCTAGTACTAATAATTTGCACACAGTGAGTGAGAGAATATGAAAATCTCATGCATGGTTTATAAAGGGCAGCTGTAACATTGTGTGTTGCATAAAATGACAGTGGTAGGGGCAATGTATTCATCCTGTATGTCTGAACATGAAGTTATTACATGCTATGTTTGAACATGGTTGCATCATTTGTTATGATCTCATCTCGAACATTTATTTTTCTTGGTGCCCTATAGAATTTTAATGGCTATAGAGTTAATAGAAATTATTCAGTCTTCTCTATGTTTCAGCCAGAGCATAACTGAAACTGATCAACAACCGTGTAAATCGCCAGTGGCAACTGGTCATTCTGAAGGTTCGTATAACAGTTTCAGACATTAAAAAAAAACATGAAATGTAAGTTAAAACAAAACAAGAATAATGATGTGAAGTCAGGAAATGATAATGCATTTGTGATTTTCAGTACACTAATGTACATGATAGAACACATAATATTTAACAATAAAAACCAGTAAGTCATAAACAAATATTTTACCAGTGACCAGATTGAAGATTACTACTCTAAGTAAAGGCATGTGCATTTTGTAACAGACTTAAATATTTTTGAACTATAATGAGATTTAACTACTGTATTACAGCATAATTGCTTATTTTGCACTTTTGCTTACAAACTAATGTTCCCATTTATAACTGTAATTTTTAGTTCATTTCTGTTACATTTTGTACAACTATGTACTTGTAACATAGGACAGGGCATTATGCTTAAAATCTAGAGAATATGCATAGGTATAGATGTAGATATATACACATAATAGTCTTCACAATGTACACATAATTATTTATAACAACAAAGGATCAAAAGACAAAACAATGTATAGTGCAATGATTCACAACACATCTGCTGAGCCAAAATATTACAACTACTGCCCACCATGAGATCTGTGAGCACACAGTGTGGTAAAGAAAATATATAAGTGAATCAGAGATGACTGGAGAATCATTCTAGTGATGGTAGGGGCCACAAACGGAGAAATCTACTGACATAACAACTTTGAAAAAAGGCAAATTGCTATGAGCCAGTGTCTAAGAATGAGCAAAGCTGGTCGGCTCTTCACAACTGCTGAATTGAGTACCTATGGATAGTGGCTGAAATACAGTAAAACCAAGAGTAGGGTCAAGGTGTTCGACGCTCATGCCTCTTAACTGAACATGGAGGTCAGAGGATTGCCCACTCTGTGAGGAGAGATAGGCAGCAATCTGTATCACATCTGACAACAGATTATAGTGCTGATGCAGGCTCAAGTATTTTGGAGCACAATTGTCAGCACAAATATTTTAACATGTGGCTCCATGGCAGACATCTCTTTATGTTCCCTACATGTACGATATCTTCTCCATTGGCAATGATCTCTTCCAGCTGCATAACTCTCCATGTCACAAGCACAGAATGGTGCTACAATAGTTTGAAGAGTATGATAGTAAACTCACATTGTTGCATCCCAAGCATGGGTTTTTCCAGTGATTGAGTGAAGGGAGTTCATGTTTGATGGAATTCAGTTGGTTGAATGAGTGGAGTAAACTTAATTTTCTGGAATAAATTTCCTGAGGTGGAAGTAGGTGCCTGGAGGACGATGAGGAGAGTAAGCATTCAAAAGGTGTAAATCATCTTGAGGCTTATTCTGAATCTCAAGTTACAGATTTTCCTAAATGAGATGCCTCCATTCTAAAATGAAGTTCTTACACAGAGACAATGACTTTGTATCATTGTTCCATCTGCTAACTGTATTCCTCTTTTGGCTCTAAAATCAACAGAACATTGTGGATATCTAATTGCTTCCCAGCAACTTCATCCTGACTGCCTCTGTCCATGGCTGCATCTTGTACCCAACTCAAACTGTCCTCTTGACCACAACTCTGACTACATTTTTTTTTTTTTTTTTTTTGTAGCAATCTCTCCCAGGCCCTGGTCCTCTCATTTTGTTTGCCTACTCCTCTGACCCTGGAGGCACCTGGCATGATGCAGCATCAAAGGCACCACGTCGCCTTATGGCTAATGTGGTTCATTAATCTTCAGAAATCTCTCAGAGGCTGTGTGGAAGGGATAGGCAGTATTCCTCCAAATCACCACCAAATACATCCTAAGCCATTCATTGGTTCCTCTTGATTTTGTGTAGTCCCCTATCACAAACCTGTCTTTCTTTCTGTCTTCCTTCATTAATTCTGTTATCTTGTTCATTCCTTTACTGTCTGAGAACTCATCCACCCAGGGCTCCCTCACTGTCCTCTGACATGGAATATGGTCTCTGTGGCTAACTTTGCTGCACCCCACCTCTAAACATTTTGCTCCTGTGTCTTCTGCCACACCAAAGTTCCATCTTTGATCTAATTAACTTTCAATATTGTTTACAGGACTTGCCTTTTGCTTAAGGATATGACACCTTACCCTTGTGAAAACTAGAATTACTCCTCAGAGTAACATCAGTTTCTTGGGTTCTTGTTTTGGATTTTTGTTTTCTTTTTCTTGTGTTGTAGATTTTTAATTTGGTACAGTACCACAACAGTTACATTCAGATATTTTCTTGTCTTGTACATAGGTACAACAGATCAACAGTTTCATTCAAATTTACTGTTCTGAAAAGTATACATGATTTCATCTTATCCCACTATGATTATAATATTTTTTCAAAAAGGCAATACATTGGCATTATAATATTCAAAGAATATATAATGTTTTTGAAACATAATACATTACCTCACAGTATTCACACATTACTTTATTTTTCTGAAAGAGGGTGCATTGGCTTTACAGTATTCATAAATTGCAATATCTAAAAGAGAGTGTCCTGGCTTTATAGTATACACCCATTAAAATATTTTATTTTCAACTTAGCTTCTGTTTCTAAGAGCTACTGCCTCATCGTGTTCTATAGGACTAATTTCATACATCACTACCTCCTCTGGTATTAAGAGATTGTTGAGGTGCTGCATCCTCTGGCCACTGGTTTACTTTGGTAGTTCTAACATAAATTTCCCCACAACAATCATTACTATAAAAATACATCCACATAACTCTAAAGCAGTCTTTCAACATTTACATTGTCTGCAACAGCATGTTAATATAACCAATATAAGTATAATGCTTACATGTACCACAACAGAAAATTGTGTTAGATATTTGGAATATCTCATCTCCTCCTGCCATTATTTCCAGATCATCTAACCTTTTTCCCATAATTTTCAAGTCATCTAATTGTGTAACCACATGACCTAAACATAATTCCGAATGTATCAAGGAATGTTTGTTTTCTCATTATTTACTCTAGGAATGTTCTGGCAGAATGTAAACACTTTTGGATTAACAGAGACTATGCACTGAAAACAGAAGCATTCAGTCAATAGCCACACTCAAAAAGAAAGAAAATTTCATAGCTTTTGGAGTGATCCTTTTTAAAGGTAAAGTAAAATACCCCCCCCCCCCCCCCCTCCCATACACACACACATGTAATGTCATTTGGGGTGGGTAGAGGGAGACATGGGAGAGCTTGATAAAGACTACTCTGAATGCTAGCAAGTTTTCTTTCTGTTTTTGTGTACCTATTGATGACTCAATGCTTCTGTTTTTTGGTGAGTGCTATTCTCATTATTTAATATAGAACACTTAAATTCTAAAATGACCTGTGATATTATATCCTTTTTAGTCATATGTGTGTGTCTAAATTGGTCTGTCTGTATGGACACTCTTGTTTTATACCATTTACACTTACTATAGAAACTTATCTTTCCAACTCCTTTCACCAATACATCCTTTGGAGCCTGCTTTCCACATAGTCCTGTCAGACCTTCCTATTTAGGAACTGCATATAACCACTCATTATTATTTATGTGTATCCAAATACTTTGATTTAAAGACAGTATTCTTTTTACACAACCATTTGGAATTTTGCATACTGGCTGAAGCAATTTTGTCTCACACTATTCCTGATCAAAAGTTGAGGTTAGTGCAAACATTTTTCTGTACAGTCATCTAGTCTTATTTCATTCTTTAGAGTTGTATTGTTCAGCTGACAGTTTTGCATACTGTCTCTTACGCAAAATTCACCCAGAGCCCCAGGTCATCAGAGACTTACTGGAGGGGATGAGAAGGAATATCTGATGTTTTATCCAAGGAATTCTATGGGCCTTGCCTCTTTGCCTATTTGATCCTTTGTCACCTTTGCTATTTCATCTCTCAAAGCCACCCATTCATCTTTTATTGCATTCCTTTCCCTTGTTTCAGTCAATAGATGTTTAATACTTTGTTTGAAATGCTCAGCAATGTCTGGTTCTTCTAATTTATCCAGGTCCCATCTTCCATAGTTTTGTAGCTTTATTCTGCAGTCCATAACAGATAAAGCTGTCATAAGCCAGACACAGAGTTCCAATAGTACACAAGAAGAAAAACCAAGAGAATACTTGAGTCAATGTAACTAATCTGATATGGTGCATGACAATTATCTTTGTACAGAGTGTACTGATTGTTAATACACCAGCTTTATATGCTGACAGACAGGTCATAAATGCAACTGCTTCCTGTGACTCTGTGTAGTATGGACATCAATCCTAGATTGCTGTAGCTCACATACATTATCAGTATTACACTTCCTGGGAAATTAAAACTGTATGCTGGACCAAGACTCAAACTTGGATCCTTTTCCTTCCACAGGCAAGTACTCTACCAACTGCGTTTCTTCCACCATTATCTCATCTCATACCTTCCAAACTTTACAGAAGCTATCCTATGGATAGCTCCTGGGAGTAAGGAGTGGCTATGCTATGTCTGTGCAATGGCATTTCTTCCAGGAGTGGTAGTCTTACAATCTTTTCAGGAGAGCTTCTGTGAAGTTTGGGAGGTAGGAGATAAGATACTGCAGTGAGGACAGGTTGTGAGTCATATTTGGTTAGCTCAGCTGGTAGAGCACTTGCCCGCAAAAGGCAAAGGTCCTGAAATTGAGTCTCATTCAGGCAAAGAGTTTTAATCTGTCAGGAAGTTTCATATCAGTGCACACTCCACTGCAGAGTGAAAATTTCTTTCTGGATTATCGATATCAATTGTATCACATGGTGGTGATGCAAGATCCTTCCCCTTTTAATTGTTCAATTGAGCCAATAGTTGGCAGGCCCACGCATTGGAATTCTTGGGGTGAGGAGAATTGATTGGTGATCCCACAAATGGACTGAGAAGCATATCAAATTATGGAGGGCCAAGGTGCTGAGATGGCCTCAGTACTGGATTCAGAGCCATATTGACATAAGGAAGGGTGGAGTGCTTGGTCTGCTCTGCTGGAATGAGACTGGTCCTATCTCAAGAGAAGCTAGGAATGGACCAGAGGGTGGCAGTAGTTTCATCTGCTCCTTACTGGTTACAGCATCAAACAGTTCCTAACAACAGTACCTTGGGTCCACTCTGGGGTTCTATCAAAGGTGTGCAACATACTGAAGTATGTCCCTGCTCTGCATCCATGCAAGATTTGTGCCAGGTTACTACTACTGACTAGCGTGCTCTGATATGTACATCAGACCATTGTCCTCCATTTGACATATCTCCCAGTGTGCCTGATATGGCATCTGGAGGATCCAATGCTGGAATGAAGGGGTGGTGATGATCCAGCAGTCAGTATCATTGATGAATGGCAAACAAACACTGCCTGAAGCATTGAAGTGATCCTTGGGTAAGTGCTCTGGTCACATACAGTGAACCATTGACAAAACCTTGTAAGGTATCAGATACTGAGATATGCCTCATGCTATGTTGTGGATGGTAGGAAGTAATCAGTGCAGTGCCTGGGGCATGTTGTCATCTATTGTGAAGCATATGGCTTCATGTCTATCAAAGTCCTAATCAGTGCCCATAGGCAGTGGAGACAGAGCATTGGCATTCGTGTGCTGCACTGTGGTTCTATAATGAACGTCACAGTTGTAATTGCTCAAAAATGATGCCCACTACTGCAGCTGCTGTGCCATTTTCTCTAGCAGCCTCCGTTAGATGCAGAAGAATAATATCTGTGGTTTATGGTCAGCTTCTGTTGGAACTACACTCTGTACAGGAAAACATGAAATTTTTTGACTCAATAGATTATTTCCAGGGCTTTTTTCCCACCTGTAGATATTTTATTAGAAGTTATCTTTGCATATTATATGAAAGTAAAATAATACTTTAAAAATATGAGTACATATTGCTGAACTGGAAATCTCCAATTCACCAGCACCATGTGCCCCATGCAACTTAGGCTGTAACTTTATCCACTCTCCTGCTTGCTCACAAATGCCATAATTTTCGATTTTGTATAAGTATTTTTGTGCAACAGTGCCTTGGAAAGATCCAAAACCATAATTTTCTATCATTTAATGTCAGAACAGTAACTGCTGATACTGTACCTAAGCTATCATATAAATTTCATTTCAGTTGCATGTATACTTCTTAGTATTATAATTTTCATGTATACCTCCTAGTATTATAATTTTTGTGTATGTTAGTCTGTTTATTGTAAGTTCAACCTTTGCAGACTCATGATTTTCTGTGTTCTACATTACTAAATTCTTTGTTAGTACAATTTTCTCTTAAATTATGAATCAGTAAACATTGATTTTTAGAACAGAACTTAACTTGATTGTTTTATTACTAGTATGCCTTATTATGTTTTTAGCACAAATAATATGTGAGAGCCGTAAAGATGTCCCAAGTGATGTGGACAGTGAACACTCTCAGCTTGATACCACACCGCAACACCTGTGTGTGATTGATATACCAACTGTAAGTCTAATGCATGGGAGATTCATATTACATTTCAAACTGAACAAAAGAAATCAGAAGTACAAGCATGATGCATGAATAAAATTTATTTGAATGTTGCAGCACCTAATTTATGGTTAAGATAAGTTGACAGTATTGTTCTTCACACTGTTTGCAACCTGTCTTAATTTAAATAAAATAGCTACAGTGATACAACAACAACAGTTCACAATATGAGTTCTACATCTACATTTATATTCCACAAGCCACCTAACAGTGGTGATTGTTTCCTTCTTCCCGTTTCCATTTGTGAACTATGCACAGGAGGAATGGCTGCAGATAAACCACCATATGAGGTCTAGTTTCCCCAATTTTCTCATCATGGTCATTTGAGACAGGATGTGTGTGGGAGGAAACACACTGCATGACTCTTCTTTGAACATATGCTGTCACGGGTGGGATGTTTTATTTCATTCAGTAATTGATCATGCAGTCAACTAATGCATATTGCTTACTTATTTAAACATTATGACATCATGTGCTGTGCAGAACTGATGTTATTACGGGCAAGATACAAGACCCCCTCCTCCCTCCCCCCCCCCCCCCCCCTCCCCAGGTGGCGACCAGAGGAAGCTGCATCTCCTTGTCTGGTGCTGGTGGGGTGTTCAGGGGTGCCTTGACCATCTCCAACTCCAAAGGTGGAGGGGTGTCTGAGGTGTTAAACACTTGTATGGCAAAAGAAGTGGACAATCTGGGGAACACCACATTATCACATATATCAGCAGTGTCTGTCAGTGGAGGAGGCCAAGCTGTGGCTGGCTCAGTGAACAGCAAGCAAGGACAGAGTTGAGTCGCATATCACAGTAAGTGTGTCCCATATGCTTGTATATCATGTGACCTCTGACTGGCTGTGACAATGCCAGTTCCCATCCCAGGACCCAGCCATGTATGAGGGTCCAGATAGAGATGACCATTGGACGTGGAAGGGTAGGGGGGGGGGGGGGGGGGAGAGGACAGCATCTGGACATTGGATGTACAGTGCTGTCTGCAGGATGTCTATTAGTGTTTACTCATGATGGCCATGCAAGATTCCAACTGCTGATGGACCTTAGGCTGGGTTGTTCCTGTAGAATGGTAAAAGAGCATGCAGCACATCGTACTTATTGGCTGTAGAGACGGCTTTGGTCATGTGCATATGAAGTGTTCAAATTCATCATTAGGGCTGAGATGAAAAGAGAATGAAACCATGTGTTCAATGCCTTTGTATCTGCTGAAGTCCGTAAACTGAATGGACCGAGATTGTAGTCTGTTGTCTGAGACCAACATGTGAGAAGCACCCTCTATTGCAAATACCTTTTTTAAGGCTCAAATAGTTACAGCTGATGATGTTTTTAAGAGAACTATTAGGGAGATTTGGAGAGTGTGTCAATGACCACTAGCCACACCTCACTGAGGAAAGGGGCTAGTTTGTTGGCAAGCAGTGTTCCACTGAAATTTGCTGCCTTTCTATCTCAGAGTGGTGAGAGAATTGGGTATTTCTGATGCCTGTGGGGCTACATTTCCATAATAAGTGACTTTTCCCAGGAAGGAATATAATCCTTTATTTATCAATAGAGGAAGTCAGCTTTGATGTTTTTATTCACTGGGCATAAGCCATCCATACCAAGGATGTGTCCCAGGTAGTCAACCTCTGATTTAAGACATCCACACTTCCTTAAGTTGCAGTGGAGTCCAGTATGTTGTAAGATTTGAAAAAGAAGGCAAAGTTTACGTAACTTTTCTTCCCTTGTGTCACCAGTAACAAGGATGTTATCCAAGTAGTTAGTGCAGCAAAGATGTCACAGATAACTTTTTCCACATGATGCTGAAAGATAGCAGAGCCACTAGCCATAACAAAAGGGAGACAATTGTTGAGATAGAAGCAGAAGGGAGAATTGACAACCGTAAACTGCTGGGGTGCCCATCCAATGGTAACTGTATATATGCCTGTGCTATATTAATTTAGGAAAAAATAGTTTCCTTCTGCTACTTTTGGCATAAGATCCTCAGGGCAAGAAATGGGGTAAGTCGTGACAACTGACTGAACATTGACAATTGTTTTAAAGTCGCCACGGGCATGGATTCTACTGGCAGACTTCTGGAAAAAGCTGAACACAGTATCTCATAGATGTGTAATAATGGGCATTAATATTCCTAAATCTTTCAAATTGTCCACTTCATCTTTCGATGTGTCTCAAAGTGTCAAAGGATGTGGACAGGCATGAAAAAATGAGGAGTAGCCGGTCATTTTTGTTCATTGTGCACTGCATAATTGATGGTGCGGCCAAGCACAGAGTCAAAGGGAGATGGGAACTCTTCACACAGCTTGTCAAAATCATTGAAAGGTACCATGGGGAGAATCATGTTTGCTGAGTCATCAGGCTAGAAAGCCACACACATGACAACTGTTGAGACCATAAATATTTTGAGCACGACCTGAAACAATGGTAGCTCATTAGATACTACTGTGCCTTAAGCAACTGGGAAGACCCAGTCTGAGCATAAGTGTCTTCATTTATGAGAGACATGGAAACTTCTATATCCAGTTGAAACCTAACTGAGTGATCAAAAATGGTGAATGTGATCTATATTTACTGAGGTTGCGATGTAAAAGGACCTGACTGAGACAAGATGACATGAACTTGTTTATATCCATGCTGTGAGACAGGAGGATGCATGTGGCTGCCTCAGATGGTGGCAACCTTGAGGGATTCCAGGCCACATGTGTGTTTATGAGAACACTGCTGTTGGAGATGCATGTGAAAACAATGTGGACTCTCGTGTAAGGGTCAGTCACAGGGACAATCTGAATCTGAGTTAGATGCTTAAGACTGGTTATTTGAATGTGCTTTGTGAGTTTTAGAATGGTGAGCTTGCTTAATTCTGACTGTACTAGGGGATGGATGTTTCAAATCCTAGTTCTGCATTTTCTTGTGTAAATGGAACGAACTTTCAACAGAAGACACAGTGATATCACTGCTAGAAACTGAACTAACTGAGTCATGTTTCCCCAAATTTCTGTGGGAATAGGGTGAGCTATTGATAGAAGACACATTTTGTTCCTTGAATTAGTGTTGTACCTGGTGTGGAACCTGATGAATTTCAGCAGATTTTAGAACCTCTTTTATGTTTGGGTTGTCCAACTGTAGTGATTGTAAATAAACACACTGGTCCAGAGTGAATCAAAAGATTACATCTCATGCAAGAGACTCTGTATACAGTTGATTACAACTTGAGTCAGTACGCATTAAATGACATTTGCAAGAAGGACCTTGAAGTTTAACTGCCCATCTTGCGTAAGACTGGTTAGCGCAATTGTGCCACTGAAAAAATTCTAATCTGGCTGCCACTACATGACACTTTTTTTTAATAATACAATAAAGTGCTGTGTAAATCTCTGAAAATTCAAAGGTTTATGGGTCTACTAAGAGCTTAAGTTTACAAAGCAAATTCAACAGTTTAGGATTAGTAGACAGAAGACATCCATGTTTCAGCATTGTCTCAGAACTGTCACATGCCTGGAAATGAAGGAAGAAGTGCCTGTTGGTTGGTTTGGATAATAAAGAGACTAAACTGCAGAGTCATCAGTCCCAAAGAAGTGCCTCTAATAGTTGTCCCTTTCCCACAGTGTTTGGTTGTAAAGGTGGAGATAGTGGCAGCTAGTATATACTGGTTCAGCTGTTCATAGTAGGAGTTGCTGTGTCAGCTTGGCTTGCAACTCCATCCACTGTTGTTAGCAGGGCTGTTGCTGCTGAAGTTGTTTCTGATACTGTTGACATTGTTGCTGTTGCAGTGTTAATTGCTGCTGCCAAAGTTTAAGATAATTCAGGGTCCATTTTTTCTTCACTGAATGCTTGCTAGATTTGAGTATGTGCCCTTGAGCTGTGGCCAAAATCCTTGTCGCCACTTTTTTGCATGCTCATTTGGTTCCTATGTACCAATATGCACAGCTTTTATTGATTCACAGTTAAATAATCACAGAATAAAGCTAAAGTTCACACAACCTGATTGAGCTGGGGTGGTGTGAGCATGCTAATTTGATGGTGGCAGAGTAATACCAGTAGGTCCATAAATTCATGCACTGTCATTATTGACACAGCAATTAATAGTACATATAGTAATCTACAGTCCAGACCAGTAGAGGGCAGCCTGGCCCCAGTAGCCCATCATGACACTCTTCACTCAGCTGACAGTATGATTGTGGAACTCCCAGCCACTGCTTATAAAGACATTCTGTCCTCTATCTAGGTGGTGAATCAAGTTGAGTTTCTGGGAATGCCATCTATCATGAGTTTCTATGTTCCACAACCTTTTGATTCTATTACGGGTTGGGTTGATTTGGGGGAGGAGATCAGGCAGCAAGGTCATTGTCTTCATCAGAGAAGGGAAGGAAGGGGAAGGAAGTCGGCCGTACCCTTTGAAAGGAACCATTCCAGCATTTTCCTGAAGTGATTTACCTAAAATCACAGAAGACCTAAATCAGAATGGCCATATGCAGGATTGAACCATTGTCCTCCGGAACACGAGTCCAGTGTGCTAACCACTGCACCACCTTGCTCAGTGAGTCTAGTTTGTTGATACCTTCTGTGGTGGAATTGTGGAATTAATGTTGTTATCAGGATTGTAAATTCCTCCCTGCTCCTCCACATGGCACACACACACACACACACACACACACACACACACACACACACACACACACACACACACATACACACACACACACAACACACACATAGAAAGAGAGAGAGAGAGAGAGAGAGAGAGAGGGAGAGGTAACAGAACTAGAAAGAAACAATCAGTGATGACACTCTTCTCACTATTATTCTTTTTTGTTTACTCCATACAGCTATCAGTGTCAATGTTCATTTCCAGAAACTTTGTGAGAATGTCATATATCTTTGATTAACTAGTGTTATTATTTATTTTGACTTTTCAGTTCAAGCTTTTTTTTCAACATTAAATTACTTCACATTGATCACATGTGAGCCTTCCTTAATGGTTTATCCCATTTCACTACTCAGAATTGTAGCCTTTTATCAGAAACTGGTATGTTTAAGTAATTTGTAAACTGAATACTATTTACATGTTGTACACTGTGTAGGAAGTTGTTGATATATGTTAAAAGTAGTGGTAATCATATTAAGCTCCACTGAGGCATACTTGCATTAAATCATCTCAAATGTATAATGTTATACAAAAAATTTATCTCAGTTTGAGGTCTGCAATGTTTCATTCTTTTGTACCACATTTTTCTTCTTGGATTGTGACCTACAATTAGATGTCCATTTTACTCCCCTTGGGTTTTGAAAAAATAAGAAGACAGGCCAAGTTATTTGAAAGAGATGGAGAATATTTTTTCTTATTGCTACTTGTAAAAAAATATGCACCAGAATTAGTGGCTCAGTGGCTAAGTGAATAAGTATCAATATACAATCTAAAGGTTTGAGATCTTAGGCAATGACATACACATGTGAAAAATGCCAAGTTACACTTCTGTTGATATCTCCATTTGAGCAGTTCCAGCTGTGTAGTTCATTATATTGTGAGCTTAAACATAGAACTGAGTAACGTATGTAGCTTTGTCTCTGTCCTTTTGTGGTTTAATGTTTAACTTCACATGTTAGTGTATTTAAGAGGTGTTGACTCACATTTATTAACTGTCTTGTCCAGATTTATACCATGTTTAGCATGGATCGTGACTGTGAATACTCTGTTTGAATGTGAGCTGAGTTGGAGTCCCTGCACACATAGCTCCAGGTTGGTGCTGGCTTTGATCATGCAGTGTGAAGTTGTTGCCAATCAGAAACACTATGGGTGGATGGTTGTAGGGATACAAGGGAAGTCCAGCTCATCCCATGTGACCCAATCAGTCCACTGCCATGTTCAGTCTGGTTACTGCCTGCACTGAGGTTGAACCCCTATACATGACTGAGTGGGAGGTCATGTCAAGTTGTAACAGGCAACAAAAGACTGTCCAGCAGACCAATGGAAAGGCCTCCCTAGTTTGTTGGACAAACAGGTTTCAAGTGCTGTCTGTGCCTGAGAATGATGCTGAGTGAGCTGCAGTCATTTGCACTGTTTTAGAGGCAGCCTCTCAGCCTGCAAGATTTGGTCATTCACTGAGGATGGGATTATTGGTGGCTGGGAGGTCCAGTTCTAGACATGTGATTGAGCCCACTAAGGATATATAGCTGCCCAAAAAGGTAAGAAATCCAGTGTCCGCTCCATGTACATACTTCTCGGAGTCATCCCAGTTGTGGAATGGGTCCTTGCAGATGACATGAACAGCACATGGTGCAGCAACTGCAGATTGTGGCTCATATCAGTACCAACAAGGTGTGTCACTTTGGTTCAGAAGAGATTCTCTCTAGTTTCCAGATGCTACATGAAGTGATAAAGAGAGCCAGTCCTGTTTGAAAGATGAAAGGAGATCTCACCATCTACAGCATCACTGATCTGATAGAACTGATTGTAGATCTATGCTACAGAGCTGAGTGGACACTCTTAATTAGAGAATCAGCAGTTCTATGGCTGTGTAGGTCATAGACTCTTTGACCTGCATCATAAGGTTGAAAAGTGACAGGATGTGCTCAATATATTAAGGATACACTACACACCAGAGGCAGCTACACATGTAGTGAGGGCTGTGTGGAATCGACTGAATGGTTTTTTATGTTAGAGTGCCTACAGAAAAGTGCTGTGCTCAAATTATTCTTAGAACCAAGAGCTGGGTGAAACCCAAAGTAGAAAGCTGTGAGATGCTCGGCAAATGGTGCAACATATATCAGAAAGCCTGACTGGATGCTACTAGAGGAGGAGTGTTCATTGCTGTTGACAAAAATATTCTCTCTCTTGAAGTTGAAGTTAAGTGTGACAGTGAAATTATGTGGTTGAGTATAATAGGTGTAGGTGAAACAAAGCTACTTTTTGGTGTTTTTACTGGCCACGCAATTCCACTGTGACAGTTCTAGAGACACTCACAGGAAGTCTATGATCTCTATAGTGTAAATACCCATATCACACTGATTCATTGCTGGGAGGTTGTGTGTGTGTGTGTGGGGGGGGGGGGGGGGGAGGAGTACAAACAGTCAGTCTTGCAAAGTACTTTTGTTTTGAATATGATTTCTGAAAACTATCTTGAGCAGCTAGTTTGGAAATATCTTGAACCGTATAGCTACAAATGTGCCAGACCTTGTTGACAGCATCAGTATGGAGATGGGTATTAGTGATCATGATGCCATTATAGCAAGTATGGTTACAAAAGTTAATAAACCAATCAAGAAAGCTAGGAGAGTGTTTCTGCTAGAAAGAGCAAATGACCAGTTGTTAGCATCTTATTTAGGCAGTGAACAGACATCATTTAGTTACACTAAATTGGACATAGAGGAATTATGGGGAAAGTTTAAACAGATTGTAAATCATGGTCTGGAGAAGAATGTGCCTAGTTAATGGATAAATGATGGAAAAGATTCACCATGGTTTAACAGAGAAATTTAGAAAATGCTGAGGAGGCGAAAGCTGTTGCACTCTCAGTTCAAACGAGGAAGCACAAATGATGACTGCCAAAGGTTAGTAGAGATTCATGCATTTGTGAAAAGAGCTAAGCATGAAGCAACTACCAAAGTCATACCTTAGCTAAAGATCTGACCAAGAATCTGAGAAAATTTTTGTCCTGTGCAAAATTGCTAGGCGGGCCTAAGGCTTCCTTCCAGTCATTCATCAACCAGTCTGGTGTGGCACTTGAAGATAGCAAAATAAAAGCTGAAGTTTTAAATTTTGCATGAAATGATTCACACAGGAGAATTATTCAAACATACCATTTGAGCATCAAATGGACTCCTGTGTTGACAACATAGTAATAGCATCCCTGGTGTAGAGAAACAACTGAAAGCATTGAAAACAAATAAGTTGCCATGTCTGGATGGAATCTCAATTCAGTTTTAAAAAGAATGTTCTATGGCACTGGTTCCTTAATAAGCTTTCATTTATCGCTAATCTCTTGCTGAGCATGAAGTCCCAAGTGGCTGAAAGAAAGTGCAGATGATTTCTGTATATAAGAAGGGTAAAATGACGGATCTGCAAAATTGCAGAACAATATCCCTAACTTTGGTTTGCTATGGAATCCTTGAACATATTCTTAATTTGAATATAATAAACTTTCTTGAGGCTGTGAAGCTTATGGCCATGAATCAACATGGTTTTAGAAAGCATTGCTCATGCAAAACTCATCTTGCCATTTTCTCACATGATATACTGCAAACTATGGATGAAGGGCAAGAGGTAGATTCGATATTTCTAGATTTCTGGAAAGCGTTTGACATGGTGCCCTACTGCAGACTGTTAATGAAGATATGAATATATGGAACAGGTTCCCACATATGTGAGTGGTTCAAAGATTTCTTGCCTAATAGAACCCAGTATGTTGTCCTTGATTGCAAGTGTTCATCAGAGGCAAGGGTATAGTCAAGTGTATTCCAGGGAAGTGTGATAGGACTGCGGTTATGTTCTATATTCATATATTATTTGGCAGACAGGGTGGGCAGCAATCTGCAGTTTTTTGCTGATGATGCTGTAGTGTATGGTAAGGTGCTGAAGTTGAGTGGCTGTAGGAGGATGAAAGATAATTTAGACAAAATTTCTAGTTGGTGTGATGAATGGCAGCTGGCTTTAAATGAAGAAAAATGTAATTTAATGTGGATGAGTAGGAAAAACAAACCTGTAATGTTCAGATACAGCATTAGTAGTGTGCTGCTTGACACAATCACATCATTTAAGTATCTGGGTATGATGTTGTGGAATGAGCATGTGATGAGTGTGGTAGGGAAGGTGAATGGTCAACTTTGATTTAGTGGGAGAAATTTGGGAAAGTGTGGTTCATCTGTAAAGAAGACTGTGTATAGGATGCCAGTGTGGCCTATTCTTGAGTACTACTCAAGTATTTGGGATCCATACTAGGTCAGATTTAAGGAAGACATCAGACCAATTCAGCTGTGGGTTGCTCAAACAAGTATTATGGCCATGTTTTGGGAACTCAGATGGGAGTCCATGGAGGGAAAGTGACATTCTTTTCAAGGAATGCTATTAAAAAAATTTAAAGAACTGGCATTTGAAGGCTGACTGCAAAACTGTTCTTCTGCCGCCAACACAATTTTCGCGTATGGACTGGGAAGATCAGTTACAAGAAAGTAGAAGTCATATGGAGGCATATAGATAATTTTTCCCCTTTGCTCTATTTGCAAGTGGAACAGGAAAGAAAATGACTAGTAGTGATACTGGGTACCCTCCGCCATGCACTGCCTGGTGGCTTGCGGATTTTGTATGTAGATGTAGAACAGTAGTAGCGTCTCATAGGGAACAGTTCAAACACAGGACAAGGGTAGACTTACAAAACATCAGTATTACAGTTTTCAATTGTAATAGCTGTCTTGAGATAGAACCAGAGCTCCAAGCACTCACAGAAGGCACCTAAACAGAATTTATTGTAGATGGGCTTGAGTTGTCATCAGGAGGACTGGTCAACACACAAATATTGGAAATGTGCCATGCGAATTCAAATGAGAATCCTTGGAGCAATGAAGACATTCACTGTTGAGAAAGTTTAGAGAACTGGCAGTTGCAACAGATTGCAGAATGATTCTGCTGTCACCAACATGTGTTTTGCATAAGGACTGCAAAGACAAACTTAGAGAAATCAGGGCTTGTCCACAAACATGTACATTATCGCTCATTAATTTCAATACACCCTGGTATTTCAGATTTACAACACAAATCAAACGTTATTTCTCACAAAATATAATTACATTAACTTCCACATACATAATAAAATCACAATCATTATATTTTACTTTCATCAAAGTATCGTCCTTTGGATTTAATGACTGCCTCATGAGCTCAAGCCATACTGTCAATCAGTTTTTTTAGGTATTGTGAATCTATATGATTCCACACATCCTTAACAATATTCCAAAGATGTTCCTTGCTGGATATATTAACTTCCCTGATACGTCTGTCCACTTCATCCCCGACTATTTCAATGTGATTAAAATCAGGGCTTTGGGACGGCTATACCATATCATTCAGTGCTTACTATTTTTCCTTTGATGCAATGTACCTCATACAGTATGCCAACTGGGTTTTGGGTCACTATCCTGTTGTAAGGTGAACTCTTTCCCCATTGAGTGCAATCCATTTTGTATTGCATGATACTGAAGTATGTGGTGGTACTGCAGCTGATCCATACATGGTTCTATTTTCACAATTTTGCCAACTCTCTCTCTGGCAAAACATTCTCAAACCATAATAGAACCTCCACCGTGCTTAACTGTGGGTAGAACACACTGCTGGGCTACCCTTTCCCCTACAAATCGGTGAACAAATATTCTCCTTCTTGTTCCAAAAATCTCAAACTTCAATTCATCAGTGAATAACACCTTCGTCCACTCTTCTGATGTCCAATTATGATATTTTCCAGTCCATTCAAGTCTCTTTGTTTATTTGTGGGCCTTTCAAGCCAGCTTCAGTCAGCCTCCTTTCTACTGTTGCAACAGATATTGTTGTTGTGTTCACTTCTACCAATTCTGCATGAATTTGGGGTGCTGTTTTGAATAAATTTCTCTTATTGGTAATTCTGATATATTTATTATCACTTTTAGTTGTTTTACAAGTTCGTCCTGGTCGTGTTATGTCCTTATTGGCGGTGAAGGCTGTATTGCACTCCCCCTATAGAGACACTACCCTGTTTTGCAATTTGGTGAATAGATAAACCTGCTTGGCTAAGTGCGGCAATTGCAGCACATTTTTCTATGGATGTTTTTTTCGCTCATGGAGCCATACTAGTGATGTTCACACTTCAATGTCATGAAGGAACTGACATGCAGGAACAACATGTTATGTATCGTAGCAATGCTTGCCATTTGTTGTGGACATCACATCACAACAGGGAACAACACAGGTACACTAAATATGGCATCCGTCAGCAAATAGATAAACAAACATATCAGATAGGTACATAATGTTTATGTACACAACATTGTTTGTTGAATACTATTGTAGCTCGATGACCACAAACAAAAATCATGACATGTGTACAATTGTTGTACTATTCCTTTGCTTTCTCAACAGTTTCCATGGTATTAGACCTTATCTACAGAGAACTAGACGTCAGTTATTGGGTGCATTGCAATTAATGAGCAGTAGTGTAGATATTCATTTTTCCTCCCTCCATTTGGGAGTAAAACAGGAAATGGAATGACTAGAGTCGTACAAGGTACCCTCTGTGTTACACCATATGGTGGCTTGCTGTGTATGTATATTGATGTAGATTAGAGTAGATTAAATTAGATTTACTTTCATTCTGATTGATCTGTAGTGAGGAGGTCCTCCAGGATGTAGAACATGTCAGAAAAACAACAATACATGACAAATATTTACAACTCAAACAAATAAGCTAGTGTACCATTCCACAGGTCCCAAGTGGAATGCTCATCATTTTTTAATGAACGCTATATGAAAGAATCATTTTACAAATACTAATGCATTGAATTAAAAATAAAAAAGTTTTTTATTCATTTATAAGTTAATAAGTGTGTAATACAACTACTAAATACTTATTTACAATGAACACATTACTGCACTGAACTGGTGCAGAAGTTAGATTGTGTGTGTGTATATATATATATATATATATATATATATATATATATATATATATATATATATATATATATATATATATATACCCCCAGGTGTCTGTGTATGTGTGGATGGATATGTGTGTGTGTGCGAGTGTATACCTGTCCTTTTTTCCCCCTAAGGTAAGTCTTTCCGCTCCCGGGATTGGAATGACTCCTTACCCTCTCCCTTAAAACCCATATCCTTTTGTCTTTCCTTCTCCTTCCCTCTTTCCTGACGAGGCAACCATTGGTTGCGAAAGCTAGAATTTTGTGTGTATGTTTGTGTTTGTTTGTGTGTCTATCGACCTGCCAGCGCTTTTGTTTGGTAAGTTTCATCATCTTTCTTTTTAGATATATATATATATATATGGTGGGCATAAACAATCATTTAAAATTTTACTAAGTGCTTTTACTGAGAATTTTTTTGAGCAGTTAGTACAGAAGCTCACACAAAGAGTAAATGGTTGCAATAACATATTAGATGTCATAGGGACAAACAGTCCTGATCAAACAGGAATTAGTGACCACAAGATCATTGTAGTAAGACTGAATACTGTAACATCCAAATCCATAAAAAATAAATACAAAATATATCAGTTTAAAAATGCACATAAAATTTGCTTGATGCCTTCCTAGGAGACAGTCTTCATTTCTTCCATACTGAACTATGTCAGCATTGATGAAATACTGCTTAAATTCAGAGAAAGAGGCAGTTGATAGTTTTATACCCAGTAAATTAATAAGGGACAAAACATATCCCCCATGGTTCACAAAACAGGTATGAACATTGTTGCAGAAGCACCAAAAAACATACCAGACTTAAAAGAATACAAGATCTACAACAGTTTGCAGATGCTCAAAACTTAGCATGGACTTCAATATGAGATACTTTTAATAGTTTCCAGAGCAAAACTCTGTCTCAAAAATCAGGCAGTAAATCCAAAGAGTTTTAGGTTATGTGTAAAGTACACCAGTGGCAAGACACAATCAGTACCTGTACTGTGAGATAGCCATTCAATGTTACCAACAACAGTGCCATTGAAGTGTAGTTGCTAAACATTGTTTTCCAAAATTCCTTCACCAAAGAAGATGCGTTAAATATTCCAGAATTCAGATCAAGAATGGCTGCCAACATATTCAATGTTACCAATGGCAGTGGCATTAAAGTGGTCTTACTGAACACGATTTTACACAATTCATTCACCAAAGAAGATGCAGTTAAATGTTCCAGTGTCTGGATTACAAATGACTTCCAGCATGAGTAATTTGGAAATAGACATCGTCAGGGTAGTGCAGCAACATAAGTCACTTAATAAAGGCAAGTCTTACTGTCCAGACTGTATACAAGTTAGGTTCCTTTTGCAATATACTGATCAAATAGTTCCAGTTTTAGCAATCATACGCAACTGCTCGCTCAATGTAAGATCTGTACCTGAAGACTGGAATGTTGCACAGGTCACACTATTGCACAAGGAAGAAAATATAAGTAAGCCACTAACTTATAGACATAATTGACAATGATTTTTAGTAGGATGTTTGAATATATACTGTGTTCCTACATTATAAATTGCCTCAAAGAAAACACTCTATTGACACATAACCAGCATGGATTCAGAAAATATTGTTATTGTGAAACACAAGTCTCTCTTTATTCACATGAAGTAATGAATGCTATCAACAGGGTATCTCAAGCTGATTCCATATTTGTGGATTTCCAGGAGGCTTTTGAAACCATTTCTCTCCAGCAACTCCTAATCGAATTTTGTGCCTATGGAGTATTGTCTCAGCTGTATGACTGGCTTCATGATTTCCTGTAAGAAATGTCACAGTCTGTAATAACTGATGTGAAGGCATCATGTAGAACTTCAGAAGTGATTTGCAGCATTCCCCAAGAAAGTATTATAAGCCCTCTGCTATTCTTCATATTTATAAATGATTTAGGAGACAAACTCATCAGCTCTCATAGATTGTTTGCAGATGATGCTGTCATTTTCAATTGGTAAAGTCATCAGAAGATCAAAACTAATAAAGAAATGGTTTAGATAAAATATCGGCACAAAAAAGTGACACTTGACCTTAAACAATAATAAGTTTGACGCCCTCCCCCTACATTACACTTGTGTGCCCATTCTGTAGTACTGTTGCATGATAGGACTGATGGAGGGTTCACCAAACTTCAAAGAGAGTTATCTCATTTTGAATTATCACAAACTATGGGACAGAATGTTACAGATATGATAAATGAGTTGCGGTGGCAACCATGAAAACAATTATGTCTTTTGCTGTGGTAAGTTATTTCATAAAAATGCCTTCACACTTCAAGAACAATCTAATAATTCCAATTCCAAAAGAGGCAGGTGCTAACAGATGAGAATCGCCAGACTATCAGTTTAATATGTCATTGTTGCAAAATACTGACATGGAAAACCTGAAGAGGTTATCTTTAGGGAAAATCAATTTGCGTTCTGGAGAAAAATAGGAAAATGTAAGGCAGTGCTAACCCTATGACTTAACTTAGAAGATAGACTGAAGAAAGGCAAACCTGCTTTCATAACATTTGTAGATTTAGAGAAAGCTTTTGACAATGTTTATCATAATATGTTCTTTGAAATTCTGAGGATTCCGGGGATAAAAGACAGGGAGCAAAATGTTATCTAAACTTCTACAGAAACCAGACTGCAGTTGTAAGAAGTGCAATTGTAAGAAGCAGTAGAAGGTGGTGACACTGGGTCATAGCCTGTCTATGATGTTATTCAGTCTGTACATTGAGCAATCTGTGAAGGAGAAATTTGGACACGGAATTACAGTTGAGAGAGAAGAAATGTAAACTTTTGAGGTTTGTTGATGACACTGTAATTCTGTCAGAGACAGCAAAGGATTTGGTAGAGCAATTGGACAGAATGGATAATGTTTTGAAAAGAAGTAATAAGACAAACACAAACAAAAATAAAAGGAGGATAGTGGAATGCAGTTGAATGAAATCAGATGATGCTGAGGGGATTAGATTAGGAAATGAGGCACCAAAAGCAGTTGTTGCATTTTACTACCTGGGCAACAATATATATATCGAACGTAAATTTAAATGATGGACTGTCTTTCCTAAAGGTATCTGTACAGAGTGCAACCTCCCACAGAAGTAAAACATGCACAATGAAGACTTAACACAAGAAAAGAGGGTCTGAGATAATTATGCTTAAAAATTTCCTCTCTATTTAGTACTGCAAGCAATACAAGTTCACAATAAATTGAGAGTGTAAGGCTGTTTACATTCTGTTAATACCAATTGAGCACTCCCAAACAAGTCTGCAGAATGTTTTACCGACCCTTGCATAATAATAATCAGAGATGCTGGCCAGTACTTACCTTCAGATGGCAAAAGTCCTACTACTACTATATACAGAAACGGGTAATGCAGAAAATACTAATCCTACCTTTGAGAATGTATATTTTCCTTCCTCAGAAAGGGGAGGGATAAGGAATGAAGATGACACTACAGCTCAGTGTATTAGACTTATTGGTAAGTTTTGATGTTGTTTCATTATTCACAAGATCCCTCCCATGGATTCATCATCACTCATTGGCAGTAAGTTCAAAACCAATATAACAGCACTATTTGATCATGCCCTTTCCTCCAATTACTTTTTATTCAATGCTGTATATTTTGAGCAAATTGGTGGTGTTGCCATGGGTAGTCATTTCTCCACTCTGATAGTAAACTTCTTTATGGAAGACTTTGAAGAAAGAGCACTCAATTTCGTGAAACTACAACCAAAAGTCATCTGATAATATGCAGATGGTTTTTTTTGTAGAGTAGCCCCACAATGAGGAAAAGCTGTAACAATTTTTACAGCATCTGAATTCAATCCACAAAAATATCCCATTTATGATGGAAGTGGAAAAAGGCAGCTGTCTACCATTTCTTGTAGTCAGAAAGTGAATGGCTCACATTTACAAGCATCTATCCGCCACCACCATTCACAACCAATGGGCATCCTTTGAGTGCTGGTGCACTGGGTACATATTATATCTGATAGAGACAGCCTTTCAAAGGAGCTGCATCACCTCCAACCTGTGACCAAAGATCATGGATGTTCTTCACATCATATCAGCACAGCTTTGAGCTGGAAACATGATCGCTCACAAGATCAAGAGGAGAAGAAGCTGTTCAAGTCCAGGGCATCCCTCCCAAATGTGCACAATATTTTATTGAAATTAAGCATAATCATAATGGAACATTATGTTACAATAAACTTCCAGCCACCTACAAAAATCTATGCCCTATTTGGTTCACTACAGAATGATCTGGGATAGTAGAATGCAGAAGTCTACAGAATACCACACCAGTGTGGCAAAACCTTCATTGGTGGCACCATACGCACAGTATGTGAAAGGTACATTGAGCATTTCCACACTCACATTTTGCAGCCCAGTTAGTCAGCCATAGTTGAGCATTATATCTCAACAGGAAATTCTGTGGATTATTCTGCCAGGGAAATCTTGGGGGGTCTATGAAAATATATTTGGTGGAATACCTTATTAATTGTGATGGCAGTTTTCAATTGAATGAAACATGGGAACTGGAGATTTCTTTAATATTTTAAGAAGGAAAACATTTTGCACTCAATGACACATCTGATATCAGCTAAATTTATTATGTTAACATCTAAATTTTAATTCAGTAGTACCATATTTCATTGGATGGTGTGCATACAGTATCACCATTAGACATGCACCTACATGCCTTGGTTGGTTGGTTGGTTTGAGGGATAAAGGAACCAAACTACAGGGTCATCAGTCCCTTCGTGTCTTGGGTGGAGCAATATTCGAAGAGAGAGCTAAACTTGCCAAAGGGTGCTCGTGCTGTGGTACCCTATGCACATGTGCCTCCATGCCAGTTTTTTGTATAAATGTAGTGACATGAATCACCATTCTTCAGTATAAAACACTCACATGAAGATGACTGAGTGGTTCTTACCTGAAATATCACGACAGGATGTTGATGTCATCTGGCTGCAATCCTGAAACTCCATGTAGTACTTATTATGCAATGCAATCTTTTTTAATCACAAAATGTAACAGATGGCTTTTCCTTATGGGCAAGTTCTCTATAAAAGAAGGAAGAAAGTGATATCAGCATGAATTTTATAGAGCTAGGGTACATGCTCAGCTAGAGCAAGGATGGGAAAGAAAATCAGCTGTGTCCTCAAATAAACCGCTTTGGTATTCACCTTATATGATTTAGGCAAGCCATGGAGAACATAACTTTGGATTTGCAGGCAAGGATTTTACCCCAATTCCTCTCACCTGTATGCTCGTTGCTTTAAACACTCTATCTTGTTCCATGTGGTTTCTCGAGCTTCCAAAATTTGCATGTTATACCTGTTGAGCCTTTAGGAACTGGAAATATACATAACACATTAATTATACTTCTTCTTTATTAAAATTGTTGTCCATTGCTGATTTTTTCAATAAAGACTCAGTATCAAGTAGTTTGGTAAATATTTTAGAGTCTGAATTTTATCATGTATCCATTTCTGAAGCTGTGCCCCAACATTGTAGATTTTTCCAACTCAGTATTGAAGATACTGATGGAAATAATGTGTGTGAAAAATTTGTTCAGAATATAATTTTTGCATTCTGAGAGCATGTTGAGGGTATTGCAGTTGTACATAAACAGCTTCTGAAGTTGTTTTGATTACATTACTGCAAATAAAAATGTATTTTATACTATCTGCAATTAATGATACAGTGAATTTTACACTTACAGTTACCTAAATTCATATTACAAAGAATGGCTTAGTATTTTGATATTGTTTTTAGCATAGTGAGGACAAAAAGTTAATACAAATCATTAGGAATTTTGGCATGAAAAAATTACTTTGTTGATATATTCAATCTGCAGCTGAACTCTATATCTAATATACATTATTACTTTATTGGTGGACACTCCATCCAGTCATGCTCTTGTTGTTGTTGTCTTTCATCATATATTAGTATAACTATCTTAAACATGGATAGTTGCTGGTTTATTATTAAATGAAAAAAAATCATTTTTGCATTAAACATTTTAAAAACTTTGTAATAACTAAATTTCTGTTTCAGAATCATAACACTGTACTGAAAAAGCACCTCCAAACTGCTACATTTGAACGTGGTCAGTTGCAACAAACTGCAGCAGAACTTGAAGAAAAGGCTGAACGTTTACGCTACGAACTGGCTGATGCTCAAGAAGCTGCAAAAAGCCAAGATGAAGTAGTTGTGTTGCTACAGAAACAGCTAAGTTATTTGGAATCTGTGCATGCTTCTTGCCTTGAAGATGCACAACATCATCACCTCAGGATTGCAAATCTTGAACAAGAATTGACGCACTTGCAGGACATATGCCACAAGGTATCCTCTCATTCTTCCATAAAAATTAATAATATTAGAGATACTAAATCATAACAGATGTGGAACATTACTGATCTTTAAAGATTTCCTTGGACTCTAGCTGATTTTATTGGACACTTAGTATATTTTGATAAACATGAAATAGACTGTTTTGTTTTAAACAGCTTACCAAACAGCCTTTGTCAAATGCTAATTACAAGTCTGAGCCTTTTAAGTTGTCAGGTAAATAGTTGTGTAACTCACCAACATATTAGAAATAATATTATTGAGCGATACACATTCATGAGCCAAACCATTATGACCACCTGCTCAATAGTGTGTTGGCCCACCTTAAGAACACAATACAGTGGTTATACTGTGTGGCAAGGATTTTGTAAGCCCTTGTTAGGTGTCTGAAGGTATTTGGCCCTAGATATGTATAGAGAGATCATATAATTCCCATAATTACACGTCACTAGTTTGTAGGTTTGGAGCTGGTGCTCTATAGCTCCATGGAATTCAGATTAGGCAAATTTGGTGACCAGAACATCAGTGTGAGCTCACTACCATGCTTCTCAAACCACTGTAGCATTGTTCTGGCCTTGTGACGTGGACCACTACCCTACTGGAAGATGCCATCATTGTTCTGGAACAGATAAAGCATGAAAGAATTGAAGGGTCTGCATTAAAACACAGCTATCATTGTGTCCTTAATTACCTTTAGCCCACCAGCCTGTGTCCATGACACAGTGCATATTTTGAACAGTTATTTAACTGGATGATGGTGTATCTGGGCACAAACATTGACCTGTTGTAACTAGTAATGTTATTCACCTAACCATGTGGCATGTTTCCATTGATCCATCATCAAATCTTGAGGCTCCCACACTCACTCTAATTGTAATTCATTATGTCATTGGCTCAACATGGGAACACGTGGAGGCCATGTTCAACAGTGAGTTATTTTGGACATGTTCAAAAGAACAGACACCACACATTTATGTAATTGATTTCCCTTGATGAGCAATGAATCCACCACCTCCAGTGTGTATGCACAAATACATTTGACATTCTGTGGGAATTTCAAAGTAGTGAGCATGGAGGACATGTGCAGCAGTGTGGTGTGGCACTGCTGTGACTAAGATCTACTCACCTATGGTCAGTCTCTTCTCACATGTATGCCTCCTTGACATTACTGAAATTCAGTTCTCAGCTGGAAAAAGCTACAGAAAAATACAGATGTACACCATGTAACCACAAGTTGCACTAAAATTCTTTTGTTAGTGGAAGGTTAGTAACAGTTAAATGAAAGTATTTGTGTCTGTAAAATTTCGCTCTATTATGGTAAGCTTGCATATGTCAGTTACTACCAAGCCTTACTGTAAACTGTACAAAGTCTGAAAAGTTCACACATGCACATTATTCATAACTGTAGTCAGTTTATGGCAATTATTAGTTATCCTTCACTGAAAGCTTACAAACGGATTGTTTCTTATAGAATTGCTAACTCATATGATGCTAAAATTAATCTCAGATCACAAAATGTTCACGTTCATGAGTAGGCAACATGCCACACAGAATTTAGTTATTTAAAGTGTTACCAAAAGTTCTGAATTTCACACTGTATGTTAAGTCAAACTCTCTTCCACACTTTACAGCACTTCTCAAACTTTTTGGTACCAAAATATCACAATATTAATAATTTTGATTGGAACACCTATCAATAGCTCTGATCACAATGAGATCCAATCCCTGACTCTGCTCGTCTCTCTACACAGACAGGGTTTCTAGTTCCCAAAATACATGTGAATATGCTAACTTCTAATTGGCAGAAAAACATCACAGCCAATCAGAAACCAGTATCAGTCCCACTCAATGCCATGCATATATTCAGAGCCAACCAAAATTTGTCACTGAATCAGAACAGTAAATTAACATAAATAAATTTTGAAAACCCTCAAATATAAAATTAACTACCCCTCAACAAAACTACTGCACTGAATTCATAATCTCATTTCCACAGTACCATAAACTGCTGAAATAGTTTATAACAAATTCCCCAGGAAAAGTGTCTAACACACACTTCGTTCTTGAACATTCCCCACAAGACCAATTACTTCAAAGTATAGTATAAAAACTTTACATAAAATATTATTGTGCATTCACACCTTCATTCAGTCTCATAACTAAGCACAATTATAATAATAATTAATAAACAAAATTAAATAAACAGAATTGCAAATAAGAAATACAGTATTTTGATTGCACCTCAAACAGTGTCACCTAGTGACCTGTACAAGATCACATAGAAACTACATATACTCAGGCATCTGATGCCATCTGTCCTCCACATGACTCATACCACCTGTCACCACTTTTGTCTCTGATCTCAATTGGCATGATGTAAGGTGGTACACCTTACACCCCCTTAAATTATGAGTAAGTTTTTCTTGCAAATAAAAATGTTTGAATAATATAACTCAAACACTGAACCAATTCCAAAACCAAAATAAAGTAAATTACATTTCCCTTCCTTCACACTTGGTAGTTCTAAACCTAACATAGCATATGACTCACATAATTATATTGCCTCCAAATACATCAAAATAGTTTTTCACTCAAAATTAGTTTTTTCACACAACAATGAAACTTCTATTTCCTGTCCATTTCACAATATTTATAAAATTTTCTTCTTCCACTCTGGATGGTGTCTTTTTATTTTACACCAATTAAATTCTCTCCAACCTTAATGTTGGCCCTTCATTAGCCTCACAGCTTTTTCCCCATAGTTTCCGAAACCAGAGTTTTGTTGAAGCCAACTTCTTGAAATGAATCATTATTACATACATTTCTTAAATTCCATTTTACAATTAACTAAATGAACACTCTCTATTCTAACTAGTGCATTAAAGTGGTACCCATTTAAATTTAATTGAAGCTATAAGTAATTAAATTGAAATAATTTCAAAACTTCAGCTAATTATGGTCGCTAATGGCATTTTATTTCTTTACTTAGCTAACTGAAATATTTACATTAAATAGATTCAAGTTCTTTCAAATTGATTTCCATCTAGCACAAATAATGCTTTGACAATATTTACAACATAACGTATTTTATAGTTACCACGTCTTATGTAATTTCCTTCATTACAACTTGTGTCATCATCATCATCTTGGACAGTTTCCAGCCACTGGCTGGGTCTGTCGGGAACACAAGCCTCTCCATCGTGTTCTGTCTTTCCACCATTCCCCCTCTTCCACCTTCGTCCAGTTCTCTCCTCTTCTCGTCACACATTCCTTCACTCCCTTCACCCATCTATCTCTTGGTCTTCCCCTGGGCCTCTTCCCCTCCAGTTGCAGATCAAACATCCTCTTTGGATACCACTGCAGTCTTGATTTTTCTATCCTGTCCTGTACTGGTTCCTCCTTTAGTCTTTCCCTCACATACACATTTCGCAATCTGCCTCGTCTTGTTACACTCAACCTGCTCCTCTGGAACTTCATTTCACTAGCTTGTATTCTACTTTTGTCGCTTTTGTGCATTACCCATGTCTCACTTCCGTATGCCAATATGGGGACAAAGTAGGTTCGGTAAATAATTCCCTTGGATTTCTGTGGCACCTCCTTGCTCCAAATAAGCCCCCTAATGCATTTGAAGAACTGCCCTGCTTTTCTGCACCTTTCATTTATTTCCATTGCGTTTCCCCCCTTACTTTCAATCATGCTTCCCAGGTACTTGAAGTTCTCTACCACTTGTAGTTTTTCCCCTCCACAAGTTATATCCACATTTGGCCTATTCTTCTTCCTTGTTGTGACAGTTATTTCACTTTTCTTTGCAGAGAAATGCATTCCATATTGTGCTGCCGTTGCCTCCCATACATCTAACTGCTCTTGCACCTCCTTCTCGCAATTTCCCCATATAACATCAGGTCATCGGCAAAAAGCACTGCTTTCATTTTATGATCTCCAATTGCATCTGATACTTGCTGTAGGATTTCATCCATAACAATAATAAACAATAAAGGCGAAAGTGCACTTCCCTGTCGCAGCCCATTTTCCAGCTTGAACCGTGCAGTACGTTCCCTCCCCACTTTCACACAACTCTCACTTCCCTCATACATTTTTCTGACTTTTCGTGTTATCTCTTCATCTATCCCTTTTGCGTTCAGCACGTCCCAGAGCTTGTCCCTATAGATACTGTCATACGCCTTCTCAATATCTAAAAAGGCCATGATTAAGTCCTTCCCGTACTCATAGTGCCTTTCCTGCAGTTGCCTTACCGCAAATATGAGGTCCGTTGTTGATCTTCCCGGTCTGAACCCATACTGCTCCTCTTGCAGTCTACTTTCAATACTGCTTCTTATTCTCTTCTCCAGGATCTTTTCATAGATTTTTCCACAGTGGCATAGCAGGGTGATTCCTCTGTAGTTCTCACATCTCCTTTTATCCCCTTTCTTGAAGATCGGGACTGTAATTCCTTTCTTCCAATCCTCAGGAATTCTGTTCTCCTTCCACACCACCCTCAGCACTCTGTATAGCCACTGGGTTCCTACTTCTCCTGCTGCTCGTATCATATCCACTGTTACTTCGTCCCAACAACTTGTGTACAGTCACTTATCTGGTATAAATACTTTAGTGAAGCCACAATGTCTCTCACAATCTTCACTGTAATGTTTTGACTTAATATAGACACAGATTATATACAATTTCAAAAAAACTTATATACAACTTTTTCTTTTAACCTTCTTTCTTTCCAACTCTCTCATATATGAGTTTGGCTAATGTCAATATTAGTATTCTCCTTTCCAAACTTCATTAGATTCTTTACATCACCATACTAATCAGTCAATCTCAATAGCTATATTCAGTATTTTTCCATGTTACAAAAATCTGTTAACCGTTTTCTATCAGAACAACATGCCATCTCCTTGCAATAAGTCATTACATCCATCATTATCTATTTTTCATCATGACAACACACCTTATACCTCATTAGTCTCCATTTACTAATATGCTCCTTCACATGTCACCTTTAGTAAACTTTACATAATCAATTCAAAGTCCACTACCCATTTTTCATTAGTACAACACCTCTCACTACCCCGAGTTACCTCAGATCATCATTAATCACTTTATTTTCACAACCACATCCTGGAATCAGTTCAAATTACATTAACCTTTCCTTCCACAATTAAACATTTCTCTCTGTTTATAACCTTCAGCATGGCAATAACCCCTGCTGCTTCCACTTTACTACAGATGTGAAAAAAGTTAAAGATGATAGCACAAAGTTCAGAATGGCAGAAGTGGAAGATTGACAACATGAAAAGAAATTGAAGTAGTATTGTCAATAACTCAAGTACCTGGTAATTGTCAATTACCTAGCATTGCAAAGAGTGCAATGTCCTCTGTGGTATTTGTCCCAACTCCTTTTTTTTTACCTGATATCTTCAGCAATATTAAACTCACAACTTTCAAGGGCCCATTTCTGAATCTATTTTCCCTTGCTATCCAGTTACTAGAATCCATTTCTCTCTCCATCTTACTTTCATATGGTTTAACAAAACAAATGTGCCTGCTCAACACTTTCATTCATTCTACATGCAACAGAACTTACATCAATAAGCTGCAGTTCATCACTTATAGCTTCAGCTACCACAACATCAACACCTTTTCCCCTCCACATAAAACTCTCTTACTTCCTTAAAGTGAGCACCCTTTTGTGCATCACTATTTCAACCATAACATATGGCACAGGAACCACTGCCTGTTCATTCCAAACTTCCACCTCTTGATTGGAGTAAGCGTCCCTTTTTGTGCATTACTACCTACAAAAACACCAGCTTTGGGCCCTACTGTCTGTGCTCTATAACCACTGACTTTCATGGGAGCAGACTCCACTTTTCTTCCTTCAATATTGTTACTGTTGCCCGTCATTAATCTCGTATCACCACGGCACGCGTTCATTTCATCAAACTCCACAGTTGGCTCTAATTTATCATCCAGAATGGGTACCAGAACCTTATCACTTCCAAATCTAACTTCCATACAGAACATTAAATCCTCAGCATCTAAAATACAACAAAAATTGATCTTTGCCCTACTTTGCAAGACTTATTTATTTATTTGTTTTCAAGAGATGGCAGGTGTTACAAGTATCAAAGATTTCTTTCTCAAATCTCCTAATCCACAGAAGGTGTGGTCACATCAGATAGGATAGACCTCAGGTGGAAAAGGGTAAAACAAAAGTTGAAAAGCACTGTCTGAATAGAACTTGGATAGGAAAGAGTTAGGATAGAGTGCACCAAAAAATAAGAATGCACGCACCCAGCTGGGGAATGCACCACTCACCAAGTGATGTGCCTTCCAAAGTCAGCAGACCCACTACTTCATATGCACCCAAAACCTTGTCTAATAACTCACCATGTTACTCCAAGGTTACAGTCAAAATCAAGACATCGTCAACATCAACAGTTTTTTTTTCCCTCAGTAGTTCGTCACCTATAACTTTTGACATAGCTCTCACAAAAGCGCAAACACTTATATTTATTCCAGATAGTATGAACACATATTAACACTTACCTTCAAATAAGAATGCTGCATACTTCCTGGATTCCTTTGCCAGTGACAAATTCCATTAGCCACACATCATGTCTATTGAAGTCAAAAATTTAGCCCCTTTAAATTCTTGCAACAGTTCATTGATATTTTCACACATCTCACTTTCTGGTTTAACTATTTTATTCAAAGCCCTAGTCTCCAACACAAGTCTCATAGAGCCATCTCAGTTAATAACCACAATTAATGAACACACTTACAGCTTGCTCAATAATACCCTACTAAAGCATTTTATGGATAAGTCCATTACTGCTTTCCTATGATTTTTTGTAATTGTTATAGGTTTTTTTGAAAAACTGTGCATCTTCTTTCACAGTCAAATAACATTCATAGTCACAGTCCTGGCTGATCTGAGAAAATATTTTTATGCTTAAGCATAAACTCTTTTAACTCTTCCTTCTCACTTCCATTTAATTCAGGTATTTCTTCTACTTACCATTCAATCTTGTCCTGTACAGCCAGCAACTCTTCTATATCAATCCCCATTTCCTCAGTGCCATGTTCATTATACCCTTCCATATATTTCCTTTTCCTGCAATACCTGATGGTAAAACTATCACTCTCTTCAGTAGTTACATTCTTTTTCCTAGAAAATGGTATAGTTACATTTCTTCCTTGCATTTCCAGCATCACAGAATCCTCACTGAAATCTAGCTGTACTTCATATTTTTTGAAGAAGTTTACCCCTATCAATGTGTCCACACTTAATCCTTGAATTATCAGGAAGGTGTGATAAAACTGTATACCATTTATTTTAAGAGGCTGCAACACTTCATAGTTATCACATTTCCAACCTTTCCTGTGGCTTTTAACAATGTCCTTTGTTACATACAATTTGATGATAATTAACTGTACTAAATGTTCATGGAGTTAAAGTACTTTTGCCGAGTCAAGTGATAGTTTTAAAGAGAAATTACTCATCTGTTACTTAAATTTATTCTGCCTGGATGCCAGGTTTTCTTTTAAGTCTGGAAACTGTATAGGTTGACGTGTTTCTTGAAATAACATAGATGACAAACTGATCTGTATGTAATTTTCATTTTTAATAGTCCTAGATGCCTTCCTGCCATCAATTACAATGTTCACTCAGTGAAATGCATTCCATTTTTATGCAACTCCAGAAAAACTTTATATCTCTTATTCCTGCCTTCCTTCCTTCCTACCAGACAAACATATAACCAACTGGCACCCACTTAACATTGATCCAAAGCACAGCTGTAAAGATATAGTCATACTAAGATCGAAACATAGAACATTAAATCGAAATTAATTTACATAAAATCAAATTTACTCAACAGCATAGATCACATAGAAACTACATACACTTGGGCATCTGATGCCACCTGTTCTGTGCGTGACTCATACTGCATACCTGTTCACCATTTTTGTGTCTGATCTCAATTGGCACTATGTAAAGCACTATTCCTCACATGGACAGGGGCTGTGGGTAGGTGGCACTAGATGGTAATGTGGGTCAGCCAAGAAGCATTCTGAGATAGGCCACACAATTGCAGTGAACAGTGTGTCTGGATGGTGGAGTGGTTAAATTAGCTGCCTAATAAGTAGAAGATCCTGGGTTCAAATCCCAGTCCGGTACACATTTTCGCTCATTGCCACTGACTCCACATGAAATCCTGATGCAGTTGACATCAGTAGTTCCTTACATTTTATTTCCTTCCTCCCTGCGCCATCTTCAATTTACATAATATACATCACAGTTACAGATTCCACATGGTGTCTGTTCTTTCAGTCATATCTGTTATATCAGATGAGATGCATTTATACAATTGATGCATCTCAGTGGGCAATGAATCCACCACCTTCAGTCCAGATGCACAAATATGTTCTACCTCCTGTGGGAATCTCAAAGTAGCAAATGTGGAGGACATGGATGAGGACTGCAGATAAGTGGCACTAGGTGGGAATGTCGGTTGTCTGAGAGGTGTTCTGAGATAGTACATGCAGTTGTGATAAGTACTGTGTCCAGGTGGTGCAGTGGTTAACACAGCAACCTAGTAAGCAGGAGATTCTGAGTTCAAATCATCACTGCTGATTCCGCATCAAGTTGTGATGGAACTAACATCAGTAGTTCCTTCCATTTCCTTTCCTTTCTCCCTCCCTCCACCTTCAATGTACATAAAGTGCACTGAGTGGTGTGCTCTAAAGCACTTGTACCTATACCAACATTATATTCTGTCATCAAATTTTTAAGAGGTTGCCACCTATCCTGCTTTACAGAGTGTTCAAAACTACAACCTCCATGTTCTGTGGTGTTGTGTGAATATCCAACACCTCATCACCTGGTTATGGTTTTACTGTCCGTGAACCACTGTCTGCTCGCAAAAGTAGCACACAAATAGCTGACTTGCTTTGTTGTTCCAAGATGTTCATTTACTGGGGCTGCATCATAACAGTGTCTGCTCTTTTTCAGAATCTCTTATGTCAGTGAATTTCTCCATTTGTGGTCTGTATTACCCTTAGAATGATTCTCCATTCATATCTGCTTCAAATACACATTTTCCTTACCATGTCATGTGCCGACAACACTACCAGGTGTCACTCAGTCTTGTAATGGGCAGTGAAATATATCTGAATGGCAGTTTGACACATAATAAAATATATTTCTCCAGCATATTTTATATTATTAGATTACATGGACCATCAAACAGTAGAAAAAAGAATAATCCATCTGCAAATATTGTTTATTTTTTGCACTTTATATATGCTCCTTCTGTTTCCTTCTCTTACATAGTACAAAATACACACACACACACACACACACACACACACACACACACCAATCATCATCATCATCATCATGATAATTATTTTTATGATAAACAGTCACAAAGGCTATTATTTTCTTGTTTATGCCACTGAATTCTTAAGAAATTCTTTAAGTTTCTTCTGAACCATATAATTATATTCAAATTACTTGAAAGTCTTATAAGTCAACAATTTACCAAGGTCTTTGAGAGCTGTATGATAGCTTATAACTTTGAAATATTTTCCCATCCTTATGATTAATAGCAGTTTATGAGTTAATAGATTAGCAGCAATGAGTTCTGTCTGGAATAGATTTTTTTTTCTTGTGCATAAAAACTGACAGTCATTGTAAAAAAAAATTCCTTACAGTTAATCACGTCTCCTTGTCTTAAAAATTATGTCTTTCCCTTACTACTTCACTCTTCAACCTTGCAAGGGAACTTGTACTAAATAAAAGAACATGTACGCATATTTGTGGTAACGTCTACTTTACTTTATTACTCAGTGTAACAGGGCAACAACTTAAATCAAGCAGGAAACAAAACACACTTCTGAAACATTAGTCCGAAGCAATTGGCCCCAAAGATAATGCACACAGTGTCCTGCCGACTATCAATATTCACTCCCACATATCCCTCCCCCCCCCCCCCCCCCCCCACCACCACCACCACCACCACCTAAAGTGTGGTGTGCCAGGTATGACAGGGTACTTAAACTTCAGCTTTTGGCCTTCACAAATGCAGACAGTAGGAGGTTAGGTGGTTCTGCTGATGCACCTGGTCCTGGGGTGTGAAAGTCAGGTGGGTCACAGCTGTCTGGCTCTGTTGTGATTGTTGACGCGGTGTGAGGCATGGACAAAGTTGACTGTGGGGTTGTGGCCAACACTGACCGAGTCCAAGTGGACTTTACCCACTGTTTCGAGACTTTGGCTACCTTTCCCTGGAAGAGGACGTCCACTGTGTGTGTGTCTCATTGTAGTACTTATTACGGGCTAGTGTACATTGGCTGCAGAGGATGTCATACCAGATCCATGTGAAACATTACATGTGAACAACTATCAAGAGCCTTGTGTACAAAAACTGGATGTGTGCTGTGGTGCGACATCAGAGTTGCACAGAGTGTCTCTGCATGCTTGAGATGGGGTAGCTGTGCCTTGTTCAGGAGTGGAACAGGTGCAAGAAATTCCACTGGAACATGTAATAGTTCCCTGTACACTAACTCCACTGATCAACAGCCCACCTCAGTTTCTCAGGCATTCTGTGAAACCAGCGGCAACATTTAAGTGCAACAGTCTTTGTGGCACATCAGAGTGGGCTTTAAGATGCAGTGCCATCTTTCCAACAAGCCGTTGTTTGATGGGTGATAGCTGGTTGTCCAGTTTTGCTGAAAACTACAAAGTTTTGACAACTGCTGGAACAGTGTGGACCGAAATTGGCATACCTGGTCAGTGGTAATGAAAAATGGACACCTGAAATGTGCCACCCAAGTTTCCATGAATACTCATGTGATAGTCTCCATGGAAATGTCTCATTGGAATGGCCTTTGCACACCTTGTGCAATGATCCACTGATGTAAGTAAATACCTACAGCCTTCAGAAGGGGAGAGGGGTCATGCCCAAAATGTATGGCAGAAGTCGGGAATCGTCCCACTGGAGCATGCACGTGGCATCCTACTTTGCTGCATTGGCACTGAAGGGAAGTGCAGGCCCACTCCCATATATCTTTCTTGATTGATGATCATATGAAGTGGTCCATCACCAACCTTACACAGGCGTTAGTTCCTAGGTGCGCCAGTTTTGGGATGCCGTCAAATACTTTTCGTCGGAATTTAGGAGGAATGTATGGGTGTGGTCTACCAGTAGAAATGTCACAACATACTCGTATATTAGATGAGCTGTGGGATACATCCATGAGTTGGAAATGCAGACCAGTGGAAGAGTTTGTCAACAAAGACTGTAGCTGTGTCTTCAAAGTTTGAGCACTTGTAAGTTTGGAACAATTCAGCTTTGGAGTTAACCCATTGATGCTTGAAAAATAGTGTGCTATAATATTGACAGCTCCATGAATATGGTGCATATCTGTAGAAAAGCAGCATACATACTTGATTTGGTGAGCCTCCCAAGGAGAACATGAATCACTGATTTTATGGAAACCTGACATGATAGGTTTATGGTTGGTGAATATTGTGACAATTCTGCCCTAAATGAAGGGGCAGAAATGCTTGACACCCTCATACATCACAAGGAGTTCCCTGTCATATGCAGTCCAATGAGTCTGGGCAGCATTTAACTTTTGAGAGGAAAACATTCAGTGGCTGCCAATGTCTGTTCACCTTCTGATGAAGTGCCACACCTATTGAGAACTGGCTTGTATTGACTATGAAGGCCAGGTGTGCTGCTGATGCAGGGTATGTGACAGTCACTGCATCACACAGACTGTTTTATGTTCCAGGAAGGTTGCATTGATAAAAGTAGACCATTCCTAGGAATTGCCTGAGTTCCTGATAATGTTGAGGCAGAGGGAGGTACACAACAATTCCAATCTTTTATGCACTGGAAACATGTCCTGGGCTGCCAATTTATAATGTAGGAAGGTGACCACTGGTTCCCTGAACATCCACGTGTCCTCATTAAGTGTTATTCCACGATCACTAAACCTATTTCACACATCCTTCACATGCTTGTGTTCCTCAACATACCAAAATATTGCATAGGTAGGCAAAACAGTAAGGAAACCCTCTTAGTACACTGTCAAAAAATCTCTGCCAAGTTTGGGTAGCATTTTTGAGCCCAAATGGCATTACTAAAAATTCAGATAGCCCAAATGGGGTTGTCACTGCCATTATAGGTATGTCTGGTTTGCCCGTGGGAATCTGGTTGTAAACCTTATGGGAATCCAACACACTGAATATGATCACACCGGCTAATGAATGAGTAAAGTCTTGTGTGTGTGGCACTGGATATCTGTCCATCACAGTTCAAGCATTCGGTTCCAGATAATCAAATAGCTCTGAGCACTATGGAACTTAACTTCTGAGGTCATCAGTCCCTCCAGATAATCACCAGACAGACACCACAAACCATTTTTCTTATGGACGAGGTGTAGCAGGGAGGACCACAAACTCTTGGATGGTTGAGTGATTGCTTCTTGTAACACCCCATCAAAAATGGCCTTCGTTTTCATAGGCAACCAGATGTGAGTCTATGAACATGGCAAGAGACTGGTGGACCTGATATTTTCCGAATGTGGTACATAATCTTGTGCTAACCATGCCCCTTTTTGTTCCATGTCTCTGTGGCTTGCGTGCTGCCACTGTAGGTGAAGCAGTGGGGAGCTGTTGCTGTGCCACCACCTGTTTTATGGTCATTTGAGCCATCTGCAGGTCAGACTCATTCTTCAACATGGTAGCCTTCAGCTTGTTTTTTCTGACTGTAACTTGCTGGACATGCCTCTGCTTGCATCAATCTCCTCCTCCAAATTATGGCTGGTCAATTGCACATTGCAGCAATAATGCTCCCACCAACTTCTGTCATCCACTGATGTATGTGTGCTGAGGATGTCTAACCTTGGGTACACATAAGATGTTAGCAACCCCTGTATTCCATGGGTACTGGCACCATCAGCAGAATGAATGAGACATGCGTTGTGTAATTCCACGTTGGTGCATGTTTTTCCAGGAAATCGGTGCCCAGTATAGGTTAGCCAATATCAAGCAACACAAAGGTCTAGTTGCATTTCCCTGAGAATCCAGTGTCAACCACCAGTGTTTTTTTCAGTGTTAATAAACTTTACCAACAGCCATACACTTTAAGATATTTCATTTTATTCCGATATCAACCAGTTTCAGCAATTGATTTTGCCATCTTCAGGCCCCATACACTTAAAAGTATGCACCAGCCAATGTCCCCTGGCCGTGATGGACCAACAGAGACCAGTGTTTTTTGTTCACATGTTTGAATGACCGAGTCATCGACCATTTGAACCTTATCTGTGTGTCTATCTGTGGGGAAGGAATTAACAAGTGAGGTGCTGACATCTGACCCAGTGTCAACCAGAAACACCTGAACCATAGAGTGATTAAGGATGAACAGCCTTTGTGTAGCTACATATCTGACAGCTGCTGAAATTGATCCCTATCACATAGACTCACACTGAAGCAGGCATGTTTTCCACTGCTGTGAGTTTAGGTGCAGGTGCTGGTCATTATGCTTGGCTGCACTTAAGACAGGACATGAGATATGTTTTGGTGTGAATATGATATCCTGCACTTGCTAGCTTTGATCTGAAATTCTTTGGAACCAACAATAACCTGTTTCATTTTATTTATTTTTATTTATTTATTTACATGTCAAGTTCCGTAGGACCAAATTGAGGAGAAAATCTCCAGGATCATGGAACGTGTCAGTACATGAACTTACAACATAAAAGTAATAACAGATAAAAATAAATGTTCATGAACCTGAAAGAAAATCAGTCCATAAGTGTAAGCAAACGCTATCAGCATTACAATGAGAGTCAGCTTAATTTTTCAAGGAACTCCTCGACAGAGTAGAAGGAGTGACCCATAAGGAAACTCTTCAGTTTTGATTTGAAAGTGCGTGGATCACTGCTAAGATTTTTGAATTTGAGTGGCAGCTTATTGAAAATGGATGCAGCAGTATACTGCACATCTTTCTGCACAGGAGTTAAGGAAGTCCGATCCAAATGGAGGTTTGATTTCTGCCGAGTATTAACCAAGTGAAAGCTGCTTATTGTTGGAAATAAACTAATATTGGTAACAAGAAACGACAATAAGGAATATACATATTGAGAGGCCAATGTCAAAATACCCAGAGTCGTGAACAGAGGTCGACAAGAGGTTTGTGAACTCACACCACTTATTGCCCAAACCACCTGTTTCTGAGCCAAAAATATCCTTCTAGAATGGGAAGAGTTACCCCAAAACATAATACCATACGACATAAGTGAATGGAAATATGCAAAGTAGACTAATTTACGTGTCGAAGTATCACTCACTTTTGATACCGTTCGAATAGTGAAAATGGCAGTATTAGGTCTTTGAAGAAGATCCTGAATGTGGGCTTTCCACGACAGCTTACTATCTATCTGAACACCTAGGAATTTGAACTGTTCAGTTTCACTAATCATATGCCCGTTCTGTGAGATTAAAATGTCGGGTTTTGTTGAATTGTGTGTTAGAAACAGTAAAAACTGAGTCTTACTGTGATTTAATGTTAGTTTATTTTCTACAAGCCATGAACTGAGGTCATGTACTGCACTACTTGAAACCGAGTCAATGTTGCACACAACATCCTTTACTACCAAGCTAGTGTCATCAGCAAACAGAAATATTTTAGAGTCACCCATAATACTAGAGGGCATATCATTTATATAAATAAGGAACAGGAGCAGCCCCAACACTGATCCCTGGGGCACCCCCACTTGACAGTACCCCACTCAGATCCCACATCGCAGCCGTTATCAACATTGTGAATAATGACCTTTTGCTGCCTGTTGCTAAAATAAGAGGTGAACCAATTGTGAGCTACTCCCCTTATTCCGTAATGATCCAACTTCTGGAGCAATATTGTGAGATCAACACAGTCAAATGCCTTTGTTAAATCAAAAAATATGCCAAGCGTTCGAAACTTTTTGTTTAGCCCATCCAGTACCTCACAGAGAAAAGAGAATATAGCATTTTCAGTTGTCAAACGACTTCTAAAGCCGAACTGTACATTTGATAGCAAATCGTGTGATATAAAATGATCAATTAACCTTACATACACAGCCTTTTCGATAACTTTTGCAAACACTGATGGCATAGAAATAGGTCTAAAATTATCTACATTATCCCTTTCTCCCTTTTTATAAAGCGGCTTTACTACTGAGTACTTTAATCGCTTAGGAAACTGACCATTCCTAAAGGAAAAATTACAAATATGGCTAAATACAGGGCTAACATGTGTAGCACAGTACTTTAATATTCTACTAGACACTCCATCATAACCATGAGAGTCCTTAGTCTACAGTGATTTAATTATTGACTCACTCTCCCTCTTGTCTGTATCACAGAGGAGTATTTCAGACGTCAATCTCGGAAAGGCATTTGCTAAGAAATTTATATGATTTCCTGTAGAAACTAAATTTTTATTTAATTCACCAGCAATGCTCAGAAAATGGTTGTTAAATACTGTACATATATCTGATTTATCAGTAACAGAAATATTATTACTGCGAACTGGCTTTATATCATCAACCTTGTGCTGCTGACCAGACACTTCCTTCACAACTGACCATATGGCTTTAATTTTATCCTGTGAATTAGCTATTCTATTTGCATACCACATACTTTTTGCCTTGCTAATAACATTTTTAAGCACCTTACAATACTGTTTGTAATGGGCCACCGTAGCTTGATTGTGATTTTTTCTAACATTTTGATATAATTCCCGTTTTGTTCTACATGATATCCTTATCCCACTAGTCAGCCAACTGGGCTGTCCATTACTGCTAGTATCCCATTTAGAATGTTCTAATGGAAAGCAACTCTCAAAGAGCATGAGAAATGTGTTATGGAAAGCATTGTATTTATCATCTATATTATCGGCACTATAAATATCTTGCCACTCTTGTTCCTTGACAAGTTTTGAAAAACTCTCTATTGCTGTTGGATTAGCTTTCCTACGTAGTTTGTAATTAAATATGACGTTGGTTTGAGTACAAAAACCATTTAATGTTAAAATTTGTGCATCACGGTCTGAAAAGCCATTGACCCTTTTACTAACAGAATGCCCATCTAGTGATGAAGAATGAATAAAAATATTGTCTATGACTGTGCTACTATTCCCCTGCACCCTAGTTGGAAAAAATACAGTTTGCTTCAGATCATATGAATTTAGGAGATCTACCAACATCCTTTTCCTTGCACAATCGTGTACAAAATTAATATTGAAGTCACCACATACAACTACTTTCTGGTACTTCCTACAAAGTGAATCAAGAGCTAGAGCTTAAGCAAAAATGCTCTGAAGTCAGAGTTAGGGGACCTATAAACAACAGCAATTAGAAGTTTAGTTTCATTAAATTCAACTAATGCTGCACAACTTTCAAATATCTGTTCAGTGCAGTGTCGTGATACGTCTATGTACTCAAATGAAATACTGTTTTTTTGATAAAGAGTCACTCCCCCACCCCGCAAGGAACTCCTTGAGAAACAGCCAGCTAATCTGTAGCCTAGTAAAGGAAGCCTCTGAATTAACAAATTATTTAAGTGGTGCTCTGATATACCAATAATTTCAGAGTTAACATCTATTAGCAGTTCACTAACTTTATCTCTAATACCTCTTATATTTTGATGAAATGTGCTAATTCCTTCTCTAATTGGAAACATTACATCCTCTGGAGGTGAGCCCTTAGTTAGAGGCACTTCATTTAAGCAGGTATACCTATCAGCTGACATCAGTCTAAAAAAGGTGCAGCTCTAATACCAACTACTACAGGAATTTTTCCACGAGTGATACCACTAGCACCACCACCACCACCCACTACACTGTCACCTATAAGCTTAGCCAGCCTCCCCTTCCCATACCTATTGAGGTGCAGGCCATGCCTAGTGAAACACCATCTACTGATAGGCCCAACTGGCACCACTGACATATGACCCATGCCCTCCGCCATCAGTGCCCTCCCCTCCCTTCATTGTTTATGTGTCATGGAGGCTGCATTGTGTCGCAAGATAGTGTGTGTAGATCCTCTGTCGTGATGTCACGGTGCTGGAAGTGTCACAGCTGGGCTGTCAGCTTATCAATGGGGGCACAGAGGCATCGGAGATCTTTGCTCACATCCAGCAGTCACTGGGCAGCTGTGGCAGCATAGACCGGTTCAGCCGTGTTGACCAGATTCAGCCACACTTATGGGGATTCACTAGCCATGGCAGTTATGGTGGTGGCCACCAGTGCATGTGAGTTGAGCAGGTCATGTGCTCTATCAGCCTCTTGCAGCAGCTCAGTTAATAACTGTCTTTCATGCATATCAAGGTTAAGTGCATCTGAAGAGGTAACTGTTGCCAAATGTGTGAAAGTAAGGTGTCTGACAGCACACAAGCATCCACCATATTGCGTAAGTGCCTCCAAAAGTCTGAAAGCAACTTATTGCTGCACTTCTTGTGGTACAAGACTTGAATTACTCATTGATCTACAGATTTTGTGTAGCAACAGATTAGTGCCATCTTCAGCATGATGTAAGTTCTCTATGATGAGGATGTAAAATAATGTTTAAGGTGACTAACAAAGCTTGTTGGTCAAGGTTGCAGATCACCTAGGTGAACTACTCAAAGTCATCTACAATTTTTCCTGTATGAAAATGTTCTCTGTAACCATGAAACACATCTCTGGGTGTTCAGGCACAAATAGTGGGCCCCAAATTTGCAATTGAAATGTGGGTGGGCTGCAGAAACTGGTAAGTAAAATGTTTGTAATTCATGGAAGTGGTACCTTCGCAGGTGGTGGGAAAGCAAACATGTTCACATTTGGCTTGATTTCACTGTGTGCTGTAGGCAGGCAGTGTGAGGCAGTATCTTGTGGCAGTGTTACACAAAAAAATGGCATGACCAACTCAGTGGGAAATGTAACACCATGGATGTATTTGGTTTGAGAAGTACAATCCCATGACACCATGAAATGGGGAGTTAGTTTTATCATGTTGAGTTCCTTTTTGATGTTTTGGATGGCACCTTCCAAGTTGCAGAGGGCGTTTTGGATGGACAATATACTGGTGCTCGATGACATGGAATATGTGTGAAGACAAATTGTTCACTGTCATACAACTGTAGTTTTGGGGTCACCTCTTATGTAGAGGAACTCATGCTACATAAAAGAATATATATATATGTAGTTGTGTTAAAGTGCACTTAACTTCATCACACAGCGTAACAGAACAACAAATTACATCAAGTGGGAAATGAAACACACTTCCAAACCATTAGTCTAAAGCAACTGTCCCTGCAGATAATACAGACAGCATCTTGTTCACTGTTGTTAGTCACTCTCAAAACCTCAATCACATCTGTTAATTTTCTGAAAGATTCAGATAAAGAAATAATTTGGAAATTCTGCTTAACACTTACAATCTGAGTTGTGTTGTTAATTTTTACACCAGGGTTGCGCAGCAAAACACTAGTTGAGAACATGTTTGTAGGTGAACACTGAATTGGTGATATAAATGTTTACCCAGTCACCAAACATTAACAGTTGTTTCTTCAAGAAAAGAATAAAGGATGTTAGTTAGTTATTTGTATATTCTGTGGATCATAATTGTGACTGCTTGCTATGATATGGAACGACTCAGTTTTGTTATTACAGTCCATCTTATCAGCAGAAAATATGCCAATGTGCGTACAGTTTATGTGATTTCTTAAGGATTTCTTACATGCATACAGTTATTTATACTTAAAAGTATTCAATGAATCTCTCCCTCTCCCTCTCTTAACACAAAATCATGCTACTACACATTCAAACGTTCTTCTGTGGAGTACGAGTTGACAAGCAGATATGATTTCAGCGTGTGTTTCAAGTTAATTTTATTATCTATTAAATTCCATATATCCTGGGTAGGAGGCCAAAAAATTTCATGGCTGAATGCCTCACTCCTTTCCATGTCACACGAAGCCTGAGTGATGGATAGTATAAATCAATTCTCCTTTTAGTATGATAGAAATGAATGTTCCCATTGTTTTCAAACTGTGGCTGATTGTTAACAATAAACTTCATAAGGGAGTAAATGTATGTGAGGCTATTGTCAGTATTCCCAACTATTTAAAGAGCTCTTTACAAGTCGTCCTAGATTGGATACCACATATTATGCTAGTTTTAATCTTCTGTGCAACAAATATTTTTTCCTCAGTGATGAGTTACTCTAGAGCATTGCCCCATAAAACATTAGAGACTGAAAATAAGAAAATTAAAATCTTTTGTCAACTGCAGTAAGTACAAAAAGAAAACATGCTGCTCCACCCACCAACACACAGTTATTGTCACAACCTCTCATGGATGATTCATCAAGCCACCAAGAAGAGAAGAGGCAAGCAACAGGTATGATGGCACAACCTGCTCCTTCAGTGTAATTGAGGAATTCATTCAGTTGTATTCAAGAACCACATGAAGAAGCCACACAGCAACAAGAAACAAACAAAAGGTACTGCCAATCATCTTGCAGTATAAACATAACAACGGAATACTTTGTGAATAACTTAAAATTGTAGTGTGCCATTCACTGCCAAATAGCTTGTCCTCATGGCCACAAAGGATTATGTAATCATCACTGACAAGACTGGGAAAGAATGCATACTCTGCCACACATTTCTGGGCATCAACCTTAAAAGTATCAAGGTAATAACCAGAAGCAGTCTGCAAAAATTTCAAACTAAAGACATTGAAGAAACTCTGGAAAAATTAGCGTACTGTGCAACAGTCATAACGTGAACAAGGATGCCAAGCATACAGAGATGAATCTCAATGGTCATTGCTGTTCTGCAAGATACAGAGGAGCACAGGAAGTTCCTTGAATTTACCAGACTGTGTGCATTGTGGGTCACAGTAGAACCACTCCATTTAAGAAAAGGACTATCAATATGTTACCAGTGTCAGGGACTGCAACACATTGGTAGGCACTGTGCAGTGCCATTGTGAAATGTAAAATGTGTTTAGCTATGCACTTCACTATTATTTTTGAATTGGGATGGATTATTAATGACAAATTTCATAAGTGAATATGTGTATTGCAAAGGTACTGTGAATATCCCAAGTTCCTTAAATAAATCTCTGCAAGGTGATCTTGGGTGGGCTCCAGCTATTATTCTGATTACATGCTTTTGTGCAATGAATACTTTCTCTCTTAATGATGAATTGCCCCAAAATATGATGCCATATGAAAGCAGTGAATGAAAAAAGACATAGTAGGCTAATTTACTTGTATGTTCATCACCAAATTTTGCAAATAACTCTAATAGCATAAGTAGCTGAACATAACTATATCAGCAGATTATCAATGTGTTTCTTCCAGTTCAGTTTCTCATCAATGCATACACCCAGAAATTGGGAATAGCAACAGACTTCTCTTCATAGTCTATATTTGTCAATGGTGTTATGCTGTTTACTGTACAGAATTGTATAAACTGTGTTTTTTCAAAATTTAGTAAGTGTCCATTTGCAGAGAACCACTTAATAATTTTCTGAAAGGCATTATTTAAAATTTCCTCAGCTGATTCTTGCTTTTTGGGCATGATTACTATACTTGTATCATCAGCAAAAGAACTAGCTTTGCATCTTCATGAATACAGAGTGGCAAGTCATTAATGTATATAAAGAACAAAAGGGGACCCAATACTGAACTCTGTGGGACACCATTCTTGATACCTCCCCAGTTAGAGAACTCTGCTGATTTTTGCAGACTATCTGAACTGTTAATTTCAACCTTCTGCATTCTTCCAGTTAAATATGAATTAAACCATTTGTGCACTGCCCCACTCATACCACAATACTTAAGCTTATCTAGAGGAATTTCATGATTCACACAACCAAAAGCCTTTGAGAGATCACAAAATATCCCAATGGGTAATTTTTGGTTATTTAATGCATTTAATATTTGATCAGTGAAAGCATATATAGCATTTTCTGTTGCAAATCGTTTCTGAAAACCAAACTGACAATTTGTTAATACTTCATTTTTACAAATATGTGCTGCTACTCTTGAATAAATTACTTTTTCAAGAATTTTGGATATTGTTGTCAGAAATGAGATTGGATGGTAGTTATTAGCATCAATCCTACCCCCTTTTTTATGCAATGGTTTAACAATTTCAGTCTGTCTGGAAAAATGCCCTGTTTCAGTGAGCCACTACATATGTGGCTGATAGTTCCACATATTTGCTGGGAACAATCTTTTAGTACTCTTTTGGAATGCCATCAATTCCAAATGTGCTTTTACTTTTGAGTGAATTTATTATTTTCCTAATTTCAGTACAAGAAGTGGCTTGACCTTCAGTTTTCTCAAATTGCATAGTTATTGCCTCTTCCATATACTGTCTTGCATTTTCTGATGAATAGCTGGATCCTATTTTCTCTACAACCCTTAAAAAATGGTCATTAAAATTTTTTTCTACTTCTGACCTCTTGTTAACAAACTTTTCATTGTGTTTGATAGAAATACAGTTGTAGGGAAGCAGCCTACTCACGCCTTATAAAATTCGCATCAGTCTTTCCATTGTGTGCCAGCCAGTCCGCTGTAACTAGCTCTTGACGTCATAAATGTTGCCCAATACTTTAAAAATCAAGTAAATAACCTGAAATGTTTCTAGCATGTCAGGAGTAATACTAAATCAATATGTGTTGAATATCAGTTCAATAACTTTAACCATTTTCGAAATTTGGATGTTTTTCTGTAAAAAACATTGGCGCAACAGAAAAGAGCTAGGAACTTAAAAATTTATATTTAGATTCCTATTGCATAATAATTTAGTAGAAACAGTATTCTGGATCTCACAAATTAAAATTTTAGTTGAAATTCATGATTTTCTGGTTTTTGTCTTAAAAATTAAGGAAGCAAGGTAGATTAAGTAGGCGAATAAATAAAGCTAGGATGTTTAAATTTAAGTAGAAGGGAGATCCGCTATAATCATGAAGATGTGAGAAGTTTCAGCTGAACAACTATAAAACTATAGCGATAGTGTATCTCCAAAGGGCAAGTTCAGAGCTCGTCTACTGCGTGTAGTGTAATTAAATTAATTCTCTCGCCTAAAATATTTGACTTAGCCACGTCAGACTTCTATTATAATTACTTACCTGTGTGCTGATTGCACATTTAAATTGAGAGCTTCATCGGCCATCAGCAAAGGAAGCAATGATTTATTCGATAACTTAAAGTGGTGCATTACTAACCCAGCGGCTAGTCGGGAGAGCGGATTTGATCAGGCGTTCCCGTAGCCGTCCACACCGTGGCTTTATATATAAGAATGCTGCATGAGAGAGAAAGGCCCCAGTTCTCTCCAGACGCTGGTTAGTGCACCATCTGTGCCAGGACTCGCGTCGTGTCGGTATCATTGCTATAAACAGCCTCAGATGCCGTAATAAGTTACTCGGGATACGTGTAACCATGAAATCATTTTCGAGTGAAGTGTTAATTCTGGGATGACTTTAATGATCTATCTTCAGTTTGCATATGTCGTATTTTCACGTGCCGCCGCGGGACAGACATTCTACCATTATTTAGAGTAGCGTTTGATGAACATTATCAATAAATTATGGCGAGCATTCACTTAAACATTCAATTTGAACCATTATAGTTGCATCAGCGCATTAGACTCTGAACTGCTCTGGTAGTTGGATTGTGTGGATTCTTTTTGGTCTGTGACTTTCAGAATATAGTGAACATTTTAGATAAAATGGTTTTTGATTATGAATCCCAGACAATCTCCTAATTCCTCAGAGCTATAAGCTGTAGCTATAAATGTATTTCTCAGATGGAGTGGGCACTAGGAATTCTAATTACAGGCTTCACGTTTTGCTAATCACTTTCTGGTTGCCAATATTGTAGTTAGAGAGCCAGTGTTGAGAACGGCAAACAACAGCATAAATAATAGGAACACATTTTATGACAAATATTTCTACCCGCCGCCCCACATATGTTGCTAATCGGCTGGGAAATACAAAATATATATATAATAATAACTAAATCCCACCCGCTGCCCCACACAGTCTTCCTGTGCTCTCGGTAGGCCTGTTTCCCTTTAAATAATATTCCAAATTGTTTTAATTTCATTATCAGATGTGCTAATCTCTGACATGATGCACATACTTCTGGACTTTTTAACAACTTTTCTGGATACATTTCAGTAGTTTTTATATTGTTTCACTGTTTCAGGGTCATTACTCCTCCTGGCTATAAGATACATTTCCCTTTTCTGTTTACAAGATATTTTTATCCATTTAGTAAGCCATGGCTTTTTACATGATTTCTTATAACTATATATCACTGTTTTCTTAGGGAAACTGTTTTCAAGCATACTCACATAGGTATCATGAAATAGGTTAAATTTTAAATTAGAATCAGGCTCTCTGTACACCTCACCCCAGTCTAACTGTTGCAAGCTTTCCCTAAAATTTTCTACTGTTAAATCAGTAACTGAACGCACTATTTTGGAGGAATATTTTGTATTACTGTATGGAGGTATATCATATAATGTAACTAGCTGTGAAACGTGATCAGACAATCATTCTTAACAGGAAAAGTTTTTATTTGTTTTAATTTATCTTGATCTATGAAAACATTATCTTTCAGTGTTCTCCTTTCCTGCACCGCCCAAGTAGGAAAATTAATAACTGACACCAAATTGAAAGAACCAAGTAATACTTCAAGGTCAAGTTTTCTATTGGACACTTTCAGAAAATTTACATTGAAATCCCCGCAAACAATAATTTGCTTTCCTCTGTCTGACAGATAGCTCAACAAAGAATCCGAGTTTTTTGAAAATAGTTGAAAATTTCCCAATGGAGACCTATACATGGCTACAATTATAAAAGTGCCATTATTTAATTCAAGCTCACATGCACATGCTTCTATATGTTGCTCTATGCAAAACTTTTTAGTTGCGAAATTTTTCACACTATGACAGATTTTAATTTCTATGGCAACTCCTTCTCTCTCCATAGTGTCTCTACTTACATGGACTGAAAGCTTATATCAACCTACATTTACCATTTCCATACCTGTGACTATATAATGTTCAGACAGGCATAGTATATCTATTCCACCCTCAGTTTCTAAATCTTCTAAACAGAAAAGGAGTTCATCTAATTTGTTTTTTAATCCCCTGTTATTCTGATGCAATATAATAACATTATTTTTCACTGTGCTTTTATGACAATCATGTGACATACTAACATTATTTTTCACTGTACTATTATGAGAATCTTGTGATATTTTTACATCTCTAGTACCCACCTGCCTGAACTTCTCAATAAGCTTAATTTCAAGCAATGTTGGATGTTTGGACACTGATCTTAGCATAAAAAAGAAGTACTCCCATGAGTTTCAGTTCTCCCCCCCCCCCCCTCCCCCCCTCCCCCTCCCACCCCTGCTTTTAAAGATTTTACTGTCATCCCACCCAGCTTACCCTTCCATTTCCTATTGAGTTGCAGGCCATGTCTTGTGAAGTCCCATCTACCAATACCATTAATAGGAACCAAACCTATGCCTGACAAAGTAGCCATCTGAAGCAGCTGATCTAGCTGCAGCATTTCTTTGTTATATGAAATGAGTCATACTTCTTTGTTTGTCCTAACAATTTCAAACAGTTTCCTTTTCTTTGAAATGATATTTTGCTTTCTTTTGTTGTTCCATTGGGAAAGGAGTTGTTAAAGGTTGAAACCCATCTCTAAATACACTCCTGGAAATTGAAATAAGAACACCGTGAATTCATTGTCCCAGGAAGGGGAAACTTTATTGACACATTCCTGGGGTCAGATACATCACATGATCACACTGACAGAACCACAGGCACATAGACACAGGCAACAGAGCATGCACAATGTTGGCACTAGTACAGTGTATATCCACCTTTCGCAGCAATGCAGGCTGCTATTCTCCCATGGAGACGATCGTAGAGATGCTGGATGTAGTCCTGTGGAACGGCTTGCCATGCCATTTCCACCTGGCGCCTCAGTTGGACCAGCGTTCGTGCTGGACGTGCAGACCGCTTGAGATGACGCTTCATCCAGTCCCAAACATGCTCAATGGGGGACAGATCCGGAGATCTTGCTGGCCAGGGTAGTTGACTTACACCTTCTAGAGCACGTTGGGTGGCACGGGATACATGCGGACGTGCATTGTCCTGTTGGAACAGCAAGTTCCCTTGCCGGTCTAGGAATGGTAGAACGATGGGTTCGATGACGGTTTGGATGTACCGTGCACTATTCAGTGTACCCTCGACGATCACCAGAGGTGTACGGCCAGTGTAGGAGATCGCTCCCCACACCATGATGCCAGGTGTTGGCCCTGTGTGCCTCGGTCGTATGGAGTCCTGATTGTGGCGCTCACCTGCACGGCGCCAAACACGCATACGACCATCATTGGCACCAAGGCAGAAGCGACTCTCATCGCTGAAGGCGACACGTCTCCATTCGTCCCTCCATTCACGCCTGTCGCGACACCACTGGAGGCGGGCTGCACGATGTTGGGGCGTGAGCGGAAGACGGCCTAACGGTGTGCTGGACCGTAGCGCAGCTTCATGGAGACGGTTGCGAATGGTCCTCGCCGATACTCCAGGAGCAACAGTGTCCCTAATTTTGCTGGGAAGTGGCGGTGCGGTCCCCTACGGCACTGCGTAGGATCCCACGGTCTTGGCGTGCATCCGTGCGTCGCTGCGGTCCGGTCCCAGGTCGACGGGCACGTGCACCTTCCGCCGACCACTGGCGACAACATCGATGTACTGTGGAGACCTCACGCCCCACGTGTTGAGCAATTCGGCGGTACGTCCACCCGGCCTCCCGCATGCCCACTGTACGCCCTCGCTCAAAGTCCGTCAACTGCACATACGGTTCACGTCTACACTGTCGCGGCATGCTACCAGTGTTAAAGACTGCGATGGAGCTCCGTATGCCACGGCAAACTGGCTGACACTGACGGCGGCGGTGCACAAATGCTGCGCAGCTAGCGCCATTCGACGGCCAACACCGCGGTTCCTGGTGTGTCCGCTGTGCCGTGCGTGTGATCATTGCTTGTACAGCCCTCTCGCAGTGTCCGGAGCAAGTATGGTGGGTCTGACACACCGGTGTCAATGTGTTCCTTTTTCCATTTCCAGGAGTGTATATTAAAGTAGGAATTGTCATTTATACCAATCCTTCCAGTCAGATGCCTTGAAACTTTTGATTACTGTAACTGGTTTCCATGATACACAATATCTCATCACTGTAATCAAGTTGTTTAGCATGATGAGCAATGTATAATGCTGAGATAAGCCATTCACTACTTGATAAACATTTATATAACTGATTATGTGTTCATCTACAAAAATATTGTCCATTAGTGTAGTGCTTTCCTGTGTAATCTTGGTGGGAAAATTAACAACATTCTACATGTTGTAAGTATTAAGTAACATTTCCAAATAATTCATTTTATCTGAATCTTTCAGAAAATTAACATTAAAATCTCCACAGATAATCATTTGCTTTCTTTTATGTGTTAGGTGGCATAATAACAATACAAAGTTTTGGAATAATATGTGAAAGTTTCCCAGCAGGCAGAAAGTTCTGGCATCAGTTGATTTGAATTTGATTTAATTTTTACATATTAATCCTATTTTCTCTATATTTTCCCTACAGAAAGGGATTACTAATTTATAGTCTTCTACACTTAACACATGGATTTGTTTATTTACATGGTGCTCAGATTCATAAAATACTTCAACAGCTGTTTGACATTGTAGATCATGTAAACAGATAAAAAGTTCATTAACTTTGTTCTTTAGACTTTTAATATGCTGATACATGGTGGCAAGGTTATTCAAACAAATTTCTTTTGTGTGTGACACTTCATTTAACTGGATCTCTTTCAAAATAGTACATCTGTATGAGTTATTTAACCTAAAACAGGCTTACCCCTCTACTAAGAATAATTATAAATCTAATGAATGAGGTAGGACTCATTTCATAATACTAAAAATTACTGTGCCAATTTAAGGAAAATTATGAAAAATGCCATAATAGCCAGTATTCAGTGTCTAAAACTACAACTACAGATAGTAAAATTAAATATGAATGGAGAATGCTTGAAAGAGAAGCTAGAAAGTCAGATGAGCAATATGAGGATTAAATTATTATAAAAAAAGAGCCAGATAATAAGATATGTCAGTTAGTTCTACATCTACATCTACATCTACATCCATACTCCGCAAGCCACCTGACGGTGTGTGGCGGAGGGTACCTTGAGTACCTCTATCGGTTCTCCCTTCTATTCCAGTCTCGTATTGTTCATGGAAAGAAGGATTGTCGGTATACCTCTGTGTGGGCTCCAATCTCTCTGATTTTATACTCATGGTCTCTTTGCAAGATATATGTACGAGGGAGCAATATACTGCTTGACTCCTTGGTGAAGGTATGTTCTCGAAACTTCAACAGAAGCCCGTACTGAGCTACTGAGTGTCTCTCCTGCAGAGTCTTCCACTGGGGTTTATCTATCATCTCCGTAACACTTTCGCAATTACTAAATGGTCCTGTAACAAAGCGTGCTGCTCTTCTTTGGATCTTTTCTATCTCCTCTATCAACCCTACCTGGCACAGATCCCACACTGGTGAGCAGTATTCAAGCAGTGGGCGAACAAGTGTACTGTAACCTACTTTCTTTGTTTTTGTATTGCATTTCCTTAGGGTTCTTCCAATGAATCTCAGTCTGGCATCTGCTTTACCGACGATCAACTTTATATGATCATTCCATTTTAAATCACTCCTAATGCGTACTCCCAGATAATTTATGGAATTAACTGCTTCCAGTTGCTGACCTGCTATATTGTAGCTAAATGATAAGAGATCTTTCTTTCTATGTATTCACAGCACATTACACTTGTTATTAGGTGTATTGATTAAGCACTTGCTTTATTAGGCTTAGAAGAAAAGTGTGGACAGTTCAAGGAATAATGTAATAGGATACATGTAGGAAGCAGTGCCACACACATATAGCAGGATTACAATTACTCCAGGTTTTACCAGAGAAATTAAGAATGCAGTTAACTATCTCAAAAGCAAATGCCACCATGTAGTTGATAATATATCAAGTAAATTATTAAAAGCCTGTTCTTCACTTATATGCAGTGTATTAAATGTCATACACTATGCATCTCTGCAACAGGGTATATTTCCAGATAGGCTGAAATATGCTAAATGTCAGACCCATTTACAATGAAGGTAATGAAACTATTCAGTCTTACTGCTTTCTACCTTCACAGAAGTATTGGAAAACATTATAGGTGCTAGAACAATGACATGCCTATCCTGAAATAAGATACGTAGTGAGTCTCAGTCTGAATTGCAACAAGTGCCACTTTATAGAACACACCATTTTCAATTCATGAAACAGATGATATAAAATTTGCATAACAAACTATAGCCAACTGGTATTTTCTGTGACTTGTCCTATTTTTCAGTATTGCCATAGAGATGCTGAATATTATGTTATTAGATATCTTAATGTTAACTTGTTTTCAGCAGAAAGAATTCAGAGTGTCACATTAAAGAATCCAGTACATGTACATAATGAAATAGCATCTTCAGATTGTGGAAAAAAAAGATCATTGCAGGCATACCAGTGGGATCAATGTTGGGTCCACAACTTTTATACTGACATCAGCTTCACAGTAAATTGATTCTTTTATATAATTTCTTGTCAACAATCACTAACTGTTTACAAAAGTAAGATTTGTAAATATAAGAGTAAAAGGAGTAATGATTTCCACAATTCATTATATATCCTTGGTGCATCACAGAAATGAGTAAGATACTCAGCCATAAAAAATATTGGCCAATTACCAAATGGTGCAAAGACTCTATTAAGTTTGAATCACCATAGGGAAAATTATAGGTAGCTAAAGATTAATATACAAGGCAATCATGTAAGTGAGCAGCATGCTACCATATTTTACACTGAGGAAGTGTATTACACTTTTATAACCAAGTTCTATATTATAGTAAGATATCACAGTTATAAACTGTGTAACATGCAAATAATTAACTGACTATCATTGGTATACAGTAATTTATCAATGCAGTTACCAGCAAAATGCTCTCATTTTGTTTACTGGTGTGTGTGGTAATTCACCATTTAATAAAACATGGCAAATAATGATGCATTTTATTCTTGGTGATTGTTTCAATAGTAACGGCCATTTGAATCATACATGTCCAGCAGGGACAAATTACCTGTGTGGGAGCTTAATTCAGTGACTTAACTACATTTATGTGTTCTCATAAGGAGATAAATATGGACCACATTTTGTGCTAGTTTATGCATAGCTTCCAAGTCTTTTGAACAAGTTTCCTCTTGTCTGCAGTTGACAATCTCCTCTCACCAGCAGTTGATCAATACACACTCCAGTTCCCTATAGTGAAAATATTGTACATTGTCTCTCTGTAATCTATCTTCAAATCATACACTCCTGGAAATGGAAAAAAGAACACATTGACACCGGTGTGTCAGACCCACCATACTTGCTCCGGACACTGCGAGAGGGCTGTACAAGCAATGATCACACGCACGGCACAGCGGACACACCAGGAACCGCGGTGTTGGCCGTCGAATGGTGCTAGCTGTGCAGCTTTTGTGCACCGCTGCCGTCAGTGTCAGCCAGTTTGCCGTGGCATACGGAGCTCCATCGCAGTCTTTAACACTGGTAGCAAGCCGCGACAGCGTGGACGTGAACCATATGTGCAGTTGACGGACTTTGAGCGAGGGCGTATAGTGGGCATGCGGGAGGCCGGGTGGACGTACCGCCGAATTGCTCAACACGTGGGGCGTGAGGTCTCCACAGTACATCGATGTTGTCGCCAGTGGTCGGCGGAAGGTGCACGTGCCCGTCGACCTGGGACTGGACCGCAGCGACGCACGGATGCACGCCAAGACCGTAGGATCCTACGCAGTGCCGTAGGGGACCGCACCGCCACTTCCCAGCAAATTAGGGACACTGTTGCTCCTGGGGTATCGGCGAGGACCATTCGCAACCGTCTCCATGAAGCTGGGCTATGGTCCCGCACACCGTTAGGCCGTCTTCCGCTCACGCCCCAACATCGTGCAGCCCGCCTCCAGTGGTGTCGCGACAGGCGTGAATGGAGGGACGAATGGAGACGTGTCGTCTTCAGCGATGAGAGTCGCTTCTGCCTTGGTGCCAATGATGGTCGTATGCGTGTTTGGCGTCGTGCAGGTGAGCGCCACAATCAGGACTGCATACGACCGAGGCACACAGGGCCAACACCCGGCATCATGGTGTGGGGAGCGATCTCCTACACTGGCCGTACACCACTGGTGATCGTCGAGGGGACACTGAATAGTGCACGGTACATCCAAACCGTCATCGAACCCATCGTTCTACTATTCCTAGACCGGCAAGGGAACTTGCTGTTCCAACAGGACAATGCACGTCCGCATGTATCCCGTGCCACCCAACGTGCTCTAGAAGGTGTAAGTCAACTACCCTGGCCAGCAAGATCTCCGGATCTGTCCCCCATTGAGCATGTTTGGGACTGGATGAAGCGTCGTCTCACGCAGTCTGCACGTCCAGCACGAACGCTGGTCCAACTGAGGCGCCAGGTGGAAATGGCATGGCAAGCCGTTCCACAGGACTACATCCAGCATCTCTACGATCGTCTCCATGGGAGAATAGCAGCCTGCATTGCTGCGAAAGGTGGATATACACTGTACTAGTGCCGACATTGTGCATGCTCTGTTGCCTGTGTCTATGTGCCTGTGGTTCTGTCAGTGTGATTATGTGATGTATCGGACCCCAGGAATGTGTCAATAAAGTTTCCCCTTCCTGGGACAATGAATTCACGGTGTTCTTATTTCAATTTCCAGGAGTGTATATACTGTAAAAGAAGAAGAAGGAGAAGAAGAAGAATGAAGAAAGAAAGATTTGTATCTACTGCCTGGTCATGTAACACTATAAAATTATTTTTGTCATCATTTCTTATTTAAAGAAATATAGATCTTTATCTCTGCATCAACACCACAGTGTTCTCAACAATTACAGGTGTTTAGATAGTTGTAATTGAGCACCATCTGTTTCAGCAGGAGACACTAGAACATATTTCCTGCTTCAGTTAACCACAGCTTTGTCATTAAATGCTCAAAATATTCTACCAAGTGAGCTAATGTTTGATTACCACACTAGAACTGCATCTGTATAGTGCAAGATTCAAAACCCTGTCCCGCAATACAGATTTGGTTTTCTGTTTATTTTGATAAACTGCTTAAATCTGATGCCCTGATTGCTTGTGTTATCTAAACACTAGTGTTCCTGGCAATGCTTCTTAATTGCTCAATAGGTATGGGAGTTGGATATACATTCTAAACTCCTTCTCCCCCTCTATCTGTCCATCTCCTCCTCTTTTGTTCGCTCTCACTGTCCATCTTGTCCTCCTCTGGCCCCTATCTTTCTGCATCACCTACTCCCCCTCTCTCAGTCCATCTCTTCCTCCCCCATCTCTGTTTCCATTCCCTCTTTGTCCTCTTATCGCTCTCTCTGACCTTGAGCCATGTTTATTGTTGATGCAAATGAAACCTTCATTGGAAATTTAAGTCGCTTAAAATGAATAGTTAAATTGGTTGGGATCATTGATATATGGGGTTTGAGAAAGACTTGTGCAGCTGCTGGATCTGTGAGGATAACAACTTCAATGACACTTTATCAAGTGGCAACTCATGAGATACTGTGACAGAAGCATGTAACAGATCTAAGGACAAACAGGTCACCCTTTCTTTCTCATCTAATTTCATTAATAATTTATGCACTAGATCGCATTTGGCAGATTAGCATTAGTTTTATTATGTTCAAATCTTTCTTTCAGTATTTCATTGACATAAACACATACAAAGCTTTATGCTTCTTGTGCAGGTTACAAAGCAGCTTACGTATATCCACTACATTGTAGTTTCAATATTTTGGACACAGTTTCTTTATTTTAATGGTTGTTAACCAAATTTCTTTGTTTCCCTCAAACTGTAAATTAGATGTTGCCTTGCAGGCACTGTGGCAGTTTCCTGTACGCTCTTCTGGCTATTGTAAGGAAAGTCAAAGGAATAGGAAGGAAGCACAAAACTGCAACATAACTGTTGATCTGAATTTGAACAAAAGGTATCTGATACTGTAAATATGACACAAAACTTCAAAGTCATGAATAAACCCAATCTAAAAATTTATCACCATAATGTACAGAACCTGAATTAATTCAACATGCTAAAATAACTAAATGTGTTTTATCTTCTTACTGTTGTAGAAATAACAGCAAGCAGGGTGGGGTAGCAAGCTACATAAAGGAAAATATAGCTTTTACTACCCTACCTAACTTCACTGTAACATATGTAAAAAGGACTCATGAAATTGCAGATACAAAAATTATTAACCTCAGTTGGATAGTTGGATATTGTTACAGTTTACCAATCACCATCCAGAATTTTAAAATTTTTCTTAAATAAAGTGGAGCCATTGGTAAGAAAAGTAAATAAAATGCATTGATTTGATAATCTGTGGTGACTTCAACACTGACTATTTCACCAAAAAAAGTAGAAACAGAAATACTCTTTTGAACCTTGCTGCAACTTATAATTTAAAGTTAATGCTGCTACCCAAGTAACAGAGACTTCCAAAAATGCTTTAGATCAATTTATAATCTAGAAGAGTTTACACAGTACTCCACCAGAAATTTTTGATGCCGGCTTCAATGATCATCTTGCTCAAATACTAATCTTGAAAATAAAGGGCAGCATTGTTAATAACATGCATTTAACATACACATGTAGAAACTATAGTCAGGAGCATATAAACTATTTCAACAGCTTATTACACAAAGGAAAATGGTCATAGATTTTTAAAATTAATGACATATTGAAAAATTCAATACCTTCATTGGTACGCTAACTCATTCCTTTCAAACTGTATTTCTACTGAAAACTATAACCACAAGTGGCAGTCCTAGTACAAACAGTTGGACCACAATGGGAACCAGGCTTTCATGTATGTAAAAGACATTGCTTCGCAAAATGTGTAACCAGAATAATTCCTGGTCTGATTTACATGTCTACTATAAGAAATAATGCACAGCGATGAATACATTTACAGTTCAGCAAATAAAATGAAGGCCATGTTGAGTGTTAGGAAAGAAGAATCTGGTGAAAACAAAGCATCTTTTGAAAATATAACACTATCAGAAGAAAATGAAAAAGTAACAAACTCCCTAAAAGCAGTCAACATAGTTAAGATATTTTTCACAGGTGTTGCCGATAATATGCAAAAATCAGATATAAATAAGAGTACCCAACACAATGACTATAAAACAAGCACATGTAGTAGGTGTATGTACATCAGAACTGTCTCACCAGATGAAGTAGCAAAATCAATAAAAGGACTAAAAACTCCAACCACAACTCTGCAACAGTCTTAAATCAGAATGCTCTAAACCTATTTGAAATATGTACATGCTTATGAGACTGGTCACTTCAAGCAGGCAGTTTCTGTGATGTGTTGAAAACATGTAATTACAGAACAGTACATAAGTACTATATAAAGTAGGTGAGAGAGATAATGTAAATAACTACATAACTATCTCAGTTACCTACTATACTGAAAAAAATGTTAGAAAAGTTATCTTTGACACACTTATACAAATTTGTAAATAAGAAAAATATCCTATGTAATGAACAACACAGATTCAGAAGTAAGAGGTCAGCAACAACTCTACTTTGTGAATGAATGACTCTGAATACTGTACTCACCTGGGTGAACTAGACTGTTACAGTTTAGAGGTGTTGGAGTGGTAGGATGTTGATATGGTCATGCTGACCAATAGTGGCATGGAAAACTCAGCTGAAATGCAAAACATCCTTATTCAGTCTTTTGCAGTCTTGTGGACACAGCCCCCAGCATTGTGGAATTTACTGGCAGTACCATCAGCTACGGTGTGCTGGACATGTGATGTCTATGTCCTGCTTTGCTGGCACTGTTTGCTTCACTCAGTAATGCATGCCCCAGTTAGCACCGTGCACCTGTGAGTGAGAAGTGACAGAAGTACAAACATCTACCTGGACCCTAGTAGAGGTCCACTGCTACTCACAGAGAAATTCACCAGGTGTAGCTCGATGGTGGTAATGCTGCCTTGGCCATAAAGTGCTAGCCTCCAAGGCATAAGTGCAGCTACTGCTGTAGTGCCTGGAGGCAACTAATCTGTAGTACTGCTCCAAGTCCATGGGTGTAAGCTTTACACAATGAGCTTGTCTGGTGGAGTTGGCAACTCAGACCAGCATCAGTTGCTCCCTGGCCCATAACATAATGGAGATTTACATGGCCCTTGCATCGCAGAGAGTGCTGCCACACTGCACATAAATGTGCTAGAAACAAAGGGTATTTGTAGAGGTTAAAAACATGTTTGTTGTGCTGATACTTTGCTTCCAGATTCATAAAGATCAATGCCTTTGTGGTCTAATGGTGTGGAAACTCCCCTTAGGCCAGAGTTCATCGTTGCACTGCTTTTCTGTAACATCACCAAGATTGCATGGTTAAATCTGTCTGCTTTGCAATAGGTAAACAAGTTCATTCATGAAGTCACACACCTCTGCACCTAATTGCTCACCATACATACTGCTGAAATGGAGCAGCTTTTCCCATAGTAATGCATAAGATTAGCAATAATGTTACATTCTTTCCCTCTTTGGGAAGACCTGAACCCTGGCTCTTAACCTGTTTCTGGTCTGCAACAAAAGACTTTATATACAATTATGCTATTGTTCCTAAGGTAACTTAATCTTATGATCATAAATTATCGATCGAAACAACAAACATAAATCAATGATATAATAATGAAGAGTTTATTTATTCTTCATGTCACCCCAACATAACATTATCATTAAATATAGAAAGATCAACAAAAAACTATATAAAAGTAAAATGTTAAGCTCTATAGGGTCTCCTCATCCTAAAGATAAATTTAAGCCTTTTGCCTTAAAAGTTAAATTCAAAAATTTATTAACAGACAGTTGAGTTCTCATCAAGCCATTCATTCCAGCCACTAATTAAGAGACCAATGATCGTGGTATCTTTGCACAGTCAAAATACCATTGCTCTTTAAAAAAATTACTAAGTGAGCAGCCCAGACCTCAAAATATTTTCAAGAGGACATGCTTTTGATAAACAGGTGGAAATCAATTTTGCCTCATTCCTTATAATAAGTTAACAAAGATAAAATTTTCATACAATTAAATATACTAATTCTATCATTATTACAAAGATTTTGTATTTATTTTACTTGTCTCGATTTAGGTGGATTTAGAAATAAGTTATAGTCAATATGTCATAATTATTGTTAGGTTATTCATAGAAATGATATCTTAATTGTTTTCTAAGATATCTAGTTTCTTAAGAAAAAAATTAATTTTTTAAAGTTAGTTGTTTGCACTTAATTTTTTAAATGTAAATGTTAACTTATTTATTCTTTAAGGGATAAGCTTTAAAGTTATTAACCTATAAATTTCTTGTTTTGGAATATAATAGTAGCTATCTTCAAGATTATATTTCAGTTCATTATTTTATATTTAATTTTATAATTATTTTATGTTTTGTATTAAGATTTTTTATTTAATTTAAGAATCTTTGTAATAATGATAGATTTTTTTCAGTTTCTCTATTAACATAAAGCAGCTTGAGATGCAAAGCTCAGAGACCCCAGATTTACTCTACAATTCTTAGCCTATTATCTCATCCATCATTCCCTGTGCTACTACAAGAACTTGTGACCACCATAACTTCTACATCTACATCTACATTGATACTCCGCAAGCCACCCAACGGTGTGTGGCGGAGGGCACTTTACGTGCCACTGTCATTACCTCCCTTTCCTGTTCCAGTCGCGTATGGTTCGCGGGAAGAACGACTGTCTGAAAGCCTCCGTGCGCGCTCTAATCTCTCTAATTTTACATTCGTGATCTCCTCGGGAGGTATAAGTAGGGGGAAGCAATATATTAGATACCTCATCCAGAAACGCACCCTCTCGAAACCTGGACAGCAAGCTACACCGCGATGCAGAGCGCCTCTCTTGCAGAGTCTGCCACTTGAGTTTATTAAACATCTCCGTAACGCTATCACGGTTACCAAATAACCCGGTGACGAAACGCGCCGCTCTTCTTTGGATCTTTTCTATCTCCTCCGTCAACCCGACCTGGTACGGATCCCACACTGATGAGCAATACTCAAGTATAGGTCGAACGAGTGTTTTGTAAGCCACCTCCTTTGTTGATGGACTACATTTTCTAAGCACTCTCCCAATGAATCTCAACCTGGTACCCGCCTTACCAGCAATTAATTTTATATGATCATTCCACTTCAAATCGTTCCGTACGCATACTCCCAGATATTTTACAGAAGTAACTGCTACCAGTGTTTGTTCCGCTATCATATAATCATACAATAAAGGATCCTTCTTTCTATGTATTCGCAATACATTACATTTGTCTATGTTAAGGGTCAGTTGCCACTCCCTGCACCAAGTGCCTATCCGCTGCAGATCTTCCTGTATTTCGCTACAATTTTCTAATGCAGCAACTTCTCTGTATACTACAGCATCATCCGCGAAAAGCCGCATGGAACTTCCGACACTATCTACTAAGTCATTTATATATATTGTGAAAAGCAATGGTCCCATAACACTCCCCTGTGGCACGCCAGAGGTTACTTTAACGTCTGTAGACGCCTCTCCATTGATAACAACATGCTGTGTTCTGTTTGCTAAAAACTCTTCAATCCAGCCACACAGCTGGTCTGATATTCCGTAGGCTCTTACTTTGTTTATCAGGCGACAGTGCGGAACTGTATCGAACGCCTTCCGGAAGTCAAGAAAAATAGCATCTACCTGGGAGCCTGTATCTAATATTTTCTGGGTCTCATGAACAAATAAGGCGAGTTGGGTCTCACACGATCGCTGTTTCCGGAATCCATGTTGATTCCTACATAGTAGATTCTGGGTTTCCAGAAATGACGTGATACGCGAGCAAAAAACATGTTCTAAAATTCTACAAGAGATCGACGTAAGAGATATAGGTCTATAGTTTTGCGCATCTGCTCGACGACCCTTCTTGAAGACTGGGACTATCTGTGCTCTTTTCCAATCATTTGGAACCCTCCGTTCCTCTAGAGACTTGCGGTACACGGCTGTTAGAAGGGGGGCAAGTTCTTTCGCGTACTCTGTGTAGAATCGAATTGGTATCCCGTCAGGTCCAGTGGACTTTCCTCTATTGAGTGATTCCAGTTGCTTTTCTATTCCTTGGACACTTATTTCGATGTCAGCCATTTTTTCGTTTGTGCGAGGATTTAGAGAAGGAACTGCAGTGCGGTCTTCCTCTGTGAAACAGCTTTGGAAAAAGGTGTTTAGTATTTCAGCTTTACGCGTGTCATCCTCTGTTTCAATGCCATCATCATCCCGTAGTGTCTGGATATGCTGTTTCGAGCCACTTACTGATTTAACGTAAGACCAGAACTTCCTAGGATTTTCTGTCAAGTCGGTACATAGGATTTTACTTTCGAATTCAATGAACGCTTCACGCATAGCCCTCCTTACGCTAACTTTGACATCGTTTAGCTTCTGTTTGTCTGAGAGGTTTTGGCTGTGTTTAAACTTGGAGTGGAGCTCTCTTTGCTTTCGCAGTAGTTTCCTAACTTTGTTGTTGTACCACGGTGGGTTTTTCCCGTCCCTCACAGTTTTACTCGGCACGTACCTGTCTAAAACGCATTTTACGATTGCCTTGAACTTTTTCCATAAACACTCAACATTGTCAGTGTCGGAACAGAAATTTTCGTTTTGATCTGTTAGGTAGTCTGAAATCTGCCTTCTATTACTCTTGCTAAACAGATAAACCTTCCTCCCTTTTTTTATATTCCTATTAACTTCCATATTCAGGGATGCTGCAACGGCCTTATGATCACTGATTCCCTGTTCTGTACATACAGAGTCGAAAAGTTCGGGTCTGTTTGTTATCAGTAGGTCCAAGATGTTATCTCCACGAGTCGGTTCTCTGTTTAATTGCTCGAGGTAATTTTCGGATAGTGCACTCAGTATAATGTCACTCGATGCTCTGTCCCTACCACCCGTCCTAAACATCTGAGTGTCCCAGTCTATATCTGGTAAATTGAAATCTCCACCTAAGACTATAACATGCTGAGAAAATTTATGTGAAATGTATTCCAAATTTTCTCTCAGTTGTTCTGCCACTAATGCTGCTGAGTCGGGAGGTCGGTAAAAGGAGCCAATTATTAACCTAGTTCGGTTGTTTAGTGTAACCTCCACCCATAATAATTCACAGGAACTATCCACTTCTACTTCACTACAGGATAAACTACTACTAACAGCGACGAACACTCCACCACTGGTTGCATGCAATCTATCCTTTCTAAACACCGTCTGTACCTTTGTAAAAATTTCGGCAGAATTTATCTCTGGCTTAAGCCAGCTTTCTGTACCTATAACGATTTCAGCTTCGGTGCTTTCTATCAGCGCTTGAAGTTCCGGTACTTTACCAACGCAGCTTCGACAGTTGACAATTACAATACCGATTGCTGCTTGTTCCCCGCATGTCCTGACTTTGCCCCACACCCGTTGAGGCTGTTGCCCTTTCTGTACTTGCCCAAGGCCATCTAACCTAAAAAACCGCCCAGCCCACGCCACACAACCCCTGCTACCCGTGTAGCCGCTTGTTGCGTGTAGTGGACTCCTGACCTATCCAGCGGAACCCGAAACCCCACCACCCTATGGCGCAAGTCGAGGAATCTGCAGCCCACACGGTCGCAGAACCGTCTCAGCCTCTGATTCAGACCCTCCACTCGGCTCTGTACCAAAGGTCCGCAGTCAGTCCTGTCGACGATGCTGCAGATGGTGAGCTCTGCTTTCATCCCACTAGCGAGACTGGCAGTCTTCACCAAATCAGATAGCCGCCGGAAGCCAGAGAGGATTTCCTCCGATTCATAGCGACACACATCATTGGTGCCGACATGAGCGACCACCTGCAGATGGGTGCACCCTGTACCCTCCATGGCATCCGGAAGGACCCTTTCCACATCTGGAATGACTCCCCCCGGTATGCACACGGAGTGCACATTGGTTTTCTTCCCCTCTCTTGCTGCCATTTCCCTAAGGGGCCCCATTACGCGCCTGACGTTGGAGCTCCCAACTACCAGTAAGCCCACCCTCTGCGACTGCCCGGATCTTGCAGACTGAGGGGCAACCTCTGGAACAGGACAAGCAGCCATGTCAGGCCGAAGATCAGTATCAGCCTGAGACAGAGCCTGAAACCGGTTCGTCAGACAAACTGGAGAGGCTTTCCGTTCAGCCCTCCGGAATGTCTTTCGCCCCCTGCCACACCTTGAAACGACCTTGCTGATTTATTGGTTAATTTTCTTTAAATTTTGTTAAACGGAACATAGATCCAACAATCTGAAAGATATGGCACTTAAATCTAGTGCACTACTGCTCCTGTAGACTCCATGAAACTTGGCGTCAGGGCGACAAGCACACCTACAGTTGTGCACATTTTAAGGAGCTTTTACACATGCGCAACTCATGTCACATAATTGCCTTACAGGCCAAATCCATAAGGATTTGATAGACAATATGCACGGTTCATGATCTGCACAGCTAGCCCTTGCCACTCAACTAGAAGTTTACATCAGTGCCAACAGGTTCAAATGGCTCTGAGCACTATGGGACTTAACTTCTGAGGTCATCAGTCCCCTAGAACTTAGAACTACTTAAACCTAACTAACCTAAGGACATCACACACATCCATGCCTGAGGCAGGATTCGAACCTGTGACCGTAGCGGTCGCGTGGTTCCAGACTATAGTGCCTGGAACCGCTCGGCCACCTTGGCCGGCTAGTGCCACCAGGTGGTAGCATACTGTGGCAGACTTTTATCCCCGTTTGCTTGGTATAAATCCTGCTAGATGATAGCACACTCCTCAGATATGCTAATCCATTCGCTCTACAGTAAAATTAGCTTGGAAGTCAATATATGTTAAAGTTGTACTGACAGAAAACCTATTTTGTGGGTTTCTGAATGAGTTATAGAGTATTAAGTTATTAGTTTTATCATACAGTAATCCATTAGAGGTGGTGAGAATCATAAGGATCTAAAGTACATCACTATTGATTGTGAGATTGTAGCATTTATTCACGCTTTTGATATCTGTTGAGCTTATGGTGAGTCAGGTTTATCCATACTGTAGGCCCATGTTGTACATATCAAAATTCATCAAAAGCTGTATCATTGGCTTCTCTAATATTCACTTGAATGCAGGATTGATAGCAGTGTGCTTTAGGCCCTTATGGATCACAGCACCTCATTTGCACTCTAGTCAAGTGATGTTACTACTTGAGTTAAATCATTTCCACAAACAACAATTTGTGTTTGGGGTTGGTTGTTTACTGTGTGGAAATTGGCTTTCGTGTGCAGTGTAAACATGAACTGTTTTGAAGTTATTTACAAAACTAATAGAAAAGTAAAGCTATGAGGCAGTGTCATGAGTTATGCTTTTGTAGCTCAGTTGGTTGAGGACTTGCCTGTGAAAGGCAAAGGTCCCGAGTTTGAGTCTCAGTCCAATACGCAGCTTTAATCTGCCAAGAAGTTTCATATCAGTGCAAACTCCAATACCTAGGTATTACAACTACAGAAACTTAAATTAGAAGGAACACACAGAAAATGTTGTGGGGATGGCTAACCAAAGACTGTATTTTATTGGCAGGACACTTAGAAAATGTAACAGACCTACTAAGAAGACTGCCTACACTATGCTTGTCCGTCCTCTTGTAGAATACTGCTTCGCAGTGTGGGATCCTGACAGTGTACATCAAAAAAGTTCAAAGAAATGCAGCACGTTTTGTATTATCGCAAAATATGGGAGAGAGTGTCACAGAAATGATACAGGATTTGGGCTAGACATGATTAAAAGAAAGGCATTTTTCATTGCGACGGAATCTTCTCACGAAATTCCAATCACCAACTTTCTCCTCCAAATGCGAAAATATTTTGTTGACACCAACCTACATAGGGAGGAATGATCACAGAAATAAAATAAGGGAAATCAGAGCTCTTGCGGAAAGATATAGGTGTTCATTCTTTCCGTGCACTATACCAGATTGGAATAATAGAGAATTGTGAAGGTGGTTCGATGAACCCTCTGCCAGGCACTTAAATGTGATTTGCAGAGTAGCCATGTAAATGTAGATAGATGTCCAGCTTAACTTAAATTTTCAGCTGCACACATCCTAACACAAAACATAAACTATTCTCTGCTACTTTCTTGGTCTTAATCCATACAGAACTTCACACACAGGTCATGCTAGGTTTTTGCACTTCCCCTACATCCTACATCCCACAGCTTCGCCATGGACTGATGACAACACTTGCATCAACACATGAGGAGTACCTTGAAATGGTTTCATGTGCCCAGTATGAACAATCATTGTGTGAGTTGGTAAGTGGAGTTTGACAATAACTGGTGACATTTTGACAATTAGCTAATATGACCCTTGCGATCTTGTTACAAACTTCTTGGTCTTACCCTACACCATGCAGAGGTTTGAAAACATTAACCACTGACTGACTTTATATACTGTGATAATTTGTCCACGTGATTTCCCAATTGCTCTTGCCATTACAGGGCTCTGATGCTTCCATTTTTCCCTTTCTGTTTTAGCAAAATTCTTGACGGACTCCACACCCTTGCCTATATTTCATTTTATCTTGTCAAGTGGTGACAGCACGCTCCTCCCATTAATTACCTCATAAGATGGCAGGCCTGTTCCAGAATGGTTCTTTGAAATGGGTATGGCCACAACAAATGATAGACATATGTCCCAGTCATTATGGTTTGAGTTCACATAATGACTCAGCATCATGCCAATAGTGTGGTGTATCCTCTCTGTCCTATCATTAGTCTGAGGGTACAGTGGACTAGTTCTTAGTTTTTTTAACTATTAGCAGATTACACAACTGCTTTAACAAATCCAACATAAAATTTATCTCTTGATCTGTATTTATTGTTTCTGACACTCCCAATTTGAACACCTAGCTGTTGACCAATGCTTGCACTAACATTGCTGCCTATTGGCAAGACATCCCAACCATTTTCATATATCAATAAAAATGGTCAACAACAGTCAACACAAACAAATTCCCTGCCAGAGCCTTGTTAAATGGTCCAACCCTGTCTATCCCAATCATTTGTAAATGTTCTTTGCTTTGAGTAACTTTTGCAAAGCTATTAACTTATGGCCAATATCTGCCTCTTGTGCACATTGTATACAACCTCTCACATACCAATCTACACCTTCTTTTCTTGACTTCCACCAGTTTCATTCTACCACTGTCCTACTCATTGTTATACAACCAATGTCTCCCAAAATAAGTGATCACATGCTTCCTCCAAAACTTCTTCTTTTAACTCTGCTGGCACAACTACCTGCAGTCCCAACAGTGTTGTCTTACACAACAACACGTGGCACACAGTGAATTGTGGCTGTGATGTGTACAGTTCACATTCTGTGTGAGCACATTGTGCTGCTTACCATTGTGTAAGGCCTTGACCCAGTGTCTGTGTCCCCACTGTGTTTCTTGTTAAACTATGGCTTTTGTACGTTTATTAGCAGGTTTGTATATGACTTCCTGCTCAAATTCACTGACTCTTAGAGTCCATCTGGTCAAGTCTACTTTAAAGGGCTTTTAGGTCCTGTAAACATTTAAGGGCTGTATGGTCAGATACTACTTTAAACATTTTTCCAAGCAACTAACACTGGTAAAAGATGATTCCATAAAATGTGAAATGTGTTTTATTCATCTCATAACGTACACATTTTCAGAACATATGTCTGATGTATAGGAGACATGTCAAGGTTACATTTAGTGTATTTAAAATTTTGTCACACTTACAATAATGCTTTGTGAAGTGTTTACTTCTTGCAATTTGACAAACTTACAGTATTTACATCTACTATAACTATCATAAATTTTTATTCCACTTTAGGGATCCAGCTCAAAGTATCACTTCGTCCTTCATGAAATCTTCCGCAGAGAAGTAGCATCGTTCAATTAGAAAATCATGTAACTTGCTTTTTAAAATATTTATCTTCATATTCATTATGTCGTACCCATTTATTGTGTTGTGAATTTTCATGGCTATATACTGAGGAGTCTGAGCACACAGTTTTAAGGGAGGAGAGGTGAGCATAAAGTTCTCTTTATGTCTTGTGTCACATGAGTATTCAAAACAATTTTTTTAATAGATCAGCTCTGCTGGGTAGGAAAAGAAACACCTCAAAGATGTATAAAGAGGGGACAGTTAATATTTTTAGGTCTTTAAATAATGGTCGACATGATGCTGTCAGCTGTGCAGAGCACATGTTATGAATGATTCTTTTTTTTTCAACTTTAAAATTCGTGTAACATTTCCTGAGTTTCCCCCAAAAATTATTCCATATCGAATAACCAATTTAAAGTAGCTGTAATATGCTATTTTCCTGATGGCCATATCAGTGGCACAGGCTAAAATTTCCATTGCAAATGCAAGGCTGTTTAATTTATTTCCTAGATATTCCATATGAGAATTCCAAATCAAAGTTCTGTCTAAGTTTATTCCCAGGAACCTGACTGAGTCAAGTTCTTCCATTTTTTGATAGTTGTGAGTGACACAGATTTCTTCAGGTTTTGAATGTTTGGTTTTAAAACTCATCATGTGTATTTTTGAAATGTTTAGCCGTAAGCCATTTTGACTGAACCATGTTTCCAGGTTACTTAATGTATTCATGACACTCTGTGGTATATTGTCAGAATTTTCAATTAGGCAGAAGTATTATCTGCAAACAAAGTTGAATGAGTATTTATATTGAGAGTCAAGTCATTTACATAGAACAGGAATAAAATGGGTTCCAGGACTGAGCCTTGATGAATACCTTGTGACACAGTTTTCCACTCGGAGAAGTGATCTGCTCCATTTGACGTGATTACTGCCCTTTGTTTCCTCTCCAAGAGATATGATTCAAACCATTTCAAAGCAACATCCCTTATTCCATACCTGTTGAGTTTGAAAAGCATCAGGGCATCTCTTTCTCTGTTGTGGAGTAGTTTTTCTTCACCCAATCATTTGCATAAAGCTGTATGCTAGATGCTCCACTCAATCTACTATTTGACTGAAAACATATTCCACAGCCTGATTAGAAGCATCGCACACTAAGACAAACTTTTTTTGTAGTCTGAGAAAATTAGTGCTGGGCTTGAATTTTTAATGGTCACATAAGTCACCCTGCCACATTTGCAAATCCTGTTCTGAATATTCTGTAATAACTTGCTAAACCCAAGAAAGACTGTAACTCCTTAGTATTACTAGGAACTGGAAATTCCCATTCTGCCTGTACCAACCTCGGATCAATCTTAATTCTATCACTGCTAATCACATGCCTCAGATACACTACTTCTTCTAGAACAAAGTGTCTTTTACCATGCTCAAAGTGAAATCTATGGTTGTAACCTTGTAAAAACCTCTCTCTAACATTGTGTACATTCTGCCATATATTTTGTGAGAACAATTATATCAACTAGATATACCAAAAACTGGTGAGATTTCAGTCCCCTCAGTACTTCAGCTAGCAAATGCTAAATTGTTGCTGGAACATTCTTCAGCCAAAATGGCATCCTATGAGACTGATAATGGCTCCAGGGGACTGAGAATGCTGTTTTTGTATGGTCCTTAGGGAATAGTTGTATCTGATGTTACCTGCTCCTCATATCCGTGGCAGAGAAGTACTTTCACTGCCCTAAGTTGTCAATAGCCTCCATGATATCTGGTATTGTATATGCATGGGTTATCATATAAATGTTAAAATACCTGTCACCACAGCGCAATCTATATCACTTAGTACCATCTGGTACCTTCGTTGGCACAACCATGATGGCTGCCTCCCATGGACTAGTGATTTCTCCTATCATGCTATCTGCTATTTGTTGAGTAATGAATTCTTGCAACACTCATTGCAAATACTGCAGTATGTGGTAAGGTTTATGATACAGAAGTGACTCATTCCCTGTAAGAGTACAAAACAGTGTTATTGGTGTAGGTGGTAAAGTCTCTAAAAGAAAAAACCAAATCGTCTAACTCAAACAACAATTTATCCATTTCAACGTGTCTCTACAATTAAGGTGCTCTGTTTTCTTGCCTAATACAGTTGTCTCAGAAGTTTGCATATTATATATGTGTACACTGACACAGTCCCTATCCACATCATCCAGGACTTCCAAATTAGCTACCAACATTCCTTTGGTCAGCTCTACTCCATCAGTGCCAAAATTATCAAAATTCACTGGAACTGCTTTCCTCTCTTTCCTCTCCCACATGCATGCAATGTTTCTCCATGCAAAGCAACATGGTATGTTCAATACATAATTTTCCGTAAGGCTATTCTGCTTCCATGTTTATCCAAACCAACTTCCTGGTACCTCTGTGGCACAATAGCATGCAAATAAACCCTTAGTGGTGTTGACTACAGCTCATGAGGTTCACCCTTTGAGACTGATGCACCTTGTGACAGTACTTCACTGGCGACAGCCTCTACTAGCTTGAACATTGCCCATCCAAGTTCAGTTACATTTCTCTAGGGTCAGTTTTGGGGCTTGCTGTGTGCGCAACATGTTTTCCAATCATGCAGCAGACCTGGGTTCAATTCCCAACTGGGTCGAAGATTTTCTCTGGTCATGGACTGGGTGTTGTGTTGTCCTCATCATCATCTCATCATCACCAAGATGCAAGTCATCCAACCTGGTGTCACCTGAAATAAGACTTGCAACCCGGCTTCCAAACTTCCCCAGGCGGAGCCTTCCAGCCAGCAATGTCACACAATCTCTTTTTGTTTGCCTGCTGCATTATCAGGAAGTCTAAACCTAAGATCATGCAGTAGCCTTCACTTACCCAGAACATGACATCTACATGTTGCTTAATACACTGTGCCCCATCCTGACTGATCTATTATTGCTTAACTGAGATACTCCACATCATTGTCTCCAACATCATGTAAATTACATCACTGAGGTTTCAATCATGGGTCTACTTCATGGTCAGTCAGTAGTTATGTGGAGGATGGTAAAGGGTAGGTGGCTGGGGAGACAAGGCGTGGGAGATCTGTTTCTGGACAAGGTGGGGAGGGTAATTTCACTCTGGGAAGGCCTCAGCAAGACCATCAGCATATTTGGAGAACTCTGGTCATCACTGCAGATGCTAAGACCATGGGTAGCAAGGCTGTAAGTAGAAACTTTTTGATGTGAAATGCATGCCAGTAGTCAAAATGAAGCTATTGTTGGTGATTGGTAGATCTGATGTGGATGGTGGTAATGATGTAGCCATCCAAAAGTTGGAGGTTAACACAACAAAGTTGGCTTGTTGGGCTGAGGAGGACCAGTGAATAGGGGAGAAGGTGTCAAGGCTCTAGAAGATTGTGAATGGGGTATCCTCACCTTCAGTTAAGATCATGAAGATATCATAATTGAATCAGAACCACTGAGTGATTTGAAATTCTGGATGACTATCAATGATTTCTCTAGATGAATCATTAGTAGGTTCAGATAGGATTGTGGTATATGGATGCCCATGGCTGTACTGTGGATTGGTTTGCTACCTTCAAAAAAGTAATTAAGGGTAAGTGAGTAGATAGTTGGTGATGGTGACCAAGCAGGAGGTTGTAGGTTTGGAGTCAGTCAGGCATTGGGAAAGGTAGTTATCAGTGGTGGCAAGGCCATGGGCATTAGGGATGTTGGTGTAGAGGAAGATGACAACAGTGGCAAGCTGTGTGCCATGTATTAATAGGACAGACACTGTAGACAGTTGCTAGAGGAAAAGGTTAGTGCTATTTATATGGGTGGGTTGGTACCAGAGAGTAGGCTGAAGGCATTAGTCCACAAGGGCATATATCCTCTCTATGGGGCCACAGTATCCATCCACGATAATACAATATATAAGGAAGTCTTAAAGAGAAGTCATTTAAATCTGAATTTGAAAATATGGTTATTGTTGTTAGCCTCGCATTTTATTTTGCTAGGTACATTTTGAAAGAGGTTTATAGCTCTGTATTCCACTTTTTTGTGTGCAAAAGTTAGTTTCACTTGAGCAAAATACAGATCACTTTTCCCTCTAGTGTTTGTTAATATTTCTATCATTCTCAAATCAAGAGCAGTACTGACATTTAATTTTGTCAAAGAATAATTGTACTGTTAAACTCTGGTTAATATTCTTCTCTGCTTAAACATGAGACTATAAAATGTACATGAGTAAGCTCCACACATAATTCTTATTACTATATTTCATGTATGAAATACGTTTGCCTAACTGAGGAGTTCCCCCAAATGCAAAGGAAGATGGCGGCGAGTGAAAGCCATAGTGATGTCTCAATAAATTTAAAATGTAGTAGTGATGTGTGTAAAATCTGTGTCAAGAAAGTGGAAAGAGGTATGCTGTGCATTGACTGCAAGGGCTGGTATCATGACAAATGTGTAAAAGTGGACCTGAAATATATAAAAGATGAACATGAGTGGACATGCTGTCAGTGCCTAGTAAGTGTCACGAAAAATGAAGTAATGGGCATGCTAATCTCAAAAGAAAAAATTATAAGTGTGTACACAGACGATCTGGAGACAATCAGTTCAAAACACAACAAACCTGAGAGGAAGTATCAAGAGCTGGATACAAAATATAATGCACTCTCTCAGGAACACCACCTATCACAAAAAATGTTAAAGTACTGACACCAGGCCTCTCCACATGCTTACATGAGGGTATGCATTCAAAACAATTGGTTTTTGCCAAAATAAAGCATGGTGCCAAGTTAAATGTAATTGTGGAAAATATTGCAACAGGCACAAGCCAACTAAAAAAAGATGATCGCATCATAATTATTGGCAGCGGAAGCAACGTATATACAAATGAAAGCAAGACTGCCCTATGATGTTTCCAAAACATATTACCAAAATGTTTAATTTGCGTATCATTATCACAACTGTTCCAGTGTGACATGATCTGCCACTTTGGTTGTGTGTACACAAAGAAGTGAAATGTACAATTCTGAGCTAAAAAAAATTGTGGGACAAATTTAACTACATACAATTGGTAGACCTTAGTGAAATGAACCATGATGACCACACAAACCATGGGCCTATACCTAAACAGAAAAGGAAAAGCCAAGCTAGTTTCTCAGTTAAGCGAACTGTTTGACAAACCTAGCAAAGAAGATGATCCTATTGCCCTAGATGATAAGCAAGTAGTTTTTTTTAGAATAAAGGACCATCACACCAATGTCCAAGGAAGTAGTATTTTCAGCATCAACAGCAAAAGCAGTGCAAACATCAGCTGCAGATCTCCTGGAAGCAGCAGCAGCACCTGGAACCATGTTAAGAAACACCAAGAACAGGAAGCCCTCACAAAAGGACCAAACTTTTTGATACTCAGAGCTTGCCAAAAAAACAGTATAACAAGTAGAGCAACAGATTCAAAGAAATTCAATTTAAAAATACTGCATCAAAATGTTGAATATGCATACAAAAAATCAGAAGAATTAGAAGTGTTATTATCTGCTGAAGTTGCCAACATTTTGTAATGACTGAGTGGAATTTAAAGTAGAATGAATTAAAGGTCTTCAATCTAATGGAATATAAAAATGTAGCATATTACTGCAGAACTGTACATAATAGTGGAGGAGCTGCAATATATGTAGACAGCAAAATAGGGAATTGCACTCCAGAGAAGATCACAAACTGTACAGAGTTTTGCTTTGAATCAGAAGCAGTACATACAAAGTTCATGGGAGAAAAATGAAAAATGCCTTGTGAAAGGAATATACTGATCACCTAGCTCATGCATTGAACGATTTTTACTGGAAACTGATGGCTACTGCATAAAGTCACAAAGCAATACACTTATGTAATAATAGCTGGTGACTTAAATATAGATATGCTTAAAGTCAGTGACTACACAAGAAGTTTTGAAGACTTTATAAGGTTTCATGTAACAAATCCAGCAAGACATACAGAAATGTCAAGCACATTAATAGTGCATGTCAAATATACCTACACACAGACAAAAAGTTCAGGTTATAAATACTGTTGTTGCAGACCATTTGGACAAACAAATGAACTGTGAGATCACATAAAAACTGAAGAAAATGTAGTGGCTAAATTTAGACAAACTAAGCTTAGAAATCTGAACAGACTAGAATTTTTGCTAAAAGAAGAAAAGTGAGACAATATGTACATAGAGGACAGTTTGGAAAAGAGCTGGGAATCTTTTTGTGGTGTATTAAGAAACCACGTAGATGTAGCCTGTCCTAAAATATGCAGAACTATTAGGGGTAAATCAAACAAAAAAATGATTCACCACAGAAGCTAAAAAAGCAAGAGAAGAACTGATTGAATCTTTGAAACATATCAGTAAGGAAAAGGTCTGATCAGTCATGAAGCTTACAAGTGTAAGAAGAAAGCATACACTAGGATGATAAGAGCATAAAGGAACTGAGCACTTTCAAAAGAAAACTAAGGGAACACCTCATCTGTGGATGCTGTTATAAGATGAAACAGTACTTGTTGGAAAACCTGTTTTATAAATGTATGTTGGAATGTCAAATTTTCCTGAAAGAAGGAAAAGGAAAACAAAGTGTAGTGCTGAAAATACAGTAGAAACATACAGACTAAGATGTCGTGTTGTAGTAATGTATAAATGTCCTAATATTTCTATGCAGTGAGTTTAACATAGAAGAACTAAAAAAAAGTCTTCAATTCTTCAAAATGTATTATTTATTATTATTTGTAGTATGACAACAAATTAGGTTGCAGACTTTCCCTATGTGTGCTACACTGATGCATAAATCAGTGCAGGCTATCATATATCACTGAGTAAAAATATTATCAGTAAACATTACTACATAATATTTCTTGTATCAAATGACAAATTTCCAAGAACTTTGTTTATTTCTGTATAAAGTTGCAACATAAGATGTCTAAAATCACTGTAAAACTGATCAATGGACAATAGAATGAACTTTAACTATAACTACTGTGTTAACTCATATGCCATCAACAGATGAAAATATGCAAAGTATGTTAACTTACTGATTTCTGAGGCTGTAAATTTGAAAATTATTCATATGCTAAAAGTAGATGAACTAAAAAATTGTAGCAGAATTTTTATATGGTTTTTCTAGATTGAGCTTTAATCAATACACACACTGAAGAACATAGAAGTTTCTACTTTTTCTGTTGTTTGTTGTTGGTACAGTACACCAGCTGAGTAGGTGCACTATTTTTACAGTATACACCTGGTCAAATTTTACTTTTCCATAGTTTAGAAAACTATTTACTATTTTTCAGTGACACATCTTTAGAACAAAAGGGTGTTCATGATAAAATCCAGCAGCATCTACATCTACATCTACACGATTACTCTGCAATTCACATTTAAGTGCTTGGCAGAGGGTTCATCGAACCACAATCATACTATCTCTCTACGATTCCACTCCTGAACAGCGTGCGGGAAAAACGAACACCTAAACCTTTCTGTTCGAGCTCTGATTTCTCTTATTTTATTTTGATGATCATTCCTACCTATGTAGGTTGGGCTCAACAAAATATTTTCGCATTTGGAAGAGAAAGTTGGTGACTGAAATTTCGTAAATAGATCTCGCCGCGACGAAAAACGTCTTTGCTTTAATGACTTCCATCCCAATTCGCGTATCATATCTGCCACACTCTCTCCCCTATTACGTGATAATACAAAACGAGCAGCCCTTTTTTGCACCCTTTCGATGTCCTCCGTCAATCCCACCTGGTAAGGATCCCACACCGTGCAGCAATATTCTAACAGAGGACGAACGAGTGTAGTGTAAGCTGTCTCTTTAGTGGACTTGTTGCATCTTCTAAGTGTCCTGCCAATGAAACGCAACCTTTGGCTCGCCTTCCCCACAATATTATCTATGTGGTCTTTCCAACTGAAGTTGTTCGTAATTTTAACACCCAGGTACTTAGTTGAATTGACAGCCTTGAGAATTGTACTATTTATCGAGTAATCGAATTCCAACAGATTTCTTTTGGAACTCATGTGGATCACCTCACACTTTTCGTTATTTAGCGTCAACTGCCACCTGCCACACCATACAGCAATCTTTTCTAAATCGCTTTGCAACTGATACTGGTCTTCGGATGACCTTACTAAACGGTAAATTACAGCATCATCTGCGAACAACCTAAGAGAACTGCTCAGATTGTCACCCAGGTCATTTATATAGATCAGGAACAGCAGAGGTCCCAGGACGCTTCCCTGGGGAGCACCTGATATCACTTCAGTTTTATTCGATGATTTGCCATCTGTTACTACGAACTGCAACCTTCTTGACAGGAAATCATGAATCCAGTCGCACAACTGAGACGATACCCCATAGGCCCACAGCTTGATTAGAAGTCGCTTGTGAGGAACGGTGTCAAAAGCTTTCCGGAAGTCTATAAATACGGAATCAACTTGAGATCCCCCATCGATAGCGGCCATTACTTCATGCGAATAAAGAGCTAGCTGCGTTGCACAAGAACGATGTTTTCTGAAACAATAGATCATTCCCTTTGAGGTGATTCATAATGTTTGAATACATTATATACTCCAAAACCCTACTGCAAACCGACGTCAATGATATAGGTCTGTAGTTAGATGGATTACTCCTACTACCCTTCTTAAACACTGGTGCGACCTGCGCAATTTTCCAATCTGTAGGTACAGATCTATCGGTGAGCGAGCGGTTGTATACGATTGCTAAGTAGGGAGCTATTGTATCAGCTTAATCTGAAAGGAACCTAATCGGTATACAATCTGGACCTGAAGACTTGCCCGTATCAAGCGATTTGAGTTGCTTCGCAACCCCTAAGGTATCTACTTCTAAGAAACTCATGCTAGCAGCTGTTTGTGTTTCAAATTCTGGAATGTTCCATTCGTCTTCCCTGGTGAAGGAATTTCGGAAAACTGTGTTCAATAACTCCACTTTAGCAGCACAGTCGTCGGTAACAGTACCATCGGCACTGCGCAGCGAAGGTATTGACTGCGTCTTGCTGCTTGTGTACTTTACATACGACCTGAATTTCTTCAGATTTTCTACCAAATTTCGAGACAGTGTTTCGTTGTGGAACCTATTAAAGGCATCTCGCATTGAAGTCTGTGCAAAATTTCGCGCGTCTGTAAATTTTAGCCAATCTTCGGGATTTCGCTATCTTCTGATCTTCGCATGCTTTTTCCGTTGCCTCTGCAACAGCGTTCGGACCTGTTTTGGGTACCACGGGGGATCAATTCCGTCTCTTACCAATGTATGAGGTATGAATCTCTCAATTGCTGTTGCTACTATATCTTTGAATTTGAGACATATCTCGTCTACATTTGCATAGTCAGTTCGGAAGGAATGGAGATTGTCTCTTAGGAAGGCTTCTAGTGACACTTTATCCGCTTTTTTAAATAAAATTATTTTGCGTTTGACGAGCATTACCACTGTAATTTCTTCCCAAGTTGTTGTGGTGTAGCTCTGTGCATAAATGGAACTTCCTAATGTAACTTTCTGTATCTTGGTTCTTAAACAGAAACCAAATTCTACATAAGCTGAACCAAGTGTACCATAAACATGCATGGTTTCTAATTATATAGTGAAAAGGAAAGTTGCTACTCACCATATAGCAGAGATGCTGAGTTGCAGATAGGCACAACAAAAAGACTGTCACAAATAAAGCTTTTGGCCAGTAAGGCCTTCGTCAACAATAGACAGCACAGCACACACACACACACACACACACACACACACACACACACACACACACGCAAATGCAACTCAACTCACACACACAACTGCAGTTTGAGGCAACTGAAACCACACTGCAAGTAGCAGCACCAGTGCATAATGGGAGTGGCAACTGGGTGGAGGTAAGGAGGAGACTGGGGCAGGAAGGGGGTGTGATAGTATCCTAGGGGTGGCGGACAGTGAAGTGCTGCAGGTTAGATGGTGGTCAGGGGAGTGGTGGGGAGAGGGAAATGCGGAAAAGGAGAAAAGTAAAAAGACTGGGTGTGATTGTGGAATGATGGCTGTGTAGTGCTGGAATGGGAACAGGGAAGGATCTGCATGGGTGAGGACAGTGACTAATGAAGGTGGTCCACTTGTTTCTTGGCCACAGTTTGTTGGTGGCCATTCATGCGGACAGACAACTTGTTTGTAGTCATGTCCACATAGAGTGCAGCACAGATAGAATGCTGCTTAGCTTGTAGATCACATAACTAGTTTCACAGGTAGCCCCTCCTTTGATGGGATAGGTGATGTTTGTGACTGGACTAGAGTAGGTGGTGGTGGGAGGATATATGGGACAGGTCTTGCGTCTAGGTCTATTACAGGGGTATGAGCCATGAGATAAAGGGTTGGAAGCAGGCAGAAGTTGTGTAAGGATAGACGAGTATATTGTGTAGGTTTGGTGGATGGTGAAATACCACTGTGTGTGTGTGTGTGGGAGGGGAGAAGAATAGTGGGCAGGATATTTCTCATTTCAGGGCACAGTGAGAGGTAGTCAAAACACTGGCAGAGAATGTAATTCAGTTTCTACAGTCCTGGGTGGTAGTGACTTATGAGGGGAATACTCCTCTGTGGCCAGACAATGGTGGGAGACTGGAAAGATAAGGTGTGGGAGATTTGTTTTGTACAAGGTTGGGAGGATAATTACAGTCTGTGGAGGCCTCAGTGAGACCCTCAGCATATTCTGAGAGGGGCCACTCATCGCTACAGATGTGACGACCACAGATGGCTACGCTGTCCAGAAGGGCTTCTTGGTATGCAACAGGTGGGAGCTGTCAAAGTGGAGGTATTGCTGGTGGTTAGTAGGTTTGAAAAGGACAAAGGTACTGATGTAGCCATCTTTGAGATGGAGGTCAACATCTACGAAGTTGACTTGTTGGTTTGAGCAGGAGCCGGTCAAGCAAAAGTTGTTGAGGTTCTGGAGGAATGTGGGTAGGGTGTCCTCACCCTCGATCCAGATCGCAAAGATGTGATCAGTGAACCTGAACCAAGCATGTGGTTTAGGATTCTGGGTTTTTATGAAGGATTCCTCTAGATGGCCCATGAATAGGTTGGCATAGGATGGTGCCATGCAGGTGCGCATAGCCATGCCCCAGATTTGTTTGTAGGTAATGTCTTCAAAGGAGAAGTAATTGTGGGTAAGCATATAGTTGGTCATGTTGCCTAGGAAGGAGGTCGTTGGTTTGGAATCTGTCGGGCATTGGGAAAGGTAGTGTTCAACAGTGGTAAGGTCATGGGCATTAGGAATGTTAGTGGAAAGGGAGGTACCATGAATAGTAATGAGCAGGGCACCATATGGTAAAGCGACAGGAACTGTGGAGAGTCGGTGGAGGAAATGGTTGGTATGTTTTATATAGGAGGGTAGGTTCCAGGTAATAGTTTGAAGGAGTTGGTCCATGAGAGCAGAGATTCTCTCAGTGGGGGCACAGTAACTGACCACAATGGGGCATCCTGGGTGGTTAGGTTATGGACCTTAGGAAGCATGTAGTAGGTAGGAATGTGGGGAGTGGTAGGGGTGAGTAGAGAGATGGACTCCAGGGAGCGATTCTTGGATGGGACTAAGGATTTGAGCAGTGAATGGAGATCCTGCTGGATTTCTGGAATGGGGTCACTGTGGCAAGGTTTGTAGGTGGAAGTATCTGACAGTCGGCAAAGTCCTTCTGCCAGGTAATCCACCTACAAAAGTTGCCATAGTGACCCCATTCCAGAAATCCAGCAGGATCTCCAGTCACTACACAAATTCTTAGACCCATCCTGGAATCTCTCCCTAGAGTCCAACTATCTACTCTCCCCTTCCACTCCCCGCATTCCAATCTTCTACATGCTTCCTAAAGTCCATAACCTAACCACCCAGGATACTCCATTGTGGCTGATTACTGTGCCCTACTGAGAGAACCTCTGCTCTCATAGACCAACACCTTCAACCTATTACCCAGAACCAACCCTCCTATGTAAAAGATACAAACCATTTCCTCTACCAACTATCCACAGTTCCTTTCCCTTAGCCACATGGTGCCCTGCTCATCACTATTGATGGTACCTCCCCTTACACTAACATTCCTAATGCCCATGTCCTTACCACTATTGAACACTACCTTTCCCAATCCCCAATGGATTCCAAACCAACAACCTTCTTCCTAATTGCCATGACCAGCTATATGCTTACCCACAATTACTTTTACTTTGAAGGCATTATCTACAAGCAAATCTTCATACAGCTATGGACACCTGCATGGCACCATCCTATGCCAACCTATTCATGGGCCATGTAGAGGAATCATTCCTCGAAACCAATAATTCTAAATCACTCACCTGGTTCAGATTCATTGCTGACATCTTTGCGATCTAGATTGTGGGGGAGGACACCATATCCACATTCCCCCAGAACCTCAACAACTTTTGCTGCACCTGGTCCTACTCTACCCAACAAGTAATCTTCCTAGATGTTGACCTCCACCTCAAAGATGGCTACATCAGTACCTCTGTCTGCATCAAACCTACTAACCACCAGCAATACCTCCACTTTGACAGCTCCCACCTGTTCCACACCAAGAAGGCCCTTCCATACAGTGTAACCACCCATGGTCATCACATCTCCAGTGACGAGCGGTCCCTCTTTAAATATACTGAGGGTCTCACAGAAGCCTTCACAGACTGTAATTATCCACCCAACTTTGTAGAAAAAAAATCCCCCATGCCTTATCTTTCCAATCTCCCATCACTTCCCAATGTTCCACCGTCCGGCCACAGTGGAGCATTCCGCTTGTAACTCATTACCACTCAGGACTGGAGCAACTGACTTACATTCTTCACCAGGGTTTTGACTACCTGTCATCATGCCCTGAAATGAGAAATATCCCACCCACTATTCTTCTCAACCCTCCCACATGAGTTTCTGCTGTCCAGCAAACCTACACAATATACTTGTCCATCCATACACAACCCCTGCTTCCAACCCCTTACATTATTGCTCATACCCCTGTAATACACCTAGATTCTAGACCTGCCCCATACATCCTTGTACCACCACCTACTCCAATCTGGTCAAAAACATCACCCATCTCATCAAAGGCGGGGCTACCTGTGAAACCAGTCATGTGATCTACAAGCTAAGCTGCAGCCACTGTGCTGCATTCTATGTGGGCATGACAACCAACAAGCTGTCTGTCCACATGAATGGCCACCAACAGGCTGTGACCAAGAAACAAGTGGACCACCCTGTTGTTGAGCACACTGCCAAACATGACATCCTTCATGTCAGTGACTGCTTCACAGCATACGGATCCTTCCCACTAACACCAGCTTTTCTGAATTGTGCAGATGGGGACTTTCCCTGCAATACATCCTACTTCTCGCCATTACCCTCCTGTCCTCAACCTTCATTATTCACTGTCCTCACCCATCCAGCTCCTTCCCTGTTCCCATTCCAGCACTACACAGCCATCATTCCACCATCACACCCAGTCTTTTTACTTCTCTCCTTTTCCACTATTTCCCCCTCCCCACCTCTCCCCTGTCCATCGTCTAAACTGCAACACTTCACTGTCCGCCACCCCTACCATACTATCCCTCCACCTCCCCACCCCAGCCTCCTCCTTACCCCCACCCAGTCACCACTCCCATTACGCACTGCTGCTGCTGCTCGCAGTGTGGTTTCAGTTGCCTCAAACTGCAGTTGTGTGTGTGTGAGTTGAGTTGCATTTGTGTGTGTGTGTGTGTGTGTGTGTGTGTGTGTGTTGTCTATTGTTGATGAAGGCCTTACTGGCTGAAAGCTTTAGTTTTGACAATCTCTTTGCTGTGCCTATCTGTGACTCAGCATCTCTGCTATATGGTGAGTAGCAACTTTTCTTTTTATTACATTGTTACATTCCATCCTGGATTTTCCAAGATCTCTAATTAAATGCTATGTTTGGCACAATTAAACATCTACGATAGGTCACAAAAGAGGTCAACTGGTGAAAATCTACCATTTAACAATATTGTTATGCGCATTGTGCATGTATAAACAGCTATCTCACTGAAACACTGTATTGTGGTAATCAGTTAAATCGGTTACATATTGTCATTTATCAACACCTCTGTGTGTGTATGTGTGTGTGTGTGTGTGTGTGTGTGTGTGTGTGTGTGTGTGTGGGTGGGTGGGTGGGTGGGTGGGTGGGCGGGTGGGTGGGTGGGTCCGTGGGTGGGTATGTGTGTAAGCAACAAAAGTCATTTTTATAAGCATGCAATTACATACAGAATATGACATTGATATAAACATATATATCTATAGAGGAAAGAATATTAAAGATGTAGACCAAAGAGTGTATAAATGTTCTATTTTCATCAAACCATTTTATATGCTGGCTTGACAAACTGTGTGTGTATATATACAAGCAAATGGTGTTGAAGATAAATAAGGACTAATACAGAACGTACATCAGTGATCCAAAATATTATGTCCACTGCCTGTTGCAAGATTGAGTGACACTTGATTTTCATAGTGGGCACATGTTGTGGTACAGGAAGCATATAAGCAGAGCAAAGAAATATGGGGGATCATACAATTTGCAACTGGGGAACACCACTGACATAAGAAACTTTAACTAATAGCAGATTGTTATGGCTTGGCACCTGAGTATGAACATTTGTGAAATGGTGACAGTGGTCATAATGTGTACTATTGTCATGAACATCTATGGAAAGAAGATGAAGAACTGTGAAACCACAAGTAGACAATTAAGCATTGGATGTCCAGGCCTCATCATTGAATTTAGAGGTCAGAGGCTTGTCCACTCTGTAAAGCAGGACAGGTAGCAATCTGCAGCAGATATGGCAACAGAGTGCAACGATGATACAGGACCAAGTGTTTGATAACACACCATTCAGTGTATGTTGTTGAACACGGGACTCTGCAGCAGTCCACCCATATGTGTTCCCATTTTGACCCAATGACATCATCAATTATAATCACAGTGGCCACAGGATCAATTGAGGTTATACACTGGTTCAATGGAAACATATTTCCTGGTGTGATGAATCACTATCTTTTTACACCAGGTCAGTGGTCATGTCTGGATACTTCATCATCTAGACAAGTGGCTGCTCAAAACATTTAACACTAACATACATAGGCAGCTATGGGCAGTATTGTACTATAGGAAACATTCACGTAGGCTACCATGAGCCCTATGGTAGTAATACAAGGCACCATTCTCCATGAAAACTGTGGACAATGTGAACATCATTGTGGGCACCCTGCATCCTTTCATGTCTTCCCTGATGGTGATGGCATCTTCTAGCAAGATAACAGCCCATTTCCAAAGGCAGAATGGTGCTACAGTGATTTTAGTAAAATAATAGTGAACTCACATTGATGTCTTGGCCACCAAATTCCCGTAATTTGAACCTGAGACACTATCACACATCAGCTCCATTTCCACAAAGCACCGGTTCATAATTTACAAGAACTTTGTGAGCTGTATACAGTCATGTGATGCAAAGTAATTCTGGAAACATACCAAGAATTTGTCAAATCCATGCCATGCAGAATTGCTGCTATGTTGTGTTTCAGAGGTGGGCTGACATACTATTAAGCAGGTGATCATAATGTTTTGGCTTCTCAGTGTATAAACATTCATGTAGACACCTTTGAAATGCATCGCAGTGCATACACCCTATTGACATCAAAGTAGTGTGTCATGTTTTAACTTGAATAGTGTGAAAGATCAATCTTAGTCTCAGCTGACAAGACCAGCTCACTCAATTTAAGCCTCAGAATTATGGCTGCTTGTTGAGCACTACCTCAACACCCTACACCTACTGAAACAGAATCAGTGAAGTGAGAACTTCAGAAAAATGGACTAACAATGTAAGTAAAAGGATAAATTGCTACTCACCATAAAGATGACAGATTGAGTTGCAGACAGGCACAATGGAAATGCTGTTACACGTTTAGATTTCATCCAAAGCTTTCTTCAGAAAAGAAAACACACACATTCATTCACCCAAGCGAGCACACCTCATGCAACAGCTTGCTGAGCTGCTGTAGATGGCAGTCATGTGTGCATAAGGTGTGCTTGCTTGTTGATATTCCAACCTGAAGTTCCCATTGTTTGAAAAATGAACTAACAAAGGCGAAACAAATGTATTCACAGAAGAAGATTTTCAGCTAAACACAAAAATTTTGTGTGCAGTTTCTTTGATTAAGACTAGTAAATTTAAACCAGAAAATTATTTATATTTCTTTTGAGTTTGGTTTTCGTCAATTATCTTACATGCACATCATGACAGTACCAGATATGTTATGCACATCCTATTTTTTTGTTTTATAGTCAGTCTCAAACTCAAAATATCTGCTACGAATATTTTTAAAAGTAAAATATAAAACTTACAGATACGTTATCTTTCTTTCAGAAACAGTTAACTATTTTCAATCAAAAACATAGATTTCATTGTGTGTTTAATTACTGTAACTCTTTCATGAGCTCAGCTGACTGATTGGTACTGTTTCACAAACTTTTTAAAATGTTTATGCTGCAATAATGTCGTGGAAATGTTCTCTTACAGCAAGAAGAAGAAAAAGTAAAGTTACAGGAACTGATTGTAAATAAGAAGGATAATAAAAATGAAGGGATAAGCAAACTTCCAATGAAAGATGAGGACCAAGAGTTGTTATCTGCTTCTGAAAATCCCTGTCTCAGTTTTGTAAGTCATTCTAAAAATATTTTCAATTGGTCATTGATGTGTTCAGCTAATACTAAGCTTTACCTTCCTCAAATTATCACTTTATCCCTATAAATTCTTCCACCGAATAGCAGCATTTCTCCCACAGAAGCACTTGCAACATAATTTTTAGAGACTCTGGCTTCATATTAAGTATGTTTGTGTCTGTTAATCTATTATATATTTTCAACCCCAAGTATTTTGGAGACTGCATATATTTTCAAAAGGTCTGTGGGAAGCATAAAATTATCTTTTTTTTTTTTCTAGCATTGGAAGTGTGGCTAGCACAATTACCTCAAATAATTTTTGTTTGCTGTGTAGGATTGTAATTTTGTAAATGTAGTGGAAGGAAACAGTAAGTGTTTGTAGTTTCCTAAATAATGGGCAATGAGATTCTTTTTGCTGTGCAGTACACATGTATCTGGCAATTTTCTTTTGTAGTGTCAATATCTGAGATGTGCTATTTAAATTTCACCAGAAAACTATACAATACCTAATGACAGATTCAAAATGATATGCTATTTTTCCCATACTCACATCAGATGCATTTACTACTAGTTGTATAACAACATAAAACTGCGTGAGTTATTTGATAGTAAAGCAACATGAACATTTCAACCTGAATTCCTGTCCACCTTTGGTCCAATAAATTGAACTGTGTCATCTTCATCCATAAGTTGACTGTTATGATGTTCTTTGTGACATCTGAATTTGTTGGTTGTTCTTTATCTGTGTGGTGCAGGTGCTCTGTGCATCTTTCCTGTACCTTCCAAACAGCCATTCTCCCACAGTGGCATCAGATGTGATATTCTCCAGGTTTCCAGAGCACTAGGCGATCCTCAGCAGACCCCAGAAAGGCTTTCATCTTGGGAAGCAAGCACAATACACACTTGACATTATTTTTTGATGGAATTCTTGCAATATTGCATGGAGGCATGATGCATGATGGCTGGTGGTATACAAGTATAAATCTGTGTGCACTGGTTTATGCTAAACACTGTGCCCTAGTGTACCATCTGACTTTCACTTGATGAGTATGTCCAGAGATTCTGTGTATCTCAGTTGTGAACTTGGTGTTTTAGTGCAGGCAGTTCAGGTGTTGGAAAAAGTCCTGCTGAAACGTGTCTGTGTGGGAAGATTAGAACTAGATCAGATCCAGTGTGCCATAAAATCAAAAAGAGCCTAGACCACAGCTTCCAGATGAAGAAGAGAAACCTGTTGCAGCAATTTTGATGTCTTATTTTGGTAACACATGAGCAGAAGTTAGGAAAATACTCTGCACACCAAGTGTGGATGTCGCCCATCAGCAGAGATGAAAGCCTTGTTGGGATCTGTTAAGGATGATCTAGGACTGCAGTAAGCAATAAACTACCACACGCCATGCACGTGCAGGAATATATGCATAGGTCAGTTTCTCTTGACAGTGCAGGAAATATGCATGGAGTACAAGCATCACACAGATAAAGAATAATCAAGAAAGTCAACTGTCACAGACCACTGTGTATCCAAAGGACCAAAGGATATAGTGTGAATTATGACAGGAACCAAGTTCTTAAAACACACCAACACATTCTGTAACAATGTTTCTAAAGAATCTGTGGATATCTGACTCTAGGAAAGAAGTGTTGGCACAAAGGAAACTACAGAAAACAAAGAAGCAGAAACAATGTTGGTTTTTCATACCCTCCAAAAGGGTTATTTGGGAAAAAAGGAAGACAGTGGCTTCTAACTCAGTAATGTTTGAGACCCAACCTTGAATGCGCTGAAAGCACAGTGACAATCAGTGTGGAGATCCACTCACATCACACCTACTAAATGAACTCAGGTGTTATGGTGCACCAATTGAAGACCACTTTGGCAGTGGAGCCATGCCTGGGCACCATGGGCTTGATATCAACATCAGGAGGTAGGGGATATATAAGATGGCATCCAGTGTAAGACAATCAGTTGTCAAGACCACTTGAAGATGGCAGCAAGTCATCTTGAGGAAATGTCACACCATTTGGATGACACTAACATGGCTGAATATCCAAGAATATTTCATTACTATCATTTGCCAATAAAGCCTAAAAATACACACCATGTGTCAATTAAATTAAAATGGATCACTGGAAGTGAGAAGTGTTGTTGAATATGTTCAGAATTATATAATTATATTTAATAATGTTATGAATGCAGAAAAATAAAGGGCAAACATAAGGTTCAATTTAAGACATAAAAATAAATCAAAGGCAGTGTGGTCCACCATACAATCTGAATTGGGTTTTAGAGTCTATAACTACAAAATTTCTAAAATTATGCTTGAAAATTAGACCACTGTAAGTCCTGCACAAATATCAGAGTACCCCTCCACCAAATTTGTTCCCCAGTGGTTTGTACCCAAAAGACTGTGTGGGAGGACCTATGGTTGTAGTGTTTGGAAATCAGAGGTTGAAACATGAATGGTACATGAAAATTTGAATCAGGCTCATATATAACACAATGGTTAAGGATACTACTAATGAAAACCAGGAAACCAGATTTAAGTCCCATTCTTTCTGAAAATTTCAATTGTCATGACTTACACATTACCTTTCTGATCAAATCATTTCATTTGATCCTCTTCTGCCTAACAGAACTTCTCCCTACAAGTCAGTCTCCACATCTCTGGTAACATTGTAAAAAAAACTCATCTTTAAGAATTGCAAAACTTCTCACACAAAATTTCAACCTCCAAAAGCCTTGTCACCATTTTCTGCAGAAATGAGCAATTCTTTTTCAATATTGCAAGGATCTTCCCGAGGCCTTTGTATACAGCTGTTCATCTTCACACCTGTCCCCAATATGATTTCTTGTGTCGTATCCTCAGATGGTTTTCATGCTTCACAAAGACCTTACCATTAGTTAAAAAGAGACAACCTACACACATACATGCCTTCATAGCCAAGGCCACTAATACTTTGCTGATGTTTTGGCCTGGAGGAAGCCAGTTAGAATTCTGGTGGTTGAATATACTTCAGTCATCAGTGGAGTGCCAAAGCATAAAATTAAAAATCAGTATTGTGCAGTATATTTTAAAAACAAATGGGTCAATCCAGGTTATGAGGTATGGAGAAGACCATAGACAGATCATTAGACATGTTATGAAGCTGTTACAACAGTAAAGAGTGCTTCATGCAAGGTTCAACCAAAACAAAGACCTTGTTGTCAAGCAGAGGCTGGACATTACCACCACGTATGTAAGGGGAGAAGCGTAGGAACCTTTCAGTGAATCTGAAAGTTAAAACTTATCTATAAGTTATTCACTAAGTCACTGCATTAAAGTAATATATCCACTTACTCAGTGATTATACTGGCCTCAGAATGGGGGATGATACAAATTAGTTGAAAATAATGTTTTTTTTTTCTTTTTAAGTGTCTCACTGAAGAAGGTTATTCCATAAACAGTCCATCCAAATGTCTCATAATGCCAAAATGGCAGCTAACGATATAAGTGATAATGAAACAGAAGATCAACTAAAACTGTTAAGTGGAGGAAAGGTGATCTGACCTCATTGGATGTCTTGATGTTTCCATACAGATTATCTGACAAAACTTGCTAATATCCTAGTAACAGTTGATTGTAAATCACTAAAATGACAAAGCACTCCAACAAAAGGTGCATGATATTCTTATTTTCAAGAACAGAGAAATGATAGAGGTACATTACTATAGGTCTGTATTGCTGACATCAGGCCATTGTAGAAATACAGAAACTGTTTTATGCTAATGTAATTTCTTCACTACATTATAGTGTGGACCTGTACTTAATACCTTTTGTGAATTGAAGGAGATGTCATTAATCTGTCATTTTTGGAAACAAAAGCTCTCCTTTGTACATGGATGCTGCAGACAGTTATCATCTAAAACTCTGTCTTCTCTGTTGGTAGCAGTGACTGGGTTTATTCTATCTTTCAGTGATGTCCAGAAGTCATTAAGAACAGGTCCACAATGTCATGTAGTGAATAAACTATTAGTTTACAGAATAACAGCCCAGCTTTTTTATTGGATCGAAGACTTTATAGCAACAGAACTTGCCACATAACTCTTAATGGGAGTAGTACAGAACTGCTCCTGATGTGTATGTAAATGACCTAGTGGATAACATCAGAAGCTTTGTAAGGCTGTCTATTGATGCTGTTATTGTGTATAGGAAAGTTGTAATATTAGAACATTGTAGCAAATGCAGGAAGATCTTCAGAGGGTTGACACTTGGTAAAAGGATTGGTAGTTGGTTCTCAACACATAAAATGTAAAATATAGCACAAAATGGGAGGAAAGAGCTATTATTGATATATTAGACCACTGATGAGAAATTATGGGAGTAAGTCACAATTTTTAAAATATAGGACTGTGTGTGCAGAGCCAGTTAAAGTGGAATGACCACATAAAACTAGATCTGAGGATGGAAGATGCCTAACCAAGATTTGTGGCAACACCACAATACACTTTGCTGTGACAAGTGAGTGAAACCACCATGAACTATAAAAAGTATCTCTGCCACCATCGGCATAGTTGCGGTTATTCTTTACATTTGTTTATCTCCTGTTCTTTGTTCATCCTATACTTGCATAATGAAGCTATTATTGAATATAGGACAATATTTATTGTGAATGAGAGAATAATTCCTAGCTGCCATAGTGATGACCACAAAAAGGAAAAGGAAAGCAAAGGTAACAGTGGAACATATTGTCAGAGACAATGGATCCATTGATTCAAGCCCCTGGAACTAGAATCAGAATGGAACAAGGCTTACTGCTCAACCCAAGATCGCCATCCATGGCTTTTAATTCACTGAAAAATGACATGGCAGACATAAATATGCAAGAAGGGAGTATGTACGTGCAACATGGAAATGTTAAATTTCCTATATTCTGGTTGACGCGATCCCATCTTTGGCTCATACAAGGTGAATGCATATTTAAACAGCACTGAATGTTCAGTAACACTGATAGATCTCATTACAGCAAAGTTGAGCTGCACTAAAGAAAGCTCTCATGAGATGATGTGTGTTGTCACTAGAACTGTGATTACAAAAGATTCTTGCAGATGAAAACTTGAGTGATAATACTCTTTCACAAGTGTCCAAAACTGTACATACATAGCAGACCCAGAACTTCTACCTGAACTGTCTTTATGCATATTATGGCTTTGTGAACTTCCACATCCACAATGTTATTGCAACACCAACAGACATGCCATTGTAAGATTTAGCAAGTAAACTATTTAAGGGTGGTTTCTCGATATGAAAAAATCGGCAGCAATCAAGACAAGGATGCAGGAGCAGGCAGAGAGGTGTAAGTTGATGCCACTGGTCCTGTAATGTGCACAAATACTTCTCACCAGCAGTATGTTGTTGTTGTGGTCTTCAGTCCTGAGACTGGTTTGATGCAGCTCTCCATGCTACTCTATCCTGTGCAAGCTTCTTCATCTCCCAGTACCTACTGCAACCTACATCCTTCTGAATCTGCTTAGTGTATTCATCTCTTGGTCTCCCTCCACGATTTTTACCCTCCATGCTGCCCTCCAATGCTAAATTTGTGATCCCTTGATGCCTCAAAACATGTCCTACCAACCGATCCCTTCTTCTAGTCAAGTTGTGCCACAAACTTCTCTTCTCCCCATACCTCCTCATTAGTTACATGATCTACCCACCTTAACTTCAGCATTCTTCTGTAGCACCACATTTCGAAAGCTTCTATTCTCTTCTTGTCCAAACTGGTTATCGTCCATGTTTCACTTCCATACATGGCTACACTCCATACAAATACTTTCAGAAACGACTTCCTGACACTTAAATCTATACTCGATGTTAACAAATTTCTCTTCTTCAGAAACGATTTCCTTGCCATTGCCAGTCTACATTTTATATCCTCTCTACTTCGACCATCGTCAGTTATTTTACTCCCTAAATAGCAAAACTCCTTTACTACTTTAAGTGTCTCATTTCCTAATCTAATCCCCTCAGCATCACCCGATTTAATTTGACTACATTCCATTATCCTCGTTTTGCTTTTGTTGATGTTCATCTTATATCCTCCTTTCAAGACACTGTCCACTTCGTTCAACTGCTTATACATTGTCCAAATTCATCATGGAGCAGCTGACTGCACAAATGACAAAACTTAACATGCAGATAGACACACACAAATAGCAGATATGAAGTCACAGTTTGAAACAGTATGAAGGCTGCCATGCAACAAGACTTGCTGAAATGGTGGTGCTAGTATGGTAGGCTGCATTGAAGCTCATCAGAGCTGTGCTGCTAGATTTGTTATGAGTAGGTTCGATCAGCATGCAGGTATTACGGAAATGCTTCGTGAATTCAAATGGGGATCCCCAGAGGAAAGACAAAGTTGTTAACATGAGACACTATTGCAAAAGCTTACAGAACTGATATTTGAGACTGAATGCGTATTGGATCTACTGTCACCAACATAAGTTTCCCTTAAGGACTACAAAGAGGGGCTAATAGACAGTCATTTTCCCTTGCTCTATTTCTAGTGGAACAGGAAAGGAAGTGACTAATGGTGGTATATAGAACCCTGTGCCATGCACTGTATGGTGACTTGTGGAGTATGTATGTATATGTAGATGTGTACAAGCATTTCAGCAACTTTACACATCAATGAACTCAACCCTGCAGTTACCCAAATTTCAAAGATGGCCACTAATATACATTGGCAACAACACAAGCACCCAGATCAGAGAATGGTGAGGAGGTAGGCAAATGCTACATTAGCAGCAGTCAACTGGTAACACCAATTGTTTATACAAGACTAGTTTTGAGGTTGAAAGTTAATGTCCTATAGCACCAATGGCTGGTAGACCCTGAAGCTCAGGTTCAGCAGCCTAACTGGTAAGGTTTCACCCATCCTTTATGCCTGCAGGCATCTTTCCTTCATGAAGTATGAGCTGTGTGGAGAACTGTAAACGTTAAGTGTAGAAATCTATAATGTGTTTTTGTGTGTGTGTGTGTGTGTGCGTGTGTGTGTGTGCGTGTGTGTGTGTGTGTGTGTGTACGTGTGTGTGCGTGCGTGTGCGAGTGCGCATGCTTGTGTGTTCATGTTTCTTATCATGTGTGTTCATGTTTCTTATCGATAACGGTTTGGAAGTCGGTGTCTGTCTAAGAAGTGCTGATGACACATTGATAGCAACAGTACAGCATAGAGGTATGGTGGTACACGTTTCCAAGATTGCTTCCTATGGTGAAAAATGTTTAGCACAGGGCCAGCCTCAGCATCCTGAACTTCACACATGCGGCATGTGTGGGCCACAGGCAGGCCGAGGTCCAGCTAGTCACTTGCCTTTGCTTGGTACACAGTACAGTGCAACATCTCATTTAGCACTGCAGTGTTGAGGTGGAGCGGGCACAAGTCTCTGAGTTTGGCGGAATTGCGTTGTTGTCCATGATTCTTTATTTGCTCATGGTATGAAAGACATTTGGAGGTCCAGTGGCAGTTTTCACAAAAAAAAGGTGGTCTAGTGATCTATCATCACCCTTGGCACTTGTGGCAGACATGAGTGAAATAGCCATGGGAGCACATTTGCAATAGAAAAAGAAGGGACTGTGCGTCTGGTCGCGGCAGAGGTGTGTGTGTTTGTCCTTAGGATAATTTAGGTTAAGTAGTCTGTAAGCTTAGGGACTGATGACGTTAGCAGTTAAGTCCTGTAAGATTTCACACACATTTGAACATTTTTTTGGAGAAACAGTGGATGTTTGCAGCCACTTACCTTTTTCTCTAAGAACTTGACTCAACAACAGCAAAAATGGTGTGCAGTTCACTGCATGTTAGATGCTTGTGATTTATTGAGCAATGAAACACTTTCACCCATCTGTCAAAGGGAGGTATTTTGCAATTTTTGCTGATCACAAGCCATTGGTAGCTATTTTTCATCATGACAATGATCTCAAGTCACCACATCAATGCAGGCAGGTTAAGTGCCTTGCACAGCTCTCAAGCTATGCATCACACATAGTGGGGAAAGACAAAATGATTGTAGAGTACCTATATTGGAACTGTGATACTTTAAACTATATTTGTTGGGTAGAGATAGTGTTAAAACAACAGGAGTATCCCCCTTTATGCTGGATCATACAGGAGCAGTGAATTGTATTGCAGCTCAGGTGGATGCCAGCCCAGGATTTGCCAGACGGTATTTGCTGTGCTGTAGCAAGAGGGAAGCAGCGACTCTACATACTGGAAATGCAGTATGTTTATGAGGTTTCTGGATCAAAGAGAATATTTTTTTAAATTTCACTAATACAAAACAAGATTTTAGATTTGCCGTTTCCCCCATTTAAAAATGTATGTATATCTGCCAATGAAATTTACATTTAATTAAGGAAATAATAGATCTAATAAATTTTTTCTATATAAATAAGCTGTCTGAGATTGTGTCTATCGATATCTGTGAACAAAATTTTCATTCATTTAAAAAATTAAAATTTAATAAATTTATCTTTATAAATAAGCTCTGTCAAACATCATCTATCTATATAATCGATTGAAATTTTAATTAAAAAACTCAAAACTACATTTCAACCATAACTGTTTTAATTTTTTAAAAAGCTAAATTTTTTCTATATAAATAAAAGCAAAACAAAATGTACTCGAAAGCTGAGCTATTTCAAAACTTAGAAAATTATTGTAAAGAAAAATTTGGATTAAATTGTGCTGATTTAGAAAATTATTGTAAAGAAAAAGGTTATTCAAATGTAACTAGGCAAGATCTAGAGGAATTCATTGATAATTTTAATATTAAAGAAATGACGAAGATGGAACTAAGATACAAAAATATAAAAGGACTAAGAACACAATTTGTAAAATGAGAAAGCTAAAAAGTTAATAAAGAGAAGTTAATCATGCTGTTTCTAAATGCTGTTGACTGTATCTGTATCTGTAAAGGAACTTCATGAGATCTGTAAAATAAAAACTTTCAAGAATTATTCAAAACTTAATAAACACCAGTTAATAGATCTTATAAAAAAAATCTAATGACAGTATTAATAATAATGATAATGAATTGAATAAAAAACCTTTAAAAGATCTTAATCAAATCTGTAAAATGAAAAATTTTAAAAATTATTCTACACCTAATTAGCAACAATTAATCGCTCTTATCAGTAAATCTGGGGGTAATATTAATAACATTCATAATGAGAATTATTTTCAAAAGCTTCTGGTAGATAAATATCACGAAATTAAACAAAAAAAACATCAGAAAATTTTTCCATATTTCAGTTTCCAAGATGATGATTTTTTTTTTTTAATTCACTTAAATGACTGAATAGAAAAGCTTCTCCTTTTAAATCTAGAATAATAACGTACAAAATTAATAATGTTGATATTATTGTTGAACTGCAAGAAGTTTTTAACCAAACTACAGGTGAAGTAATCAGTAAATCTAAAATATTTTAATGCAAGCAAGAGCAATTAAAGTGAACATGAAATTTTAATGTAATTTTAAAAGGCAAGCCGAAATACAAGAATATAATTTTATAACAAGTAATGATGTTTTATTAAGAACAACTAAATTAGAAGATTGTTATCAAAAATCAACAAATAAACTACTAACTGAAATGGAAGAAATGTAGAGAAAAAAATCTGGTTGGTCATTATTTTATATAAGCAGTTTAGAATTAAGTGTTAATAGACACAGTCCAATTTCTGATTCTTCTTATATCGATTTACCATAAAAAACTGAAGATAAAAAGCAGTAATTATTCTAAAAAACACAAATCAAAAATGTTTCCTTTGTTCAATAAAATCAGCTTTCTATCCAGAAAATGAGCATGTAGAAAGAGTTAATAATCATAAAAATATTGGATTAGAAGTAGATGAAATGTTTGAATAAGAAAAAATTAATTTTCCTGTTCAGTTGACAGATGTTACATAATTTGAAGAGAAGTCAAATATAGTAAAAATTGCTCAAATTAGCACATGTATAATTGGGAAATCTGCTCAAACCATACAAGTATTTCAGTCCTGATGCTTTCAGTGCACTTTTATATGCTGACTTTTTGTATAAAGTGGAAAGAGCCTAACGCGAAAATTGAAAGCAAATCTTAGAATGTACTTAATAATTCATTGTATTATGCGGAAAAGAGCCTATGCAGTACTACTGTATTACAATTCATTAGTTATTCACGACTCGGCAGGGTTGTTACTTTTAACACCTCTGTTGAGCAGTGCAAAACGATGAAAAGAGTTCCAGCACAGCGCAGTGCTGCTGGTGTGGACCTAAAATGTGCCGCTCTGTGCAACAACGAATAAGTTACAGTCAATGTTGGTACAGTACAACAAAGGAAATGGTTTGTTCGTCAGTGCTCTCATTGTTGCCTTTCTCGTTTTCCTCATTATTGATGCTCAATGGCATATACAGGAACATTGTTGCGCATCTACCAACAGATGGCTCTGAGCACTATGGGACTTAACTTCAGAGGTCATCAGTCCCCTAGCACTTAGAACTACTTAAACCTAACTAACCTAAGGACATCACACACATCCATGCCCGAGGCAGGATTCGAACCTGCGACCGTATCGGTCACGCGGTTCCACACTGTAGCGCGTTGAACCGCTCGGCCACTCCGGCCGGCCATCTACCAACAGTACTGTGCAATGTTCCCAATGAAAGAGGTAAGTATTGTCTCGTTAAACAATGGTTTTAGGTGGCAAGGTCATTATTTTCTGTCAGTTTCAGTTGACTAGTAGTACTTTAAAAGATACAGTAACATGATGTCGAACAAACGGTATGTGTCATTAACACTTATCCAAAAGATTAATGTAATTGTGGTGAGTGAGAAAGACAAGCTCTCTGTGTGCTAAATTATGTCGTCTTTCTATTGTGGTAAAACACAAATTTATGAGACTTTAAGAAACAAGGATAAGATTCAGGAGGACTGGATGAAACGTAACAGGCAGATGAAAAGATAGGCAAAGAAGACCGGAAATGAAGAAATTAATGAAATAGTGTGCAGATGGTTTTTAAGTGCATGGGAAAAACACTTACCATTATTTGGACACATATTGCAGATTTAGGCTCTGAAAGCCACTAAGGAGGTTGGAATTATGGAGTTTAAGGCATCCGCAGGATGACTGGACAGTTTCAAAGCTAGGCACAACATCGTGTGGAATGAAGTGTGTGGGGAAGCTGGGGATGTGCAGGAAAGTGTAGCAACAGAATGGAAGACAATATTGTCCAACTTAATTGTGAATTATAATCTGAAATACGTGTTCAATGCCAATGAAACAGGACTGTTTTATTGTCCACTGCCTTCAAAATTGCTAGCAATTCGAGATGAAAGGTGCACCAGCAGAAAAATGTCCGAGGAAAGACTCACTGTACTGCTGTGTGGAAACATGTTAGGTGAAACGGAGAAGCCACTGGTGATTGGAAAGGTGGCAAAACCGGGTTGTTTCAAAAACATAGTCATCATTAAGCTTCCAGTAACATGGCAAAGCAATAAAAAGGCGTGGATGGTGAGTGGTCTTATGGAAGAATGGCTGGGCTCTTTCAATGCCAAAATGAAAAAAGGAAATCGCCAAGTTCTCCTTTTCCTAGACAATGCAACCTGCCACTTGAAAGTAATGTTATCAGATGTGAAATTGGCTTGGTTCCCTACAGGTTCAACCAGCCTCGCATAACCAATGGACCAGGGGTATATTTACACATTCAAGTGTCATTATAGACGATTACTGATGCGGTCTCTAATAATTCATGTTGAAGAAGCCGAAAGTGTGTTTGTTCTTTCATGGTCAGTTTCTGTCCTGGATGCAATAAATTAAATTGGCTTGACAGTAAAGGAAATAAAACCCAAAACTGTCACCAAGTGCTTCAACAAAATGGAGTTTGGGGGTCAAGAAAAAGACGCTTCAGTGGTCATTGAAGTTCAACAAAATGCAGCAGCAGTTGCTGAATTAATGAAAATGCGAAACATTTCATCTAGTACAGATGATTACATTATAAATGATGACTTTTTATCAACTCACTCAACTTTCACTTCAGCAACTGATTTTATAGAAATCCGCAACACAGAGGGTGATGAAGAAAAAACAAAGGAGGAAGAAGAGGAGCAAAATAATGTCCCTAGAAAAATTAATATGCTTGAAGAAGCCATTGCATGTATAAACGATGTTATGCAATTTTCAGCACACACAAATTCTCCCAACTTGTTGCAGCTACTGTATGGTGCAAAAAATTGCCTTGAATAAAACAGTGATGAACAAGAAATTAAAACAAGTTTTCGTCCTTGATATGTGGTGAAAAAGTGAAATGTAAAGCAAATAAATATGGGAATAATGTGTATGTATATACAATAATAATCGAATTTCAAGTTCGAGTAAAAATATAGCAATGCCATGTTATTTATCAATTAATGTAATAGTCCAGTGTTCTATTGTCCAATATACAGTAAATGGTCATCTGTGCTGGATTGAAAGTACATAAATACAGTATAAACATAATTCAAAAATTTTACTGTACTTTTGTGCATGATACCTGACAGATTTTACATTGCCCAGTGAGTTCTGTGTAATCTGGAACCATGTCCAACTTGGATAATTCTTTTAGTCCTAGGCGATTCCGTTTTGACCAAGTTTTGCTGTATTTGTGTTAATATTCACGCTTATGATGAAAAATTTTTGGTATATCCTCTTCGCCGCACAGAAAATAAACAAGAAAAACATGTTAATCTTCTTTTCATTCAAGTGGAAAATAATTGTCGGTATTGTTTGATGAAAGATTTAACTAGATTAATTAAATGACAGACAACTAACAACAAATCAAAAAGTTATCCTTGTGAAAGACGTTGAAGATATTTTTATTCATAAGAAAAATTAAACAATCATGAAACCGATTGATAAGAACATAAAGAAGTAAAAATAGATATGCCTGTAGAAGGTGAAAAAATTGAATTTAGAACAAAACCAAATTTTGTACATACTACTGTATTTTCAGAAATTCTAGTTGCAGTTCTTATGGTAAAAACAATAGTATAATTCAATAAACCAATTTATATGGGAAAGAGTATTCCAGATATTTCGAAAATAAAATGGATATGATTGTCATTATAATTTTATGAAACCAATATACCATGAAAAACATTAATTATGTTATATGGATACATATTCGTTTATTTATGAAATAAGAACTGAAGATTTTTATAAAGATATAAAATTGATGATAAACGAATTTGACACAAGTGATTATTCAAATTTAAATGTTATGGAATTTTACGAGTAAAGAAGAAAGTTTTTAGAATAATTAAAGATGAAAATTGTGGAAAAATTATGTCAGAATGTGTTAGTTTATGACTGAAAATGTATGCTTATAAAGTTGTCAATTAACAAGAGAATAAATCTAAAGGAGTTAAAAAATATATTGTTAAAACTGAAATTAGTTTAGATGATTATAAATATTGTTTGCATAAAAAATATAGAAAAATCCATGTAACTAGGTTATATAAATGTGCATTGCATATAGTTGAATGTAATAAAATTCTTTTAAGTTCTGATGATGATAAACATATTATACTATAAATGTAATTAAAACACCCCCACAAGGTCATTAAAAATTAGACTCAAATAAAATAATAGATGATAACATTTATTTCTTATGTGAATTAAACAGTTGCATAGAAGAATAACGAAAACAAATAATGAAATTAAAAATTTACAGTATTTAATATTTTTCATGATGTTGTAATTTTTGTTGTACTTTCAGACATAATTTACTAATAAATTTTCTACAAAACATTCCACTCTTTGTTAATACCTTTCTTCATATTTTTGATTACAGCTACACCTCTGAATAAATTTTTGAAGAATTTTTAATTCCTTTTTTACAATTTTCGCAAGAAAATGCTTTTTTATTCCAATAATTATGAAGTTCTTTTATATGATCATATTTATTTCCTATACATTCATTCTATTTCTTTTTTTATACAATCAATACAACCTGTTTTTCAAGGTGTATTCGAAATTTGTAAATTTTATTTCTTTATAAATTACTTTTTGTTCTTCACACAATTGACAAACCATTTTATTTTCACTTTCTATTTATGAAGAAAAAATTCACTAGAATTTAAAAGAAATAAAAGCCTACTGAATTTTATTATATATAAGTGGTGGTGTTTCTAGATCCAAAAAATTACAAAAATAATAAAAAGTTTAATAATCATTGATGAAAATAATAATCTACAGTTTAAAACCAAAGATGCGGCTAAACTTTTAGAATATAAAAAAAAGTAAATAACGCCTTCAAACATTTTGACGATGAAGTTACAATTACATTAGAAATGTTAAAATATATAAAATTTAAGAAAGAAGAAGCAAAACAATTTAATAATGGGTTACTCATGATATTTTACCTTCTATAAAAAATAAAATAAAGAGCGATGTAAAATGACCCTATGAAGAGCAAACAAATCATTTAAAAGATCTAAATTAAATTAAGGATAATTTTATAAAAAGTCAGTTCATATATATTATAGAACTGTAGAAATTTTACGCGAAACTAATGAACGAGTAACTAGTTTATTACCACATGTTCCTCAAGTAACTGAAGAAAGTTTAAGTCCTACTGTTTTTATTTTAAGATTACATGATAATAATTTTAATTATAATTGTTATATGTTATTCATACACAATTTAAAAATGTTGAGAAACATTTCTAATCTTATTAGAAATAGACAGCCGAGTTTTGAAGAATTTTTAAGAATCAATCATGTACCAAATTCAGTAAATTTATATCACGAAAGAAAGAAACCTTACCAATTATTTGCTGTTGAAATTATTTCAGTACTTTGCATAACTATTCACAAGAACAATTGTATGGTGGTGTAACTAATCTAGCAAACGTTTCTTAGAACTTAAAACTAAATTTCCAAGCACCCATTTTCTTAATTCAATATAAATAAGATTCATAATGATTTTTGTATAAAGCTAACAAACAAAATTCATTAAAACAGATTATTACATTAATTCAAATTTAAAATTTTTGAATAACTCCAACATTAAAACATTTTTTGTTAACCTTCATCAAAATATGCCCTATCTTCTTTAATAAACAATAACCATAATGAATATTATGTTCAGTACCAAACATGCTTAAATCTTAAATAACTAACTCCTTTTATATATAAATGTTTTATTAACAGTATAAAAATTTTATTACCTTTGTACATCCATCTATTGTGTAATCAAATATATTTTATTACTTTTTCAACAATATAAATATCTGGAAAATTCATATCAATAGTTCTTGTTCATAAAATTTTCCTTTTTCCTTCACCATTTAAATCTTTCAATTTATATATGGTTGCATTAGAATGAGTAACATCTGTTCATTTTCTTTGTTTCATCTTTTGATTTCATTTTTATTGTTGAATTTTCTGTGTTCTTATATTCATCAACAAGATTTTTAATTAAATCAAGCCACTTATAATTTCCTTGTAAGTCAAATGTTCTTCACACTTTTTTTTCTTTTAATGTTCTATTAAACCTTTCCAGAACATATGATTTCAATTCACTAAAAGTTGCATACTGATTAATATTAAATTTTTTCCATAATTCTTGAAATTCTCTATTATTCTATATCATTATCTGTTTGTAATGTTTTTTCGTTTTCTTGGCTTGAATAGTCTTTGAAAACAATCAATTATATTTTTACCTGCTTTATCTGTAACTGAAATAGCCCAAGCAAATTTTGAAAAAACCTCATTAACAGTTAATAAATATTTATATCCTTTATTTATTTTTGAAATTCATTTTAATTTTCCACAATCGATTTTGACTTAATCTGCTTGCCATGAATCGTCTATTCCAAAAAAAATTACATATTTTTTCTCATTGGTTTATGTAATTCATTAATAATTTCTTCATTGGTGCACTATTTTAATTGATTGGATGTAAGGAACTATTTTGTAAAGTTAATCAAAAACACTCACCGAAAGATCGCAATCATTAATTGTTAAATCTCTTATAAATTATTACCAAAAAAAAAACAAACTCTTTAAGAATGAAATCATTTCCATTGAGATTGTTAAATTTTCTTCTCCTCCAGTCATAAAAGGAAATTCAGTTATTTGTTTATCATATACTTTATTTGTAAGTTTACTTAACTCATTTAAATGTGGAGTGGAATCTGTTTTTGAGAAATTACCTGAACAACCCTTTTCTATTTCTTTTATTGCAAAGTAATTAGTTGGATAAGTTTTATTTAGTTGATTATTTATTTAGTGTATCGCCAATACAGACCTATCATAAAATTTAATTACATAATGTATGTACATCTTTACACACAAGAAACTTAAGTTTGGCTTTACAACTTAACATCCAGTCCTTCAATCCAATGCACTGCATCTGGAGTTGCTAGCAGGAAGTATTCTTCAGCGCCGTGATAAGCTCGTATCCTGCATTCACTGGCAATGTGGTGAACAGTCTGGTATCTCATCCCTAAATTCAAAACTAGCAAAAATGAGCTATGTAGTAAGAATTCTCTGCAACAATACTAGTGCAGAAACAGTTAGGGCTGTATACTTTGCTCGTGTACATTCAATACTGAAGTACGGTATCGTTTTCTGGGGAAATGTACACTAGGCCATAACATTTTTCAGGAAACAAAAGGCAATTATAAGAATAATGAAACAAGTGAGTAGCAGAAAACCATGCAAATCTTTCTTTAAAAATCTAAAGATCCTACCCCTTTCCTGCATTGATATAGTGGAAGTAGTCATGAATGTTAAAAAATGCATACTGAGAAAAGAAAACCTTTTTCCTCAAAACAAAAGTGCCCATGATTACAGTACCAGGTCATACTGTGACATACATGTTAATCATTGTAACACCACATTATGCCAAAAAGGTGTATATCATGCAGGAACAAAACTTTACAACAGATTACCAAGACATATAAAATCTCTTACTGAACTAAGTCTGTGACAGCCTACTACCTTCTGAAAAACTGCTACTATTCAATCTCACAGTATCTTATGCAAGAAAAAATGTAATTTGTATCTTTAACTGTAGAAATAAGTTATAAATATACAATATTTCAAAATTTTGTAGTTATTAACTGTATAGACCCAATTTCTTATAAAAATTTAAATGATGTATATTTGATGTTTGAAAAACCAATAGCTAAAAAGGTTTTCTGTAGAATATCGCCCGCATCTCATGGTCTTGCGGTAGCGTTCTCGCTTCCCACGCCCGGGTTCCCGGGTTCGATACCCGGCGGGGTCAGGGATTTTCTCTGCCTCGTGATGGCTGGGTGTTGTGTGCTGTCCTTAGGTTAGTTAGGTTTAAGTAGTTCTAAGTTCTAGGGGACTTATGACCACAGCAGTTGAGTCCCATAGAGCTCAGAGCCATTTGAACCATTTTTGTAGAATATCCTGTGTACAATATATGTACTGAAAAAGAGATTTATATGGACAAATAAAGAAATAAATAAAATATGGAGCCCCGTAGTCACAAGCTGGAGTAGGCAGTTCTGCCACTTGAAGAGAGCTTCCCTCCATTGGCCATGGCTGGGTAGTCCAGGTCTTGCATGGTAGGTCGAATCCATGTGGAGGTTTAGCACCTGGCAAGATGTTATGCAGGCGCACATCTGTCACTGCTTCCCATCGACCTTTTCATACTTCAAGGGGTTTGAAATCCTTAGCAACCATGTCAGCAGCATTATATAGAGTGTGATGGCATGATTTCAGTCTCTTACGATTTAAAACTGGCAGGGCGCTATGCACAGGTAGCCTAAAATTCCTGGAGATCTTGTGGAATTCCCTCATACTGGCACTACATCTGTGTAGATCAGGAGGCATAATACCAGTTAACTGTGGAAGCCAATAAACTGGAGTAGATCTGATTACACCAGGTATTATGCACATTCTTATGTTCAGCTGGATCTCAGCAAGCCTAGTATGATGACTGTTTGTCGAAACAGATGCACAATACTCAGCACTTGAGTACACCAAACCCAGAGCTGAAGATCACTGGGTGGTTGCTGAAGATCCCCAGGTAGTTCCACATAGCATATGGAGGATGTTATTTCGAGTCCTCAACTTTTGAGCTAAGTTAAGAAGGTGTTTAAAGCATAGCGTACAGTCCAGGATGTCACCAAGATATTTTGCGTTCCAATTATGATGAATAATTTTGCCTCTGAAACATAATTCCAGTTTTACATTTGCCAACTGATTATTTAAATGGAAGCAACAGACTTCTGTTTTACTCACACTGGCTTGGAGTCTCCAAATTTTGAAGTAATTATGTAATACAGACAGGTCATTGGTTAGAATCTTTTCTGTTGTCTTCATTTCCTGGTGTTGTACAGCTAGAGCAAAGTCTTTGGCATAGCAGAATTTTCTGGATGAAGTGTCATGTAGATCAGACAGATACAGGTTGAACATTAATGGTGAGAGAACTTATCCTTGAGGCAATCCATTGTTTAGCTTCCTCTCCTTACTTATGTTGCTTCCAGTGATTACCTGGAACCTCCGATCACTTAGTATCCTGTTAATCAGTCGAACCATTGTTCTGCTGGGTATGATGCAGAGAAATTTGTAGATAAGGCCTTCCCTCCACACAGTGTCGAAGGTGGCAGTTAGATAAACAAACACAACAAATGACTCTGCTTCATTTGGCATCCTGACTCTGTAAAGGATGTGTGAGACAATACTTGGTTGCAGCAACTATGCCCTGGTGTGAAGCCTTCCTGATCAACCAGAGCATTCTGTAGGATAGCACGACTTATTCTGTTATATACTAGCCTTTCAAAAAGCTTGTATCATAAGCAAGGCAGGACAATGGGGCAATAGCTTTCTACCATGTTACTGGGTTTGCCAGGTTTCAGAACAGTTATTACCTTCGCCTTTTTAAACTCTAATGGAATTTGACCAGTTACCAGGGTGTCCGTGAAGAATTCTGCCAGCTATTTCTTAGCTTTTCCTCCCATATGGATCAGGAATTCAGGAGGGATACCATCAAATCCAGGGGCCTTAAGGGATTTGAGGTTCTTCAGTCCAAAGTCAATGTCTGAAACTGTTAAGGGATGGGCATGCTCAGATGAGGTCATGAAACTGTCATCTGATATGTCTTGTATGTTTATTGTCAGCAGGTATTCTTGGGGTAGTAATGATGTGGGAAGTAATTGAGTTTGGTGTTACTTCAGAATTTTTTCTGCATACTTGTGCACTTCCTCCCAGTCTTCTCAGAAGACTCCATGCTTCCCTGCTCGAGTGGGTAAAGTCCATATTTTTGACAGTTTCTGCCCATTTATGCCTCTGAGACATGTCCAAGCTGGACAACAGTTCCATAGCTATCTCTGAGTCACCACTTTGCTGGAAGTGTTGGTACAGTGTTTCACTTTCATCACTCAATCCTGGAACATATTCTTTCTGGTGTTCTCTTGGCACACACTTTTTAACTGTTGCTGTTAGTGCACCAATGAAGCGCTGATAGTTCTTATGTGATGCAGGGATCCAGTGAATGGTCTTATCCAGTTCCATTGAAAACTTCCTCTGGTCAGCTTTCTGGAAATTTCATTGAGCGTGTGGGGTTGATCGTATGACAGGAACTGTGCAGCCAGTTTGTATTATTACAGGTCTGTGTTGGCTGTGAGGAAAGACATATATCACTTTTCTTGTGGCATTGATGGGAAATCCACTTTCATTGCAGGTAACAAAGCATAAGTAGGATTTGAATCCTTGCCCTAAGCAGCTGACCTGAAAGTGCCTTGACCTTTGGCATCAAACACTAGATGAAGATTATTCTCTTCAACCCATTCTGCATGAATGCTCCAATTTTCATCATTTTGAGAGTACTTACACAGTTCATGGTGACTATTGAAGTCTATTATATAAATTGCTGGATGTTCTGTTGCGTGTAGAACAAAATCAGGACTGGCCGATTTGGGTGGTTTTTAAACTTTTGTAATAGTAATACTGTGCATTTGTATGACAACTGTATGTATAACTGCATCCACACTTACAGAAATCACTGAAGCTTCATTTATGTTGTTATGGACATAAGTAGCAATTGCATACACGTCGTAGTAATTTACACCAAGTGCGGGATATCCAGGAATTCGACCTTGTCTTCAGAATATTTATTCGCTGGAAATGTGAGTTTCCTGAGTGATGACACATCGATATTGTTGTCTAGCAAAAATTTTGAAAGCTAGTCACACTTTGCCCTGCTAATGCTTTCAATATTCAGTTGAACGAGTCTGATAGTTGGTCCAATGTTTCTTGTTAATGGGCTCTGAAAACAACTATTTCTGCTATTTCATTGATATGGCATTGCCAGGAGATCCTGTGGATAGTCTGGCTGTCTGTAATCACTGTTGCTCAAGTAGCACCACCCAGGAGGCATGTGTAGGATATTTTAAGTTTAAACCTACAGACATGAGCAATGCTACCTCCCTTTAAGTTGATTAAAATCCGGTTTTTAAACCTACAGACCTTTTTTAAACCTACAGACGTCAGCAACGCTACCTCTCATTAAGTTGATTAAAATCCTTTTTTTTTATTTTAATTTTTATTTAATTTTTTATTTTAAGGTAGAAGAATTGTGAATATAAATGATCCAATTGATGTAAAAGATGCTGTGAACAAGCAATAGTTACTTATGAATAAAAAATCTTGTTACTAAAGCTGACTATACAAGTATTTTAACACAGTTGAATAATTATGTCAGTAATAGCATGTTCTTGTCATGCTTCATCTAATAGATTCATTCCTTTATCTCCACATGCTAATATTTCATTTACTTTAGTCCCAGGGCCACGCCAATTACAACCAGGTAAATGTATTTCAAATGCTAAATTATTAATCACACCATTACCAAAGCCTTTTCAATATTCACTTTCCCAAAATGTATGTGGTAAAGTACTCAAAAATCTAGTAAAATATGGAATTACTTTTGATTGTTACTTATAACAGCATTAAATTAATTAATAACCTTTTTCGTTATTCCAACTCTTTCATTCTAATAATTTTTATTTCCAGCTAATTGTTCCCCATGGATTCCTGTTAATCTATCAATTAATTGACGAACATAATTTTTTTCAATCGAAAAACAGAACATCCATTTATTTTTTCATCAACACTTATTCGATTAACTTCATCTGTATCAAGATAATTAACTATGGAAGGACATATTCTTACCAATAATAAAATTTTGTATTGAAGCACTTTATCCATTAGAATTATTTGGTGGATTTTTTAAGGATTTTATAGAAATAATTTGGGAAAGTGATTTAAGACCAATTTTCACTTAGAGTTCAAGAAAAGATGAAAAACATTCTATTCTTCAACAGACTACTTACAGTGATAATAGTACACTTCCAAAAGAAAGTAAAATTATAGTAAAAAGTATGGAAATCCATGTTCCTGTTGTTACATATGAAACAGAACTTTCGCTTGAATTAGAATAAGAAAGATTGGAAAACCAAAAAATTCCAATTTCTTTCTTAGAAATACAAAAAATTGAATTTGCTGGATTAAATGGAAAAAGAATTATTATAATTCTGCTGAATTTGATGTGCCTTACTGTATTTTCATTGTTTTCCAAACTAATTGAAAAAAAAAATCAGTTAAATCATTATTCTTTATTCAATCATATTAAATTACAAAATATTTTATAAAAAATGGGAGGAATGAAGTTTTTCCTCGACAATTATGGAATCTTGATCCCCCAAATACGTTTTTTAAAAGTTTATGATGCTTTTAGAGATTTTAAAAGAATAACACAATAAAATAATGATTTAAATCTAAATCCATTCAATTTTATTCAGAATTTTCCTATATACACTCCAGGAAATGGAAAAAAGAACACATTGACACCGGTGTGTCAGACCCACCATACTTGCTCCGGACACTGCGAGAGGGCTGTACAAGCAATGATCACACGCACGGCACAGCGGACACACCAGGAACCGCGGTGTTGGCCGTCAAATGGCGCTAGCTGCGCAGCATTTGTGCACCACCGCTGTCTGTGTCAGCCAGTTTGCCGTGGCATACGGAGCTCCATCGCAGTCTTTAACACTGGTAGCATCCCACAACAGCGTGGACGTGAACCGTATGTGCAGTTGACGGACTTTGAGCGAGGGCGTATAGTGGGCATGCGGGAGGCCGGGTGGACGTACCGCTGAATTGCTCAACACGTGGGGCGTGAGGTCTCCACAGTACATCGATGTTGTCGCCAGTGGTCGGCGGAAGGTGCACGTGCCCGTCGACCTGGGACCGGACCGCAGCGACGCACGGATGCACGCCACGACCGTAGGATCCTACGCAGTGCCGTAGGGGACCGCACCGCCACTTCCCAGCAAATTAGGGACACTGTTGCTACTGGGGTATCGGCGAGGACCATTCGCAACCGTCTCCATGAAGCTGGGCTACGGTCCCGCACACCGTTAGGCCGTCTTCCGCTCACGCCCCAACATCGTGCAGCCCGCCTCCAGTGGTGTCGCGGCAGGCGTGAATGGAGGGACGAATGGAGACGTGTCGTCTTCAGCGATGAGAGTTGCTTCTGCCTTGGTGCCAATGATGGTCGTATGCGTGTTTGGCGCCGTGCAGGTGAGCGCCACAATCAGGACTGCATACAACCGAGGGAGGGCCAACACCTGGCATCATGGCGTGGGGAGCGATCTCCTACACTGGCCGTACACCACTGGTGATCGTCGAGGGGACACTGAATAGTTCACGGTACATCCAAACCGTCACCGAACCCATCGTTCTACCATTCCTAGACCGGCAAGGGAACTTGCTGTTCCAACAGGACAATGCACGTCCGCATGTATCCCGTGCCACCCAACGTGCTCTAGAAGGTGTAAGTCAACTACCCTGGCCAGCAAGATCTCCGGATCTGTCCCCCATTGAGCATGTTTGGGACTGGATGAAGCGTCGTCTCACGCGGTCTGCACGTCCAGCACGAACGCTGGTCCAACTGAGGCGCCAGGTGGAAATGGCATGGCAAGCCGTTCCACAGGACTACATCCAGCATCTCTACGATCGTCTCCATGGGAGAATAGCAGCCTGCATTGCTGCGAAAGGTGGATATACACTGTACTAGTGCCGACATTGTGCATGCTCTGTTTCCTGTGTCTATGTGCCTGTGGTTCTGTCAGTGTGATCATGTGATGTATCTGACCCCAGGAATGTGTCAACAAAGTTTCCCCTTCCTGGGACAATGAATTCACGGTGTTCTTATTTCAATTTCCAGGAGTGTATGTCATAAATATGACTAGGAGAATGAATGTTTTAACTACTCAGAAAAAAACAATGAAATTATATTCATTTTTAATGAAAATATGCCTAATAATACAATTGTATATATAATTATTTATGGTAAAAAGGAGTTAACTTATGATTCACAACATAGCATTTTAAGTGAATTTTTTTTTAGATAGATGAATAAAAAATTAAAAGAAGTTATAGAAGTGTTATCTGCATTTTACATTTCCTTTTGAAATATTTTCAGAAAGATACAGAAGACAAGAACAAAAAAATTTTGATTTTCAAAAATTAAGACGTTTAATAAACTTTTAATATTTTAAATCAAAAATTTTTAAACTTTAATTTTTTTAAATAAATTTTCTGTCAAATAAAATCAAAACAACATGAGCATGAATGACTTTGTTAAGTATCTAGTAAGTGAACTTGACAGTTATAGTAATGCTTATGCAGAGGTGTTCAGTAAATTATCATTACTAATAAAAATAAATGTTATAATATTTCAAAAGCTGAAATTTTAATAACTAAAAAGGAACAAAAAGTTTTATTATGTTTAGATGAGTAATATAAAATTACTCTTCCAGATTGTTATACTAAAGGGTGATGATAAATTAGAGAATATTGTTGAATTACATTTTATTTATCGACGTAAAAAAAAAAAGAAAATAAAGATCGTTTGATTCATGTTATTGAATTTGCATAGATTTTAAAATTTTCTTATTTTTTAAAATTTTGTTTTTTGAATATTAAACTTTAATTGAATAAATTTATTTTCTTAATTAAATGAAAATGTCATTCACGAATATATACATATAAATTTTTAAATGGGGGAAATGACAAAACTAAAATCTTGTTTTGTATTAGAGAATTTTTAATAATTATGCTCTTTGGTGCAGAAACCCCATAAATATACTTCCTTCTAACAACACCATAGGGAAGTTTTTGGCATGCTGCATAGCTTAGCGTACACTGGACTCCAAGTAACAGCCAGCTACAGTCATATGATGTGGACTGCAGAAAGATTGTCATGCATGGGCACTTTTATGCTTGACATGCTAGCAGGCATGTTTTTACACCTGTTGCACATTTTACAATACTATCAGCCAAACATACATTTAAATCGTAGGCCCACTGCCATACTGTGCCAGTCAATGTTGTTAGCTAATGATCATTGATCGTTTTACTAAATTGCCAGAGGTCATCACAATACAGTATACATCTCATGAATCAATTGCAAGAATGTCACTGCATGCTTGTTTCTACAGGTTTGTTGTACCACAAGACATAACCACAGATCACAGGAAACAATTTGAAAGCCAGCTTTTCAGTGAACTTCTCATACTGGTAGCTGCAACCACCTCCGCACTACAAGCTACCATCCAGTGAGCAATGGAATGATAGACTGATTCCACCATACACTCAAAACACCTGTAATGTGCAGTTCATATCTTGGTCAGAAGCATTACCACCGGTTCTATTGACATTGAGAACAGCAGTGAAGAAGGACAAGCAGTGCTCACCAGCACAAATGACCTATGGTGACCAGTTGCAGGTTCAAAGAGAACTGATCTTGCCAGTATCCACACAACTAGTCATTCTGGAGCTATGCATCCAGTTTGCGCAACAATTCAGTCTCAGAATGGAGTCCATTCAGTATACCACTATTGTCAGACATAGAGACTGGCACGTTTGTTCATAAAGACTTAGCAAAAATGTCCCATGTGAGCCTCAGGGATGATATCAAGATGTTGAACACCAGAATATTTGCAACCACCCAAGTTAAACTCTAAAACTCTTGATTGTGTTTCTAGCGTGATGGCATAGGACACTTTGGACTGTATTTCAGTCATCAAATGGGGGCATTAAACTAAGTAACTCTCTTTGTACTATTGAAGGGGGTTGAAGACCCACTGATGTTGAATTCATTAAGAGTGCCAGTCGTGAGAAGCAAGTTATTTACCATCACAAGGTTTCTGAGCCCCTCTTTTCACTCTCTCATTGTCACTTACATGAAGTGGTTGTGATTAAAACACAACACTCATGTTACAATGGAAATGTTGACAGTGGTTTGGAGTGTAGGAATACTTTGTAGTTCCAAAAGAAATAGTGCCATACAATATCTACATTTTATTTACCCTTATTATTACATGGTACCACCACCTTGAATAGAAATGTGTGAATGATATCCTTTTTAAACTTTTACAATTTATGTACTGAGTGCTCTTTGTTGTGGATGCAGTGTACAACTCAAAGATATCATTTATCGTAGTAATGTTATTACATAAGCATTCTTAATATTTACCCAGTATCAATCATACTTTTTTTCCATACCAGAATAGTACAGAAGTTGAAAAGGAAAAACTTAAAAATGAAGTCAAGTTGTTGGAGGAGGCAAATACAGAGCTGAGACAAAGACTAAGTGAGATCAATGAAAAATATTTGAAGCTGCTTGAAGAAAATGCTCATCTCAATACAAAAATGGAAACAAAATCTGACAGCAAGAAAAATTTTCCAATGGAGGCTGGTACAGTGTGAGTTATGCTTTTCTCAATTTCTTCTTTATCTACTTTGGTGTTGAATATTTTTTTTCATCTGTGTTCCATGTACAGGGTTTTTCAGGAGGAATGGCAAATATTTAGGTAGTAGTGGCAACTAATTCTAATAATTCATTCCATATAACATGTTTCCAGTTTTTATTGAGTACAGAGATCCAGCTGGTTACAGAGATATTGGTACTCCGTTTGCACTGAAGTTCATCATTTGAAGTTATTTTAAACTTTCCTTTTGAACAGGCCCGAGAAGGCCCAATGGTACTGATTGACTGCCATGTTATCCTCAGCCAAATGGCATCACTGAATGCAGATATGGAGGGGCATGTGCTCATCACATCACTCTTCTGGCCATTGACAGTTTTTGTGACCTGAACCGCTACTTCTCAATCAAGTAGCTCCTCAATTAACCTCACAAGTGCTGAGTAGAGCCCACTTTCCAACACTGTTCAGCATACCCAGACAGTCACCCAACCAAATGCTAGTCAAGCCTGACAGCACTGTAACCTCTACCATTCAATAATAACAAAATTAATAAACTTCATAATCACTGCAAATAATAAACTTAAAAGAACTACAGGTGATTTTATTGGAAAAACTGCCATTGTCAATCACTGAGAAATAAATGTTTGAATGGCAGATGCACTGCTACAAGAAATTTTGAAAATATACTCCTCTGAGGGAAATGTACCTCTGCCTTTGTAGCTGAAGAGCAATGCCTTTGACAGATTACTAATAAGCCATTAGCTTGTAATTTATAGTCTAACCAATTAAGTAGAGTCTCTCTAAGAGTGACTAGCCTTCTCAGTATTGGAACCCTTCAGACAGCCAAACTGTGACAATAACATATATTATTTCTACTCAGATGCTTAAGAAGCAACTTGTTGGTTGTATAAGATGTAACTCAGGTTTCCAGTGATTTCTCCACATTTCTCCACCTAAAATAATATCTGCGTCCACTTCATGTAAGCTGTGATTTTTGTTGAGTTAACCGAATAAAAAATGTAGCCAAAACAGTCAAAATACTTTTTGAACATGTTTATGGCATCATAAAACTGACAAACACCAACTTTAGTACCTGAAAACTGGCATCATACTGGCCCCACTCAGCTACTGTCATTGCCCCTTGTATACCTTCTAATAATTACGTGCTTTTTGTATCAATTCAGAATTAAGATGTCAATCCTTTTACAAAATTGATTATGGAATTTGATTTTACAGATCATTCCCCTGTTACTGATAGAGTTATCATCTCGAAATATTATAATTTGTGTCCAATCTACTTCTAATGTGTATCCATAACAATGTTTTAATTATTCTCATTAACAGTTTTAAAAATATCTACATCTTCATCTACATAGATACTCTCAAAATTACAAAGCCTCGGTATTGTAAAGCAGCTTACATCACAATAAAGGCAAGGCTTCCGGTCCAGATTGTATACCAGTCAGGGTCCTCTCAGAGTATGCTGATACAATAGCTCCATGTTTAGTAATTATGTACAACCACTTGCTCACAGAAAGATTCATACCTAAAGACTGGAAAACTGCTCAAGTCACACTAATACCCAAAAAGGGAAGTAGGAGTAATCCGTTGAATTACAGGCCCATATCACTAACATTGATTTGCAGCTGGGTTTTGGAACATATGCTGTATTCGAACATTATGAAGTACCTTGAAGAAAATGATTTATTGACACATAGTCAGCACGGATTCAGAAAATATCTTTCTTGCAAAACACAACTTTACAGACAAATTTTTTCTAAAAAAAATAGACATGAGTTTGCCAAACAGATAGCAGGACAAACATGGGACTCAGTATACACAGAAGTAGGTGCAAATGAAAAATTCAAAAATTTCATGACATTGTTTAAATTAAATTTTGAAGAAACATTTCCTAAAGTATTATGTCCATTATCAACAGCAGGAAAAAGCAAGTGGGTCACAAAAGGAAGTACCTGAGCTCCATTAAACACAGCCAAACTAATCCTGCTTTCTCACTCTTGTATAAAAGATATAGGAAAACATATAGGAAAATATTGCTTGCAGCAAAGAGAGCTCATAACTCCAAAATAGTGCACTCTGCTGAAAACAAAAATAAGGCAGTATGGAAGATTGTGAAGCAGGAAACTGGTACCAGGAAAATGAATCTGTCAAACTTGAAAATCAAAGAGGAAAGGACTCTAATAAAAGACCCAATATATTTGGCAAACTATATAAATGATTATTTTAGTAGCATTGGAATAAAATTACAGGAAAATTTTCTAACAGCCCCTCAGGTCAAAAAGCCAAATAATGGTGTATCACACTCAATGGTGTTATTCCCTACAACACAGGAAGAAGTCTATAAAGCAGTCAGCAAACTGAGAGACAAAAACTCAGCTGGTCTGGATGAAGTCCCCATTTTTATAATTAAGGACTGTATCAAGAGCCTACTTCCACCTTTAGTTGATATTATAAATCAATCTTTCAAGCAGGGCTACTTTCCAGACTATTTAAAATATGTGAAATTACTACCTCTCTTCAAAAAATGTGATGCAGGAATAATTGAAAATTATAGGCCAATTTCTCTACTATCATGCTTTGCAAAAATATTAGAAACTATTATGAAAGATAGGCTAATGAATTATTTAAATAAATGCAACTTACTGTCTGTTGACCAGTTTGGATTTCGATCAGGGAAAAGCGCAGAATCAGCAACAGCACACCTCACAAAACATATTCTAGAAGCATTAGATAAAGGGAACTACACAACAGGTATATTTCTTGATCTAACTAAAGCGTTTGATACAGTAGACCACAACATATTGTTAAGTAAGTTAGATGAACTTGGAATAAGGGGACTTGTTAACAAATGGTTCCAGTCATATCTAAAAAATAGAAGACAGATAACTGAAATCTCACATATTTCAAGTTGCTCAAACTATATTGTAAAGTATACTTCAGACCCAAATTATGTAAATATAGGTGTCCCACAGGGTAGTGTCCTTGGCCCAGTACTATTCCTCATTTACATAAACGACTTCCCACATAGCATCAAGCATGGACAAACAATGTTGTTTGTAGATGACTCAAATGTTTTAATCAGTGACAAATCACCAGATGCACTAAAAGAAAAAGCCAAACAAACACTAAACAGTGTACGTGAGTAGGCATCCAATAATAAACTAACACTAAATCTTAAAAAAACAAATGCTGTTAACTTCTATGTCTGCAAAAAACCACACTATAACAACTTTAAGTTAAACAATGAAACTATAGAATATGTAGACTACACAAAATTTCTTGGTATGCATGTTGACAGTCAGTTAAAGTGGGAAGAACATATTAAAATACTTAGTAACAGAATCGCTACAGCTTGCTATGCTCTGAGAATTCTGACTGCAGTTTGTGATACTACATGTGTCAGATCTGTATATTTTTCTTATATCCACTCTGTTATTACCTATGGAATAATTTTTTGGGGGGAGTCAACAGTAAAAATATTCAAATAGTTTTCAAATTACAGAAAAGAGCAATTCGTATAATAACCAAGAGTGGCAGTAGGGCTCACTGCCTTGAACATTTCCAAAAGCTGGAAATCCTAACTGTCCCCTGTGAATACAGTTTTCAAAGTGTTATGTATGTAAAAAAAAAATATTGACTGCCTTATGAAAAATTCTTTAGTACACAGCTATGAAACTAGAAACCAATACAATCTGCATCTAGAGAGGAAAAATAAAGTTAAAACTCAGCAGAGCTTGTTGTACAATGCTGTTAAATTATATAATAAATTACCCCAAAAAATAAAAGATATTGACACAATTGGACAGTTCAAAACAAAACTAAAATTTTTTTTATTAAACAAAAGTTATTACGCAGTAATGGACTATCTGAATTAAAACATGTAGTGTAATTAAAGTAGTCTGCATTGTAATACATGAGGAAATCAAAAATTGTACAGTACTATAAGAAAATTACAAATTACACAAGGATATAAAACTAATTTAAGATACCTCAAAAATGTGTGTAAATACAAATTTTATGTGTATAATTGTAGGTATATTGTATAGGATTTTGCTGACGAAATCCACACAATGTAAATTGTTACATGGATTAATAAAGAAATCAATCAATCAATCAATCTATCTATCTATCTTTATACTCATGAAGTAACGAATGCTATTCATAGGGGATGTCAAATTGACTCCATATTTTTAGATTTCCAGAAGGCTTTCGACACCGTTCCTCACAACTATCTTCTAACCCAATTGCATGCCTATGGAATATCACCACAGTTGTGCAACTGGATTCATGATTTCCTGTCAGAAAGGTCACAGTTCATAGTAATAGATGGAAAGTCATTGAGTAAAGCAGAAATAATATCTGGCATTCCCCAAGGAAGTGTTATAGCCCCTCTGTTGTTCCTAATCTATATTAACAATATAGGAGACAATCTTAGTAGCCGTTTTAGATTGTTTGTAGATGATGCTGTCATTTACGTCTTGTAAAGTCATCAGATGAACAAAACAAATTGCAAAATGATTTAGATTAGATATCTGTATGATGAAGAAAGTGGCAGTTGACCCTGAATAAAGAAAAGTGTGAAGTTATTCACATGAATACTAAGTGAAATCCACTAAATTTTGATTATACGATAAGTCACACAAATCTGAAGGCTGTAAATTAAACTAAATACTTAGGGATTACAGCTACAAATGACCTAAATTGGAATGATCACACAGATAATGTTGTGGATAGAGCAAACCAAAGACTGTGATCCATTGGCAGAACACTTAGAAGGTACAATAGGTCTACTAAAGACACTGCTTATACTATGCTTTTTCGCCCTATTCTGGAGTATTGCTATGCAGTGTGGGATCCACATGAGGTGGGACTGGTGGATGACATCGAACAAGTACGAAGGGCATCTCATTATGTTTGATCATGAAAAAGGGGAGGTAGTGCCACAGACATGATAGGTGAATTGGAGTGGCAGTCATTAAAACAAAGGCGTTTTTCGTGTGACAGCATCTTCTCATGAAATTTCAATCACCAGTTTTCTCCTCTGATTTCAAAAACATTCTGTTGGCACTGACCTACATAGGGAGAAATGATCATCATGATAAAATAAGAGAACTCAGGGCTCACACAGAAAAATTTAAGTGCTCATTTTCCCCACACACCAGTCAAGAGTGGAATGGTAGTGCGACAACTTGAAGGGGGTTCATTGAACCCTCTGCCAGGCACTTTATTGTGAATAGCAGAGTAGTCATGTAGATGTAGATGACTTTTTTATATTAAGTGACTTAAGTTGCTTCACTAATCCAAGGATATCTACGTTTAAGTTACTCATGTTGGCAGTTGGCCAGCCAGTGTGGCCGAGCGGTTCTAGGCGCTACAGTCTGGAACCGTGCGACCGCTACGGTCGCAGGTTTGAATCCTGCCTCGGGCATGGATGTGTGTGATGTCCTTAGGTTAGTTAGGTTTAAGTAGTTCTAAGTTCTAGGGGACTGATGACCCCAGAAGTTAAGTCCCATAGTGGTCAGAGCCATTTGAACCATTTGTTGACAGTTGTTCTTAATTCAGAGTCTGGAATATTTGTTTCATCTTCTTTGGTGAAGGAATTTTGTAGGGGTGTATTTAGTAACTCTGCTTTAGCAGCACTGTCATCGATAGTATTTCCATTGCTATCACGTAGAGAAGGCACTGATTGTGTCTTGCCACTAGCATACTTCACTCTGTAGTTTGGTAGTAGTTCTTAACATAAATCCTGTGTCTTTACAGTTGGCACTATCATAATTACTGTCATTTATATATGTATGGATTCCATTAGTGATAAACTGAAATTTCTCTTACTTTATTTTTTACATACACTATGTGATCAAAAGTATCCGGACACATGGCTGAAAATGACTTACAAGTTCGTGGCACCCTCCATCGGTAATGCTGGAATTCAGTATGGTGTTGGCCCACCCTTAGCCTGGATGACAGCTTCCACTCTTGCAGGCATACATGCAGTCAGGTGCTAGAAGGTTTCTTGGGGAATGGCAGCCCATTCTTCATGGAGTGCTGCACTGACGAGAGGTATCAATGTCATTCGGTGAGGTCTGGCACGAAGTCGGTGCTCCAAAACATCCCAGAGGTGTTCTATAGGATTTAGGTAAGGACTCTGTGCAGGCCAATCCATTACAAGGATGTTATTGTTGTGCAAGCACTATGCCACAGGTCGTGCATTATGAATAGGCGCTCGATCGTGTTGAAAGATGCAACCACCATCCCCGAATTGCTCTTCAACAGTGGCAAGAAAGAAGGTGCTTAAAACATCAGTGTAGACCTTTGCTGTGATAGTGCCTTGCAAAATAACAAGGGGTGCAAGCCCACTCCATGAAAAACATGGCCACACCATAACACCACCGCCTCCAAATTTTACTGTTGGCTCGACACACACTGGCAGATGATGTTCACTGTGCATTTGCCATACCCACATGCTGCCATCGGATTGCCACATTGTGTACCATGATTTGTCACTCCATACAATGTTTTTGCACTGTTAAATCACCCAAGGTTCATGCTCCTTACACAAAGAGAGACATTGTTTGGCATTTACCTGCGTGATGTGTGGCTTAAGAGCAGCCACTTGACCAAGAAATCCAACTTTTCTCACCTCCTGCCTAACTGTCATAGTACTTGCAGTGGATCCTGATGCAGTTTGGAATTGCTGTGTGTTGGTCTGGATAGATGTCAGTCTATTACACATTACGACCCTCTTCAACTGTCAGCAGTCTCTGTCAGTCAACAGACGAGGTCGACCTCTATGCTTTTGTGGGGTAAATGTCCCTTCATGTTTCCACTTCACTGTCACATTGGAAACAGTGGACCTAGGGATTTTTAGGAGTGTGGAAATCTCGCATGCAGATGTATGACAAGTGACGCCCAATCACCTGACCATGTTCAAAGTCTGTGAGTTCCTCGGAGCGCCCCATTCTGTTCTCTCATGATGTCTAATGACCACTGATGTCGGTGATATGGAGTACTTGGCAGTAGATGGCAGCACAATGCACCTAATATGAAAAACATATGTTTTTGGGGGTGTCCGGATACTTTTGATCACATAGTGTATTTTTTAGTTTGTAGTTTAGTAGCTTTGTAAATTAATTACAATTCACATTTATAATCACAGTTCACCTTAAGTTGACTTATTCAGATCAATACAGTAATCCAACAATGTTACAATTCAAGCTCTTGTGTGTATGTAATGTCACATTCTTCATGATGGTCAGAATTATAGTTTTTGTTAAATGTTGGGCAATTCTGCCACATTGTTTCTCTTGGTTTAGTGTGAGTTATATTTATATTACTGAAACTGTTTGAGGAGTTTCCTGCAATAATCAAGTCTTGTTTTATTTAGTACCCTTCTGAACTCAGATTTAGTAGATCTTCTATCCTGATCGATACTGACGTGGGCAGAGAAACCATTGACTGTTGGTTTTGCAATATAATGTAATTCTTTAAACTTTTTTATGAAGATATGATCATTGGCTGTTTTAGAGCAATTAGATACCCTAATCGGAGAGTTTACTGTAGGAATTAATTTGAATAATAATGTTAAGAATATTAAAATCACTAGCAATCATATTTTTGTTAAACAAGCTAATAGTGCTGAAAGTGATGCTCAGTATGCACACACTGATACATAAAACACCCTAGCTTCTTGTGGATAGCACTAACTATCTATTGCCTAACAACTTGTTTGTAATATGTAGTGATTTATACAAACCTTCCTCGTGAATCAGTCTATATTTTATTAAAAATCATATCGAAATCCCTACAGTACTGCATGAGATTAACATGGTCATACAAACAGAAACCACAGTGGGAGACTTACATTTATAATATGTGTAGATTTATTATGAAATCCAACTTCTTTACTTATACATCCAGTACAGCACAAGTGAAATGATTAACATCTATGTTCTGAAATGAAAATTTCTGGTGAATGTTGAAAGTCCTTGTTTCTCGATTTCTGCTCTGTCATATGGGAGTGGATAGTATGTACCCATATGAAACTATGAGTTATTGTAAATAACCTGTAAATTGATTGATTCCACATCAGTATTATACACTGCATCATGGAAATGATCCATGGAACTTTTTTCCCTAAACGCCATACAGCCAAACAGAACAAGCAAGTAGTTAAGTAAATATAGTAAGGAAAGTTCAGACAGAACATAAATACAAGACTCGAACTCGGGACCTTTGCCTTTCGCGGGCAAGTGCTCTACCAACTGAGCTACCCAAGCATGACTCATGCCCCATCCTCACAGCTTTACTTCTGCCAGTACCTCGTCTCCTACCTTCCAAACTTTGCAGAAGCTCTCCTGCGAACCTTGCAGAACTAGCACTCCTGAAAGAAAGGATATTGCAGAGACATGGCTTAGCCACAGCATGGGGGATGTTTCCAGAACATTCTGGAAACATCCCCCAGGCTGTGGCTAAGCCATGTCTCCACAATATCCTTTCTTTCAGGAGTGCTAGTTCTGGAAACATCCCCCAGGCTGTGGCTAAGCCACGTCTCCGCAGTATCCTTTCTTTCAGGAGTGCTAGTTCTGCAAGGTTCGCAGGAGAGCTTCTGAAAAGTTTGTAAAATAGGAGACAAGGTACTGGCAGAAGTAAAGCTGTGAGGGCGGGACGTGAGTCGTGCTTGGGTAGCTCAGTTGGTAGGACACTTACCTGCGAAAGGCAATGGCATCGAGTTCGAGTCTCGGTCCGGCACACAGTTTTAATCTGCCAGAAAACTTCAGATCAGCACACACTCCACTGCAGAGTGAAAATCTCATTCTAGAATGTAAATACTTTAGCAGTAAAGGAGATCATTCACCAAGTGGTGGTGGTGGTGGTGGTGGTTAGTGTTTAACGTCCCGTCGACAACGAGGTCATTAGAGACGGAGCGCAAGCTCAGGTTAGGGAAGGATTGGGAAGGAAACCGGCCGTGCCCTTTCAAAGGAACCATCCCGGCATTTGCCTGAAACGATTTAGGGAAATCACAGAAAACCTAAATCAGGATGGCTGGAGACGGGATTGAACCGTCGTCCTCCCGTGCTAACCACTGCACCACCTCGCTCGGTCATTCACCAAGTAGCAGATGCATTCAGTCATCATAGCATAAAAAATATGTCAACTTTGCTATATTCGTGAAGAAATCCTTTAAAGTGCTAGAGCGCAATTAGACATATATATCGTGCGCTCTCTCTCTCTCTCCTCTCTCTCTCTCTCTCTCTCTCTCTCTCTCTCTCTCTCTCTCTCTCTCTCTCTCTCTCTCTCTCTCTCTCCCCCCCCTCTCCTCCCCCCCCCCTCCCTCCCCCCCCCGCCCCACCCCCCCTCTTGCGCACACAATTGCACAAACCTGTGCACCTAAACTCTGCCAGTCAGACAAATACTGCCAGTATTCCAATGTGGCAGGTGTATTGGGATGAGAGGCTGTGTCGGATGACTTGGCTAGACTGAGAGATAGGTAACAAGCAGGCAAAGGGGTTGGAGAGGGGTAACTAGCAATTCAGAGGGAGCTATCAGGTTTGCAGTATAGGAATGCCAGAGTGAGGGATGGAAGGTTCAGGGACTAGACACGCAACACAGGGTGCCAGACCCAGTGAGTTTGTACAGAGCATGATGAAGATGTTATGGATTTGGAGGGAGTGACAGGGCAGAGGAAGGAGAAATTGTGTGGAGACAGTGGGCTAGGGGAGACAGGCCAGAAGGATTACAGGAGCAAAAATGTGTTGCAAGGATAACTCCCATCTACATAGTTAAGAAAACTTAGTGCTGGAGGGAAGGATCAAGGTGGCGTGGGTTGTGGAGCAGCTATTGAACTTACGCATGTTGTGCCAAGCAGCCTATTGTGCCACTGGGTAATCCATTCTGTCCTTGGCTACAGTTTGGTGGGGCTCATTCATTCTGGTGGACAGCTGGTTGGTAGTCATGCCCACATGAAACACTGTATAGTGGTTGCAACAGAGCTGGTTTATGGCATGGTTGCTTTCACAGGTGGCCCTTCCTTTGATTGGATAGGATAAACATGTGAGAGGACTGGAGTAAGATGTGCTAAATGGGTGAATTGACCAGATGATGCTCCTGGGTTTTCCACAATGATATGACTCCTGTGGCTAGGAGTTGGGAGTGACAGTGGCATAGGAAAGGATCAGCATATTGTATAGCTTATACGAGTGATGGAATACCACTTTAGGAGGGGACAAAAGTATGGTGGGTAGGATGTCCCTCATTTCTGGTCATGATGACAGATAATCAAACACATGGCAAAGGACATGGTTCAGTTGCTCCAGTCTAGGACAATACTTGGTGATGGGCTGGACATTTATTTGCAACTAATTCTTAGAGGTGGTTGGATGATTAGTGGGGCATTAGGATATGAAAGGGGAAATCTATTTGTGGACAAAATTTGGTGCGTAGTGCCTGTCTGTGAAGGCCTTTGTGAGATATTCAGCATATTGGACAAGGGAATTCTCATCACTTCAAATACACCATCCGTGGGTGGCCAGGCTATATAGGAGCAATTTTTTGGAGTGGAATGAGTGACAGCTGTCAAAATTCAGGTACTTAGTGGGCTTATTATGGACAGATGTATGGAAGGGGCCATCAGAGAGATGGAGGTCAATGCCCTGGAAGTTGAAACATTGGGCTGGAAGGGACCAGGAGAAGCAGAGGGGAAAAGATGTTAAGGCTGCAGGAAAATGAGGATGCGGTGTCTTGGCTCTGGGCCCAGATCATGAAGATTTCATTAATGAATCTGAACCATACAAGAAGTTTGGCATTCGGGGTTTTGGGAAGCTAGGATGGTTTCTTCTGGATGGCCCATAAAAAGAATTGCATGGGAGGATGCCACGCAGGTTCCTGTGACCATGCCACAGATTTGTTTATATACCTTCACCTCAAAGGAGAAGCAGTTGTGTGTGTGGATATGACTGGTAAGGTGTATAAGGAATGAAGTAGTGGGTTTGGAGTTGTAAGGACTGAGGGAGAGGTAGTTTTCAGTAGCAGCAAAGCCAAGGACATGATGAATATAGGTGTATAAGTAGGTAGCATCAACAGTGTTGAGTAGGGATCCAGTTGGTAATGGGGTGGGGATGGTTGAGAATCAGTGAAGGAAATGGTTTGTATCTTTCATAAGAGATGCTAGACTATCGGCAATTGGGTAGAGGTGTTGATCGACATGAGTGAAGATCCTTTCAGTGGGTGCACAGCAACCACCTAAAATGCAGCATCCAGGATTGTAGGGTGCATGTAGGAAGAATGTAGGTGGGTGTGCTGGAGGTTCAATGGAGTGAGGACAGAGATGGAGTCAGGGGAGAGATTCTGCGATGGGTAGGGATTGGGGCTCTAATTTATGTTCATTCAGAATTATTTGCATTTTCTATTTAGGACAGTGATAAGTTAATGAAACAACTTCTTTGATTTTTCCAACACCACCACACCATCAGTAAACTGTATACACTCCATCCCTTTGCCTTCTACACACAACCCTCTCATTCCTTCAGTGAACTCTTCTATGGTCTCTTCCATTAGATCTTAAACAAAATAGGTGAAAAGTAACATCTATGAATAACTCCTCTTCCAATTCTTATTCACTCTGTTAGTTCTACACTAAATGTTACTTTGACATTTTGCTGAAGGTATAACACCTTAACCAATTTTATTTTTCTCCTCTTGATACTGTATTTTCTTAGGATAAGCAAGAGTTCATCCTACTCTCTCAAAAGCTTTCTCAAAATCCATAAACTCAGCATAAATTTCCTATTATTTTCAACATAGCAACTCTCCTAGTATTAAATTGTAACCCCTCTTCTGAAACCATGCTGCTCTTCTCCCATGATGCTGTTCTGCTTGCTGTACATCCTTAAAATCATCATTCTCACTAAAGGCTTGATTGAATTTAGTATCAGCTTAATGTCCAATGTATGCTGTATTTTGTTGTGTTGTTTTTCTTTTTCAAGGGGTAGCAAGATTGATTCCAAGAAATTGCTGAGGCACTCTCTCTTTGAGTATTTGTTGTTACTGTTATGATCTTCACTCTGAAGAGAGGTTTAGTGGAGCTCTCCACATCAGTCTTTCCTACACAAACCTCTTCATCTCTGGATAAGTACTGCGCCTGCAGGGGATGGACACAAATGTGGAAACAGCAAAACCCCAGCACTTTATACGCCTAATACAACTTTGGAAACCTCTTGGCATTCAAAACAGTTTCCAGTCATCTCAGAATGGATAAATATAGGCCCTGTATAGCTTTCAAGAAATCTTATACCATTATTCCTGCAAAATAGTGGCAATTTCAGGTAACAATGATGGAGTGGGTAACCATAACACGCCCTTCTCTCCAAAGTAGATTGCATAGGCTTGATAATATTAAGATCTGGTTACTGTGGTGGGCAGGGGAGATGTGACAATTCATCCTCGTGCTCACAAAACTTGTCCTGGATGGTGCGAGTTGTGTGAACAGGAGCCCTGCCATGGAACACAGAACCACCCTAGGGGAGAAAACATTGTACCATGGGATGGACTGGGTTCCCCAAGATGGTCACATATTCCTTGATAGTAATGCAATCTCATTCAGAAACCATGGGGCTCATGGAATATCATGATGTGGGTGCCTAAATAATCACCAAACCCCCACCATGTTTCACTCTTGGGATGTTAATTCAGCTAGACCTGGAAACAGTATGAAACAAGACTCATCTGACCAAATGACTACCTTCCATTGTTCCATAGTCCAGACTTTATGGCTTTGGCATCACATTTCCTGTTAAGGGCATTTGCATCACTGATTAGTGGTTTTGGAATTACAGTTCACTCTAAAGTTCCTTGCTTATCGATCTCCCTTTACGTTGTTTTGGTGCTGACAAGATTTGTGAATACAGCATTCAGTTCTTCAGTGACTTTTGCAGCTGTTGTTCTCTTATTTTCTCACTGACCATCCATTATGATCACTCAGCACACATTTTTGTCCATGCTGTGACTTAGCAGATGATGTTTTTCTGTTTCTCCTGTATACAGTATAAATCTTCAGCACAGGGCCTCCTGAAATACAACACTTCAGCTTTCATTTTTATGGAAGCACCCACCATATAAACACCAACAATTTGTCCACATTCAAATTCACTTAGCTGTAACATAATACAATCACAACTACATGAACACTGTTTGACAATGACTGACACTTGAAATGTACTTAGGTCATTGCAGAGGTGCTTTTTGTGGTCAAATACAACTGCATACCCTGCAGGCTTGTCTAGCATCTGCATTTATGTTCAAGCATACATATCTCACAGTGTTTCCATATTCTTGTCCATCCTCTGTCCATCCATTTGAACTTGCTTACTGTATTCATGCCTTGGTCTTCCTCCATAATTCTTATCCCACCCACACTTCCCTCCATTGCCAAACTGATGATTCCTTCATGCTTCACAAAGTGTCTATCGACAGATTCCTTCCTTTAGTCAAGTTTTGACATAAATTTCTTTTTTCCTCTAATTCTATTCAGTATCTACTCATTAGTTAATCAATCTACCCATATAATCTGTAGCATTCTGCTGTAGTACAATATTTGACAAGCTTCTCTTCTTTTCTGAACTCCTAATCACCCACTCTTTGCTTTCGCGCAAGGCTACGTTCCAGGCCAGTACCTTTAAAAAGACTTCCTAATGCTTAAATTTATATTAGATGTTAACAGATTTCTCTTTTTTGGAAATGCTTTTCTTGCTGTAGCTACTTCAGTGATCATCATTTATTTTGCTGCCCACATAGCAAAACTCATGTACAACTTTTGGTGTCTCATTTCCTGTTTTGATTCCCTCAGCATCACTTGATTTAGTTTGACTACGTTCCTTTACCCATGTTTCATTTTTGGTGAATTAATCTTGTTAGCCCCCCTCAATGTGCCATCCATCCCATTCAACAGCACCACCAAGTTCTCTACTGTCTCTGACAATATTACAATTTTGTCCAAAAACTGAGAACAGGGAGCATTGTCACTAACACATTTATTAACACACAATTTGAAAAGGACTTTGGACAAATTGATCTGATGCTTGAATTGAAAAAGGAAACAAAATTCTTCTGAATATTCAACAAAAGGTTAACCTCTTCTTGAAGTGTCCAGGCCCAAAGAACAAAATTTGTACATTCCTAGCATGAAATTCAGACAACACTTGTAACAAATAAAGGGCAAAGTCTGTACCCTGACACATGATGTGTCCTGCTTTGGTTCTGAGCTGAAATCTGTGTCCAGCATGTGATATGAAAATTTGTCTAAGTTTAATAATCACGACTGAAAACTTTTCCAAGGCCAAAAGTGTCATTCTGAGCAGGATCTGTCCCCAGAAGTGTGACACCGAAGGGCACAATGTTGGCAGTGAGTAGCAGACAAATCGGCAGGAGCAGCAGTGACTCCGGAGACAAGCATTAGTCTTCAGTGGGTGAATTAACGGCCTGTTGTGTCCAGAGCATGGTCTTAAATCCTGGCTGCATGGATGACTACAACTTTCTTATTGGCTGTTTCCCTTGTTGATGGATGCCCCAACATAGTCCGATTGTCATGAGCCACTGACTGCTGCATGCATCAATTGCTGGTTTGATGTGACCCTCTGATGCCATGCAGGCTGATTCCTTGCTGCAGTCTGGAGTTTGAATAATGGCAGTGGGCCATGGACAGTTGGCTGTCAGAGCTTTATGAAGGGCATGCAACAGCAATTGGCAAACCTCATTTTTTTTATTTCTTCTTCCTGAACTTTAATTTTCTTTCCAGATTTCTCCTTGGTTTCCTGTACTCCTTGCTCAAGTTAAGATTGAATAACATCAGGAGAGGCTATGGGTACTGCTTCCTTTTTGTGTCCTTCGACTCTTACAACCACAATCTGGTGTTGTGACAGTGCCACGACATTTAACAGTGCCGCCACGACAGTACGCGCAAATGGCGATAGAGTCGCTCCGCAACTCGGCTGAGCGCGGGAGCGCCACCTAGCTACGAACGGCGCTGGCCGCATGTCACGGCACGGCAGTCGAATAAGAGATACTGAGTTGTTATCATGTAACGAGCTATTGTTTCTGAGTGAGTGTGTTTGAATATCCACGCAATTATTGGTGATGAAAGGTTATAACACTTTTTTCACCAATAATTGTGTGGATATTCAATCACACTCACTTAGAAACAATAGTTCGTTACATGATAACAACTCAGTATCTCTTATTCGACTGCCATGCCGTGACATGCGGCTGGTGCCGTTCGTAGCTAGGTGGTGCTCCCGTGCTCAGCCGAGTTGCGGAGCGCCTCTATCGCCGTTTGCGCGTACTGTCGTGGCGGCACTGTTAAATGTCGTGGCACTGTCACAACATCTGGTTGCTGTAGAAGTTGTTGATAAACCTTCACTCCCATTTTATCCCTACTACCTTTAGAATTTCAAAGAGTGTATTTTAGTCAACATTGTCAAAATATTCCTCTAAATCTGCTCTACATTGCTCCAAAGCCCAAACTGTTCTTCACAGAAGTTGAATTCTACCAGTTTTTCCATTCTTCTATAAATAATTAATGGTGGTATTTTCCAGCCATGACTTATTAAAGTGATAGTTCAGTAATATTCACACCTGTCAGCACCTGCTGTCTTTGGAATTAGAATTATCACATTTTTCCTGATGTCTGAGGGTATTTTGCCTTTCTCATACATCTTGTATACATTGCTCTCACAAGGATCTTAATAATTCTAAGGGAATGTTGTCTATTCCAGTGGCATTGTTTTGATTTTGGTCTTTTAGATCTCTGTTCAATTCTTCTCACAGTATCATATCTCCTACCTCATCTTCATTTACTCCCTCTGCCTCTCAACAATATTACCTTTAAGTTCATTTCCCTTGGATATCTCTACTACATATTCCTTCCACAGTTCAGCTTTCCCTTCTCTGCTTGATACTGGCATGCCCTAAAAGCTCTTGATGTTAACACAGCTGCTTCTCTTTTCTTCACATGTCTCTTTAATTCTTCTACAAACAGCATCCACTTTCCCCTAGTTATGTGTGTATCTACAGACTTGCATTTGTTCTCTAGCCATTCTTGCTTAGGCATTTTGCAATTTTTTGTGTATATACAAGAGGCATGTCCAGAAACTCAGAGAGTCAATTGTTTGAAAATAAAAAAGACAATATATTTATGAAAAATTTACGAAAATAAAGTTGTACATCAAACAGTATTTTGTAATGTAGTTACCTACTTTCTCAATGTATTTTGTGAGGTGGGAGATGAGCTGTCTGATACCTAAATCGCAAATGTCTCCTGTTGCCTCCTACTCATTGTTGACAGCATTCTGAACCTCTTCATTAGTAGGAAATCTTCTTCCATCCATAAGCAACTTCAGTGAGATGAAAAGATAAAACTCAGAAGATGTCAGATCAGGACTTTGATCAGGGTATTGTGTCATGATATAGAGTAGAGTAAGCACATGAGAACTTCATGGGTTTTCAGTCAGAATGCTATTTCTGAGTGGTCAGAAACAAATGCAGAAAGACAAATTTCCAGTGATGGCAGATGATTGCTCAGATCAGTGCCAAACACCACCACAGGGCACCTAATTGAAGCAGATTTTGGAACTAGGTAACGATGGATGTAGGAGACTGAAGGAACTTCAGTGTCTGATTAGCACTAAGCTACCACAAGAATTAAAAAACCTTAGCAGTAATCCATGCGATTTCAAATCAAAACTGAAGAGTTTCCTCATGGGTCAATTCTTCTATTCTGTCAAGGAGTTCCTTGAAAAATTAAGCTGATTCGTGTTTTATTGTTGATTGCATTTACTTAAACTTATGGCTTGACTTTTTTCAGATTCATAAATATTTTATTTTTATCTATTATTACTTTCATGTTGTAATTTCATGTACTCACACATTCCATGACCTTGGAGATTTGCTCCTCAGTTTGGTCCTATGGAACTTGATGTGTGAATAAAAAATAAATAAATACTTGTTTCTTGCATTGAGACTAAACTATTACAATGAAGACTGTTTCTAGACATGAGAAAAAGCAAATGGTTCAACTGTTGGTACAACAGAAGTTAGTGTCAGATTTCAAAAGGTGAGAAGTAAGAGAAGTTAGCAATCACTAGCAGCATATTAAGTTGAAATCATTTGAGAGCAGCACTCCAAGTGATAAAACAGACATAAGTTAGATCTTACCAAGGCTGCCACCGAGTCACACAGAGTTGGTATCCAAACATTCTACCTGGAGACTACTCTGAATAGTGCTGCCAGCCATCCATGGTCAGGTCTTTCACCTTCTCCTACTCTGTAGTTGCGATATTCGTGGCCTTTTCCCTAACAAACTCCTAGTTTGGCTGCAACAACACTGCTTTATCTTGATTTGGTTCAAATGGCTCTGAGCACTATGGGACTCAACTGCTGAGGTCATTAGTCCCCTAGAACTTAGAACTAGTTAAACCTAACTAACCTAAGGACATCACAAACATCCATGCCCGAGGCAGGATTCGAACCTGCGACTGTAGCGGGCTTGTGGTTCCAGACTGCAGCGCCTTTAACCGCACAGCCACTTCGGCCGGCTATCTTGATTTTCTCTGCTCTGTGAGTGGAGACCACCTTGTGCACCAGGAGCTCTGTCTCAGCAGTTCTACCCATTTTCCATCTCACTGTTACCTGTGCCAACCCACTGCATTTGTGGTTCTGAGGAGCAAGTGTTGTACTTGCCACATATGCTAGAACGCTCCTATATGTGACTACAGTCTACTGTGGCATCTTATGACAGCATCTAGATGCTGTATGGAGTTAATGCGCTAACTCAATGGGTTGCAACTTTTACCCTGGAACAACTGCATAGAGCGTCTGCAGTTCATAAGCTTTCTTTGTTACTGTTTTCCTCATGTAAACTAAGAGGTACCAACTGTGCCTGCCTGTCACGTGCATTATTTGTCTGGTGTCCTACTTTGGAGTGCTCTTGCTGGCATTCAACAGCACCAAGCTTAACCATGAGTAAGGCAGTAAGTCATCAGTACATGACAGTGATGACTGATGATGTCCCAGCTGAATGAATCCAAGAGCTGCTGTGTGGCATTGGCTGTGTGAGAATGTGCATTGTTATGCAACATGCACACTCACTCCATTAACACTGTCCTTCTTTGGTGTTGTATTGCTGTTCTAGCTTGTTTAGTGTTTCATAGTACCACACAGAATTATCTGTTTCCCCCTGGGGCAGAAATTCAGTGAGAAGAACCCTATTAGTCCCAAAAGAAAGAGACCATGATTTTTCTGGCTGAAACAATGGTCTTGAATTTTTGTGCTGATGGTGAGGAATGATATCCCCGCTACATTCATTGTCTTTTCATCTCAGGGGTGTAATGAGCCATCCAGTCACAATAGAGCCAAAGAATTATTGATCTTTCAATTCAAGAAATTGCCATGAAGATCCTTTTATGTTGATTGTGTATTGATCTGTGGATTTTTTTTAATATCCACCTTTTACATAATTTGTTGAAATCGAGTTTTCAAGTTATGATTTCGTGCAGAAGAGATTCAGAGATTTCTGGAACACTATGTTCATCTCATTGAAAGTCAATCAATGGTTGTGATGAATCATTTCTTTTATTTGGTTCAACATCCCATCAGTTATGATTGAGGGATGCCCACTCCTTTGTTCTTCATAAGGATTCAATTTGTCAGCTTTAAATATTTGACACCACTTAAAGACATTAGACAGGAAGAAAGCCAATGTCCACTCCTTGTGTATACTGGTGGGAGTCATCCAAGATGTGGAAAGGGTCTTTCCGGATGCCATGAAGGGTACAGGATGCAGCCAACTGCAGATGGTGGCTCATGTCAGCACTAATGATGTGTGTCGCTATGGATCGGAAGAGATTCTCTCTGATTTTCCTGTGGCTATCTGAGTTGTTGAAGACTGCTAGTCTTGCTAGTGAGATGAAGGCAGAGCTCACCATCTGCAGCATTGTTGACAGGACCAACTGCAGACCTTTGGTACAGAGACAATTGGAGGGTCTGAATCAGAGGCTTAGATGGTTCTGTGACCGTGTAGGCTGCAGATTACTCGGCTTGCGCCACATGGTGGTGGGGTTTCAGGTTCCGATTAATAGGTCAGGTGTCCACTACACACAGGAGGCGGCTACATGGGTAGCAGGCGCTGTGTGGTGTGGACTGGGTGGTTTTTCAGGTTAGACAGTCTTGGGAAAGATAAAAAAGGGCTCCAGTCTCAAAGGGTACAGGGCAAAGAAATGAGGAGAATCAACCAGGCAACAGTCGGTATTGTAGTTGTAAATTGTCATAGCTGTGTTGGAAAAGTACCAGAGCTTCAAGTGCTGATAGAAAGCACTGAAGCTGAAATCGTCATAGGAACAGAAAGCTGGCTAATACTGAAGATAAATTCTGCCAAAATTTTTACAGAGGTGCAAACCATGTTCAGAAAGGATAGATTAAATAAAGTAGGTGTGGTGTGTTTGTGTCTGCAGGTAGTAGTTTATCTTGTAGTGAAGTTGAAATAGATAGTTCCTGCGAATTACTATGGGTAGAGGTTATACTCAACAACCGTACCAAAATAATAATTGGCTCCTTCTTCTGACCCCCCAACTCAGATGATATAATAGCTGAACGGTTCAAAGAAAACTTGAATCTCATTACAAATAAGTACCCCACTCATACAGTTATAATTGGTGGAGACTTCAATCTACCCTCGATTTGTTGGCAAAAATACATGTTCAAAGCTGGTGGTAGACAGAAAACATCTTCCGAAATTGTACTAAATGCTTTATCTGAGAATTACTTTGAACAATTAGTTCATGAGCCCACAAGAATTGTAAATGGTTGCAAAAACACACTTGACCTCTTAGCCACAAATAATCCTAATCTAATAGAGAGCGTCATGACGGATACAGGGATTAGTGAACACAAGGTCATTGTAACATGGCTCAAAACCATATCAACCAAAACCACTAAAAAGAAACACAAAATTTATGTATTTAAAACAGCAGATAAAAATTCACTTGATGCCTTCTTAAGAGAGAGTCTCCATTCCTTCCAAGCTAATTATGTAAGTGTAGACCAGATATGGCTCAAATTCAAAGATACAGTATTGACAGCAATATATAGATTCATACTTCATAAGTTAATAAGAGACGGGAGTGCTCCACCATGGTACACAAAACACATCAGAACACTGTTACAGAAGCAATGAAAAAGCATGCCAAATTAAAAAAAACACAAAATCTCCAAGACTGGCTATGTTTCACGGAAGCTTGAAACTTAGTGCGGACATCAATGAGAGATCCTTTTAATAGTTTCCACACTGAAATATTGTCTCAAAATATGTTAGAAAACCCAAAGAGATTCTGGTCATATGTAAGGTACACCAGTAGCAAAAACAGTCAATACTGTCACAGCGCGATAGAGATGGAAATGTTACCAATAATGGTGCCACTAAAGCAGAGTTACTAAATACAGTTTTCCGTAATTCCTTCACAAAAGAAGACAAAGTAAATATTCCACAATTTGAAACCAGAACAGCTGTTAGCATGAGTGACATGAAAGTAGATATCTTAGGTGTCACGAAACAACTCAAATCACTTAAGAAAGGCAAGTCTTTCGGTCCAGATGATATACCAATCACGTTCCTCTCAGAATATGCAGACACAATAGCGCCTTTCTTAGCAATCATATGCAACCACTCACTTGACGAAAGATCTGTTCCTAAAGACTAGAAAGTAGCACAGGTCACACCAATATTCAAGAAAGGAAATAGGAGTAACCCATTGAATTACAGACCCATATCACTCACCTCAATTTGCAACAGTATTTTGAAGCATGTACTGTACTCTAACATTATGAATCACCTTGAAGAAAATGACTTATTGATACATAACCAACATGAATTCAGAAAATATCGTTCTTGTGTAACACAGCTAGCTCTTTATTCCCATGAAGTAATGAGTGCTGTCGACAACGGATCTCAGATCGACTCCATATTCCTAGATTTCCAGAAGGCTTTTGATACTGTTCCTCACAAGCAACTATTAATCAAATTGCGTGCATATGGAGTATCGTCTGAGTTGAGTGACTGGATTCATGATTTCCTCTCAGAGAGGTCACAGTTCATAGTGATAGATGGTAAATCATCGAGTAGAACAGAAGTGATATCTGGCATTCTGCACAGTAGTGTCATAGGCCCTCTGCTCTTCCTGATTTATATAAATGATCTAGGTGATAATCTGAGCAGCCCCCTTAGATAGTTTGCAGATGACATTGTAATATACTGTCTAGTAAAACCAACAGACGATCAATTCCAATTACAAAATGGTCTAGAGAGAATTTCTGTATGGTGTGAAAAGTGGCAATTAGCACTAAACAAAGAAAAGTGCGAGGTCATCCACATGGGTACTAAAAGAAATCAGATAAATTTTGAGTATACGATAAATCACACAAATCTAAGGACTGTCAATTCGGCTAAATACCTAGGAATTACAATTATGAGCAACTTAAATTACTAAGACCACATAGATAATATCGTGGGGAAGGCGAAACAAAGACTGCACTTTGTTGGCAGAACACTTAGAAGATGCGACAACCAAACTGAAGAGACAGTCTACACTACACTCGTCCGTCCTCTGCTGGAATACTGCTGTGCGGTGTGGGATCCTTACCAGGCAGGAGTGATGGAGGACATCGAAAAAGTACAAAGAAGGGCAGCTTGTTATGTGTTATCACGCAAAATTTCTGTTCCGACACTGACAATGTTGAGTGTTTATGGAAAAAGTTCAAGGCAATCGTAAAATGCGTTTTAGACAGGTACGTGCCAAGTAAAACTGTGAGGGATGGGAAAAACCCACCGTGGTTCAACAACCAAGTTAGGAAACTACTGCAAAAGCAAAGAGAGCTTCACTGCAAGTTTAAACGCAGCCAAAACCTCTCAGACAAATAGAAGCTAAATGATGTCAAAGTTAGCATAAGGAGGGCTATGCTTGAAGCGTTCAGTGAATTCGAAAGTAAAATTCTATGTACTGACTTGACAGAAAATCCTAGGAAGTTCTGGTCTTATGTTAAATCAGTAAGTGGCTCAAAACAGCATATCCAGACACTCTGAGATGATGATGGCATTGAAACAGAGGATGACACGCATAAAGCTGAAATACTAAACACCTTTTTCCAAAGCTGTTTCACAGAGGAAGACCGCACTGCAGTTCCTTCTCTAAATCCTTGCACAAACGAAAAAATGGCTGACATCGAAATAAGTGTCCAAGGAATAGAAAAGCAACTGAAATCACTCAACAGAGGAAAGTCCACTGGATCTGATGGGATACCAATTCAATTCTACACAGAGTACGCGAAAGAGCTAGCCCCCCTTCTAACAGCCGTGTACCGCAAGTCTCTAGAGGAACGGAAGGTTCCAAATGATTGGAAAAGAGTACAGGTAGTCCCAGTCTTCAAGAAGGGTCGTCGAGCAGATGCGCAAAACTATAGACCTATATCTCTATCATCGATCTGTTGTAGAATTTTAGAACATGTTTTTTGCTCACGTATCATGTCATTTCTGGAAACCCAGAATCTACCCTGTAGGAATCAACATGGATTCCGGAAACAGCGATCGTGTGAGACCCAACTCACTTTATTTGTTCATGAGGCCCAGAAAATATTAGATACAGGCTCCCAGGTAGATGCCATTTTCATTGACTTCCGGAAGGCATTCGATACAGTTCCGCACTGTCGCCTGATAAACAAAGTAAGAGCCTACGGAATATTAGACCAGCTGTGTGGCTGGATTGAAGAGCTTTTAGCAAACAGAACACAGCATGTTGTTCTCAATGCAGAGACATCTACAGACGTTAAAGTAACCTCCGACCATTGCTTTTCACAATATATATGTGACCCAGTATATAGGAAGTTCCATGCGGCTTTTCGCAGATGATGCTGTAGTATACAGAGAAGTTGCAGCATTAGAAAATTGCAGCGAAATGCAGGAAGATCTGCAGCGGATAGGCACTTGGTGCAGGGAGTGGCAACTGACCCTTAACATAGACAAATGTAATGCATTGCGAATACATAGAAAGAAGGATCCTTTATTGTATGATTATATGATAGCGGCACAAACACTGGTAGCAGTTACTTCTGTAAAATATCTGGGAGTATGCGTGCAGAATGATTTGCAGTAGAATGATCGTATAAAATTAATTGTTGGTAAGGTGGGTGCCAGGTTGAGATTCATTGGCAGAGTCCTTAGAAAATGTAGTCCATAAACAAAGGAGGTGGCTTACAAAACACTCGTTCAACCTATACTTGAGTATTGCTCATCAGTGTGGGATCCATACCAAGTCGGGTTGACAGAGGAGATAGAGAAGATCCAAAGAAGAGTGGCGTGTTTCGTCACAGGGTTATTTGGTAAGTGTGATAGCATTACAGAGATGTTTAGTAAACTCAAGTGGCAGACTCTGAAAGAGAGGCGCTCTGCATTGTGGTGTAGCTTGCTGTCCAGGTTTCGAGAGGGTGCATTTCTGGATGAGGTATTGAATATATTGCTTCCCCCTACTTATACCACGTGAGGAGATCACGAATGTAAAATTAGAGAGATTTGAGCACGCACGGAAGCTTTCCGGCAGTCGTTCTTCCCGCAAACCATATGCGACTGGAACAGGAAAGGGAGGCAATGACAGTGGCACGTAAAGTGCCCTCCGCCACACACCATTGGGTGGCTTACAGATTATAAATGTAGATGTAGATGTAGAATAGGGGTAAGAGTGTCACTGATATGATACGCAAGTTGGGCTGGCAGTCACTGAAACAGAGGCAATTTTCTTTGCAGCGAGATCTATTTACGAAATTTCAATCGCCAACTTTCTCTTCCGAATGCATAAATATTTTGTTGACACCCACCTATGTAGGGAGAAAATATCATCATAATAAAATAAGAGAAATCAGAGCTCGAACGGAAAGATTAAGGTGTTTCTTTTTCCCACATGCCATTTGAGAGTGGAATGGTAGAGAAGTAGTATGAAAATGGTTCGATGAACCCTCTGCTAGGCACTTAAGTGTGAATTGCAGAGTAGTCATGTAGATGTAGATGTAGATGTTAATGTTAATCACACCTTCCACATAAACAGTTTTTATTTCATTAAAAATTGGGGTTAGCATTTTTCCTTTGGCAACAAGAAACTGGATTACAATCTCACTTCACAACTGGTGGGATTTGGAATAGACACACTCATTTCAACATGGCAGTCAACAAGAGTTTTCAGCTGACTAAGACAATAAAGCATGCATTCTGCTACCAACAGCTTGTCTTTGAACACATTGCTGCCAATTTTGTTGAAAATAAATCATTTTGATCATCAGAGGCTCAATGGTTTTACTTTCTGGACATCCATATGTTGACTATATGTACTGAGAATGTAGTTTTTTTCAGAATATAGTCCCTGCATGTTCCTAATAGCTCTTTTTTTGTTTTCCATATAAAGCTTATAATTTTTCTGTTGGTATCTCATCAATTCATGAGGCTATTCCATTTTCCATCTCTTTCTAAAAGACACTTTCAATTCACTTTTTAGAATATTGTAACCCTCATCTTCTCCGTTCAGTGTACTTTCTACTTCCAGCTCAAGTTGTTTTGTCTCATGTCCTCTTTCCCTGTTGTGTAACCCCTCAATATATTCTTTCCACCTCTCCATTCACTATTCTGTCATCTCCAGTCTCTATCTTCATGACACTCTTCCATCCGTCCTTCTCACACATCACCCACAATCCTTCTTTATATATTAAGTTATATGTGCTTCCTCTCTGACCATTCCATGTTACTATATTTCTTCTGAAATCACTTCTGCCTCCCTTCTTAATACATTACTTAAACTCTTATACATTCTTTTTTCCTGTTATGTGTTAACATTTTTTCACTGCCTTCTTTCCTCCATTTTATTGATAATTTCATTCATTGTCAACATGTTTATTATTCTGTCTCTAGCCTTTGTTCTTATAACTTATTTCGTGACCTCTTTTAAATTAGTTGTGAAGTTTTCCCATCTTTCATTGATGTTACTTGGTGCACTCTATCTGAATTTTCCTGTAAAATAGTCTTGTGGTGCTGTAACATTGACAGTCAGATATGGCCCAGCCGCTAACCACATAGCAATGTACTGTGAGTTGCTGACCATCTAGTATATCTGCAAGCCAATTGTCAAGATTTCATCTCACCAGCTGCCACATTACCAAGTGGTGCTATGTTTGCTGTATGCAGTGCAACTATAGTCGGTACCATCTTGCCTCCATGAGTCACATGCTGTCACCCCACTTTCCTGGTATTCTTCTGGCAGACAGTTTTATACAGTGTCATCCAGTGGCTCTCCTTTGAGTTGACATTGGGAGTTCACAGTTCTCCCGAACATACAAGTGGCCACTCAATCAGAGTTCCAGTCACTGACTGCACAATTCACTCCTGGCTTTGTACAAGCCCCATTTGTAGCCCATCAGTCAGAGCCTACTACCTCTCATACCATGTCCAGATCAATGAGTCATTGTGAGTGCATCAACCACAGGCTATGTCAGTGATAGCCTATTAGGGTTGATCAGTATGCTTAACTCAGTAACCATTGCTAGCATAAATGGTACCGCTTATACCTTCTAAGAAACTGTTACATTGTGTTGTGTCATTCTCATATCAGATCTGAACAATCTTTTGGTTGGGCATTCTGAAACTACTTTGTGTTGAACTTGCTTAATGTGTTGTGTTAATAAATTTCTATTGTTCTTTGGCTACCTGGACATGTCCATTCATTAGTAGTGTGCAACACACAGAGTGGGGCTTAAAATGTACTTCCTTAGGTTTTTCTCTTCCTTTAATGTTTCTGAATTCATTACTTCTAGTTTCATACCTTTCTAAACCTTCTTTGGTTTAATATACTACTCACTGATGACTAGATTGTGATTTGAGCAGATATAAGCTCCTGGGTGACTTATTGCACTTATCAGGTTACTCACTGCTGAATCAATTAATGGTCTTTTTTATTATGTTTATCATTCAATCTTCCAGTTTTACCTGCTTTTTGGAGGTGCTCAAATGAGATGATCCTTACGGTGACACCGAACAAGGTAGCACAGTGGTTAGCACACTGGACTCATATTCAGGACAACGATGGTTCAAATTCACATCTGGCAATCCTGATTTAGGTTTTCCATGATTTCCCTAGACTGCTCCAGGCAAATGCCATGATGGTTCCTTTGAAAGGGGCATGACCAACTTCCTTCCCAATCCATCCATAATCCAATGGGACCGATGACCTCACTGATTCATCACCTCCCCCAAATGAACCAAACAATCTACTATGATATCTTGCCTTCTACAGAAGTTTATGCCCTCTCTTATTCCTTCGTCCAAGACCATAACTCCTGACAGGTCTGTCCTCTCTCCCCTTATCACTCAGCACATTTCTATCTCTCATAACTATGATGCAAGCTCCTCTTCTGCCCTAACCCCTTATTTTTTCTACCTTCACGTTGCATTCCTCTTTCTCTTAATTGGGATGTTATGTAGTTGTTATGTACACTTGGTTAGGTACTATGTCTCATTTTGTTCCTTTCAATCTTATCGTCATCATTCTTTCATTTGTATATCTTACATACATAAGTTTTCCTTTCAACGTATTTTTCATGCCCTGAGTTGTAAAATCTATAATCTCCAGCGTTTGTTCTCCCCCAAAAGATCTGACTCATGGGAAATTTTAACGCCTGAGTCTTTTATACAGAGGTCCATAACATTCATGTGTAATGAAACAGTTCTGTGGCAGCTTCCCACTTATTTCTGCACATGAAAAAAGGGTGCACAGCCACATTCAGCCACCCACTATGGGTCAGATACTGGTTGCAGCCACCCACTCTCATGTAGATGCTGCAATCCTCCACCTGTTCATAAGCTCTCAGAGGACACCGTGATACTATGAAGGGGAACTTCTTATGCTGAGAGTCCGATTGCACTCACAGTAATCCCTGAGTGTAGGGCTGCTTCTTCCACCAACACCATCATACTGCAGTGCACCTTCTCTGATGCAGATGTCACTGAGGCCTTCATTCATAATAATGGTGATTAGCTCTGCATTGTGCCCTGAAGGATTGGTTCCCTGTCTAAACTTAGCAACTGGCCTACTGGAGTGTAGGCTGCCCACTCTCACAATGTGGATGCACCACTCAGGAATCACTTAAAGGAATAAAGATGACCCCATGTTTCTTGAGCTAGGTTAATGGCTGTGTGCAATACCACAACCAAACGCAATACTTATTCATGTAATATATAGTAATTAGTTAATACTGAAACCCATTTAAGGCTTCATTATTGCCTATATATTTATTTTTGTAGCAGCTATTGTTGACATTGTTGACTGATTTCTTCTTACACATGAATGGGGAAAACAGTATTTGTGAAAAAAAAATAGTTTGTTCCACAGTGAAAAGTAGGTTTAGGTTACAGTGCAGTTGGCAGAAGATTTTATGTAATCTACTGATATAACTTTCTTTATATTATTTCAGTTAAGCCCATGAATCTTTTGTTGAAAATATATTATAAATAGACAGTTTTTAAGACACTGTGGCATTTAGTGAGGAACACCAAAGCCATACAGATGTATGTATAGGTTAACCATATGAGAGGGAAGGAGAGGGAAAGGCGAAAGGGTGTTGGTTTTAAGGGAGAGGGTAAGGAGTCATTCCAATCCCAGGAACAGAAAGACTTACCTTAGGGGAAAAAAGGACAGGTATACACTCACACACACACACACACACACACACACACACACACACACACACACACACACACACACACACACACACATATATATATATATATATATATATATATATATATATATATATATATATATCCGCACATACACAGACACAAGCAGACATTTGTAAAGGCCTTTACAAATGTCTGCGTGTGTCTGTGTATGTGCAGATGGATATGTGTGTGTGTGCGAGTGTATACCTGTCCTTTTTTCCCCCTAAGGTAAGTCTTTCCGCTCCTGGGATTGGAATGACTCCTTACCCTCTCCCTTAAAATCCACATCCTTTCGTCTTTCCCTCTCCTTTCCTCTTTCCTCATGAAGCAACCGTTGGTTGCGAAAGCTTAAATTTTGTGTGTGTGTTTGTGTTTGTTTGTGTGTCTATCAACTTGCCAGTGCTTTCGTTTGGTAAGTCACATCATCTTTGTTTTTAGATATATTTTTCCCACGTGGAATGTTTCCCTCTATTATATTCATTTAACCATATAAGAGTTTGCCTAGGATCAGTAATGTGTGAATATAATCAACATATTATGAGCAAGCCATCTTAATGTACTGTTGCCACTTTGGCAGTAATTAACACATATTAATTTATTTCTTACAGTGTTAGTCCTCTATGTTATGTTTCTTACAGGGGAAGAGAGATACTTGTGATTTCAAAATTTTTACTTGTGATTTTCAGGTATGTTTATGGCCCACAAGAATTTAAAATTGTTATTAAGAATGAATTTGACAGTTTGTTTAATTTAAAAGATCAGCTCAAAATACTTGCTGAAAAATTGGAAGACACCAGTGCCACTGGAACAGAAATGATGAAGAGCGCTGTACAGGTATCATCAACTACGTATATTGTATTATATAATAGTTTGGGATAATTTAGTATTTTGATTTTCCCTTGAATTATTTAACAAAATTATATTGGAAATATCATGTTACACAAAAGCACACTGCGAACCCATGCAAACTTAGTTACTTTGTGCTGATATTTTATTTGATACTGAATACTGACACACATATTTGTATACCATCTCACTCACTCTGCTTCACTGAATACACCTTTTTATTCTTCCTTAAAAAGACTTGTTAAAACAGTTTTCTGTCTATCCAAAGCCAGCTGAAACAGATAAAAGTTGCAAGAAAGCTGTAAAAGAGAGCTTGTGTTCTGCCTCTAATGACCTTAAAGTTCTTTAAGGAAGGAAAGATTGTACCTATATCTGTACTTTTTAATTATGAAGGACTTGATTTTCATGTGAATAGATTGTCACCACCTGTTCTTGAAGAGTCTCATAGAATTTTGTACCAAATATGATCATTAACGTATGGCTGTCTTACATAACAACAGTAACAGTAATTACCACTACTACAACTGCTATTACTACAATTATTATTTTGTACTCTGCCTAAAGTAGTTACACGTATGCCCACTGTTGTAATTATGTACAGTGCTGCAGATCCAAGCTTCTCTTTAATTATGTGCAAAAATATTACCACTTGATACTAGAACATATAATATTACTTCCGAGTTTTCATATTGGGAAAAGGATTCACAACAGAATTCTGTATATTGTAGCCAATGCACAGATTTCCTTAATAATGGTGTTTTAATAAGGTATATTTCTGTGGAATTGCCCCACAATACAGTGCTGTGGTGCAGAAATATATAATTGAACCATAGTAAACAGTTCATTGTTTTACTGGGATCTATTCTTGGGACCTAACTAAGCATGTATAATCCACTACTGATTTTCTCAAAAACAAACTTGATATTATTCATTGAACAAAGCTTCTTTTCATTCCATGTAGGCTTTCACGACCGGCGTCTTTATCAGTAAACACTTCCGGGCTAAGTTGCCGTGGTCAATCTGTAGAACTTCTTCTCCCTGATGTTTCATTCTCAACTACGGAGAACATCTTCCGAGGTGAGTCGACGACTGGCTGCTAGGAGCTGGAGCCGCCGCTCATATAGAGATCGTAGGGGGTGCCACCACACATCACGTGGCGTCAATGTGCAGCTATCTCTGGTTATCGTCTGTTCTCTCGATTGCAGGCAATCGATTGTCACGTGATTGATGCAACGTCGACCGCCAGATCTTATCCAGTTTTAATCCTTCTTCTTTACGATTAAAATTGTATTGATGTTTGTGGATTTCAATTGCCTCTCTATACATACGTGTATAATAGTGCGACGTCCTCGCTAGCATGCTTGTTTCACCAAATTTTATTTCGTGATCTCCATCCTTAAAAACATGTTCCGCTGCTGCCAATTTGTCAATATGTCCCAAGCGACAGTTTCTTTTGTGCTCTGTCAACCGAGTATTGATGCTTCTTTTTTGTAGTTCCTATGTAAACCCTGCCACAACTACACGGAGTTTTATATACCCCTGGGGTGGCTAGGGGGTGACGAGCATCTTTTGTTGATCTTAGGCATTCACTAATTTTCTTAGTAGGTCTAAAAATGGTCTCTACCTGAAACTTGGCTATTACTTTTCCAATTCGATCCGTGATATTATGGATGAATGGAAGAAATACTTTTCCAGCTGATGGTTGTTGCTGTCTCCTATTTTTAGACATTTTGCTATTTGGGTGAAGTGCTCGGTTAATCTCGTTTTTCGTATAACCATTTTTCGCAAAGGCCATTCGTAAATGATTTAGTTCTTCTTGTAAGTAGCCTGATTCACAAATATTATTGGACCTATCCACTAGTGTTTTTATGACCCCCCTCTTTTGCCTAGGGTGGTGGTTTGAGTTCTTATGGAGGTAGCGATCAGTATGTGTACCTTTCCTGTAGACCTTATGGGCTAAGGTCCCATCTGCCCGTTTCATAACTGATACATCCAAGAAGTTAAGTTGTCCATTCTTCTCCTTCTCCATAGTAAATTTAATCTTTGGGTTGATGCTATTTAAGTGTACCAGGTAATCATTCAAGTCTTCTTCCTCATGATTCCATATTACAAAGGTGTCATCCACATACCAATACCACTTTGAGGGGCTTTTTTTGGCCAACTGCAGTGCTTGATGTTCAAAATATTCCATGAATAAATTCGCAATTGCGGGACTTAGGGGGCTTCCCATGGCTACCCCATCGATTTGTTCATAAAATTCACCATTGTACTGAAAATAGGTTGAGGATAGACAGTGTTGGAACAAGGCTACTATATCAGTAGGGAACATATCGGTTATATGGGAGAGAGCTTCATCAACTGGAACCATCGTGAACAAAGACACTATATCAAAACTGACAAGTATGTCACTAGGACCGACAGTAATTTCCTTCAATTTCTCAATGAAGTGTAGAGAGTTTTTAATATGACTCTCAGTTCTGCTGATGAAATTAGAATGGAAACCTCCAGAATATTACGCAAAGCTAAGCCACCCAGCAGCAATCTGTCTCAAGGGGAAAGGAAGGCATTGCAGGAGATCAATGCAGACAAGAATGTTATTATAGTTGCCGCTGACAAGGGAAATGTTACTGTTTTAATTAATACTGAGGATTATCACAAGAAGATCAGTGATCACCTTGAATCCAGCACATACAAGAAGTTGAAAAAGGATCCCACAACGAATGTGCTGAATGCCACCAATCATCTGATAAAACAGTCTTCCATTCCTACAGAAGTTAAAAAGTATCTTTGTAAAACGGAAGCTTATCCTCCGAGATTATATAGATTACCAAAGATACATAAACCTGATGTTCCTTTGAGACCAATAGTCAGCGCAATTGGAGTTCCTTCCCAAGAACTAGCCAGACACCTTGCCTCTTTGTTACAACCTTACATAGGCAAAACTGAGAGTCATATTAAAAACTCTCTACACTTCATTGAGAAATTGAGGGAAATTACTGTCGGTCCTAATGACATACTTGTCAGTTTTGATATAGTGTCTCCGTTCACGATGGTTCCAGTTGATGAAGCTCTCTCCCATATAGCCGATATGTTCCCTACTGATATAGTAGCCTTGTTCCAACACTGTCTATCCTCAACCTATTTTCAGTACAATGGTGAATTTTATGAACAGATTGATGGGGTAGCCATGGGAAGCCCCCTAAGTCCCGCAATTGTGAATTTATTCATGGAATATTTTGAACATCAAGCACTGCAGTTGGCCAAAAAAAGCCCCTCGAAGTGGTATTGGTATGTGGATGACACCTTTGTAATATGGAATCATGAGGAAGAAGACTTGAATGATTTCCTGGTACACTTAAATAGCATCAACCCAAAGATTAAATTTACTATGGAGAAGGAGAAGAATGGACAACTTAACTTCTTGGATGTATCAGTTATGAAACGGGCAGATGGGACCTTAGGCCATAAGGTCTACAGGAAAGGTACACATACTGATCGCTACCTCCATAAGAACTCAAACCACCACCCTAGGCAAAAGAGGGGGGTCATAAAAACACTAGTGGATAGGTCCAATAATATTTGTGAACCAGGCTACTTACAAGAAGAACTAAATCATTTACGAATGGCCTTTGCGATAAATGGTTATACGAAAAACGAGATTAACCGAGCACTTCACCCAAATAGAAAAATGCCTAAAAATAGGAGACAGCAACAACCATCAGCTGGAAAAGTATTTCTTCCATTCATCCATAATATCACGGATCGAATTGGAAAAGTACTAGCCAAGTTTCAGGTAGAGACCATTTTTAGACCTACTAAGAAAATTAGTGAATGCCTAAGATCAACAAAAGATGCTCGTCACCCCCTAGCCACCCCAGGGGTATATAAAATTCCGTGTAGTTGTGGCAGGGTTTACATAGGAACTACAAAAAGAAGCATCAATACACGGTTGACGGAGCACAAAAGAAACTGTCACTTGGGACATATTGACAAATTGGCAGTAGCGGAACATGTTTTTAAGGATGGAGATCACGAAATAAAATTTGGTGAAACAAGCGTGCTAGCGAGGACGTCGCACTATTATACACGTATGTATAGAGAGGCAATTGAAATCCACAAACATCAATACAATTTTAATCGTAAAGAAGAAGGATTAAAATTGGATAAGATATGGCAGTCAACATTGCATCAATCACGTGACAATCGATTGCCTGCAATCGAGAGAACAGACGATAGCCAGAGATAGCTGCACATCGACGCCACGTGACGTGTGGTGGCGCCCCCTATGATCTCTATATAAGCGGCGGCCCCAGCTCCTAGCAGCCAGTCGTCGACTCACCTCAGAAGATGTTCTCTGTGGTTGAGAATGAAACGTCAGGGAGAAGAAGTTCTACAGATCGACCACGACAACTTAGCCCGGAAGTGTTTACTGATAAAGCTTCTTTTTCTAGGTAAACATGAAAAAATACAAAGTTGTCATTTCTTTTTAAAATACCATATATATTTTTTACTGTAGTCCTATGTGAACACATTATATTAGATGTTAATGTCTGTAATTTATTGAATTTGGTGTTTATACCCTAACGGGAAGTATGTGGTTACTACTTTCTGACTATTAGTTGCCAATCATATTATCTCTCTCCAAACTCAGTCAGGGGAAAAAAAAGAAGAACGCTGTATTAAGTATTAAGTAAGATTGTAGGATTTGTAGGTTTGGAAATTTATTGTATAGTGTAGCTACCCAGTCTTCTAGCAAAAATAATAAGAAATAGTGAGAAAGGCACGGGGAACTATTGCATTAGCAGCCACAGGCTGGTAGTCACAGTCTGGGGACATGTAGATCATAATAATACACACGTAAGGGGATTGTGAGACAAGGCTAGTTGCACTGAGCAGGAAATTGCACCATGAAGTGGTAATAACTGTAGCAGGTGGGTTGATGTCAGTACACCAGGGCAAGTCTCTTGTTATAGGCAACGTGACTAGGTGCCAGGTTTTAGTGAAACAAGTGCATGTCAGAGCAATACAAATATGTCTGAATTTTGAGATAGAGGCACTTATTTTCACCGGAGTCCAGCAGCACCATCATGATGCCAAAACCATGCCAAAAAGGAAGATGATTGGGCATCACCAGGAGCAGTCATGGGTTTGAGACTCGGCTGCTCCTGTCACCACCAGCACTGAGTTCCTCACAGGGCTTAATGCCACAGCGCTGACAGCCTGCCATCTGCACCTGCAGCCACCAGCACTGAATTCCTCATGGGGCCTAGTGCCTTAGTGCCAATCACTGTGTGACTCCTGCCGGAGGTCAGCAGGTTGAATCCCTCACACAACAGCCTCCAAGTGTCTCCACAGCAAACGCGTGTGATGCCAATGGGCAACTCTGGGTGCCATCGCCAGTGGAGAAGTAGAACACCACTGATTTGTGGCTGTGACCTACAGAGGCCACCAGCTGTTCATGAGCCTGCTGTCAGTAATGCAGGGTGTCCACTCAGCATCAGCTCACCAGGGCGGAAACTGCAGCATGTTTATCACCACTGGCCAAGTTCAATATAGTGATGTGTGTTCTGCCTTGCTGAGCCTCAACAAAGCATGTACTGAAGTTGAATAAAGTGTTCTTTACTGTAATTAGTGTGTCTGCTGGGCCATACAGCCCGTCACCACCACCACTCACACCACCAAGTGCAACTGCATACTTAATTTGCCATTGTTATCATTTTGATGTGAAAATTTTATGCAAAATGTGCTGTTTATCAAATATATTGTTAGAACCTGAGTGGGTGAGTTCTCTGTATTGGATATCATTAGTTTCTTTTAAAGTTGGCCATAATTAACTGAGTCAAGTTGTGATGAAGCAAGCTGAGATAATTTTACTTCCCTCTTGTTTTGCCATCTGCCCCCTTAAAATTCATTTTGTTCATAACTAATTACCATTATCATATGTGAGTGTAATATGTGTTTTCATAAAAGAGGAAGATTGGCCCTCAGTTTTAAAGAGTATAAGACCAGATCTAATTTTGTGCTTAGTTTTATGTTTGTAATTGATTTTCTAATTTATTTTGACTATTCATAGTTAGTATCTTTTGTTATAGGGCGAAATCAGTAATTTTTTGTAACTTAAATTCTATTGATGATGTATAAACAAATATAAATTCTGTACTAATTATAAATATTTGTAAGAAACAACTAATTGAATTCTTAAAGGATCGATGTGGCTCTATTCGAAAACATGTTAGCAAAGCTAACCCTTAATCCCAAAGTAATTAACAGTTTTGTCAAAAGTATTGTTTGCGTAACAATATTTGTTAATTTCATCATTCAAACAAATAATTTGGCCTAACCCTTGTATTAGAAGAAACTGTTAAAAGTTTTCAATGTATTCATTTAATTTAATGAGTTAAGTTTTAATTGTAATTTCTGGAAATTAAACTTCGAAAAATGTGTAGTTTCAGTAACTATTATTGTGATGATATATAAGGGCCTGATTTTTGGTCCCAAGACAGTCAGTCCATGACCAAGTTTCAGACGAGAAACTTGTGTTGGTTAGATCAACAACAATGCTTCAGCTTAACTGTTAAATAATTGTTACACAATTAGACCATATGTTAAAACAATGACAGTGTCTGCTCCATAGTACCTTTATATTTTTCAAGAACTGTGAACATTGTGGTTAGGTTTTTACTGCTCGTAGATGTACAATAGTAATCTATTGTACCAGTATGTGGAGGTTTGCCAGCAAATTATTAATGAGGCTTGTGGAAAGTTTAAACTATAGTGCACTGGCCATATATAACTGTGTATTATTGGGGGGTTGTGAAAAGTGAAAGTAAACAGCTGTGAAATGCAAATGTGCACCTGTCGGCTACATCATTTACAGTAGACAGTTCTGCACTTCCACACCCTGTTTTTTCAGGCAGTACGTCGACACTGAGGACAACAAATTAAGAAATAAAAGAAGGCAAACCGTCACATAGTGTTGAAAGATTTAAAGATATGCCTATTATCCGCATACACTATGTGACCAAAAGTATCCAGACAACTGGCTGAAAATACTCCTCCCAAACTGGTCATGAAGGCCCAATGGTACTGACCAACCACCGTGTCATCCTCAGGGCATAGGCATCACTGGATGCAGATATGGAGGGACATGTGGTCAGCCCACCCCTCTCCCAGCCGTATGTCAGTTCCCGAGACCAGAGCCACTACTTCTCAGTCTAGTAGCTCCTCAATTTGCCTCATGAAGGCTGAGTGCACCCTGCTTACCAACAGCTCTCGGAAGACCAGATGGTCACCCATCCAAGTGCTAGCCCAGCACAACAGTGCTTAACATCGGTGATGCGACGGGAACCAGTGTTACCTCTGCGGCAAGGCTGTTGGTGGCTGAAAATGACTTACTAATTTGTGGCACCCTCCGTCGGTAATGCTGGAATTCAATATGGTGCTGGCCCACCCTTAGCCTTGATGAGAGCTTCCATTCTCTCAGGCATACGTTTAGTCAGGTGGTGGAAGGTTTCTTGGGGAATGGCAGCCCATTCTTCATGGAATGCTGCGCTGAGGAGAGGTATCAATGTCGGTCGATGAGACCTGGCATGAAGTTGGTGTTCCAAAACATCACAAAGGTGTTCTATAGGATTCAGGTCAGGACTCTGTGCAGGCCAGTCCATTACAGGGATGTTATTGTCATGTAACCACTCCAACCACAGCCAGAGCCTCATGAACAGGTGCTCTATCAAGTTGAAAGATGCAATTGTCATCCCTGAATTGCTCTTCAACAGTGGGAAGCAAGAAGGTGCTTAAAACATCAGTGTAGGCCTTTGCTGTGATAGTGCAAGTGGTGCAAGCCCCCTCCATGAAAAACACAACCACACCATAACACCACCACCTCCAAATTTTACTGTTGGCACTATACACGCTGGAAGATGATGTTCAGCAGGCATTTGCCACACCCTGTCATCTGATTGCCACATTGTGTACTATGATTTGTCACTCCACAGAACATTTTTCCACTGTTCAGTTGTCCAATGTTTATGCTCCTTACACCAAGCGAGGTGTCATTTGGCATTTACCGGCTTGATGTGTGGCTTATGTGTAGCTGCTCGACCATGAAATCCAAGTTTTCTCTCCTCCCGCCTAACTGTCATAGTACTTGCAGTGGATCCTGATGCAGTTTGGAATTCCTGTGTGATGATCTGGATAGATGATGATGTTTGGTTTGTGGGGCATTCAACTGTGCAGTCATCAGCACCTGGTCTGGATAGATGTCTGCCTATTACACATTATGGCCCTCTTCAACTGTCAGTGGTCTCTGTCAGTCAACAGATGAAGTTGGCCAATATGCTTTTGTGCTGTATGTGTCCCGTCACATTTCCACTTCACTATCACATTGGAAACAGTGGACGTAGGCATGTTTAGGAGTGTGGAAATCTCACACGCAGATGTATGACACCCAACCACCTGACCTTGAACTCGCAGGCTTATATGGTTCAAATGCCAATCATTTCTGCAGAACATACTAATTCACATGTGCTGTGAATATGAACATCCAGTTTCTAATCATTCAAGGTGTTCTTTTTTTCTGAACATGAGTGTATTTCGATCCCCCCGTAATTAACATATACTGCTAGATTGACAAATATAGATTTAAAGTACACTCTATAGCAAAAAAAAAAAAAGAAAAGAAAAAGAAAAACACCATGAAAGAATTATCTGAATGGCATTGAAATCACTCAATGTGATGCACATGTAGAGACAAATAAATGATTATAATTTCATAAAAATTGGATGATTTATTCAAGAGAAAGAGCAGTCATCAAAAAGAGGGGGCCCTGCCAGGATGGAGGCAGGCAGCCTGCTGGTGGCTGTGAAGCAAGAAGTGGCTCTGGGTCATTCTAATGAAAGGACACCATGCCAATGAAGACAGCAGGAGGGTCACCAATGAAGGCAGCACTGGAAGCACCAGAAGAAGCAGCCAGTGGCCTGTCAGCAGCAGCTGAGGATAGTGGCTGGGTCAGAGGAATGCAGAGTGAGGACCTGTGGAAGGCATGGTGTTTTCCGCATAGCTACCTGTAGAATGAGAAAACAGAATATGATGTGTAGTGTGGAAACCAGGGAGCACAAGGAAAACAGTGTAAACCCTGGCAGCAAGTATTCACAGTATGCTTCAATGGAGTGCACAGAATTGCACAGTGCTTCACAAGTGCATCTGTTTGTGTATGAAGGGGCAAAGTGTCTGGCCACAGGGCTGGTTGCAACAAAAGCAGAGATTGTGACAGCTGGAATGGTGATCAGGTTGGCAACAAGAGAGATCATGTCAGTCTTTATAGGACTGGAGATAGCAGTGACGAGGTCCACTGCAAAGGTGCTAGGGATGACAGGAGGGACAGCCACAACAGGGGCTGTAACAATACAGCATGCAGCAGCTGCTGCAGTGGATGTGGCAGCAGAAGGTGCAGATTGTGAAACAGGTGAAGGAGCACAGTTGAGTGGAGAGGGGCTGGATGAAGGGAGAGCAAGAGTAGTGGGAAGAACATTAGCATGGTGGGCTTGGGGAGCATGACAACAAGTCAGCACAAAAAGGTGCAGAAAACGTAATGTTTGACAAGCAGGCAGAAGAGGCACACTGCAGTGGTGTTCGGCTGTGGTGGTGCCCGATGGTGCATCACGGTGTTGGTAAGAGTGCTTGGGAGGTCATAGGTGTATGGAAGGTGAGAGTACAGAGCACACCAAGGAGAGTGGGAAGTGAGAAGCTGAAAAAAAGGCTAGAACTCAAGGAGAAATGGAAGCTAGAGGAAGGGAAGCAGGGAAGGAATGGCTGGCAGCATTGGGCCTGGCCTGGACAGAGGCCCTCCAAGCATCGACTGGAGAGAGCATCGTGACAGTGTCACAAGGGCCATTGGTGGGTGGGCCAGCGTCGGTGCCAGACAGGCTGGCAATGCTGGAGATGGTGGTGGGGGAACCAGTGAGGGGCATCATAACCTTAGACAACTGCAGCTGTAGTGCAGGAACTGGTGGTGGTGGAACATGTTTCAGAACCTGCAACAGTGGTGCCTGTGGTGTCAGAGGACAAGACAGGTCCAAAAAGAAAGGACAAGTATGATGCTACAGTCAAGAATCCACAGGAGAATCCTCAGAGGAGGAAAGGTGAGCACGAGAATGAGATCCATCACGAGCAGCATAGTGAGCAGTGAGCTGCTGCCACACATGAACAGAGGAGAGGAAAGAAAGACCAACTCGATGATTAACTGAAATGAGAAGGCAATAGCTGGCTGGGGTGGCCGAGCGGTTCTAGGTGCTACAGTCTGGAACCGCACAGCTGCTACGGTCGCAGTTTTGAATCCTGCCTCAGGTATGGATGTGTGTGATGTCCTTAGGTTAGTTAGGTTTAAGTAGTTCTAAGTTCTAGGGGACTGATGACCTCAGAAGTTAAATCCTATAGTGCTCAGGGCCATTTGAACCATTTGAGGAGGCAATAGGCTGAAGCACTAGATCTGGTTTGTTTGTGAGAGTTCTCAGTGATTGTGAAGACCACTTGTTGAAAACTTGACGCATTGGGTGCTGTGGCTTTGATGTCATGGAAGGGATAACAGCTGGGTGGGTGAGATGCTGCAGTGGAAGGATTGTAGTGGTGTTCACTTGCATGATGAGACCATGGCTGGATGGGCAGACAGTTACAGAAAAAGTGTGGCATTATGCTGCATGGCCTTGAAGTTACGCTTCTAGATTGAAACATGGGTAGTGGTGCCAAGAGGGCTCTGTGTCATGAAGGCTACAGTCTAAAACACATGAATGAGAGGTGAACCTGAGAAGTACTAAAGTCAACACTGTGGAAACTAACGCAAAACCAATAATCCTTGTCATTAATTCTATGTTTGTAGGTTTCATTTACTAATCTGTACTGCACAAAAATGACTGATGATTTGACAGTTAGTTTAAAAATGAACATTTATTGCAGCCTAACCACAGAAAAGTAAATTTCCACCTAAGTTAAGAGTAACAGGAATGATCATCCTTGACTGGAAGTAGGCTCAAAATCAAAATCCAAAGGTCTATCAGTGATGATCACTGCTGCATAACTACACCGTAGCAGTGGGACACAGGAAGTGTGCTGCTAATGGCTGGGTGCTGTAGTGGAGAGATACGCAGTCAGCTGAAGCTCCAATAGAAGAGATGTTGTGGGTGATCAGCAAAGTGGCCAGTTGCAGTCTGCAACTGCAGCTGCTTGTTGGAGGTTGCATCACAGCTTTGGTACATCATGGCAGAGGAATATCTGTGGATTCTTGTGGAACACACAACCCACTGACGCAAGCTAGCCCTTGATAACAATGGTGCTGTTGTTGCAGCACCTGCTGCCATGAATGATGATAGCAGTCCCTGGTGGCACCAGTTAGAGCTAAGCTTGTAAACAGAATGTTTATAATCAGCACTAAATCCAAACATGCATTGTACTGGCAAGATGCGTAAACCATCTCCGAAGGAGGAGAGCTTGCAGGCCAAGGGCTGGCAACCCACAGGTCTCAGACATAGTGCCAGAAACAGGAGTAGGTGGCTGAGGATGCAGAAGCCCAGACGTGCATGTACCACAGAGCCAATGAGACACAGTTGACCTGTTGGGAAGCCAGTTGTGTCCTGTATCAATAGGAGGTGAAAGCAAATTGGTAGGGGTCTGTTAATCATTGGCAGTTCAAATGTTCAGCAAATAATGGTGCACCAGGTGCACTTAGTGTGCAGCCCTGGCAGCCTGATTCAGCATGTTGAAGAGGGTATTCTGGCAGCCATTGAGAGAACAGGGGACAACCAGCTCCAGATTGTAGCACATGTTTGAATAAACAATGCCTGGCATCTGGACTCTGAAGTCATACTTGGGTTATTCCAGTGACTATTAGAGAAGATTGAGAAGACCAGCCATGCTCATGCAGTTTCAGTTAAGCTCACAGTCTGCAGCATTGTCCCCATAACAGATCATGTCCCCCTGGTTCTGAATCAAGTGGAAGGCTTAAATCAGAAACTTTGTAGGTTCTCTGGCAAGCTATGCTGTGACTTAGGGCTGAGAACTGTAGGGTCTCCCTAAATCTGTGGCATGCACTCAAGGACTTTTTAAATTTGATGAGTCTCTAACAAATCCTGATAATGACAGCTGTAGGAAACCCAGAAGTATCAGTGTAAAACCCAAAGAAACTTCCCCAACATATGAGAGTATTAATATCCTAGTGGTTAACTGTTGAAGCATTTGCAACAAAGTGCCAGAGTTTGCATCACTTCTAAAAAGCAATGAAGCTCAAATAATGGTAGGTAGAGAAAGTTGGTTAAAAATTTAAGTACAGCAGTGAGACTTTTGGGGAAAATTTTAAGTATATACTAAAAGGATAGGCTAATGGGAAATGCAGGTGGTGTATTTGCCATAGTAAACAACAAACGCAAATCCACTGAGACAGAAACTGAAAATGCATGTGAGATTGTTTGGGCAATAATCGGTATCAAGGGTGGGCATAAAACGTTAACTGGATCCTTCTGTTGACCACCAGACTCACCTCCATTGTAACAGAAAACTTCAGAGAAAACCTCTGTTTGCTTCTATTTTTTATTTATTTATTTATTTATTTATTGTTCCGTGGGACCAAATTAAGGAGAAGTCTCCATGGTCATGGAACGAGTCAATACATGAAATTATAACACGGTATTAGAAACATAAAATGAAATATAAAAAAAACATATTCAGGTGACAAGTCGTAAGTTTAAATGAAGAAAATCAACAATGTAGCACTGGAATTTGCTTAATTTTTTAGCTCTTCCAGGAGCTCCTCGACAGAATAGAAGGAGTGAGCCATGAGGAAACTCTTCAGTTTAGACTTAAAAGAGTTTGGGCTACTACTAAGATTTTTGAGTTCTTGTGGTAGCTTATTGAAAATGGATGCAGCAGAATACTGCACTCCTTTCTACACAAGAGTCAAGGAAGTGCATTCTACATGCAGATTTGATTTCTGCCTAGTATTAACTGAGTGAAAGCTGCTAACTCTTGGAAATAAGCTAATATTGCAAACAACAAACGACAATAAAGAAAATTATACTGTGAGGGCAATGTCAGAATTCCCAGATTTTTGAATAGGGGTCGACAAGAGGTTCTCGAACTTACACGACATATAGCTCGAACAGCCCGTTTTTGAGCCAAAAATACCCTTTTTGAATCAGAAGAATTACCCCACAAAATAATACCATATGACATAAGCGTATGAAAATATGCGAAGTAGACTACTTTTCGTGTTGAAGTGTCACTTATTTCAGATACTGTTCTAATGGTAAATAAAGCAGCATTTAACTTCTGAACAAGATCCTGGACATGGGCTTTCCACAACAGCTTACTATCTATCCGAACGCCTAGGAACTTGAACTGTTCCGTCTCGCTTATAATATGCCTATTCTGTCTGATCAAAATATCGGTTCTTGTTGAATTGTGAGTTAGAAACTGTAAAAACTGAGTCTTACTGTGATTTAGCATCAAATTATTTTCCACAAGCCACGAACTTATTTCATGAACTACATTATTTGTTACTGTTTCAATATTACACACAAGATCCTTCACTATCAAGCTGGTGTCATCAGCAAACAGAAATATTTTTGAAGCACCTGTAATACTAGAAGGCATATCATTTATATAAATAAGAAACAGCAGTGACCCCAGCACCGACCCTTGGGGAACGCCCCACTTAACAGTGCCCCATTGGGACTGAACATCACTACCACTCTCAATATTGCGGAGAATTACCCTCTGCTTTCTGTTCTTAAAGTAAGAGGCGAACCAATTGTAAGCTACTCCCCTTACTCCATAATGGTACAACTTCTGCAGTAATATTTTGTGGTCAACACAGTCAAAAGCCTTCGTTAAATCAAAGAAAACACCTAGCGTTCACAACCTTTTATTTAATCCATCCAAAACCTCACAGAGAAAAGAGAATATAGCATTTTCAGTTGTTAAACCATTTCTAAAACCAAACTGAACATTTGACAGCAAATTATGTGAATTTAAATGCTCCAGTAACCTTGTATATACAACCTTCTCGATAACTTTAGCAAACACCGATGGCATAGAAATAGGTCTAAAATTGTCAACAGTATCAATGTCTCCCTTTTTATAAAGTGGCTTCACTACCAAGTACTTTAATCGGTCAGGAAACCGACCACTCCTAAGGGAAAAGTTACAGATATGGCTGAGAACTGGGCTAACATACAAAGAACAATACTTCAGTATTCTGCTAGATACCCTGTCATATCCATGAGAGTTTTTGGTCTTTAGTGATTTAATTATTAACTCAATCTCCCTCTTGTCAGTATCATGGAGGAGCATTTCAGGTAACAGTCTCGGAACACCTTTTCCTAAGAGCCCTATATGATTCCCTGTTGGGACTAGGTTTCTATTTAGTTCACCTGCTATATTCATAAAGTTATTATTAAATACTGTACATATATGCGACTTATCAGTAACACGGACATTCCCACTACGCACTGGTTCTATATCCTCGACCTGTCTCTGCAGACCAGCAACTTCCCTTACGACTGACCATATGGTTTTAATTTTATCCTGAGACTTAGCTATTCTATCTGCATACCACATACTTTTTACCTTCCTAATAACATTTTTAAGCACCTTACAATACTGTTTGTAATGGGCTGCTGCATTTAGATTTTGACTGTTTCTAACGTTTTGATATAATTGCCACTTTGTTCTACAAGATATTCTTATCCCTCTAGTCAGCCACCCATGCTGCCTGTTTGTTCTAGTACCCTGTTTTAAACGTTCTAACGGAAAGCAAATTTCAAAGAGCATGAGAAAAGTCTTGAGAAAAGCATTATATTTATCGTCTACTGCATCAGCGCCATAAACATCTTGCCACTCTAGTTCCTTTATAAGGTTTACAAAGGTCTCTACAGCAACTGGATCAGCTTTCCTGAACAGCTGATGACTATATTTAACACGTGTTGCAGCACAAAAATCTTTTAAAGTTAAAATTTGTGCATCATGATCTGAAAGGCCATTCACCTTTTTGCTAACAGAATGCCCTTCTAGTAATGAGGAATGAACAAAAATGTTGTCTATGGTTGTTCTACTGTTCCCTTGCACTCTCGTTGGAAAGAATACGGTTTGCATAAGATTATATGAATTAAAGAGGTCTACCAGCATCCTCTTCCTTGCACAATCACTTATACAATTAATATTGAAGTCACCACATATAACTAACTTTTTGTATTTCCTATAAAGTGAACCAAGAACCTCCTCTAGCTTTAGCAAAAATGTTGTGAAATCGGAGTCTGGGGATCCATAAATAACAACAGTTAGAAGTTTAGCTCCGTTAAATTTAACCACACCTGCACAACATTCAAACACCTTTTCAGTGCAGTACTTTGAAACATCAATTGACTCAAATGGGATGCTGTTTTTCACATACATGGCTACTCCCCCACACCGCAAAGAGCTCCTCGAAAAGCTGCCAGCCAACCTGTATCCTGGTAAAGGAAGCCTCTGAATTATCTCCTTATTTAAGAAGTGTTCAGCTATACCAATAATTTCAGAGTCAACATCTATAAGCAGTTTACTAACTTTATCTCTAATGCCTTGTATGTTTTGGTGAAATATGCTAATTCCCTCATTAATCGGATACCTAAGCTTTGTCAAACGTGATTCCCTTGTTAGAGAGACTTCCCTTAAGCAAGAATACCTATCAGCTGACTTCAATCTAAAAAAGGTGCAGCTCTAACACCCACTACTGCAGGAATTTTCCCATGAGTGATCCCACCAACCCCACCTATGCTGTCACCTATAGGCTTTGCCAACCTCCCCTTCCCATACCTGTTGAGGTGCAGGCCATGTCTAGTGAAACCCGTCCTGCTGATAGACTCCACCAACACCACTGAAATGTGACCCATGCTTTCTGTCATCAGCGCACCCCCAAGTTTCATGTTATTACACCTGATGGCCGTATTAAGATGAGGCCGATCGTGATGCTGAAACAGTTCCACGAAATGCACACTCGTGTTGCCAGTCTGAGTGGCTATCTTTTCCAGGTCACCATCTATGTTATACTCCCCATCCCTATCAATACTATTACCAGCCCCACCCACAATCACTACCTGATCCTCTTTAGTAAAATCCCTACATAACCCCCCTATGTTAACAGTCACCTGAGCCAACCCTGCATTAGGCTTCACAATGATTGTGACCTGGTACTCACTCCCCAGCACTTCCTGCAACTGCTGGCCTACACCTCTGCCATGAGAACTACCTAACAGCAGAAGCTTCTTCTTCCTCTTTGACTTTGCAACTGTTCTAGGCACAGTAACTACTGAGGTCTGCTGCATACTTCCTACATCTACAGCTACTAGAGATTCCTCTCCACTAGACTCTGACAGTTGGTCATATCTATTGTAAACACCAATAGTAAAACTATCTGAAAATCTTCTTATCCTAGCAGATCTCTTGCCAACAGCCAGCTCCCATTTCCCAACCCCCTTCTCCCTCCTCATCCTATCTAGCTCCTCCTGTGCGTTTTTCAACTGCACCTGAAGGGCACAGATCTTACGCTCCTGCTCCTCTATCAACTTACTCTTGCTACATAACCTGCAGTTCCAGGAGAGGATCTCACCAGAATGCCCACTGGCTTCCCCACTGCATTCCCCCCAGTGAAAATACTTCGAACAAGTCTCACACCGCAATCCACTACTCACGAACCTACGGCAAAGCCCACACTTCTCACTCATGGTAAAATTTTACATTTTCTAAGTTCCGCTACTACAATAAGAAGATGTTAAAAACCTGACTACAATAATCTCAAACTTACTCTACAAGGGAAGTAACTACTATTATTAACAGTATTAATAAACAACAAATGTGAATATAACAAAAGACTAATACAGAAAGAGAATCAAATGTCTAATGACACAGTAACTAAGCTGAAAACAGTTCCTAAAAGGTTCTTCTGAAATTATTTCACCAGAAAACACCAAGAACACTGGTTGAAGACTACTAAAGTTCCTAAATAAACCAATATACACAAACAATTAATTAGTACTTAGCTTTTGATGCGCCGCTACAGTTGCAACTGGTCAGCGCGAAATGTAAACACAGGCAAGAGGTTAAGTTGCTCGATACGAAACACTCACAAATATCAGGTCACAACACAAGAAAGGCAGAGGTGAATGAAGAAACCACTAATACGTCACTTATATAGTAAATATTATCACAAAACCCGTTAAAATATGTAGCTGAACCTAAAAATATATGAAAACTTAGAGAGCGATCTCACACGCAGTCATTCGCTTATGACGTCACACCAAAGATCCACCAAAAATCTACTGAAGTCCCCTAATCAATTTGTAATCATTGAAGGGGATTTTAATCATTCAACAATCTGCAATCATGTACAATGCAGTGTACTACTGGTAAGATGTGTAAATCATCTTTGAAGGAGGAGAGCCTGCAGGCCAAGGACTGGCAACCCACAGAGCACAGACATAATGTCAGAAACAGGAGTGGCTGAGGATGCAGGGGCCCAGCCCTGCATCTACCACAGAGCCAGTGAGATTCATTTCACCTGTTGGGATGCCAGTTGCATCCTATATCAATATGAGGTGACCATTTTCTTCACCCCTTCTATAGTCCCATTTGGAACCCTGCTGTTGCTCTCATCTGCAGTCCCAAACACGGTTTTCAAGATTCTCTTTCCAGCATCTAAGCAATCCCTCTTGTGCCATCATAAAGTATGCGGCACCACATCTATTGCTTGCTGCATTTGCTCCCACAAATGTTCATAAGACTTATGCAGTTTTTTGTACTCTTGAACAACTTCTCTGATTGCACCTCTACTCTTTACCTCTCATTGCAGTCCAAAAAAAAAAAAAAACATCCTCCAGTCTCTTCACCTCATTTAACCATCATTTGGGAAAATTACACTTTTGTGCTGGGTGTGACAAGACATCCTGTGAAACATACATTACTAAATGCCTTCTCTGAAAACTACCTAGAACAAATAGTTTGAAACCCCAATCATGATGTAAATTTGTTAGATAAATATGTTAGATTTAATGGTAACAAACATACCTGGCCTCCTTGTGGATGTCCACATTGAAACTGGTATCAGTGACTATGGGCACTTATACCAACAATGAATACCAAAGAACAAATGACAGCTAAAAACAAATAGAAAAATTTATATATTGAGCAAACTAGAGAAATAAACATTAGTGTCATATCTCAATGAGGAATTTGAAATTTTAGCTCAGGGCAGGAGCATGTAGAAGAACTGTGGCTCAAATTTAAAAGAATATTTGACAATGCATTGGACAGGTATGTACTCAGTAGAACAGTTCATGAAGGGTTTAATATTATGGCTCAAAAGAAGAAATTAATGTTTTTATGCTGGTAATATTAAACTCATTGTTACTGAACTAGTGTGTGTAGTGTCTCTGATTGTATGTCTGTGAAGGACAATATCAGTTTCCAGAGCGGCATCAACTACTCCTACAGCGTATGTAATTTCATACAGATAGACAAGTTACTCTCGTGGTATAGAAGCAACTGCCATCTCCGATGGTCACCTGTAAAATTCTTGAAATTTAAGAGAAATCTGTAGTACAGATCTTCTCAAATTGGGGGGCCACTCGCATTTGGTCATTCGATGAGTGTCTGCAAGTAAAATTAGTTCATTTTAGCAGAGAAAACTTTCTCTATGCTTTTGGTTATGTTATTGAAGCAGGTTCTACAGCAAACATTGACCACCAAATATTCGAAGTCGTATACCGACTTGTCATACACTACAGTTCATCACAGAATCTTTTGATCAAAAATAAATACACAAAATTACCTTTGAAATGCACCAGACTATATTATGGCCATTACTAAACTCCACATTAATGTTACATATGGCTTGTGAAGCTCAAAAAACATTAATTATACAATATGGCAGGTAACAATGACTGTTTCATTGCACACATTTCATACATGGCCTCTCATTATCCTGTCTCACAACAAAGTCTGGTCACATACTGATTTTTGTACGTTCCTTCACTCGCCATGGACCAACGCTAAGTCAGGGAATAAATATTTTGCTCACGCAGGTGAAACATGCTGCCTCACAATATATATTAGCTTTAAACAAATAACAAGAGGAAGGTCATTGAACTGATCAGCTGATCGATTCATGACTCCTAACCGTTAGTACAGGCGAAGGCATATTATATGGTCCCCCATGGGAGCAAAATTTTGTTTACAACATTTTGCAAACCCACTCTGTACTAGCTGATAGCCTAATTTCATAAATGGCTGCTATATAGTACATTTTTCCTATCCTTACTTCAGGTTGGACTACATTTACCAAACACCGTTGACAGTAGGCGATTGGTAGGGCCATGGGCTTTTTAGATTTCGGACCTCCCCATCTGAGCAAAGCCTCCATGGGAAACCATGGAAAACTGGGAGTGAGGTCAGCCAACCTGGTTTCCAAGTTCCATTTCAGATTTTGGTACATTAACGATTATTCTTGTCTGAAATTTGTGAATTTAAATTACAATCATCTCGTTCAGTTTTTTCACAATTAGTTATTGCAGAGAAGCTGAGTGACATTGGTCAATCTTGCAGGGAATCTGAGTGCTGCAGGGCAGGCTGGTCTCTAATGATGACTCTCTCCCCACGATTGCTACTGGGATGCATAGTCGATGGATCGGGATTGGGTTGTCTCTCGTTGTGGACCAGCTAGTTGAGGGCTCACATCAGGATCAGGAATGGGATGTGGTGGACATGAAACAGAATGACAAGTCTGAGCCTTCAGACCCCTTACTCTGAATTTCTTCTTGGCCCTGAAATTGTTAGTAGATTGGCATGCTAACATGTTTCTGTACTGGCATGATAGATTCAGATCGAAGTTTTCTTTGTTCACTTTTCACCATTCTTTCACACTTCTAACACTTCTGTTAAATATCACTGTTTTTATATCCTATTTTCATCAAATTACACCATGGATCAGTCTCAACATGATATGAATTCTCATAATGTTCCTAATTATGGTGCATTGGTTGTATCCTATCAACAGTCACAGGTCGTCCATGGGCACACACAATTACACTGCACTTATATTTTGATAACTTCATACGTAATTTAATCAGTCATATATTCCCTTATTTTCAATGTCATATTACTTAGCTTGCTTCACTGGAAGTCCATTTTGCTCAAGTAATTCAAACATTTAACACTAATAGATGGTAATTTCTCACTAGCATCTGAATGTAACATAATTCAGCTCAGCCACTGTTAGTTTACCTTTTACATGACACTGAAAATTTGGTTATATAGCAAAGGTCCACCTAACTGTAGTAAAGCCAACCACAAGATGACATGGATACCCCTGCTCTTTGTTGTCTAGTATCCCCAGAAAATTACTCTGCCTTAGCATACTTCTCAGACAAGTGCATGTAGTTCAATGTGTAGAGCTACTTGGACTCATTTCCCGTCAAAATATTTGCTTCCAGTAATTACTGCCACTATCACTCATGAACTACATTACTCTTTATACATAATCTAGTACATCAACACATACAAAATTAAAATTAATTCTAGAAATAAACACAAAAGTCATTCATATATACATAAATGTATACAATCATCATTAGCTCTCATTCTGTGGTTCTGCTGAAAACAAACATCAATACACGTACTCATCTAATTAAACCTACGTATGCCTAAAAACTCAATGAAATAAAATCTCCTTAATGACTACAATCTTTACTAGAGACTGTACTAAGTGTAATTTTCACTTTGCATAGTACTTTTTAATATCATGGTGAGGATAGAATCCCTTCACCTTTTCTGTCACTGGGTAGGCCAATAGATATGCCCCACAATGTGGAATCCTGATTATTTCAAATGGTCCAACAAATAACAATTGCCATTTCTTGTTCCTCTTCTCCAATAAAGATGCCTGAGGATGAGTGCGCAACAACACTAAATATCCCCCACAGAAAAAGTTTGTACTTTCTTAACTTATTGTGATATTTTACCTTTCTCTTTTTGGACTTTTCAGCCATGTTCACTAATGCCAATTTAATATTTTCTTCCCAAGTGGGCTTATCATGTGACACCTTTGGTAGACTGTTCACCCACTCATTCCTTTCTTCCTTTAGAAACATCAATTCCTCTGGTGTGAATCCCATTGAGGTATGCAGTAAATTATTTACAATGTCTTTGACCTCTTGCACATATTCTATCCACCTTGTTTGACTATTCAGACAACATGTTCTCATAAACTGACTTCGCTCGCAAAAAACACTCTCAATCTGGCTCACTTGTGGATTATACCTTGATGTTAGTGTTTGTTTAATTCCATTTTGCTCCGACGTGTTCCTCGAGATATATGAGGTAAAATTACTGCAATTATCTGATATAATAGCTTGTGGTTTCTCTACTTGTGGTATATATTCCAGCAGTGATTTTCTTAAGATGGTTTTACTCATTGTGGTTCTCATTGGATATAACTTCACATGTTTTGTAAATACATCCAATAAGCCTACAATGTATCTACATCCTCCTTGCACTCTGGGTAATGCCCCGCAGACATCTGTGGATACCAAAACTAGTCATTTATCCAGTAATATAGAATGGAGGAAAGCCCTACTACCTTTATTATTAGGTTTTGTTTTTTGACATATTGAAAACATTCTAATGACCTGTACTTTACGTTGCAAAGCAGGAAAGTAGCAATATGTTCATAACTTATTGACACACTTAATTACTCCTAAGTGGCCCCATGCCAGATGTGTATATCGTATCAGCTTGACTTCATGGCTTTCAGGAATACATATACACAAATTATCTCCCTTTGTATTCCTCTGATGGAATAAAACTCCATTTATCACCTTAAAATAGTCTTTCAGGTTGGCATACTCAGGTTGTTCCAATTTCTGTTGGACACAACACTAGCGTATATCATTTTTCTGAAATTTCTCCATCCCCTGGCATAATTCCAAATAATACCTTTTTGGCATTGGTTCTTTCATTAACATGATAGTAAATTCTTATCTGTGCTCACCTAATTGTTCTTCCTGATCTAATCCTTCTGGTATTCTAGATAGGACATCTGCAATTTGATTGTTCTTTCCATTAATATATCGTATATGAAATCGATACTCCTGTAACGCCATTGCCCACCGTAATAATCTTGCTGTGAGCACCTTGCACAATAGCAAGAAGCTGAGTGCTTGGTGATCACAATAGACTATTGTGTGTGCCCCATATAAATAATAATGGAGCTTCTTGAAAGCTGAAACTGTAGCTAATGCTTCCAGATCAGTTGTGGTATATGCCCTTTCACAACTCGACAAGACTCTACTTGCAAAAGCTATCGGGCAGAATGTGGGTTGCCCGTTAATTATATCAATTTGGAAAAGACAAGATCCCAATCCAACATTTGAAGAATCTGTCATCAAGCAAAAATCTATGTTCATATCTGGATGATGCAACAATTTTGCATTTACTAGAGCATATTTGATTTTCTCAAATGCATAGTGACAGTCATTTGTCCATTGCCAGGAAACATTCTTTCTTAACAAATCTACTAATGGCTTTGCATTCATGACTTGGTCTTCTGTGAACCGCCAAAAACATGAGGCTAAACACAAAAATGTCTTAAGTTCTTTCTTAATGCTAGGTGTAGGAAAATCCTTAATAGTGCTTATCTTGCACTGCCTAGCAAAATTCTTTTGTCATCAATTTTGTTGTTGTTGTGCTCTTCAGTCCTGAGACTGGTTTGATGCAGCTCTCCATGCTACTCTATCCTGTGCAAGCTGCTTCATCTCCCAGTACCTACTGCATCCTACATCCTTCTGAATCTGCTTTGTGTATTCATCTCTTGGTCTTCCTCTACGATTTTTACCCTCCACGCTGCCCTCCAATACTAAATTGGTGATCCCTTGATGACTCAGAACATGTCCTACCCACCGATCCCTTCTTCTAGTCAAGTTGTGCCACAAGCTTCTCTTCTCCCCAATCCTATTCAACACCTCCTCATTAGTTATGCGATCTACCCAGCTAATCTTCAGCATTCTTCTGTAGCACCACATTTCGAAAGCTTCTATTCTCTTCTTGTCCAAACTATTTATCGTCCATGTTTCACTTCCATACATGGCTACATTCCATACAAATACTTTCAGAAACGACTTCCTGACACTTAAATCTATACTCAATGTTAACAAATTTCTCTTCTTCAGAAACGCTTTCCTTCCCATTGCCAGTCTACATTTTATATCCTCTCTACTTCGACCATCATCAGTTATTTTGCTCCCCAAATAGCAAAACTCCTTTACTGCTTTCAGTGTCTCATTTCCTAATCCAATACCCTCAACATCACCCGACTTAATTCGACTACATTCCATTATAACTGCCATTTGGTTTCTATACAAATTGTAAATAGCCTTTCGCTCCCTATATTTTACCCCTGCCACCTTCAGAATTTGAAAGAGAGTATTCCAGTCAACATTGTCAAAAGCTTTCTCTAAGTCTACAAGTGCTAGAAACATAGGTTTGCCTTTCCTTAATCTAGCTTTTGAGATAAGCCGTAGGGTCAGTATTGCCTCACGTGTTCCAATATTTCTAGGGAATCCAAACTGATCTTCCCCAAGGTCAGCTTCAACTAGTTTTTCCATTCACCTGTAAAGAATTCGTGTTAGTATTTTGCAGCCGTGACTTATTAAACATATTGTTTGGTAATTTTCACATCTGTCAACACCTGCTTTCTTTGGGATTGGAATTATTATATTCTTCTTGAAGTCTGAGGGAATTTCGCCTGTCTCATACATCTTGCTCACTAGATGGTAGAGTTTTGTCAGGACTGGCTCTCCCAAGGCCGTCAGTAGTTCTAATGGAATGTTGTCTACTCCTGGGGCCTTGTTTCGACTCAGGTCTTTCAGTGCTCTGTCAAACTCTTCACGCAGTATCATATCTCCCATTTCATCTTCATCCACATCCTCTTCCATTTCCATAATATTGTCCTCAAGTACATCGCCCTTGTATAGATCCTCTATATACTCCTTCCACCTTTCTGCTTTCCCTTCTTTGCTTGGAACTGGGTTTCCATCTGAGCTCTTGATATTCACACAAGTTGTTCTCTTTTCTCCAAAGGTCTCTTTAATTTTCCTGTAGGCACTATCTATCTTACCCCTAGTGAGATAGGCCTCTACATCCTTACATTTATCCTCTAGCCATCCCTGCTTAGCCATTTTGCACTTCCTATCGATCTCATTTTTGAGACGTTTGTATTCCTTTTTGCCTGCTTCATTTACTGCATTTTTATATTTTCTCCTTTCATCAATTAAATTCAATATTTCTTATGTTACTCAAGGATTTCTACTAGCCCTCGTCTTTTTACCTACTTGATCCTTGGCTGCCTTCACTACTTCATCCTTCAAAACTACCCATTCTTCTTCTACTGTATTTCTTTCCCCCATTCCTGCCATTTCTTCCCTTACGGTCTCCCTGAAACCTCTGGTTCTTTCAGTTTATCAAGGTCCCATCTCCTTAAATTCCCACCTTTTTGCAGTTTCTTGAGTTTCAATCTACAGTTCATAACCAATAGATTGTGGTCAGATTCCACATCTGCCCCTGGAAATGTCTTACAATTTAAAACCTGGTTCCTAAATCTCTGTCTTACCATTATATAATCTATCTGAAATCTGCCAGTATCTCCAGGCTTCTTCCATGTATACAACTTCTTTTATGATTCTTGAACCAAGTGTTAGCTATGATTAAGTTGTGCTCTGTGCAAAATTCTACCAGGCGGCTTGCTCTTTCATTTCTTACCCCCAATCCATATTCACCTACTACGTTTCCTTCTCTCCCTTTTCCTACTACCGAATTCCAGTCACCCATGACTATTAAATTTTCGTCTCCCTTCACTATCTGAATAATTTCTTTTATTTCATCATACATTTCTTCAATTTCTTCGTCATCTGCAGAGCTAGTTGGCATATAAACTTGTACTACTGTGGTAGGCGTGGGCTTCGTGTCTATCTTGGCCACAATAATGCGTTCACTTTGCTGTTTGTAATAGCTTACCCGCATTCCTATTTTTTTATTCATTATTAAACCTACTCCTGCATTACCCCTATTTGACTTTGTATTTATAACCCTGTATTCGCCTGACCAAAAGTCTTGTTTCTCCTGCCACCAAACTTCACTAATTCCCACTATATCTAACTTTAACCTATCCATTTCACTTTTTAAACTTTCTAACCTACCTGCCCGATTAAGGGATCTGACATTCCACGCTCCGATCCGTAGAACGCCAGTTTTCTTTCTCCTGATAACAACGTCCTCTTGAGTAGTCCCTGTCCGGAGATCCGAATGGGGGACTATTTTACCTCCAGAATATTTTACCCAAGAGAGCGCCATCATCATTAACCATACAGTAAAGCTGCATGCCCTCAGGAAAAATTACGGCTGTAGTTTCGCCTTGCTTTCAACCATTCGCAGTACCAGCACAGCATGGCCGTTTTGGTTAGTGTTACAAGGCCAGATAAGTCAATCATCCAGGCTGTTGCCCCTGCAACTACTGAAAAGGCTGCTGCCCCTCTTCAGGAACCATGCATTTGTCTGGCCTCTCAACAGATACCCCTCTGTTGTGGTTGCACCTACGGTACGGTTATCTGTATCGCTGAGGCACGCAAGCCTCCCCACCAACAGCAAGGTCCATGGTTCATGGGGGGTCATCAATTAAGTGACCCAAAAGTTTTATCTTCTTTATCCCAAAGTGAGACTTTTGCAGGTTTGTGGTTATTCCAGATCTCCTAAAAGTTTCTAATAATCTCTCTAATAAGCAGATGTGCTGTTCCCATGTTGTGGTAGCAATTAAGATGTCATCAATGAACAGGGTGAGCTGACTTTGTAGTTCTGGTCCTAAAACTGCATCTAATACCATTAAAAACAACTCCTGCTCTCACATTCAAACAAAAAGGCAACTTCCAGCATAAATGAAGGCTGTATATTGTCTTGATTGCTCATCCAATTTGATCTGCCAATAGAAAAATTCTAGGTCAATACTGGTAAAGTACTTGGTTCCATGAAACTTCTGAATGAGTTCTTCTATATTTTCTGGGTGAGTTCTCACTGGTACAATAATTGTACTGATGACTCTTGCATCCAACACCAATCGTTCTTTTCCCCCTGGTTTAGGTACAACTAACAGCAGACTGCAATACAGACAGACCGATTGTTGTATCAGTTCCCAGTTCATCATCCTGTTTATTTTTTCACTTCTACATCTACATCTACATCTACATTGATACTCCGCAAGCCACCCAACGGTGTGTGGCGGAGGGCACTTTACGTGCCACTGTCATTACCTCCCTTTCCTGTTCCAGTCGTGTATGGTTCGCGGGAAGAACGACTGTCTGAAAGCCTCCGTGCGCTCTCTAATCTCTCTAATTTTACATTCGTGATCTCCTCGGGAGGTATAAGTAGGGGGAAGCAATATATTCGATAACTCATCCAGAAACGCACCCTCTCGAAACCTGGCGAGCAAGCTACACCGCGATGCAGAGCGCCTCTCTTGCAGAGTCTGCCACTTGAGTTTATTAAACATCTCCGTAACGCTATCACGGTTACCAAATAACCCTGTGACGAAACGCGCCGCTCTTCTTTGGATCTTCTCTATCTCCTCCGTCAGACCGATCTGGTACGGATCCCACACTGATGAGCAATACTCAAGTATAGGTCGAACGAGTGTTTTGTAAGCCACCTCCTTTGTTGATGGACTACATTTTCTAAGCACTCTCCCAATGAATCTCAACCTGGTACCCGCCTTACCAACAATTAATTTTATATGATCATTCCACTTCAAATCATTCCGCATGCATACTCCCAGATATTTTACAGAAGTAACTGCTACCAGTGTTTGTTCCGCTATCATATAATCATACAATAAAGGATCCTTCTTTCTATGTATTCGCAATACATTACATTTGTCTATGTTAAGGGTCAGTTGCCACTCCCTGCACCAAGTGCCTATCCGCTGCAGATCTTCCTGCATTTCGCTACAATTTTCTAATGCTGCAACTTCTCTGTATACTACAGCATCATCCGCGAAAAGCCGCATGGAACTTCCGACACTATCTACTAAGTCATTTATATATATTGTGAAAAGCAATGGTCCCATAACACTCCCCTGTGGCACGCCAGAGGTTACTTTAACGTCTGTAGACGTCTCTCCATTGATAACAACATGCTGTGTTCTGTTTGCTAAAAACTCTTCAATCCAGCCACACAGCTGGTCTGATATTCCGTAGGCTCTTACTTTGTTTATCAGGCGACAGTGCGGAACTGTATCGAACGCCTTCCGGAAGTCAAGAAAAATAGCATCTACCTGGGAGCCTGTATCTAATATTTTCTGGGTCTCATGAGCAAATAAGGCGAGTTGGGTCTCACACGATCGCTGTTTCCGGAATCCATGTTGATTCCTACATAGTAGATTCTGGGTTTCCAGAAATGACATGATACGCGAGCAAAAAACATGTTCTAAAATTCTACAAGAGATCGACGTAAGAGATATAGGTCTATAGTTTTGCGCATCTGCTCGACGACCCTTCTTGAAGACTGGGACTATCTGTGCTCTTTTCCAATCATTTGGAACCCTCCGTTCCTCTAGAGACTTGTGGTACACGGCTGTTTGAAGGGGGGAGTTCTTCAGTCTCCACGGAATTGGATATGATTTATTGCAATACATCTCATGAGGAAACACCTCCAAATGGCATGTAAATCCCTTAATAATTCCTGACTTTTCTTCAAAAACCTGGATATGTTTCTCCAAAAGATCTACCAAGTGATCATTTTGTTCATTTTCCAATCCGTCAGCTTCCTTTGCCTCTTCTTCCAATTGTTCTGCTATCCCAAGTATCTTGCTTTCCTTTACCTCTCCTTACATTTACATCTTCTTTTTTTTTCTGAGCTTAATACCATGCCCAGGACAGTAATTTCCAATGCTCCTTCTTCCATGATCTGATCAACTTGTGCCATTTCCCCATTATCACAAAAACTGACTTTTTCTCATACTCTTGAACAACTTCTCTGAGTGCACCTCTACTCTTGGCCTCTTGCAGTCCAGAAAACACATCCTCCTATCTCCTCACCTCACTCCTCTACTCTTCCATGCTCTCCAGTTCCTGATCATGCAGTGCCCGCAATCCACCTTCAGGAAAGAGTTGAAGCATTTCCATGACTAGAATCCTCCCTGATGTACAGCAGCCTGACAACAGGGACTACAATCATCTGCTGTTACCAGTTATTTTTCTTACATGTGCAATGATAATAAATCCTTAATTACTCACTACGCACTCTCATAACTAATTACCTTCCAATAACTATACACAATACCCTAAAGCCACCTAACATAATGTTTATTCGGTACATTATCTCAGTATTTACATCATTTGCAGACTAATAATTATGGCTATTAAATGTTATAATTTTGTAGGTTGGGTGGTACCTCCAGGTACATGTGGCAAGTGCAGACCATTAAAGCTTATTTTTCCCTAGGAAGGAGGTCAGATATTGAAGTGTGGATGCATGGGCACAAAATGGTTAGTCCATTCTGACAGGTATAGTCCACTTAGTGGTGCAGTTATGATCATGCAGAAAACATCAGATAGTAATCTTTGTGAAGTGTTTGTGGGATGCCTATTCAATACAGAGAAAAATTGACCAACATACTGATGTGTTTACATATTAATGTACCTCATATAAAAATATTTGCACTTACCCCTGTTACACCCTATATATCTATACTACTACATGAAGACAAGTTGTTGTTTAATGTTGTTAGCAAATATCTTAAAAATTTGTTGACCAAGTTACTTCAGATTTGTGCATGATACCGCAATAAATGTTCAGATGGGGAAAATGTCTATAAAAATCTCAAAAAGTTCATGGCCAATTTATTTCAGATTTTTACACAATACTCTAATAAACATTGGTGCAGACGTAGGCTACATATTTAATTGATATACATGGTCTTTCATATAAAGTGTATGCCTCTTTAACTTCCAAAGTAATAAGTGATGGAATATTTATTGAGATAGATCTATGTAAGAAACATTATACTTTCTGTGGGATTATGAATGTAGTTTATTGCATTATTTCCCAGAGAGTTAAAGCAATGAGATAAAATGTTTTAAGTAGAACATTGTTTTTTTCTGTCGTGTAGCTGATGTAATTAAACCAACTGTGTGCAGATCAATCTGAATCACATTTCTATCACATTTAGTTTGGGAGCCACAAGCCTTCAAAATATTAGGGGTGGATGCAGCATGGTTTATAGAATACTTAGCTGTGTGCAGACTGATATTCTGATGGTATAATTGTCTATTTTTTATTTATTTATTTACATTTTTTGCATATAGGCCATCAAGCTAATGGCTTTTGCAAGTAAGTGAGGTGTTCAAATATCTGTCTGTGTTTCTGAATGAACAACACAATGCATCTTCTAAAAGACCAGCAGATGAGATGTAATATCACTGCTGTCTTGCAGTGAGAAGCTTTCTTGATGTGACATTTGAAATCATCGGGGCTTGTGGGTTCAGTGACATAAACATGATTCTATAGATATCCCCGCAAAATAAATTTATTGTGTTAAATTGGGCAATTGTGTGGGCCATTTCAGAGGACCCTGGCACCCCAACTATCTTCAAGGGAATCTATTGTTCAGTTCTTGCACATCATGCACAGAATGGGCTGGGTGACCATTGTGCAGTATGAAGCAATAGTCAGAAATCTAACTGAACATGACATCTAAAAGCACATAGAGGAAGCTTGTCACTCAATGACACCACCAATGTTACAACCTGTCCTCAGGTTGTTTAGAAGGTTCTTTGTGTTGTGCATTCAGAAACATGGGCACACATTAGAACACCTCACTTACATGAGCATTAAGCCAGTTTAACATCCATCTGTACACGGCCAACATGTGGCATCCACACCTGGCACTTTAAAGGTTTCAGGCTCCCAAACTAACTGTGATAGAAATGTGATTTAAACTGATTTTTACAGAGCTGGTTTAAATAAATCAGATACCTGACAGAATACAACTAATGTTCTATTTTTTAAAAAAAATGTATTTTGTCATTGTAACTCTATGGAAAATGACCTATTTTTATAAACCAATAGAAAGTGTAACATTTCTTACATGGATATATCTCAATAAATATTCCTGTCACGTATTATTTTGTAAGTAACAGAGGCATACACTTTATCTGAAACACACTGTATATGAATATTAATAGATGTGTAAAATCTATGCGACTATATAAAGACAATTAATTGTTTAACATCATTACCAAAAACTTCAAAATGTTTGTGACTGATTTACATCAAATTTTTATGCAATATTCTAATAAAAGTTTGGACAGACATAGGTTACCTATTTAAAAGACAAAACATCATTAGCAGAATTCTCAAAAAGTTCTTCTCTGATTTGCTTCATATTTTTCTGTGATACACTGATTAGCTAATTAACAAGGATGGACATTGGCAAACATTGTTTTTTAATATTGTTACCAAATATCTGGAAAAGGTCTTGATTGATTTACTTGTCTACTAAAAGTTCAGATGGACATAAGTGAGATATCTTTTAATATATATGGTATATAAACATAATATATAAAGGGGAAACATTGTAAGAAAATCTCGAAATTTCTAGACCTGTTTACTTGTAATTTTTATTTGGTACTCTACAGCTGGACATAGGCTACAGTTTTTTTTTCCTTTCTTTTTTTTAAAAAAAAGAAAAAGAACAACGTACAGGTTTTCTGTTAAAACAGACTGCAGGAAAGAAAATGCTCTGCAGTGAGAATGTGCAGTTTTATTTTCTTTCTTGATGTTAATTTTAACTACAATGGTGGGACATCTAGTCCATTAGACTATTTTCTCCTCCCATATATATTCTTTCTCCTTTACCTAATTTTAAACAACAATTGTAGACACAACTATGTGGTATTATGTTTTCTCCCTCACAGTCAGTTTTCAAAGAAAACAGAAAGTTGTATTAATAGCTTATTGGCTTATGAGTAGAATACTGCTACGGAATCTGAGTTATCTGAAACTTTATAATCCTAGCTATCTGTTGATTAAAACTATCCAAAAAAAAGAACAGAGAAAGAAAAAAACTGTCCCCAAGGCTACTAGCCTCACAGACCCAGCAGCAGTAGAGGTTTCTCATGCTCCATATACCAATGATTCCATCCAATCTACCCTTTCACCTTAAGCAACTTCTGGTACCAATCAATGTTTAGCATGAAACTTGCCACAATAAAAAATTATTAAATCCATTAGAAGATTGCTCAAAGACATGAACTGGATAGATGTTTACAATACTTCTGACTCAAATGGAAAATACAAAGCATTTATTAATAAAGTTACTTCCTCATTTGAAAATTGTTTTCCCGTAAAGGTAACTCAAATAAAACAGAAGTCTAAAAATAAACCATGGATTACACAAGGAATAAAGATATTATGTGGGACAAAAAGGAGACTGTATTTACTATCTAGGAACAGCTCTGATCATTGGATTGTAGTGCATTACAAAGAATACTGCAAAATATTGAAGCAAGTAATCCAGAAATCTAAGCAGCTTTATTATAAGAAAAAGATAATTGCAGCAGATAACAAAATAAACACTATATTTATTTATTTATTTATTTACACTCCTGGAAATGGAAAAAAGAACACATTGACACCGGTGTGTCAGACCCACCATACTTGCTCCGGACACTGCGAGAGGGCTGTACAAGCAATGATCACACGCACGGCACAGCGGACACACCAGGAACCGCGGTGTTGGCCATCGAATGGCGCTAGCTGCGCAGCATTTGTGCACCGCCGCCGTCAGTGTCAGCCAGTTTGACATGGCATACGGAGCTCCATCGCAGTCTTTAACACTGGTAGCATGCCGCGACAGCATGGACGTGAACCGTATGTGCAGTTGACGGACTTTGAGCGAGGGCGTATAGTGGGCATGCGGGAGGCCGGGTGGACGTACCGCCGAATTGCTCAACACGTGGGGCGTGAGGTCTCCACAGTACATCGATGTTGTCGCCAGTGGTCGGCGGAAGGTGCACGTGCCCGTCGACCTGGGACCGGACCGCAGCGACGCACGGATGCACGCCAAGACCGTAGGATCCTACGCAGTGCCGTAGGGGACTGCACCGCCACTTCCCAGCAAATTAGGGACACTGTTGATCCTGGGGTATTGGCGAGGACCATTCGCAACCGTCTCCATGAAGCTGGGCTACGGTCCCGCACACCGTTAGGCCGTCTTCCGCTCACGCCCCAACATCGTGCAGCCCGCCTCCAGTGGTGTCGCGACAGGCGTGAATGGAGGGACGAATGGAGACGTGTCGTCTTCAGCGATGAGAGTCGCTTCTGCCTTGGTGCCAATGATGGTCGTATGCGTGTTTGGCGCCGTGCAGGTCAGCGCCACAATCAGGACTGCATACGACCGAGGCACACAGGGCCAACACCCGGCAACATGGTGTGGGGAGCGATCTCCTACACTGGCCGTACACCACTGGTGATCGTCGAGGGGACACTGAATAGTGCACGGTACATCCAAACCGTCATCGAACCCATCGTTCTACCATTCCTAGACTGGCAAGGGAACTTGCTGTTCCAACAGGACAATGCACGTCCGCATGTATCCCGTGCCACCCAACGTGCTCTAGAAGGTGTAAGTCAACTACCCTGGCCAGCAAGATCTCCGGATCTGTCCCCCATTGAGCATGTTTGGGACTGGATGAAGCGTCGTCTCACGCGGTCTGCACGTCCAGCACGAACGCTGGTCCAACTGAGGCGCCAGGTGGAAATGGCATGGCAAGCCGTTCCACAGGACTACATCCAGCATCTCTACGATCGTCTCCATGGGAGAATAGCAGCCTGCATTGCTGCGAAAGGTGGATATACACTGTACTAGTGCCGACATTGTGCATGCTCTGTTGCCTGTGTCTATGTGCCTGTGGTTCTGTCCGTGTGATCATGTGATGTATCTGACCCCAGGAATGTGTCAATAAAGTTTCCCCTTCCTGGGACAATGAATTCACGGTGTTCTTATTTCAATTTCCAGGAGTGTACATACTTGTTCCATAGATCTGTGCATGTGAGCAAGTCACTCAGATGTGGAACGTGTCAATATACATAATAAAATACATAGAATAAAGACATTGTTATAGTATTAATAACAGTGCACAAAAGTCATACTTATTAGCTTAAAAACTAGTCAACATAAATGTGAAGATAGCAGTTTCATATTTAGGGCATTATTGCATTTATTTTAACCTTGAACAGTAATCAAAACTTCCCACTTTGGGTTTAAAAGTGGCCCAAAAATGGAAATGAGAAAAACAGGAATTTTTACATTAGGGCATTATTACATTAGTTTAACAGTAAACAGTGTCAAAAAATTTAAAAACATCTTTCCAATCTGGGTTTTACTTATTTCTCTGAAAGAATTCCTCTAGTGAATAAAGTGAGGTCTCAAGTAAATAATTTTTCAAGCTACGTTTAAATACTCATGTACTACTCCTTATACTTTTGATGCTGTTGGATAGGGAATTGAAAATTTTCGTTTCAGCGTACTTTACCCCTTTCTGAATAAGTGTCAAGTTCTTTAACTCACAGTGGAAATCCTCTTTTCTTCTGGTGTTATGTTCATGATGTAGGCAATTCGTTTCATACAGAGTGGGGTTATTTATTATGAAGCACATCAGTGAATATATGTACTGAGATGTTGCTATCAGTATTTCAAGTCGTTTAAAAAGATTTCAGAGACAGGTGGTGCCGAAAAGAAGAGGAACAGGTAGCTCTAAAAATAAATGAGGCATTGGTAACAAGTGTGTGTAGTGTTGCAAGCCTCTTAAAAAGTAATTTGTTTCTGTTACTGACATGTGGGGTTATCAGGTTCAGTAAACAGTGGAATGGAATATCTGAGACCAGTCTTTGTAAATACCTTGAGTAAAATGGAAATGACACACACATCACCCAAAAAAGTAGCATCCATCATAAAATCCTTAAAATCTAAGTGTTCTAGTGATGCCAACAAAGTTAATCAAAGGGTGCTCATGTGAGTTGAGTTCTATCTTAAGTGATTCGTATTATCAATCTCTTATCAGCAGAACATTTCCAGACTGGCTAAGATGTGCTGAAGTTAAGCCTCTTTACAAGAAGGGGGATAAAGACATACCATAAAAGTACTGACCAATTTCATTTTTGACAACTTTTCAAACATATTTGAAGAGGTTGTGTTCAAGCATCTGCTTAAGAATCTGACTGCAAATAATATATTGACAAGTCACAGTTTGCGTTCCTTAAGTCTTCCAATATATAGAAGGCTATTTACACATATAGTGAGAATGTACTTAATTCATTAGAAAACAGATTAGGGGCTATTGGCATTTTCTGTGACCTGTCAAAAGCCTTTGACTGTGTGAATCACATCACTCTCTGAAGTAAATTAGAGATAGGGAGATAAAGAAATAGCATGAAATATCTGTCCAATTTCACTTTTGCCAGCATTCTCAAAAATTTTAGAAAAAGTAATGTACATTCAGCTTTATAACCATCTTATCTCAAATAACATACTGTCAAAGTCACATCATGTCCGAAGATGACCGCATTTGTCACTACAGAGCCAACAGCATAAGAATTGTATTAGACATAAGTATGTAACTAAATTTATAGTCAGTACTACATTGAGAGAAGAGGCTATTATCCTGCACTGTCCAGTGGATATATATTGTCCCAAAGTCAAGTACTTCATCTTGTTCAAGTTATAATAAAGTAATCTAATATTTTGTGTGTGTTGTAGTATCCACTCGTATTCCTCCAGATGAAAATCTAACAACCCACCACAGTACTTATGAGTATTCTTTCATCCAGCACATCTTCTTGTCCAATCACTGTAAACATTGTACATGGCTCCTCATGTATTTGTCTATGTCTCCATTCCTCCTTTTCCATGAATACCTTTCTGCTACCCTTCGGTTCATCATCCTACAACCTCCATGCCCATATAGCATGTGATCATATGCTTGCTTCAGCACTTTCCCATTGAGCTTAGCTTAGCTAGTATTACCATATGTGGTCCCAATACAGTTAACTTAGATAACAGGCTGTGACATATACTGAACTACAGCTGTGTTATGTAGATCTTGCAGTTCACATAAGCAGTTTGTGCTGCTCGCCACTCAGCAAAACCATTACCCAGTACCTGTACTACCAGTACCTCTCTGCCCAGTCCACCTGCATTTCTATGCTTCTTTTCTGGCTTATGTACCACTTCATAATCAAACTCCCTCAGTCTTAAAGCCTACCTTGTTAGCCAGCTATAAGGGTCTCCAAAACCTAATAACCACATTTAAAGCTGGATGATCAGTTAGTTCCGTGAATTTTTTTAGCACCAAAAATACATACTTCCATATATGAAGCAGAGAATTTCCTTTTTGGTGCTGGAATAGTTCTTCTCCACCATACTAACTAGTTATGAAGCATAAGAAACAGAATGTTCTTTACCATTCATCTCCTTATGCAAAATGTGCCCTAATGCATGATTGAGCACATAACGTGACAGCACAGATTCCTTCCGATAGTCTGGGAAAATCAAAATTGGGCTTGATGTCAAAGCTTTCTTCAATCCCTCACATGTGGCTTGACATTTCTCCATCCACTCAAACTTCATGCCCTTTTTCAATAGTTGCACGAGCAGTTGCGCCACATCTGTGAACGCCTTCACAAATTTCCTATAGTAATTTGAGAACCCAAAAAATGACTGTACCACTTTGCTTGACTTAGGAACTGGAAAATCCTGTGCTGCTTATATTGGTATTGGGTCTGTCTTAAGCCCTTCCATACTAATTATATGCCCCAAGTAATCCACTTTCTCTAAGGCAAAATGACACTCTCCACACTCAGTGTCAGATGTGTGGCCTGCAACCTTTCAAAAACCTGTCTTAACCATTAAATATGTTCCTCCATATCCCTTGAAAACACAATTACATCATCAAGGTAAACCAAACATTTCCAAGGTTTCAAACCCTTTGTAATGCCATCCAACAAGCTCTGAAATGTTGCTTGTGCATTATTTAATCTGAATGGCATCCTTTGGTGTTGATGATGACCCCAGGGAACTGAGAATGCTGCCTTCTGTCGATTCTCTGGAAATACCTTTAACAATCAGTACCCACTCCTTAATGATATAGGAGAAATACCAGCACTGTCCTAAATTATCCATAGTCTCTATGAAATTGCATGTGGGGTATGTGTTGATTACCATCTTACTATTAATATGGTGATAATCACAACAGAACATACATTTCTTGGAACTACCTGGCAATTTTTTGGGCATGACTATGATGGTGGCCCCCATGGACTATCACTTTCCTCTATTATTCCCAGTTAATTGTTGGTTAATGAAATCCTCCATAATTGGCAGTAAATGTTGAGGCACACAATATGGTTCATGGTACATGGTAATTCAGTGCTTCATTTCCTTTTGAAATTTGGTGTTGAATCACATGTGTCACTGGTAATGGACCCTGAGGATAAAACAAGTCCTTGAGCTCCAATAGTAATTTCTTCATTTCTACCCTCTCTGTCCCCTCTAGATGCTCCACCTTTTTACATAGTGCAGTTTTTGCAGCAGCCTGTCACTGACCACAGTTCACATGAGATGTGTCCCAGTCATCCTCCTCCAGGATATCCAGATTTGCTGCTAACAGTTGCTTCCTTAGCCTTACTTCATTGGCACAAGAAATAATCCAGATTCACCAGTACCACTTTTCCATCATCTCTCTCCTATGACTACAAAGCTTCTCCTGACAATAATGCAATGTATCCAATACATCATGCTCCTTTGGTGGCTCTATTATATACAACATATCTACAGGCAACTCCAGTTTTATATCACCAAAAACAACTCTCCAGTGCCCTCCAACACAATATCACATGAGTCAAGCCTTAGTGTTTTAGCCGTTTAACTGGTTTGTCCCTAAAGACAGATGCACCTTTCGACAGTACTACACTGGCGACACCTTCCCTAGTTGGAAGATTGTCCCATTTAGTTCCACCACACATCCCTAAAGGTCAGGTTTTGCATCATGTTCATACAAAAAGTCTAACGCCAGGATCATACAGTAATGGTACCTTACATGAGGCACCACTCCCACATATTACTCAAATGAAATTGCTGCAACCTGAAAACCTAATTCTACTGATCCTGACCTCACATCACTGTCTCCCACCCCAAACAACTTATAGTGTGGTAAGTTTAATTGCTTCCAACCCACAGTACCCTAGAGCCACCGACACATGCACCTGTGTCCAATAGAAACCTAAGTTTCCTGCCCTTCACAATTCCTACTATAGCACTCTCCACCTCTGCATGCATATTCCCTGCATCAAAATTTAATGGAAATGCTGCTTGGCAGACTTGGGTTTCCCTTTTGTATTTAATGTTTGTCCATTTCCCATTTTTCTACCTTTATTATTGCTACTGCCATTCCATTGGTGGTATCCACCCTTTCCATCTCACTGAGGCTGTCAATATTGCCTCTGGACATGCCCCATTCATCCACACCTACAGAATTTCACATTAGTGGAAAACAACACACTTATCCTGTACCCTGTTGTCATATCAATCTTCTCAAATTATGTTGGCAACCTGACAGAAGAATACACATCATTCAGAACACCTGTGTAAAACTCTCTTGACATATTGGGTGACAGGTCTTTCAGGAAGGTGTCAAGTGCACTATGCTTCCAGCTGTACAGTCTTATTCATTTCATCACTCTCCACTAACTCATATATTTGTGCATTAATTTTATGTGTCCTGTCTGCAAATTCTTCCACTGTTTCCCCACATGTTTTTGTGATTCCACTTAATTGCTCCCAAAAAACCTCACACTGTTTTGTTTCCTATAATGCTGTAGGATGCTTTACTGCAATTGCTCAAATGTTGTTATATTTTTCAATGCTTCCATAGACCTAACAAAAGGTTTTGCCTCTCCTGCCAACTATAACTTCATTATCTGTAACAACTGATTATTTGACCAACCACCCACCCATGCTGACATTCTCAGATCCTCCAAGAAAGACATCATACCTTCACCTGACCTATTAGAAAAGGAAGTGACTAAACTGGTGGCAGCTGGATGTACTTTGGGCCTAAGACAGCCAGAGTGGTGGTAGCTGTTCATCTTTAATTGCAGTTTGCTTTAGTAACTCCATTTTACCAACTGTTAACCACATTACCTTATCTAGTAACACCTGCAGTGAAGCCTTTAACTCCCATTTACAAACTAGTTTAACACAATTTTCATCCACAACAATTCACTCACTCAGAATTACTATCAACTTACATTCTACACCTTATTATCAACCATGTATGTTCGGTGTAGTCCTTAGCAGTATGGGCATAATGGCAGCACATACAGCATTCTACCAATACTGCTTGTGCACATGAGACACTATGCCCTAGCTTTTGACACCAATTGAAGTTGAACCAGGGCTGATGGGCACACTTCTGTGCAGGACTGGGTGGCAGTGGCTGGCTCATGTCAAGGGTACAGGCCAGTAATAGCTTAGTAAAACAACATTAACAAATCAGTCACTTTATTACAAGCCATGCTGCTATTCTGTGATGTGGTAGTGTGGTGACATAACCCTCTTGTGGTGCATGGCACAGTAGACACTTGTTGCACGATCACTGCTAGTGCCCAGCTATTGAGCCCTGACATACGAGCCCCTGAATGCCGATGTTTGTGACTGGTTAGCAGCACACACTCAGTTCAGCATGCCATGCTGTGTGTGAGTAGTGTTAGTAGTGCAGAAAATGACCAGCGATACATGAAGGGTATGTCAGCCTCATGTTGGGAAGCTCTTACCCTAGAAGTGGTTGCATGAGGTACCACGGCACCCACACCAGCATAGAAGGGAGAACAGCTGTACCACCCTGGTCACAATCCACTGCCCCCTGTGTAGGAGTCAAGGTGTTGCTGGAGTAAGTGTGGGAGCGGCCTATCAGTCTAGAGACACAAAGTGCTGGAATGAGGACTCATGATGGCTGCTTGTGGACCCATGGGGTGGTGATGCCTGGCATAGATCTGCCGGGCTGTGAATATCAATGCTAAAAACTCACAGCTATTTATGCGAGATAGTGGCTGATTTGTTGTGCCAATGTGCTGCTTCTAGTTACATTTCTGACAAAATTTCCATGGCCCACTGGTAGAGAAAACAGTTGGCCCATTCTCTAAGACCCCTGCCTTACCATTGCACTGACACATTCACACCTGTGTACAGAGTGAGTAGCAGAAGTGAGCCATAAAACTACCATGCAATATCCTTGATATCCATTAATTGTAGAACCTTGGAATGTTTACCAAACTCATACACAATGAGGTATCTTGAAAAGAATTACCTCCATATCAACCAACACAGATTTTGAAAAAAATTGATCATGGAGAACTCACTCACTCTTTTCTCATGTGACATACTTAAAAGCAGTCATGTCAATGTAGTATTTCTTGAGTTTCAAAAAGCACTTGACTCAGTACCACATCTACACTTATTATCAAAAGTGTGATTGTATGGAGTATCAAGCATAAATTGCAGTTGGATTGAGGATTTTTGTAGTAAGGAAGATGCAGCAAGTTATCTTGAGCGGAAAAGGAAAGGAAGATGAGGGTCTAACATCCCATAAACATCTAGGTCATTAGAGATGGAGCAGAAGCATGGATTATCTTGGATGGAGACTCATTGACAGATGTAGAAGTAACTTCAAGTGTGCCCCAGGGAAGTATGTTGGGTTCCTTGCTGTTCATGTTGTATAATGATGACCTTGTGGCCAGTATTAATAGTAACCTTGGACTGTTCACAGATGATGTAGTGATCTATAATGAAGTACAGTATGAAAGAATCTGCAGAAATATTCATCCAGATAGTAGTAAGGTTTCAGAGTGGTGCAAAGATTGGCAACTTGCTTTACATGTTCCAAAATGTAAAATTATGTACTTCACAAAAAGAAAAAATATAGTAACTAATGACCTTAATGTCAGTGAGTCACAATTGGAATTGGTAAACTCATACAAATACCTGGGTGTAATACTTTGTAGGAACATTAAATGGAACAATCACACAGGCTCAGTCATGGGTAAAGACACTTGCAGGCTTTGGTGTATTGATAGAATACTAGGGATATGTATCAGTCTACAAAGGAAATTGCTTACAAATCACTTGTATGACCTGTCTCTTCCTAGTATATTGCTCAGCTGTGTGGGACCTGTACCAAACAGAACTAACAGGGGATATTGAATGTATACAGAGGAGGGTAGCACAAATTTCACATGTTTCTTTCACCCACAGGAGTGTGTCACATAGACATTGAAATATCTCAATTGGCAGACTCTTGAAGACAGATGTAAATGAACTTGAAAAAGCCTACTGACCCAGCTCTCTAGGAATATACTACAATCCCCAAAATATTACTCCTATAGGTATCATGAGAACAAGATTAGATTAATTACAGTATGCACAGCAACATTTAAACAGTCATTCTCCCCACTCTCCACACACGGATTGAAAGAGAAAAAACCGTAATAAGAGTTACAAGGGACATTCCATCTTCCATGCAATTTATACTAGTTTTCAGAACATGGGTGTAGGTGTAGATGCAGATATGAACATGACAGTTCCTACTGGTCCTATGAAACAAATATTTTTTTTAAATCTGATAATGGAATAAATGTGCCTAAAATGAAACAGTGGTCAAAGATAATTGGGCAGACTTGCAGTATGGGTAATATACACTGAGGTAACAAAAATCATGGCAATATAGTGTTGGACCTACTTTTGCCAGACGTAGTGTAGCAACAAAACATGGCAGGGACTAAATAAGTTGTTGGAAGTCCCATGCAAAAATATTGGCAGTGCAGGATTTTGCACATGAACTGACCTCTCAATTATGCCCCATAAATATTTGATGGGATTCATGTTGGGCACTCTGGGTAGTGAGATCACTTGCTCAAATTGTCCACAATATTCTTCAAATCAATCACGAATGATTGTGGCTCATGATATAGTGCATTGTTTCCATAAAAATTCCATCTTTTTTGGGAACATGAAGTCCATGAATGGCTGCAAATGGTCTCCAAGTAGCCAAACATAACCATTTCCAGTCAATGATCAGTTCAGTTGGACTACAGGACCTACTCCATTCCATGTAAACCTAGCCAACACTATTGTGGAACCACCACCAGTTTGCACAGTGTTAACTGACAACCTAGGTCCATGGCTTTGTGGGGTCTGCACCACACTCGAATCCTACCATCAGCTCTTACCAATTGCAGTTAAGACTCATTTAATCAGTTGTCTAGGGTCCAAATGATATGGTCATGAGCCCAGGAGAGGTGCTCTGCAGGCAATGTCATGCTTTTAGCAAAGGCACTCACATCACTCGTCTGTTGCCCCAGTCCATTTATGCCAAATTTTGCCACACTGTCCTAGCGGATATGTTTTATGACCCACACTGATTTCTGTGGTTATTTCATGCAGTGTTGCTTGTGTGTTAGCACTGTCAATTCTATGCAAATGCTACTGCACTCGGTCATTAAGTGAAGGCCATCAGCCACTGTGTTGTCCATAGTCAGAGGTAATGCCTGCATTTTGGTATTTTCGGCACACTCTTGACACTGTGAAATTTCAGAATATTGAATTCCCTAATGATTTCCAAAACTAATGTCCCGTGCTTATAGCTCCAACTGCCATTCCATGTTCAAAGTCTGTTAAATCTCATCATGGGCTATACTTGTGCCAGAAACCTTCTCATCTGTATCACTTGAGTCTAAATGACAGCTGCTCCAATGCACTGACCATTTATACCTTGTGAATGCAATAATGCCACCATCTATATTTTGATATCACTATTCCATGACTTGTATCATCTCAGTAAACATTATAAAAACAGAAACTTACACATTACATTTTATTTTTCTTCACATCTTAATATTTTCAATGCTTCTACATGTTAAAAAATTTAAATATATTAAAGAATGGCTGTACACAAAGACATTCCTTTTTTATAGTAAAAGAGATGACAACAGTTGTGATATTTGTTTTCTGTAGAATTCAGAGGTGACTTCTCTGCTGTAAATGGTTTTAGTGGTTAGATTTATACCTTCTTTGGACAAAATAAGCCTATAAAATTATTGGAAAAACTTAATTTTCATCATCAGTGAGCTCATTATTGAACAAATGCCATCAAAAGGAAAGTTGATGAATTCCAGCAGAAGAAAAGTTAGTGAACATTGACTTTATTATATATGAAACACTTTATGATGAATTGTGAGAAGTGTGTTACTGAAACAATAATTTTTGAGCTGTAATTAAACAATGAGCTTTAGAACATTATTGAGTTGGGACACCATATTTGCCCACCAAATCTATGAAACATCCTAATCCATACTTATGCCACACTGGCACTCAACCCCTTGCCATATTAGTTGTGTCCCTTGAAAGGTTCTGGTGCAATATCTTTGCTGTGCATCCACCCAGCTAAATCTCTTCCAGTCCCTTTGAAAGCCTATTCTATACTGTCTGAGGAAGGGCTACTCTTGAAAGCAGTCATGTCATATCCCAATTCTACTGTAACTTCTACAGAGTCTTTTATGTAGCCATGACCATAACCAGCAGTCCACTTAAATGAATGACCACCACTGAACTGTGGCCAAGGACACAACATGTCCAACTCCAGTGGCTGCTTCATAATCCATGCCAAGTGTATCCACCACACCAATACCAATTTCTCTAAATGATGTATATTGGAACACATCCTTTGGTCCTACAAACCTCATGGCCTCAGTCTTCGCTGTCACTTATCCAACACTGACCTCCACTTCTGTTCCCAAGCCTCCCACTTCACTCCATTAACCTATATCCACACTGTTCTCTCCATGATATCCATAATTTCTATTTCATTCTCCACCCCCCCTCCCCCCACCCCCTCTCTTCATCCCAGCCACCAACCACACCAGCTCCTACTGCAGTGGGCTTGTCCATGTGACATTCATATCTTATTCCTATTTGCTTGTTCTCCATTCCTCCCCATCTATCAGCCTCTTTTTCTTCTCTCATTTTTCAACTCACCTACTCCACCTTATACAACTCATCACTGAGTCATGTTGCAGTACCATGAATATATAGCCATTCCTGTTTATGTGTGTGTTTTCTGTTAGTCCGTTATCTCAAAGTGAGAACTTTGTCTGAAAGCTTAGCAACAATTTCAATCTTACTTATGTGTCTTTTTTAGTAACATATCATTTGGTCTTAATATTGAGTTTGTAGCACAATATAGAATTATTTTCCATTAATAGTCATACTTTTCTTTTTCAGGGAGATCTGAAAAGAGCTGTACATACACTCATTTCATCTTGTGGAAATGTGGAAGCCATTATCTCAAAATACAGTCCAATATTTAGGGATATAAAAGACTGTGTGGAAGACTTGACTGTGGATACTGAAGAAAGATGCTCAAAAGAAAATGAAAAAATATGTTTTGATGGTAAAAATGTGTTTGACAGGAAAGAGGATTTGATTTTTGAAAGAAGTGATTTGGGAGACAGAGAATTGCAGGCCCAACAAAATACTGAAACTCTAAAGAATGAGTTTGTAGCACATCTTATAGAACTGAAGGAGCTCACAGAAATTCATGACTCAGAAATATATAACATACTTCAAAAATTAATTCAGTCTGATGAACTGAGCAACTCTTTACCAGAGCTTATCTCAAATCTTGAAAGTCTTAAAGAAAAAAGTAGTGCTCTCTGTCTGCAAGTGGAGTGTGTTATTGACCTGCTGCACATGAACAATGAAAATCTGTTGAATTTGTTTGTTCAGGATCTTGGTATAAAAGAAAAATATTCTTTAAAAGAATCATGCAATTCCTTAGAAATACAAGTATGTTCTGACCAGTCTGCACATGAATTTGACAAAGATATTAAGGTCAGTTCAGAAAGGAATTTCACTGTTGCAGAAACTGTCATGTCTCAAAATGAATTACCTAAAAATATTTCTATCATTACAAATGAATGTGTAAAGGAAGGAGATATGGAAAACATTGTCTGTTCAAGGGAAATGGATGGAAATGAAGCACGATGTGTGCCCAGTGATGTGCTTTTGAACATTTTCAAAGAAAATCTGCATTTAAAAACACAACTGGCAGTAACAAAACAGCTACTTACGAGACAATTACCAGAATATAATATAGACTCAGTGTCACAGTATTCACCAATCACTAATGAAGAAAAATCTTTAAATGATATAATTGCAGAGAATGCTAGTTTAAGATGTGAACTTCAAAAGGCAAAATTTGAATTTGAAGAACTAGAGAAAGAATTAAAAGAGATGATGTTACAAAAATGTACACAACCCTTGATAACAGACCTAAATGAAAAAGAGAAATTGCAAATTGTTACATTTCCAACCAAGGATTTAAAATCTGATAAAGATGTTGAATCTGATGGAGACTTGTCATCTTCTGAAAATGTAAGAACATCGTTTTCACTGCATATTTTAACTGATGCACTAGATGTACAGAAAAAGCCTCTTGTATCACATGATAAATGTGTTGCACCTGAATCCTCCATCACAACAGATATTGGGAATGATATACCCCTGCAACACTCAGAAGGATGTCATAACGAGAATAATGCGCACAAACCAGAAATGGTTCAGCAGACTGTGCTCAAACCCACAGTCTGCGAAGTAGCTACAGCTGAAGTACACTCTGAAACACAGATAAGTAAAGTTGCTCCAGATTTAATCAGCAGGGAGAATACTATTGATGGTGTCATGCCTGAAGAATGCACCAAAAGATGCAATTATTCTCAATCATTTGAAGTAAAAGATTGTGGAAACATGAAATTACATGAGCAACAGATATCAGATATTGGTGAAGAAATGTTTGTTGGAATTAGTAGTTCAAAGCAAATTGAAACTGGAAATAATATTTTCAACAAAAGTAATAAGATAATAGTAGATGGTTCTGATTGTACACAATTATCAAACCTCAACAATGTAGTAAAATATCATTGTAATGATTTACTCGTACAAGCAAAACATGAAGAAAGTGATAATGAACAATCAAACATCTGTTCTTCGAAGAAGGCGATAGATTCAGAGACAGATGCAAGCCTTACATGTAAAGATATAGGAACTGCGAACTTTCATGATACAGTAAAATATCATTATAATGATTTACCAGTACACACAAAACATGAAGAAAATGATGATGAACAATCAAACAGTGTCTCTTCTTCAAAGAAGACAATAGATTCAAAGATAAATGCAAGCTCCACGTCTAAAGGTAGAGAAACTGTGAACCTTAATGATGCAGTGAAATATCATTATAGTGATTTTCCAGTACAAGCAAAACATGAAAGAAGTGATGATGAACAATCAGACAGCATCTCTACTTCAAATAATGCAGTAGAAGCAGAGATAAATGGAAGCCCCACATGTAAATTTACAGGAAGTATAAATCTAAATAAAGACAGCTGTAAACATTCAAATAAAAATGGGACTGAAAACGATGAACCACAGTTTTGTACCCAAAATGAACAGATATGTAAAGCTTCAGCTAGTCAATGCAATTCTCAGCTGTTTGCTCAAGACCACTCTTACCCTGAAACAAACATAAATGCAACAAGAAACCACAATACATCATATTATGATACTTCTGAGTGTAGTGATATTGTGGAGAACGATCTTTTTAAAATTTCTCAAAATCCTAAGGGATACAACAGTGTTCAACTTGGGATATCAGAAAATGATTGTAACAGTAACCAAAATACCATAGCTAGCACTTCTTACTACAGAGGCTTTAAAACTGGAGCAGATGGTATTTGTGGTGATAAAGCTAGTCAGAGTAGCTTAAATACTGGAAACAAATGTCTTGGCTTTTCAGCTACTGCCAATGGTAGTAAATGTGCGAGGAAGAAAGTTGTTAATAGCACAAAAAATTCAAAAACTGAAAGCGGCATAACGGCTGAAATGACTGTTTACAACAAATCAGGTAGTTATAGTAAAGCCGTTGGTAAACAGCAGGGAATAGCTTCCTCCAGAAACCCAAAATTTTATCCAGATCGTGAAGCTGGAAAAAGAAATGTACATTTCTATCATAAATTTTCAAAAATGGGTGTTGATGGAAGTGATTCATTGGAAACATCCACAACAGGTGGTAGTTCAGATACAGAATCGGAATATCCACCAAAAACTTGTAACTTTAAACAAAAACATCCTGTAGAAGGACAGGAAAATGACTGTGGGTCTCTGAATAGTCCAAGTTCAGATTCTACTCTCTGTCATGAAGACACAGAAACAGAAGAGTCATGTGAAAAAAATGAAAATTTTAAGTTTCATACTACCAAAGTAAGAAGAGGTACTTCTTCAAACAATAAAACCCTAGAAAAGGGAAACTACATGTCAAAATTCACAACAATTTCTGAAGATTTCACCAAGCCTTATCAGAAATGTTATCTTAAAGAGCACCACCAGGCTGAGATGAAGGAGAAAGCATCATTTAATTACTCTAGTTCAGAGACTTGTTCCTCATCTTCTGTATCTAAAGGAAAACAGTGTCACATGAATTCAAAAAGAGACATGTATTCTGGAAGACAGAGCCGGATTCCCACTTACATTAAACCATTTGGACGCCGATCAAGTACAAATTCAGTCAATGTTAATAATCAATGCTCCAAAACAGATAACCAAAACTGTTTGTTAAAACTGAACAAAACCTTTAGTGAAAGGAATATCTCAGAGTACACAAAAGACAGCAACCTTGGAAACAAAATGAAGTGTAATAAGGTAAGTATTTCTGTTGTTGAAGTTGAACTGACAATATGATATGGGTATTATGAATAATTATTTCTTACATACAGTTTCCTTCTGTAATGTATAAATATGTCTCAAAAACTGAAGGAAAACTGTCCCTTGTGTTCACCACACTAGATGCTAGAGAAATTTCATTGAGTGATATCTAAAATATATTTTCACTGCATATGTGGTTTATTAAAACTGCTACCATTTCTCATTATGTTATTTTAGAATGCCTCAAAAAATGCATCAGCAGGAGGTAACAGTCATTTGCAAAGCGAACTCCAGACTGAAAGAGAGAAAGTGAGGAAGCATGCAGTGTGCATCCGGAGACTCAAGTCAGAGCTACAGTTAATGAAAAACAGCATGGTGGAGAACAAGAAACCACTGGTGCTGGGACACAATTCACAATTGTCCAGGCAGAGAAACAGTAGTGTCAGTGCACCTCATAGCCCACACCATTATAGTTTTACTGCAGCAGAATTTCAGAAACAGGTTGTTGAAAAAAATTTCTTAACAAAATGTAATATAGCAGCATGTTATTTTGCAAAATATCTGTGAGGGAAAAATTGATGTATCTTGCTTCCCAGAAGCCATGTTAAGGTTCTGGCAGAAACCAGTGCAGAAAAGGAAACTGTTTTTTAACATTAAGGAAATCTGGTCCGCATTTAGGTCACAGTAGACATGCACATGTAGTCGTGACATGTTTGGAGGTAATGTGATAGCAGGTGAAGCTGATAGAAGTTTCCAGTCATCATATTAATATTTTTCCATCCATTAGGATTGAGATATTATTTTGTAATTAGCTATAGGCGAGCAGATTTGTAAATAGAAGAAGTGATGATGGTGGACACATTAATGTGCTTAATGTTATGAGTGATGAAGTTTACTTTCTCTTGTTTGGACACATTAACTCACAAAACGAAGATATTGGCCAGCAGATACCACTTTACCAAGCAAAAACTGGCATTAACTCTGCTGATCCTAGTAATTATATTGTTACCCTCATTTTTAATTATATTTTATGACTAAAGCCAAAGAGTACTTTGGAATATTTAAATATTTCAGTATTTGGCCATTTTATCATGTATCTTACTACTATTCTTTCAATAAGGTAAGGTAGTGAAACTGTGATGACAGTCTTCACCTTCTCCAAATATGCCTACACGCATTTCATCTGATAGCAAAAGGATAAAACCTGAAACTGTCCCCACACAATGAAAGAGCTGAAGTTGAATAATTGCAGTGTGACTGATCCAGATGATGTATCTACTTAGAGTCAAGTATACCACAATATGACTGCTCAGCAACAAATAACATTGATGGAGAAGGGCTCATATTGAATATCTTCCATAAGGAAAAATTTTCGGTTAAAAGGAGCAAATAATTTTATGCCATTGCAGGCTCTTTTCACTATAGACATTTATAACATTCATAATGTCCCTGAACATTATCAAGAGGTATGTTTAAAGTGTTCACCTACTATTGCACAATCTACATAACTTTTAAAATATGAAGCAAAATAAGTAAGAAAAAGTCATAGCGCATTACCAGCTGCAAATTTTGTCTCTAGTCTTTTATATATGATAGGTAAGGAAGTAAAAAATCTTATATGAATTAATATTAGCATATAAATTGATGCTTTAAACTTCAGAGATATTAGAAAAGTAGTTGCATGTAAAAGGGGTGGGAGAGAGAGGGAGGGAGAGAGAGAGAGAGAGAGAGAGAGAGAGATCCAGAGAGAGAGAGACAGAGAGAGAGAGAGAAATGCCTGCTTAATAATACTGTTTAGCACTTTGGAATGCACATGCATGTACATATGCTCATCTAGATTCCAGAAGACACATGCTACAATTCAGCTGCACTATAACTTATAGTTTTTCACTATACTACTGTGTTTGTAGTTAGAAGCAAATTCTGTACTCTTGATTTCTTCTGGGTTGTTAACCATTGGCACACTGAGGCTTAACTCAAGTATCGTAGGTCTGCTTCTTCAACAACACAGATTTTATTAACTATAGCTTTAAATGTGAATATTGTTGGTTAAATTTTACTGTGACTGTTACTGTCATTGAATGAAACAACAATTTTATCATTACCAGCCACAATTTATCTATTTACATGATGTGTTTCAGAGGTTTAAACCTCCTTCATCATTAATATGACAATGCAGTCTTAACACAACATAACATTTGATGTTAACAGACGTAAATCCACCTGGTAATGGGGTTTTAAATCTCTGAAACTTATCATAGAAATCAGGAAATTTGTTGTTTCAGTCAGTAAGCGCAACTTATTTACAATCAAATCACTGAAAGCAATACTTCCTGACTCTTCTGGAAATACACAAAACAAAGAATTCTGGAGGTGGATAACTTATGTTCAATACAGTAATTTCAATTTTTGTTGAATAACTCACACATCAGTGCTGGAAAACACTGTTCAGAGGTTCAAGTGGAAAAACACTGAGATACAAACCGTGCTCTTGATGTACTCATTTGCCCTCAGTTTATTCACGTGAAACACAAAGGTCAATTTAATGATGAGCAGAGACAGTTTTACATTACTAGAATTATATATTAATACCTTCAACTGCTGATGGGTGTTGATATACACTCCTGGAAATTGAAATAAGAACACCGTGAATTCATTGTCCCAGGAAGGGGAAACTTTATTGACACATTCCTGGGGTCAGATACATCACATGATCACACTGACAGAACCACAGGCACATAGACACAGGCAACAGAGCATGCACAATGTCGGCACTAGTACAGTGTATATCCACATTTCGCAGCAATGCAGGCTGCTATTCTCCCATGGAGACGATCGTAGAGATGCTGGATGTAGTCCTGTGGAATGGCTTGCCATGCCATTTCCACCTGGCGCCTCAGTTGGACCAGCGTTCCTGCTGGACGTGCAGACCGCGTGAGACGACGCTTCATCCAGTCCCAAACATGCTCAATGGGGGACAGATCCGGAGATCTTGCTGGCCAGGTAGTTGACTTACACCTTCTAGAGCACGTTGGGTGGCACGGGATACATGCGGACGTACATTGTCCTGTTGGAACAGCAAGTTCCCTTGCCGGTCTAGGAATGGTAGAACGATGGGTTCGATGACGGTTTGGATGTACCGTGCACTATTCAGTGTCCCCTCGACGATCACCAGTGGTGTACGGCCAGTGTAGGAGATCGCTCCCCACACCATGATGCCGGGTGTTGGCCCTGTGTGCCTCGGTCGTATGCAGACCTGATTGTGGCGCTCACCTGCACGGCGCCAAACACGCATACGACCATCATTGACACCAAGGCAGAAGCGACTCTCATCGCTAAAGACGACATGTCTCCATTCGTCCCTCCATTCACGCCTGTCGCGACACCACAGGAGGCGGGCTGCACGATGTTGGGGCGTGAGCGGAAGACGGCCTAACGGTGTGCGGGACCATAGCCCAGCTTCATGGAGACGGTTGCGAATGGTCCTCGCCGATACCCCAGGAGCAACAGTGTCCCTAATTTGCTGGGAAGTGGCGGTGCGGTCCCCTACGGCACTGCGTAGGATCCTACGGTCTTGGCGTGCATCCGTGCGTCGCTGCGGTCCAGTCCCAGGTCGACGGGCACGTGCACCTTCCGCTGACCACTGGTGGCAACATCGATGTACTGTGGAGACCTCACGCCCCACGTGTTGAGCAATTCGGCGGTACGTCCACCCGGCCTCCCGCATGCCCACTATATGCCCTCCCTCAAATTCCGTCAACTGCACATACGGTTCACGTCCACGCTGTCGCGGCATGCTACCAGTGTTAAAGACTGCGATGGAGCTCCGTATGCCACGGCAAACTGGCTGACACTGACAGCGGCGGTGCACAAATGCTGCGCAGCTAGCGCCCTTCGACGGCCAACACCACGGTTCCTGGTGTGTCCGCTGTGCCGTGCGTGTGATCATTGCTTGTACAGCCCTTTCGCAGTGTCCGGAGCAAGTATGGTGGGTCTGACACACCGGTGTCAATGTGTTCTTTTTTCCATTTCCAGGAGTGTATATCAACGGGGCCAGGTGAAAATGTGTGCCCTGACCAGGACTCGAACCCGGGATCTTCTGCTTACATCGCAAATGCTCTGTCCATCTGAGCCACCGAAGGCACAGAGGATAGTGCAACTGCAGGGACTATGTTGCACTTGCCTCTTGCGAGACCCACATTCTCACCTTATATGTCCACACTCTACATTCATAGTGTCATTACCCCCAGTCAGGGCACACATTTTCACCTGTCCCCGTTGATATATATCAACACCCGTCAGCAGCTGAAGGTATTAATATATAATTCTAATTTCATTCTAGATGGCTGCAGGTCATCAATGGTGACTGTTCTTTCGGACATGTCCGTAAGAACAGACACCATATCCATATAAGTATATCGTTCTGGCAATACCGGACATGACCTTCTTCTTCTATGTGGATGCACACATATTACCCGAACTCGTACAGGACTTGGTAAGAATGTCTTCCATGAGTAATGAGTGTGTTGGGTAGGGACACTACGAATGTAGTGTGTGGACATATAAGGTGAGAATGGGGGTTTCGCGGGAGACGTGCATGAGATAGTTCCTGCAGTCACGCTATCCTCTGTTCACTCGGTGGCTTAGCTGGATAGAGCATCTGCCATGTAAGCAGGAGATCCCGGGTTCGAGTCCCGGTTGGGGCACACAGTTTCACCTGTCCCCATTGATATACCGGGTGATCAAAAAGTCAGTATAAATTTGAAAACTTAATAAACCACGGAATAATGTAGATAGAGAGGTAAAAATTAACACACATATGCTTGGGGTGACATGGTTTTTTATATATATATATATATATATATATATATATATATATATATATATATATATATATATATATATATATATATAAAAGTCCGACAAATTGCACTGGACAGCAAAACTGCTACCATGACGGGTGAGAGGCATGCCAATATGTTACAGAATCGCATCACCCCCAGCCTGGCTGATAAACACCTGCTGGAACGTACGATGTTTATGCAGGATGGCGCTCCACCCCATATTGCTAGATGCGTGAAAGATCTCTTGCACGTGTCGTTTGGTGATGATCATGTGCTCAGCCACCACTTTTGTCATGCTTGGCCTCCCAGGTCCCCAGACCTCAGTGCGTGCAATTATTGGCTTTGGGATTACCTTAAGTTCTAAGTGTATCGTGATCGACTGACATCTCTAGGGATGCTGAAAGACGACATCCGACGCCAATGCCTCACCGCTTTACAGTGCTGTTCACAACATTATTCGTCGACTACAGCTATTATTGAGGAATGATGGTGGACATATTGAACATTTCCTGTAAAGAACATCATCTTTGCTTTGTCATACTTTGTTATGCTAATTATTGCTATTCTGATCAGATGAAGCGCCATCTGTCGGACATTTTTTGAACTTTTGTATTTTTTTGGTTCTAATAAAACACCATGTCATTCCAAGCATGTGCGTCAATTTTTACCTCTCTATCTGCATTATTCCGTGATTTATTCAGTTTTCAAATTTTTACTGACTTTTTGATCACCCTGTATATCAACACCCGTCTAGGTGGTTGCAGGTCATCAATAGTGTCTGTTCTTTTGGACACATCCCAAAGAACAGACACCATATTCATAAAGTATGTAGTTCTACATTAGGTAGACAGGCAATCATTGTACTGACCAAGCATTGTCATGAGGTAACAACGAAGTCCAGATAATAGTCCAGGAGAATACCACTCTTGTAGGGTTGTTGCCAAAAGATACCCCAGAGAGCTTGCTGTAAACATTAGTCATTTGACAAATAAGACTGTGGAGGTCTGCAGCAGCCCTTAAATCTGCCACAGCTGTTTTGCCATGTGACCTGGCACTGGCAGATGTGCCCTCTCAGACCATATCTCGTGACCTGTCAGGCATACGCAGAATTACAAGTGATCCATTGCTACATCTGGAAAAATTACAAGATCCCACTCCCCCTTGAACCATCATGGCTAAAAGACAAGGTAAGTGCAACCTGGAGCAAATGCTGGAGCACAGCTTTAGGTGCTTTCAGTAGTGGAGCCCCTCCCAGGTCCAATGCTGAAGAGGCAGGAGCTGACAGTAGCTTTGACTTGCAACTTTCTGCTGATTCCAGTGAAAGCTGTGGGTCTGACATCAAACTGGGCACAGGCTGGATGACCTCTAAAGGAGTGATGGATGATTTCTGGAAAACTGGGAATGCCTCAGATCTCATCCTGGCACCAGACCCCACATCTTCTGTTCTTGGTCCTGGGGCTGGACAAGGTGGGTTGCCCCTGATGGCATGCAGATCCAGAGGTTGACATTGCATGAATGGCACAACTGATACCTTGTCTGCCATTTTAGGTACTGGAAGTGAGTGAGGCAGGTTTCCCTTGCCAGTGTGGCAGATCCAGAGGTGGAGCTTGCCCCAGATGGTTCAGAGATATCAGATTCCAGTGCCAGAGAAGGATGCTTCAAGTTTTATGACCACCAGGACCAACTGGCAGCCTTGCTGAGCAGTGATAGAGACACATTTTCAGCGATATGTATGTCCAAATGTGTCCACCCAGATAGGGATTCCCACCTCAAAGGGTGTGGTAACTTCTTCATCTTGTAGTGATAGAGGTTGCAACACATCTATCAAGGAATGATGAGAGTGTCCATGTGAGAGTTCTGCCAGGCTTCGATGATGGGTCAGTATGACCCGGTAAGAGGATAAAGATGTAAGCAGTGCAGAATCAGTAGGCTAGGATGGAAATAGTTTTTCCATCTGCAATTTAAATGTTTACACAAAATGTTGAGTCATGTCAGTAGATGCAGGATGCAACGTAGTTCTGCTGAGCTTGATCACATTCCATATGCAAAACCAGTGAAACCCAGTGGAACAAACTGTGGTCCATTATTTGTGACCATAGTTTGTGGGGCTCCTTCAATAGGAAAAACAGTGGCCAGGGTCTTAGTGCTATTCTCTGTCATGCTCTGTTGCATTTTTATGATGTATGGAAATGAAAATATGCATCTATTAAAGTCAACCACATTGCCCAGTGGAATGGAGCACAAAGACTACATGCACCTGATCCCACAGCTGTGTAGGGATAGACCCTGGCTGGTAGGCTTGGGGTACTGCAGGTTGCTGTGTTTGATAAGCTTAGCATTTTTCCAATCCATATGTTTATGAGTCAGATTCTTCATTCTGGAAATACTCCAGTTGTCTGATGCAGAAGTCAAAATATATGGGAGCACGGAACCTCTCAAATCATCAATAGACATTAACACTCATCTTAATTCAATAATAGAACACCTTCAAAAAGATTTAGGGCATGGCACTGTAAAAAGAAACAATGAAGTTCCAAGAAGAATGCTGATAGAAAGGCCTGTGGCCAGCCAGTTTTCACAAATTGGCAAACCTGCCTCAACAGAGGATTGTTATTTGTGGCTGCTGAAAAATTTCTGGAAATAGTGGGAAATCCTTTCACAAAGTGAATCAATGTGAAAATAAATAGTCTTTTGTTTCAAACTTCTTGGCAGATTAAAACTGTGTGCTGGACAGTGACTCAAACCTCTGACTTTTCCTTTCAGAGGCAAGTGCTATACTGGCTCAGCTGTACAAGCATTACTAATGACCCACCCTCAAAGCTTTACTTCCACCTTTACCTCATCTCCTACTTTCCAAATTTCACAGAAACAGGAGAATTTTCATGAAGTCTGAAGTCTGGAAGGTAGGAGATGAGGTACTGGTGAAAGTAAAGCTGCAATGATGAGTCATGAGCCATGCTTGGACAGCTCAGTCAGTACTTCCCCATGAAAGACAAGGGTCCCAGGTTTGAGTCCTGAACTGGCACACTGTTTAAATCTGTCAGCAAGTTTCAAATCATTGCACACCCTGTTGCAGAGTGAAAATTCGTTCTGGAAGTCTTTTCTTAATCAGATTCCTCATCAAGACCTGTAGGCAACTTTAATAGCACATCTGCATTCACATGTTAGACCAATGTACAATAATGGATGAAACAGTGGTTATTTGAGAAGAAAAGAGCCAAGTGCTGTAACCTCTGAGATATCAATTCAGGCAAGTTTGGCTTGGGGCCAAATATGGACAACAGCTATGGTCTGGGACGAGATGAAAATTGTTGCCTTACTGGAAAATGTGGAACTTCTGGATGACAAAGACAACTGCTGATGCCTCATTCCTTATCTGGGAATACTTTTTGTGTGCTGTGGTGAATGTCTTAGAGGCAGACACAATAGACCATCCAGAACCATTTTGGTACTTTGCAACGGAACAGCCTTGACACCATAGGGTGATGCATCTGTGGCCTACGCTAGCATTAAATACACTCAATACAAGACTGGAAGTTGGAGCATTTTGACAAGATACATTTAGCCTAGTTTTCAAAAGGACAGATACACCTGCTGGAGATTTGATACATGCTCTTCCTGAGTTCTCCCTCACACTGCTATATCTTTCAGATTACTGACACATTATGGAATACTGGCAATAGTTTGTTCCAGAAATTTCTGGAAGACTGCTGGTGCATTAGCAGCACTGAAACATAAACTGTTATGTTGATAGAGGCTACTCAGCATTTAAATTCATTTGTTGCCCGCCTCTCGCGTTTTGCTTTCAATTTGTTTGTAATTTGTACTGAACTGTATGATCACTGTATATGCGTACATCAGGTCCAGGATAAGACTTACTTTATTTGATTTGGTTTCTTTAGCTCTTTCTGATAATAATATACTCAGTTTGATAGTGTCCTGCATCCCCTAGTTTTTCCATATGTGACATCATCTTGGCTGGTTCTGAAATGATGTATTTGTGATAACCAGAAAAAGTTTTAAAAAATTTTGTTCTCTTACATTTCCAGTTCCTAATCCATACCTTCCTTTCACTTCAGTTCTTTGTGTTTCTTCTACCTGAACATGTCAGCCACTCATAATAATAGAGGTACTCTCTGTCTTCTGCGTATTGCAGAACTTTCTCACGTTGTTTGTAGACTTCTGTTTATCATCACTATATCCATATGTTGGCCTGTATCCAGTCATTCTGTTTTGATCACCTGAGTTTATTACATGAAGATTGTCGCTCCTGAAACCCTCATCATCTTTCCATTTAATTTCACCCACTCCTAATATGTCTATTTGTAGCTTTTTTTGTATTGTATTTATTAGTCATGTTGTCTACAGAAGCATCTTTTTCATAAGACATCAGACAATTCAAGTTAGAAGCACACTTCTGAAAGTGATTTCTAGGCATACTTATTTAATGATACAATAAAACAGTTTGTTCATTAAATATTTGTGTAACACACTGTATAAATTTAAATAATTTTCAGTGGAGTAAAATTAGTGATGCTGTAAATATGATTTTAGAGATTTTGCAAAGGTTTGGATGTCAGTAATAACTTTTATGTTTTCAGGAAGTTTGTTGTAAAGTTTATCTCCCATGTGGAAAGCACCATGTTGGCACAGAGACATGTTGATTTGGGTTATATTTAAATTTTTGTTTTGTTAAGTGTATATCACAGTTTTCTTACATTTTGCCGTCCCTACCTGTTACATTTATTTTAAAGAATATAAAGGTTTCCATAATCTATACACATGGTAATGGAGGAATACCAGATCTTATAAACAGAGATTTGCAAGTCTCTAGGTTTGCATCCAAAGCAAATTCCAAATTCTAGTTGCCCTTTTTGTAGTTTGAAAGCGCTATTAGCTGTTGTATAGTTTCCTCAGAAAGTGACTCAATATTTAAGGCAAGAGTGGAAGTAGTCATATTAAGCATTCATTTCTGTTTTGTCACTATAGCATGGTTTCAGTGTGCAAAGAAGGTAACATGTCTTTTTCAGTTCTGCATTAAGGTATTCAATGTGCTTATACCATTTTACATTGCTGTGCACTCAAAGTCCTAGGAATTTGGTTTCAGTGCTGTTACTAACTAGTTCATTGTTCACAAACAATTTTATATTCTGGGTAACCGCAGCTGTTGAAAGGCATGATGTCAGAAAGAATTCCGCTCACAACTGATAAAATTGTTGTTTATTGAAACACAACTGGTTTCACAGCTTTATGCTGCACCATCAGGTGGACAATGTTAAAAGATCATAGGCATACCCATCACTTCCAGTCTGTGTATAGTAACTTTTGACTAGGAGCAATGGGTATGCCTATGATCTTTTAACATTGTTCACCTGATGATGCAGCTTAAATCTGTGAAACCAGATATGTTCTAGACATCATGTAGTTTATTTTGGTAGAATTGTGGTGTCATCTGCAAATATGATTGTTTTATGTGCATCCACATTTAAGTTGAGATTATTTATGTTACTGATCCTTGAGGTATTTGTTTATAGTCTGATAAGTGCTCAGATAGAGTTTTTAGATGGATATTTGTGTGCGTGATGTGCACTGCCTTCACCTCCCATTTTATATTCCCCAATTTACCTCAGATTCCCAGTGATCTAACATTCCAAGTCACCACTCCCTTATATATTTTCTTCGCTGTAAATTTATTTTCATTTCACTTACTTTTATTAATCCCCTTGGAGACTGTCCCCAGCTGGAGATCTAACAGGAGACTAATTTAGTTCTGGAAAATTTAGTCACAGAAGGATACATTATAGATACAAATGGTTTGCAGTAGTGAGATGATTTATGTGCTAGCTTTTCCTTGCTTTCTCATTCTACTCAGATAGCTGGGATGATTGTTGCCATCTTCACCTGTCTGTATTTGCTGTATAGCTGTACTGACTTTGTCTTCAGTTATAGTCAAACTACAACTGCTGCTGTCCACTTGTAGGTTAGTTTATTTAAGGTCTGCCCCAAGTATCTCATTTCCTCAGTTGCACCCAAATCTAGGACGCATTCCCCTATCCACCACCTTGGGAAACACCAGATGCAGGAAACCAGCAAAATCCCAGATGAGGTTTCATGCTTAAACAATATAAGAATTGAGCCAGCTAATGGAAACAAGTTTTTATATGTTTTATTTCACAAAGCACACTTATATTTTGCAACTGTCACCATCATCACCAACAGTTAACTGTGAGCCTGGTGATATTCTAATTATATTATTCACAGTCTTTGAACACAATTTCTTAATGAGTTGGACAGTTAATTTCCTATAGTTATGAACATTTTGAGATCTCTGTGAATATTACACCATTCTGAAGATCTCAGAACTAATTATCTGGACACTTTAAAAAAATGTGATCAGTGACTATGAATAAAGTAATTTAAATATTTCAAGGGTCACTATTAACTATTGGTGATAGTGTTGCAATTAGTTGTGCCATGTCCATGGTATGACCATTTAATGATTTATAAAATAGTACAGAAACTTTGTGGTGCAGTTGTCTGCTTGTTTGTGACTTCTACATTTTACTGCATTGACCCGAAGATGTTCATTGCTGAACAAAATTAATTATCTCGACCCATAAACATTTTTTATCTAAAACTGTAAATAAAGTATTTTCACCACTTGAATGATGTATGTGTTGCATGTGGAGAGCAGAAAATTAGACCAAGAGCTGCTTATACGTGATGCAAATTTTGTAAAATATTTTCAAAAATTGAAATCAGGAACTGAACTCTTCAATTGCTCAGGTAAGTGGTTGCTAATGTAAGACATTACAGACTCATATTGTGATACCTTGGTAGGATGGTAAGAGAGCTGAGTGCAGTGGAAGAAAAGTTTCAGCTACACGTGAATCAATTACTTCTGGATTTCTTCCTTATAAAGGAACAAGGCACACAATTTCATATTTTGCTAGCAAATCTGTGGAATATTTTTTTCTTTGTTGCTCACATAGATAAACTAATATGGTATCCATCATATTTTGGCCATGGGACATTTGTCATCATCAGATAACTCTTTGTGAGTACTGGCTTGCTTCAAAGGGACATAATGATGTAGTCTTGTTGTCCATCCAACATCCACCATTGGGATCAATAAAATGTGCTCGAGCTATCACATGCCGGTGTGAAAAATCATGTATTATCATGACCATGCAAACAACTGAAGAAAATGGAAATGTGCCAGGGACAAACCCATCAAATTAAACTTATGACCTGCTAAATCAGCCATGGCTGAGTACAGCAGAGAAATGGACTATAAGATGCAATGTAAGAAGACAAATGAAAAGACCTATCCTCCTTCTGAGAAAGTATGTTTTGGTGTAATAACCACAAACAGCAAAGTTTGCGCTCAGTGAGAGTACATGGGCTGCTATGCAATACAAGGGCATTTCATCACTACACCTATGGGATTGTGGTGTGGTTTCTTAGAAGAATTCCTACACTTCCTTCAAAGGTAAATTCACATGCTCCATGTTTTGTGCAATTGCTGGCACTTTTACCAGTTTAGCAACAAAATGCATTTTATTTACAGTGTCCCATCTCCAGTTGCTGAATTTCCATAAATGTGAAGCTTTATAAAGTGGAAAATAAACATGTTTTCAATGTAGTAGGCACCATATGCTGAGTAAGATAGTAATTTCCCGTAATTTTAAATACAGATAAAATAAGATGAATACTAGTAACTAATATCATCTATGAAGTTGTTCATTAGTCAAACTAAACAGTTAGTGTAGCATGTGCTACCTTGTTTCTGTTATTATATTCAGGTCTCTTACTATATAACTGAAGGTTCTCCTCCATCTGAACTCTATGGAATGAATTAATGATTAATTGGTTTAATATTTTTTAGAAAAATGTATTTTATCCTCATACACTGTTATTTTTAAGCAGTTGAACAGTTCTGTACACAGTTTTTTTATGAACCTGAATCAACTTTTTTTTTTACTTCACATTAACGTGGAAAACAAAAATAAACTATATCCTCAATGAAATTTGTTTGTTTGCATAAGAGGATATTAGACAGAGGCATCTAATGCAATATACATATTTAATGGTTGACAGTCCTTATCTACTGATGACTTTCTTTGCCTGTTTAAATCCCATTTTCATACTCATCATGTGACACAAGATGTTACAGTGACTGTTTTCAAGAAAAAAATCTATCCTCTGGATATGTTGCTAGTGATAATTTTGGACATATTTTAATAGCTTCTTCTACCTGTGAATCAAGGTTTGGGAAGGTGCTTAGGTTCAGGGATACATACTCATTTTGAGTATGTACAATGTCTGGTTACAACACATAAATAACTTGAATTGGAGACTGATGCTACATACATGGGCTGAGCTGTGTCACAGTTAATGCATAAGTGAGTAGTTGTATATAAACAATTTACTATCAGTCTCAACCATTGGTAAACATTCCATGAAAAGTCAGTAAATGCCAAAAGATGATATATCACCCATAGGCATAACTTCAACAGGAAAGTTGCTTAGCCTCTGTGAATGTAGCTTGTCATATCATGAAACTGCAGGCTGTATAAAATAATAATAGTAATAATAAATGGTTTATCTGTTCATAATAACTTTTACAGTCATGGACATAGTCTGTTTATAAACATATGAGCATTAATAACAATTTAAAAATAAGATAAATTATACACAACAACATTAAAAGTCTTTGATGAAGTACAAACATTTATCAATTAACAGTTGCTTTAATTTTCTCTTAAATATGTTTCCATGTCACAGATTTGTGCTATTTGGTAGTCTGTAATAAAAATGCCTGCCAGCAGAAAATGGACTATGATCTGTTGCTCTTTTATCACTAAATTTTATGTGGTAATCCTCTCTTTTTCTTGCATTATAATTATGGATTTCACTGTTGATTGTCCTATGCCCCACATTTTCGTTTACAAACAGTATAGTTCTGGGAACATACAATGAATACACTGCTAGTACGTTATGCTTAATAAAGTATTTTCTACAGGACTGACATTTAATAATATTAGCTATTATCAGAATTGCTCTTTTCTGGGCTCTGAAAGCTCTAGCCATGTATATCGGTGGTGGCCCAGTCAAATCTCGATACCATGTTGTAGGTGGGAGTGTATAATTCCAAAACAAATTTGTTTTAAGACAGGTGGTGCTATTATGCAAAAAAGGCATTAGCAGGTAGGTGTTACATGAGATTTTTTTACACGTGTAGCTGATGTGCTCCCTCTATTTAAGAGGTCCATCTACTATAATGTCCATGAATTCATGTTTAGCAGTTGTTTTAACTGATAACTCTGGCTCAGTATCCACTTATCTTGATATATAATTTAGCAGAAACTCCATAAGAATTATCTTGTCCTTATTTAGCACCAGTTTGTTTTTGGTGAAATATTCTGTAATGATACTAATGTTCTCTATGTTATTTTGCACTGCTAACTAACTGTTTTGTAGAGCTCCAGATTATGTAGGAGGTATCATCAGCATAATTAAGTAAATTTGAATTTTGTGGAATTACTATATCATTGACATACACAATAAACAAATTCTATATGATGATTTTACTGTATATGTCCCATATTTGTATGTTACAACTTAACACATTGTCTTCTGTCAGCAAGGTATGATCTTAACGAATGTGATGCCACTCCTCTGACTCCATAAGTTTCTAATTTATATAGAATAATAGAATGATTTGCAGAGTCAAACACCTTGGACATGTCTAAAAAGGTGTCAAGAACTTTGTTTTCATCTTTAAGTTTATTCAAGATCACTTGGAAAACTGTAGCTACAGCTGTTATTGTACACCTACCCTTCCTGAAACTATGCTGAGAGAGTTTTGATTGATTGTACTTCAAGAAAAATGATTCAAGTTGGTTAAGAAGTAGCCTTCACAACAACTTACTAAGTACTGATGTCAATGAAATATGCCTATAATTTTGTATATCAGTAGTTCTTCCCTGGTCTTATTTTAGTGACTTTTAAAAAGTCAGAAAATGACCCCTGACTGAAAGAGCTGTCTATTAAATGTTGTAGTGGCTTATTAATTCATTACTGCATTCTTCCAGAAATTTGGCTGAGATTTTATCCCAGCCACTGGATGTATTTGCTTTTAAGTTGGAAATGCTTTTCAGGTTTTCCAATTCTGTAACAGACCTCAGGAAGAATAAATTACTGACACAAGTGAGATTTAGCACCTGTGGTGGGTCAGTCACATCCTCCATACTCATCTTAATAAATTGGTCTAAGAATCTCTCACATACTTCCTTTGGATCACTCAGCAATTTTTCATTGCCTCTTATTATGTTATTGCACACTGCATTATCACTCCCCCTGCTTTCCTTATTTACTTAACTCCATGCTGTTTTGCTAACATTATTGGATTTCTTCATCCGTTCTGCATACATATGTGCTATTAATGTTTTAACTGCTTCCTTGTAGGGTTTTCTACAAGCTTTGTGTCTAGATTGGAAGTACTACAGTTTGGTGTCTCTAACAGAAATATACAAATTGTTCATACTTTCCTTTAATTTTATCACATTAGGGGGAAGTTTAAGATTCTTAGAACTGTTCTAACAGTGATTTATACATCAAAGACATGGAAAAACTTGACTCTATGTGTGCTAAAACCGGCAATTGATCACAAAATATGACAGCTGCTCAGTATCACAGATATCTTACAAGCACTTTTGTGATGGTCTGTATTGCTTTATCATGAGTGTTGGTACAACACTGCTGTTTCATACAGTTCATTGACATATGTAATGTGTTGAACAGTATGTATGTATTGCTTTCTTCAGACTGCCTCGGAGAAAACACCATAAACACCATCTGAATTAATAGTGTCTATTATGGATCTGAGGTAACAGTATGTTATGTTTTTACAGTAATAATTGGTAGCATTCAGTTACAATATTTATCCTATGCACAACTCTACAACACATTTCTAGTGACAATGCTCTCATTATCAGGTTGTTAAACCTAGCTCATGAAGTTCATTATGCTCAACTAGTATACACACCATCACCTATAATGGGCTCCTTCATGCAGACAGTGGCGAGCAGTTTACAGCAAATAATCTTTTCCAATAAGTGCCCCTTATTATGACCTTCAATAAAGCTCAGTGGTGCATTAGATTCTTTGGAAGTGAATTGCATCTCCCAGAGTACTGTATTTGGCATTGTTCCAAATGTGTGCCCAGTATGTTACCATATCCTGGGGACTCTGTTACTCCAAATTACAGATACTCTAAGTACCAACCATTATATTGTGAAGTTTTGATTACAAGCTATCAAGAAGACCATTCTATATGATCTCACAAAATGTCGCGGCTCCTATCAAAGTATGACAGCTTCACTATCAGCTTCTTTAGGGAATATTAAGTTACTTTATTGTTCTCAACAGTATATGTTTTATGTCATTGTATATCATATTTATATCATTTCTAATTTAATTTTGATGAGTTGTTTCCAGTGCTCCAATTTTAACTAACAACTGTATATAAAACTATAGCAGCATATAATACCTATGTCAGAATTATAATAGTATTACTTACATATCTTATTCTTAATTTTGTCTTTTTTTCCTGTGTTGTAGATTCTGTTTATTTCATTCTCTCTGTCATATCATTTAGTTCTTTTCCTGAACCACAAAATGGGTCAAATACTCAATACTTATTTGCTGTTTTTCTGTTCTGTCAAACCATCTTTTAACTGGGTTTTGTGTGTCACAGGTAAATGAGCTGGAACAGAAGGTTAATGAAGAGCATGCTTTGAGGTTTTCCCTTGAAGTTCAAGTTAACAAAATGAGATATGAATTACAGGTAATTTCTGCTTTGTGATGCTGAGCACATTACTGGCCCATTTAGCATCTAGATTATTGATAAAAATGCTGTTGCCCATGTGTGATTTGTTACATTTAGTTTACTTCATAATGAACCAAATAAATAATTGCCCCTTTTCATAGCTTTATGTAAATTTAAATTTGTTAACAGTCAACAGTTAATGGATGCAGATACTCTTTTTACAGCTACACAGTTTTTTTGTTGAGACATATTTAAATCATAGATCAACAGTATTAAAAGAAGTTTACAAACACATCCTTTGGAGTCAATGTTAAACTGTAAGTTCACTTTGCCTGGTTGGATAACAGGTGTGGATTTGTGACACACGAGCTGCAGTAGTGGCATTCAATTGAAAGACTTGCACTTGGTCATTGAGCCACATCAAAATAATTAATCTACGAAAGTTATTATCCAGAGCAGTGTAAAACATCCAAATTCCCAGTCCTCCTAAAATCTGATAAACCACCCTCACATCCTTCCAGCCTGTCAGCCCCACATCAGACTTTAACAAGATCATTGAAAGTGTCCTTACCTAACAAATCCATAAGCACCTTGCAACATACCTATCTGTTCTCAGTACCCAGTGTGGCTTTCATCCCAACTATTCCATTAATGACTATTTTTTTATCTTACTTACCTTGTCACCCATCAACTAAATAAACATAAATCTGCCATATTTATCTCCCTTGATATCTAAAAAACTTTTGTCTGAGTGTGGCATTCAGGACTGCTTTTCAATCTAAACCTATGCACTCTCAGTTAATTATGTCTGACTTACAGCATGCTTCCTTCATTACTGTCCTATACAAGGCACAATCAGTCACACCTGCTTCTGCATCTTTCACCCTAATGCTAGTAGAGTGAAAGATGCAGAAGCAGGTATTCCATCCTACCTCTTTCCCTCCGTGCCACCCATTTTTACATCTTGTGCACTGCATACATTCCTACTGCTCAAACTCTCTCCCCCAACTTACTTCCTGCAACATACCTATGATACTGCCTACCTAGCTACCTGCCAAACCCTCCAATTTTCCCATGCCTCCCTCTAGCATCACTTGAATCTCCTGCCTGAGTAGTGTAATACATGGAAACATCAAATAAATCCTCAGGAAAGCCAATCCTTTATCTTTGGCCGCAACACTAGGTGTTTCCATCATCCATCCACAATCACCTTATTTCTCTCACCAGCGCAGTGAAGTATTTAGGCCTAACCCTTGAGTGAAAACTAACATGAGATGCACAGCTCATTACCAGCCAACACATTCTTCTCTTCTTGCAGCATGTTTGGACCCAATACATAATTCAGAAAATTCAGTCCAGGCACCCAACATTCTACCCAGTAATCATGAATCCAAGTACTAAATGCATATCCTCACCTTATCCATCCTCTCCTGCCAGATTGTAAACCAACTCCCATTACCTATTGATGAAATCCATCCAAAGATACATGCTTCCATCCAGCCCTAGTCAACAATATCCACCTCATCACACCTCTCCATTTTCTCCCTCCTTGGTCCTCCCCATCAATAACTGGTAGTTGCTTCTTGTGATTTCACAGGACCCCATTGCAGTGCTCCTCATTGCACCTCTATCAGTAACATTTTCAGACACCACCAGCATCATTATTATACCATAGAAGCATCAACATCATATCTGATTACATTTTCACTTTTATGGAAATTCATTAAAAATTTTTAAAACTATATTTTTTTTCACTTAAATATGTGTTTTTAAAATCAGAATTTATTTCACAAGTTTTATGCAGTTAAAAAATTTAAGCACGTAAAACCTTTTACTGAAAAACATTTTTGTCTTCTGCCACCACTCCTCCTCATGGGAAATTGAAATATAAAAGAAAAGGGAAAAAAGAGAAAAAAGAACATTCATTTTAAAGGCTGCTATTGAAAAGGGTCTTTGAAAGTTCTCACTAACTTATTAGACAGAAACTGTGTGAAGTGAAGATCTTTCACAGATATATAACAAGTTTACTTGTCATATTTGTGCCCAATTGGCATATGAAAGATGGAATTTTTGTTCCCAGTGTTGCAGTGTTGATTATTAAACAAATAAACCACACACAGTCCATAAGAAGGTATCATCTTCCATTATGTCATAATTTGGCCTTTCAAAGTGTTTACATTTTGTATGTGGATAAAAATGTGTATCAAATTGCTGATTCTCCATGTCAGTTCTCTATAATGCATTGTACCATGCTATTTCAGCATTACAGCTCAATTTCAGATTGTTGTATTTATTTTTAACTGAAGGGTTGCAGAGAAGCATTTTATTATACATCCATGTTGATTAGACAGATACTTACCTTTGTCTTTCCCTGTTTTGTTTGATAGTTTTATAGTTAATAAGTACAGTTCCAGTAGTTCCACAGTCTATCATCTCTTAATTCAGTGAATATTTACTTAAACCGATTGAGCCCTTCCTTACAGGACACTTATTGTCAGTACTTATCCTTCAAAAGTTGTGGCCTACTCATCCACAATATCAGACATTTGATCATGTGAAGCTATGACCCATTGCCTACATTCTCTAATAATTGCAGCAATCATATACTGACAAACCAACCTGATGCTTTTGAAACTTTTCTGTCATCTCCAACCCTACAATATGCTACTATTAAGATGTGTCTGGTGAGAATGATGATGTCAGAAGATATTCTTTTTCTGACTGCCTTCCTGCTAGCTGCCTGTTTTCACCTTCTCTTCCCACATTCACTACTCATACCTACAGGTCCTATGTGATTTTTTTCCCTCAGTCCTTACAGGTCATGAACATTGTATAGAGAGACTCTTGCTTTTCCTACTATATGTTCAGTACGCCCCCCCCCCCCCTCCCCCCTTTGTTTTCAAACAAGTACTTACCACATAGTTTGTAATTACATTGAAAGTGATTTAACATAGCTGGAAATTTTCTGTTGAGGTATTGTATTGTATTGTATTGTATTTTTATTGATCCAGGCAATCATAGTATTGTACAGCTGTACATATGATATTGGATAGGTCAAGGGAGCTATTTACAAGTAATTTTTACAAATTGATTTTTACATTATTTTGTAGCAAGGAAATTATCTATCTTAAACAAAACCGTTAATACAAATCATAGAAATGTAAGGTTGTACATACGATATTGGATAGGTCAAGGGAACATATTTACAGGTAATATTTAATAAATTGATTTTACATTATTTTGCAATGAGGAAGTTAGCTATCTTTAACAAAACAGTAAATAAAAATGTTGTATGGTAAAATACAAACAGACAATACAAATGTAATAGTAAAGTAGTCCAGTGTATTTCATAGACATGCACAGTATATAATTTTCAGACCTAACTGAACATTTATCATATTTTTTACATTTTTAACCCCTTTCAAAAAAAGATCAACTGCATAAAAGCAATGGTCCAAGAGATATTTTTTAACTTATGTGTGAAGGCTCTTGGGTTCTTTGTTGCTTTGATTTCATTGGGTAAATTATTATACATTTGTATCCCAACATTTAAAACACTTTTTTGGTAACAGGTAGTTCTGGACTGAATCATATGTAGGTCAGATTGCTGCCTTGTTGCATAGTTATGAATATCTCCATTGAATTTTAGTGTGCAGTCATTGTTTAACAGGTATGACTTGACGAATGAGATGATATTATAAATGTAAGCAGAGGGCAGTGTCATAATGCCATTTGTTTTGAAATGTTGTCTGCATGATTCATTATGTCTTAGATTACATATTATGCGTATTGCCTTTTTTTGCATTTTGAAAATATATCTACCTCCAGGTGAGTTCCCCCAAAATATGATTCCATACTGTAATGTAGAATGGAAGTAAGCATAATATACATGTATGAGAACAGATTTTGCGACTGATTTTTTGAGTATCCTTAAAATGTAACACACAGTTGAGAGCTTTTTTGAGATATAATTTGTGTGAGTCTCCCACTTAAGATTTTCTGCAAGCCATATGCCAAGAAACTTGACAGAGTCCACACACATAAGCTCTTTGTTATTTAGAATCACATCAGGCATTTCTTGTTTTTGGGATGAGAGTCTGAAGTTGAGGTACGTTGTTTTCTGTATGTTTATAATCAGTTTGTTCCCATTGAACCATTTGCTGAGTGATGACATAAGCGGTTTAATTTTTTGGTTGTGGTCCTCTGTATCAGTACCCGTTATTAGTATACTTGTGTCATCGGCAAATAGTGTGGTTTGTCCTGCAGCAAGCTTTGTGCTTATATCATCAATGTATAGCAGAAACAGTATGGGTCCCAGGATTGAGCCTTGTGTCACACCATATCTAATAGGCATTGTGTCAGAGGAGTGGACAGTAGATTGATGGGTGGTTGTATTCTTTTTTTCAAAATTAATTTCAACTTTTTGAAATCTGTTTGACAGGTAAGATTCTAACCATTTGTTTGCAATTCCTCTTATACCTTTATTTGCTAACTTCTTAAGGAGTATGGTATGGTCAATTACATCAAAGGCTTTGGATAAATCTAAAAAGATACCAGTAGTGATTTCCTTATTATCCAGTGCTTTTAAGGTTTTGTTGAGGTACTCATAAATAGGTGTGGTAGTTGTCTTTTGCTTTCTAAAACCATGTTGGTGTTTTGTCAATAAGGATAGTTTATTAGTAAAGTCTTCCAATCGGGTGTAAAATACTTTTTCAAATATTTTTGAGAATGGGCTGGGTTGTGCTATGGGCCTGTAATTGGCTACATCATTTTTAGAGCCCTTTTTGTGAAGTGGGGTAATTTTAGAAGTCTTTAGTAGGTCAGGGAAAACTACATTTGTAAAGGATGCATTTATTATATGGGTTAGGGGTTCTACAATGGATTCTCCACATTTCTTTACAATTAAATCTGTAATATTGTCACTACCACTGGAGTACTTATTCTTTAGTCCTTTTATAGCTGTAAGTACTTCAGTATTGGAGACTTTGTGAAGAAACATTGATGCCTGTACTGGTATGGTTTCTGTTGGTGTTTGGTGTTGAGTATTTGGTGTGTGGCAGTTGTTCTTTATCAGGTTTTCTGCTATTTTGCTAAAATAGTGATTAAAACCATTTACTATTTTTTGGGGATCTGATGTGACTTCATCATTTAGATTTAGTTTTAATGTTTTGTTTATAACATGCTGCTTACTGTTTGTTTCATTTTTTACAACTGCCCACAAGCCTTTCATTTTATTGTTAGATTCCTTTATAAATTTATCATTGTATAATTTTTTTGCTTGTTGGATAACTTTCCTGTAGATTGCAAAATAGGTCTTACAATATGACCTAAACTGATCATCGACGTCATGGTGTTTCATGTCATTTTTTAAGTCACGCTTTTTTTGGCTGGAAATCCTTATCCCTTTTGTTACCCATGAGTTTGTGTGTTTGTTTCTGATTTTCCTGGATTTCAGTGGAAATGCAGTATTGAAGTGGTGGAGAAATGTTTCATGGAAGGAATTAAATATGTAGTTTACATCATTTTCTGTATAGACCTCTGCCCAGTTTTCAGCCCTTAACAGATAGTTAAAAAGCCTTATATTATCATCATAAAATTGCCTTTGCATTTTAGTTATTGTGGGATATTGCCCTATGTAATTTAAATTCGCTGTTAGTATTTGGGCTTCATGGTCACTGTAACCTGTGCTGATGACTTCGATTGAGTGGTGTAGTTTGTCTGCGTTTATGAAAATCTGATCTAGAGCTGTTTTTGAATTTTTTGTGATCCTGGTTGGTGTGTTTACAGTTGGGGATAGGTTGAATGAATTTGTAATACTCAACAATTCATCTTTGTTTTTTCCAGGTGTGAGGAAGTCAATATTAAAGTCTCCACTTATTAATAGATTTTTGTTTAGTGAGTGAATTTTTGTGAGTAGTGCTTCGAGGGAGTGTTTGAAGGTTTGGATGTTCCCATCAGGGGCTCTATATACAGTCAGTATCAATAGGTTATAGTCTGTTAAGACAATTAAGGAGAATTCAAAGTCTGTTTCTATTTGCATATTATTGTACTTTGTGAGGCTTTTGTATCTTAAATATTTTTTGACATAGATTGCTATACCACCTCCCTTACTTTTGTTCCGACAAGAATAATCAGCTAGAGTAAAGTCACCAAGTGGGTTTTTTTTAATTTTGTCTTCTGTTAACCAGTGTTCAGTAATACAGAGAACATCTAAGTGTGGCTTTGTTTGTAGGAAGAGATCTATTTCTAGTAACTTATTAAACATTGACTGCACATTATGGTGTAATATTTTAAAGGAAAATAGTGACTGTTTTCCAATGGAATGCTTTTTGACACCACTCACCGGGTTTTCTTGAAGTTTTGGTTCATGAAAATTTTGCTCTGCACCTGTTTTCCTTTGGTTTGCTGCTAGCAGGGAGCTACTGGTGTTCTTGCCCATAAAAAATCCTGGCTGTAGGCTGGAGGTGTGCGTTTTCGTGTTGAAGACCTTGTCACAGTTTCCAGTGGTACTGATTTGGAGTGTGGCTGCACATTTTTTGCTGTTTCCACTTGGATGTCATAGGCTGACTGATTTGTGGCACTTGACGAGATATTTGCATAGGATGTTGGTGGTGACTTAGTGCTGACTGTGGATACCTTCTTCTTTTCTAAAACTGTTTCTGGTGTTTTCGTTGATGACGCTGACTGCATATTCACTTTTGTTGTTGTTACTGATGGCTCTTCAGCTCCTGGTGTTGCTGTTGGTTCAGCTGGAGTATTGCTCATTCTTCTGAGATTGTCCACCAAATTAGCTTCATTGGACCGCAAATATGTTTGATGTCCTGGTGTAACACATTTTATGACACTTCTTGTTACCAGTGGACTTTTGATGGCATTCAGCAGATTAACACATAGTTTCTTTTTCCCATTTTTATGTAAGTGAAGCCCATGCCTGGTGAAGTCTTTCCGTTGGAGGAAGCTATTTACATCTAAAACTCTGATGTGTTCACTGTAAGATGCCTTCTGCATCAAGTAACTGTTCATTTGGTAGATTTTGCAGTTTTCATTTGGCATGTCATGTCTATATGGTATTGTGCATAGAATTAGTTGTGTGTGCCTAGTTTTTGCAATCGTTTCATCTAGTGATGTCATAAAACCACGTTTTGATCCATTAATATCGTTTGCACCAGCTAAGACGACAACATAATCATTTTGTCCTAGACTAGACATTTTGTTTTGTATATTGCATGTTGTTTCTTTGAATATAGCATTTGGCTTTATCAAAGATGTAAATTTATAGCCGGTTGTTGAAATTTCGTTCAGTACTTTTGCACAGTTCCTACCGTGACTATCTGAAAGTAACAGTACCTGTTTTTTGTTATTTGTAAGCTGACTCATGTTCGTGTTTGTTTTCAACTTACTGCAGTCATTTTTCTTAACCATTTTTAAATTACATGAGAAGTGTTCAGAAGCACTTTGTAGGTTACCTTTATTTGCTGTTTCACATTTTTCATGTTCACTCTTACCTTTGTTTACTGTTTCACATTTTTCATGTTCACTCTTCTTCAATGGAGCGTCATTTCTTTTGTTAGTACAAATATTTAAAACAACATCACTGTACAAATTTCGAACTTTTTCCTTATGTGGCGGTTCAGAAAGGATTTTGATCATGCTTTCCAGTAGCAGAGCATGTTATCTTGTGGCTTGAAGTTCTTTCTGCAGTGTTTCTAATACATTGGTTTCGCGATTTTCACGATACATTCCAGTCGCATCTAGATAACCGTTGCACTTTGTTCCACAAGCACACGATATGTTTTCAAGATTTACTTTCGCAAAGCAGTGTGGATGATGCCACATATGCATCACTGGGCAAGTTCTAATACTGCTTTTTACTATTTTATCACACAATATGCACTTTGTAGACGCTAAATACTCATAGTTTACCGAGCGATGTATTACTACACCAACGCGCACCGCCATCTTCACAGGTTTTTCTCCTTGTCCTTTGATAGTCCCCTACTGCTTAATAAAATGCAACTGTGATCGAATTATGAAAAAAGAAATGAAGTTTGTTATATCTATGCTGAGGCAAACTAAAAAGGATAAGATAAGGAATGAGAGGAACAGAATGGATGGTGGTGTAAATCTAAGTGTATTGGAAAAAATCCACTAAACTAGACTAAGATGGTATGGTTATGTAAAATGGATGGAAGAAACCAGGATAGCCAAGTAATACCTTGAAATGAACATAAATAGTAAAAGATATGTTGGGTTATGGTTACCAAGAATGTTGCTGAAAGTGGTCTTGTTAATGATAGGATCCATGAAGAGGAGCTGTACAAAGGAAGAAAAAGTTGGAGGGGCTCATCACCAGCATCTGGGAAACAGAAGCTGCAATTTGAGTGTGGTGACTTATCACACAATTCACAATATATGCTTTTGGCTAATTGACACATTTTCATATGATGTTGATTATAGGGCACTACTGTTAGTATTTGGATCTTTTCAAATGAGGGTTTGCATGAGTTTTTGGTTTTTTGGTTCTGTGTTTTTGCTGGCCCTTTTTTTTACTGTAAAATGAGTTTTATTGCCTGGTGAACAAAGTAGTATCTACAGATGCATTACAATAAATAAAGTATGCAGTAATGAAATGGCAGTAACTGAGCACCAGAGTTTACACACGCACCTGGACAGAAACAGTGGGAAAACAGTGCAGGCCAAGTCCTGTAACAAGACAGTTCTTCAAAACAAATAACAGAATAGTCCTAATTAGCAAGCAAAACCTTCCCAGATCATGAATGATGCAAGAGAGAGTGAGCCACGCTGCTGGTGTGCAGCCAGTCCCCTAGGGCTGGTGTGGCACTGACTGTAAGTGAAGCAGGCACTCTCATTCTGGACTCTTGACAGCAATGCCAAATATGAACTCTGCAGTTGTGATAGTGCCAGCATAAGTGGATACACTCCCTTCCCTTCAGGAAGCTAGTGTCGTGGTTATCAGTGGAAAAAGATGGAATGCCAAGCTGGCGAGAGGACTGGTGCCAGAGATGGACTGGTGCGACTGAAGAGGGCACGAGGTCAACCCAGGCGGCTCTGCAGCAGCAATGGTGACATGACTGCAGCTGCATGTTAACAAAATTTTCTTCCATTAGCACTGTATGAGGCATCACTTTTGCAGTGCTGCACAGTCAGCTGTCTCCAGCCAGAAGTTGCCTGTATGATGGCAAACCAGGCATGGTAGTGACACTGCACATGATGGTGGTGTGGAAACAGCTGCATCAGCGGTGAGGGATGGGTGCAGCAACAAGAGAGGCTGATAGTCACATCTCAGTGTTATCAGCACCCAACAGTTCCTTGGGTGAAGACACACCCATGACCTCTGGCCCCTGGAGAGGGGTGTCACATGAAGGCAAGCCCCCTGAGAGTGTCTTCTTTTGCATGCATCGTTATGGTCCTGTAGGTGCTGAGACACAAAGACAATACAGAGATTGCTAATGAGTCCACCAAGCACTTTTTTATCTCCTTCTAAAAGGTGTGCAACATACCCTCTGTCTCCCCATTTGGTTGTGAGTGTAATGCTATAGACATGTGGTGGGGAATATTGTCGCGAGCGCAGAAATCTTGAAAAAATGCTGATGTGAAGTGCATGGCATTATTGGGCGTGATCATCCAGGACAACCCTTTAGTCACAAAGACATGGGTGAGAGCCTGAATCATAGCTTTTGTGATGGTGGAGCACATATGCAGGACATTGGGTAATTGGACAGTGTGTTGACCACCAAAAACCACATATAATGACATAAGGGGCTATGAAGTCAGTGTGAATGTTGACCCATGGGCCATGGTGTGAAAATTCTTGGCAGTACAGCCTGCTGTTCAGTGCTCTGTTTGCACTCACAGATGATCCTCTCAATCACTGAGTTGATGCTAGGCTAGTAGACTGAACACTGCACAAGCACCTTCACGCAGATCATACCCCAGTGGCCACAATGTAAGAGAGCAAGGAAACAAGCTTGCAGCACTAGAGAGATGATGATCAAGGGGTTGGTGGTAAGGGTGAGAGTGCTATTGTCTACTGCTAGCCAATGATGAAGAAGGTGCTCGGGCCAACCACTGCATGCAAAACTGACCACCTGTCAGGGAACAGAATCTTGCCAGTGCTATGTGATGAACCATTACCAGAAGCCAATCCATTTCATGCAGCAAGTGAGTATGGATCTGGAAGTGGAGAACTTTGGCTTTGTTGAAGACCAAGTTAGGTTCCATGGGCAGGTACAAGAATGCATCCACATTAGCATACTGTGCCATGGATCTGTTTGAATCTCATAGTGATACACATTCAGAAATGAAGCCCAACACTGGAGTTGTTGCATGTCACAATTGTCTTATGGTCAGTGATGAAATGGACATCATACGCAACGGTTCAGCCTTCTTTCCTACCTGAGAATAATTTCACTAAGTTGCTGTCAACATTTTGGGGGGGAGGGGGGGGGGGGCATTCATTGCCAGGCAAGCTGTTAGACTGGTGTAAAAGTACGGAGGCACAATGATGTCTTTAGTAACAACTTGGTTTAAGGGTGATGTGGGCCTCATGTTCTTCATGGCACCCAATTACAGTAAAACCATTGGTTTGAACTCATGGCAAAGGTTGTCTAATGCCTGGAACAAGATGGAGTCATAAACAAGATGCACATCATTCTTAATTTGAAAACCAAACTCTGCGAATTCATTTAGACCAAAAATGATTTCAGACATTGCTCTTTCAATGGCTAGAAATGGCCATGTGCATAACATGCTAGTTCTCAACATTGATCATAAAATGCCCTTGAACAGCCATCAGGTGATCACCATAACTGACCAGATAACAATTGGTGGAGGAAAGAGTGGGGTGAAAATAGTGATAATGCATTTCAAGATCCATGAGCAACACAGAAGCCCCAGTATCATACTGGAAATTGAATGCTCATTATCCAATTTGTAGCACAATATAAATCATGCAAGAAACAATAATATGACACTATGAACCTCCAGAAGCTCTCCGTTCAGGTTCAAGGTCTGGTCACATGGCCAGCCTCAACAGACTGCTGCCGCATGGCCTTGTTTATGGCAAGTCACACACTAGGCATGGCAATGCAGGCAGTGACTACAGACATGTCCTCAGAAACAACAGGACATGTGGGGAAACTGCATAGGGCAGAGCTGCAGTCTGGTGGAGCGAACAAGAAGAAAACAATGAGAATGTCAGTGAATGATGCTGTGGTACTGAATAACTAGCCGTTGCTTCCAATACATCTGCACAATCTTCAGTTGCGGCTGGTGACACTTTGAATGCCTGAGCAATAGCCACGACTTCCTTGACTGTGGGATCTTTTAAATGCAACACCTCCCAGTCACTTTTCTGTCCAGAGCAGAGTAGAAAATAGTAGTGCTTATCAGAGAATCAACATAGGACTGTTGGTAATGAGTACAACTAAATCTGCATTAAACCCCATAGGTCAGCCATCCATGCCTGATATGACCGGTCCAGTTTCTATTGTCACTGTGAAATTCCAAATTAGGAAGCAATGTGATGAAATATGTCAATGTAATGAACACACTGCAGCATGTAACTTCAAATCTCCAATTTGATATGTTGGTGGCATAACTCAGACTGATGGTTGAAATTGCTCTGAGCACTATGGGACTTAACATCTGAGGTCATCAGTCCACTAGAACTTAGAACTACTTAAACCTAACTAACCTAAGGACATCACACACATCCATGCCTGAGGCAGGATTCAAACCTGTAACCGTAGCAGTTGCGCAATTCCGGACTGAAGCGCATAGAACTGCTTCAGAACTGTGTAACTACTGAGCGATCGTGTAATGTTCAAAGTGATCTACATTCGCACACATACTTTGACTCTCAATGGGCCGCAATGTAGGTTACAGTCATGCCGTGTGCAATGCTGCCATTTGTGCAAGACGCACACACTATCAATTGCTATCAACCTATTCTGGTTTTGCCTCACTCACAGACTAACAGTGGACATTTTCATGCACCAAATTCCCTTTGCTCACCCACCAGACCTGTTGCTCAGTTTTTCAACCATGTGAGCTCATGCACATCTTATGGCACTTCACCTTCCAGGAAGATTTTACTGCAACAATATGATCTTCAGCAAGTTTCACCAGTAATTTATAGTCCGACTACATGGGGTGTGTTCCTGATGTGCACAGAAAACTCACATTGCTGTCACACGAAGTAGCAAACCCTTCCCCCCCCCCCCACACACACACATGCATGGGGGGCCCTGATTCCAACCGTTCAGCCACTTGCCACTCCTACAGTTACGTCTGTGTCTGCCGTGCCAGCCTTCTGTGTCATTTCCAAGGTGGACAATTTCAAATCTGTACCTCTAACCTCCGGTCCAGTTTACGGGACTGCCACACATGTTGCCAACTGCTCGTTCCCATGGTACCAACCGCACCAGCCACGTTGTGTTTTCGCAACACGTCAAGGACAATGCAACCTGCTGTTGCTTCAACGTCCTTGCCAATAACACACCTACGCCTATGGTGCCAGGCTGCAGTACAGCCCCTCCTACTGTGGATCAGCACGCCTTCATCCCCCCCCCCCCCCCCCCTGGCAGCCTGCCGAAGCTGCCCCCTTTATATGAGGACAACCCCGTATCATGGTTTGTGCTTGTGGAACATCTGTTCGAGTTACATCATGCGTCCGATGACAACTCTAAATTCTTATGTCTCGTCATGTACCTCCATGATCGCTCAGACTTAATTTTTGATCTACTCTTCTCGCCACCGCCTCCACCAAAGTACGAGTTCACAAAGAAAACAATATTGGACCAACTCGCCTGTTCACCATAACAATTAATCATCAAGATCTTGTACGAGGAGCACCTGGGGGACCGAACTCCATCACAACACTGGTGCCGCCATCGATTACTTGTGAGGGAACATACGATGCCGGATGTTACTCTGTGGGTGCTATGGTCCACCATGTTGCCTACGGGCCTACAGATTCACCTGCTACCGCACTCCTGGGAGTCAATCGGCTCTCATCTTTGCATCGCAGACCAGCTGTATGTGCTGCTATGACAACACCAACCAGCAGACCACTCACCACTGGTTGGCACAACTGTTCCTGTTTACTGGCCGTCTGCATGCAGAGGCAGAGCTCACTCCACCTCCGCACCGTCTACACCACCTGGCAGTATCTGTTCCCTCTCTCCTCTGTCCAAGCACTCAAGAATCACCAATGCACCATACGTGCCAATATACATCCCGGAACAAATCAATGAGGACAAGCCTCCTCCGCTGCCGCAGTCACCGCCACCACCACATCCGGCTCATCTGTATTGTTGGTACCACAAGATTTTCGGCAATGATGCCAAGAAGTGTCGATTACCTTGCCAGCACACAAATTCCGATCGCAGGATCTAGAAGACACTGAGTCCTGTGGGGAAACTCACAGTTGTCCTCACAAATTGCACTCTGACCACTCATCCACCCGGCCGAGCGGTCGTTTATACGTGGATGACATTTCGTCATGGCTCGTCTTCCTAGTTGACACAGGTGCTGACGTGTCTTATCATACCCACATCATTGGCCCCTCCCACCTCTTCACCAACGAGATCACTTCTACAAGCTGTCAACTCATCAACGTTACAAACCTAAAGCTGTGGCAAGGTTATGGTGCACCTATCTCCTTCTCTGTGTTTTCTGTGGACTTTCTACATTGCCAACATCAATGAACCAATTCTCGGTATGGATTTTTTGTCACATTACAAACTGTCCCCGATCGTGGTTCAGGGCTCAGTGCTACATTATCCCACTAACACTCAGATACTGTGCTCCCACACTTATGTTCCACATTCTGTTTCTCTCACGACACGTGAGTTAGCACATGAGTGCTCTGCCCTCATGGGCAACACTGTGACCTGCGTCACTAACCTACTGTCAAAATACGACTCGGTGGCACAACTCCGCCAGGAAAATGATGAGCTGAAACAATGAATAGCACACACTTACAACGAGCTTGTCACGGCTTGTACCTCACTGCTGAAACTGCAGTCCACAGTGTCACCACCTAATCGTGTTTCTCCATCAGACACCAGCTCGGGCACTCAGCAGGTTAGTCCAAAAACATTAATTGCATATGACAATTCGCGTCCGGTAGATACCGCACCCCCGACACACTTGCCACATTCAGTGCCATGTGTTTCAAACAGTGCTTCTAATGACAGCAGCGCACGCGATATGACCACACCCACCACGCATGCAGCTGCCTCACGTGTTGATAAACATTCCCTCTCTCTCACATGCCAGCCACGTGACTCAGCAGCCATTGGTGTTCCCCACACGACGCCAGTGCCTCTCTTGCCCGCACCAGTTACCCAAGGGAAGGCTGACAACAGACAGTTGCTGCGCATCCCAACCTGCTCCATGCTGTGTGCACAGCCGACCTCTTCAAACAAGCGCACGCCGCACTCACATAATAGGCATGTGACTTTCATGCTGTCTTTTCCCACTTGTGCTAACGGTTATGCCTCGTTGCACCCCTCTTGTCCAAAAACTTCACGTCAGGACATTACTCAGTCTCGTGTGCAGTTCTCAGTTTCTTCCGTCACTGATAGAATGCCACACAAGATAGTTACCACTGCCGGCCCTCCTATTAGGCATAAGGTTAGATGCCTCAAACCCATTAAGTTGCGCGCGGCCCAGCAGTAAATTAATGAACTTTTGGATACAGGTATCCTGCAACTGTCGGACAGCAACTGGTCTTCACCGATTCACCTTGTCACCAAACATGATGGTTCTTTCGAAATGTGCTGCAACTACGGATGCTTAAATGCTCATACCGTCATGGACAATTACCCAGTGCCGAACATAAACGATTTCACTCATATGTTATCAGGCGCCACAATCTTCAGTGTTATTGACTGTAAACATGCCTATCACCAGATTCCCATAGCACCGGAAGACATTTCAAAGACAGCTATTATCATGCCGCTCAGTTTGTTCCAATTCAACTTCATGCCGTTCGGCCTGAAAAACGCTGCACAAACATGGCAACATTTCATTAACCCAATCTTACGACAGTTCAAGTTTTGCTTTGCATATCTAGATGACATACTCATTTTCAGCAACTCGGCTGAGGAACATGAAAATCATTTATCCAAGGTCCTCCAGACCTCGAACTCCAACAGCGTTGAGATCAACAAGGACAAATTCCAATTGCACCAGTCTTCTGTCATATTTTTGGGTTACACTGTCTCCACAGACAGAATATAACCTCCCATATCCCACGTGCAGGCCATCACAGCCCTGCCGCCTCTGGCTACTTACAAAGAACTCCAACATTTCTTGGGTACAATAAATTACTACTGTCGGCATCTGCCTTCTGCCGCCGCCGTGCAGGCCCCACTGGCAGACTAGTTGTCAGGCAAACAGACTTCAGGCCTTAAACCAGTTTGCTGGACTGAACCTATGCTGGAGGCCTTCAAGGCCAAGGCCAATTTGCATATGTCATCAACCATGTGTCTACAACATGCACTCGTGCATCCATTATGTATATTCCCATTCAGGGGAGACACTTTAATTGGAAGTCACTCACCCATTGTTGGTGAATAAATATGATATTGCAGTGCCTGTGTTGTTCAGAGGTATGAAGCAGGCACTGCCGTATCAGGATTCAAACACAGATTTCTCACTTATCGCACCTGGTCTTCTTACATTTCATGTATTTCATAGTGGCTGTAGTCACCACAGTGCCTGTCCTTTTTGACATGCATGCATGTCTGAAGGAGCACTGCATCATACCTCTAAACAACACAGGCACTACAATATCTCAAAGATAATTATTTGTGATATATAAATACAAGATGGGAAGTCATAAATATACAAGGTGATTCAGCTGCCCTACCAATGTCATTTTATACAACCCACAATGTTATGTCCTGTCTCCAAAAACAACATGCAAGATTTTCATATTCTGTCACTCGCCATACACAAACTACTAGTCCTACAGAAACACAAACAGGACCTTTTTTCAGGAAATTTCATGTAGTTAAATTTTGTACTGGGATATATTTTCACTGGAGGCCGGGATTTTCGAGTTATTCAAGAAAAACATACAAAAGTTACCCACAAATGCACCTTCAGCCACACACTCATCCCTCACCAACCAGGACTGCTTGTATGTTGTTCATGGCACTTCCTTCTACCACTGTACAAAACTTTCTGACCTCACAAACTATTCCTAATATTTGACCTCTCTTGGTCTCTATTGATTGGGTTATTATGTCACTAGCATAGTCAGCTATTTTGTTAACATTATTAATGTAAGTGTGCCTGTGAGGGTAATGAAAGATTTTTGTAAATGTTTTGCCAAATTTAATTACCATGCATTGACAATTTAAACCAAACTTAACCCTTACAAGCACTGTAGTTTCACAGTCAGAAGACCTGATGAATACACTGCTGTAATTGTTTGTTTTATGAAGTTAAAATTCACAAATTTTTTAGATCAAATTTACAACTTGTAAGTGCTCGGCTAAGACAGTGGCGTAATAAGGTCAGTCCATGAAGCCCAAAGAAAGTCAAATGTGGGAAATAAGATGTGCAGTCACAAATTCTTGGACAGCAGGGGGTTGAGTGGTTGGAGTGTGTGTGTGTGTGTGTGTGTGTGTGTGTGTTTGAAGGTCACTTCTGTATATTTTTCTTGAGTAATTAAAAAACTATTGCCTCTAGCTAAAAAATATCCCAGTACAAAATTAAACTACATTAAATTTTCTACAAAAGGTCCTGTTCATTTTTTCTGTAGGACTAAAAGTTTGCAAGTAGTGAGCAAAAGAATATGAAAATCTCACATGTAGTTTTTGAAGGCCAGACATAACAAAGCAGGTTGCATAAAACAACATCAGTAGGGGCAGCTGAATCATCCTGTATAACGAGAATAGTCAAGACACAGTTAATTGAAGTCACTTGACAATTATCCCAGGTATCAGAAGGTGGCTGCTATATTTTATCTCAGCGATTGACAGCTTCATTTGATTTTGAGCTAACTGTCTAGTAACCCACAAACCATAGTGAGTGATAACCTGCCATTCCTGTAAAGGTATATATCCCAATCAAAGGCCTCCACTTAAATTATTTACAATTATTGATGCTAAGTGAAATTTGTATTTGGTTCAAGAAAAGGCTAATTAAATGTATGTGGCTAGTGTTTATGCAGCATTTGCAAGAATATGAAATTTAACTGTTCTAATGCCTCTACTCTCTTTTGAACCATAGCACGTATGAAAATGTAGCTAAAATCCTGTTGGTTTTTTTTTTTTTTTTTTTTTTTTTTTTTTTTTTTTTTTTTTTTTTTTTTTTTAAAAAAAAGGTAAGAGTGTTCAGTTATTAAAAGCATGAAGTACAGAGGGAGAGAGAGTGTCAGTAAAAGGTATTTTGTTGAACTAAACTTATTTCTCATCATTTGTTGTTAACTTCTTCTTTATGTTGGCTCAGTCATTGTAGGTTAATAATTCCTTTCTGCTAAAACTGCAAAAAGGTGCCTGTGTTCTATTTACCCATATGTCAAATCAGTAATATCATGAATCAGGAATGTATGTTCTCTTCAAAATTATTTTGTTTTATATTTTGCAGTTTTCACAGCTTAATACAGTTCATGATAAGAACTACTAGCTTCCAACTATCTCCAGCCAAAACGTAACACACTTCAAGTGAACAAAAAGTTTCATTTCAAAGATATGTTTACATGATCAAGATAATCGGTATCCATGATCAGAGAATTACAACTTATTAGTATTTCATAAAAGCAAAGTGAAATACAGTCCTCTATTGATTTTGTCTTTTTGAACAACTATGGAAAAAAATAAGTATGATTATATAGTAAATCTAAATACGCCCAACTTCACAAATAAACAAAACTGTGAAGTATATTTGTATTACAAAAATAGTTAATTTTATGTCAGGATTATGCTTTATCAATGTACATTCACTCAAAATTGCAGAAAATATTCAGTTTGTGATTTTGGCCTCTTTGGATTATGTTCTAAATCATGGTGAATTGGGTTCTCTGATTCTTGAGGAAAAAAAGAAGTCTACTGAAGAGTTCCATTACACTATGTACAAAATATATGTGTTTTACAGTGCGTCTCTGAGCTGTTAGTAAAAGAACATGTACATCTTACAGGAAAAATTTAATATAGAAAAGGAATTGATGCTGCTTCAAAATAAGTTGGAGAATGATTTTGTTTCCAAGACAGAAATGGATGCAGTAAAAAGGAATTATGAAGCTGCTTTGGCTAAAGCAAGACAAGATGCAGAACTATCAGTGTATGATGATCTTAGACATAAATTACATCAGATAAATATTTTCATTGAAAAACAGGTAAACAGAGTATTTTAACTGTTATTAGAGAAATTTTGTTATGACAAGTCCCCATTTTGTGATAATTTTCTATAATTTCAGGCACAAGAACAAGCTAACATTACACATTTACAAAACATAAATGAAAGTCAAATGCAGCAGGAATTCAAAGAAATAAGTTTGAAAATCTTGTCCGACTTTGCCAAAGTTCAAGCCACACTACAGGAAAAGGATGAAAAAGAAAAAGAATTAAAGGAAAAGTATGAAAAACTTATAAAAGAATGTGAGAAAGAGCAAGAAGTACAAAGGAAGAAACTGATTGAAAAATCTTACAGTGTGAACTTGACACCATACATGAATAAGTAAGTAATATTAAATTTTAGCTTCTAACTTGGTAAATTTACTGACAACAAGTAAAATGATATTGCAGAAGTAGTAAATTGTAATTAAAATTTTGTCAGTATTATTACAGAGAGACTGCCATGAGAAGTCTGAAATTATCTTCATTGAGTTTCACTCACACCCAATGTTAATGACATCTTACATTAGCTTGCAGAGTCCATTTAGAGGATCAATCAAATATAGTTATTTATTTAACAGAGCATCTCATTATCAAGTGAATGAGATGAAAATAGGACTCAGTAGAAAAGAAATAATAAAAAAGGAAGCTAAGGTTACATAGCAAGAAATAATAAAATTAAACTAGACCAGTGAGAAATATTATAAACACAAATAAAAGAATGGGCAAAAAAATCAAGATTTTTGAAAGTGAAGGGGAAGATCAGATGAAGGAAGTAATTTTTCACTCCAGTTGTGGCAAAACACATCATTTCTGTTGAGCTCATAGGAGTTTCTCTTGTTGATACAATGTTAGGCTGAAAAGTAATGCACACATGCCTGTAGAACATGAAGAAAAACAGTTAGGAAGAGTGTCACTGAAAAAGTCTTCCAACTTTTCTCGAATCCAGGACTAGAAAGCTGGCTTTACCTCATCTTCTGTTGTGTAATGATTACCCTTGAGGTCTCTCTAGGGCAGAGGAAAAAAATAAAAATCGCAAAGTGCAAGATCAGGGGAGTAAGGAGGGTGTGGAACTGGTTCAAACTTCAGGTTTCACAGAGCCTCTTCAGTTACACTGAAGTGTCGGGATGAGTGTTGTCATGTTGCAAAATTATTGGTGCCAGGCAGTTTCTAACACAACAAACTCGATGTTGGTGATATTTTAGGGTCTCTATGTACTGAGAAGTATTTTCTGTTGCCCCACATACCAGATTATCAATCACAGAAACTCGGGGAGCATCCCAAAGCACAACCAAAATGGTTTTCTTTACAAATGGTTGTGATTTGAAATTCTTCCCTTAGGAGGAGACAGATGCTGGTATTCAGTGTATGTATCTTCATTTTTGTAATGTCAGGCTTCAGTTTTGTTGTGATATGCTTTCTATTACTGTTGAGCAGTATCACTATTAACAAATGTGCCAATGTAGTATTTTGGAACTACTACACAAATAAATTATTATAACTCACAAAATATCTTTATGTACCCAGTGTAGGTTTGTAATAATTGGTCGAAGCTGTGCAGGCACTCATTGCTGGAGTCACCAGTGATAATGACATCAATATAGTTGGTTGTTCCTGGAACCTTGTTTATCAGTTGTTCAAGATACTACTCAAATACAGCTGGGGTCAACACTAAAAGGGAATCACTTGTAATTGTAGAGCCCATTAGTTGTATTGACAAACACCGCCCATTTACTCTCGTCATCTAGGTGTGCCATGATTCCCATTGCTCATGGATGGAATATACATCAGTGATGGCTTGGACATTCACAGTCAATTTGACGTCTCTGCATAGATGAATACTGGCATTGGGCTTCTCGATAATGACCAGTTGGATGGTCCACAGATAGTTGGATACCGGTTCTATGATGTTAGTTGCTTCCTGTCAGCCCAGTTGCCATTTAATCTTGTCCTGCAGCACAAATGGAACAGGCATGCCTTACAAAATTTGGTATCCATCAGGATGCAGGGTGATGTGTGCTTCATAGTCTTTGATGACACCAGGTTGGACTGAAAAAAAGATGCCTGTACTTTCTACAGAGGTGTGTGCAGGCCATTCCACCATCCTTGATCTGGATGTGATTTGTTGAATACTGAACTGTGAAACCAAGAAGATGAAGTAGGTCTACATCTATGGTATTGGTTACTGTACATCACTTCATCACCAAAAGCAGGGTCCAAACCTGCTTGCTCTTGCATTTGATATGCACTTGACAGCAACCTTTGATGTGAATAGTCTGGTCACTGTAACTTGTCAATGTTCTGTGAAGCTTAAACAGCTGGGAGGCCCCAGGTAAAGCATAGATATGAGTGTTGATGATAGCTTATGATGAACCAGTTTCCAACTTAAATTAAATGACACGGCCATTCCACCAACACAGCTTTATCATTGCATCAAAGAATACTGTACACACTGCTTTCAGATCCATCGTGCTTTGAATTATCATGTATTACAGTATACATTTTTTAAATCATTAGTATTACAATCAAACACATTCACTGAATCATCTGTGGCACCAGTGCAAATAGAGCACTTGATGGTAGATATAATTTATTTAAACAAACTTCAGCCTTATGACCTAGAAACTGACAACGTAAGCAGGTCTTGCATTTGTAATAGCATGACTATCTCTTGTGAGTCATAAAACAATGAAAGCAAGATTTGACTCAAGAGTAGTTAGCAGTGGAAGATCATTTGTTCTTGTTACAAGACATGGCCTGAGGCATAGGTGCCGGGTGACATTTCCTGTTCTGTTGTCCCATGTGATGACATCCCTGTTCTGTTTTCCCATGTGGACATCACTACTCTTAAGTTCTGTATGAAAAGCTCCAATCCCCTTGTTCTCACAGACTTGCTCAGTTTGCTCAGTCTATTTGAAAACTTGAATAAAGGATGAGCTTTTGTCACATGTAGGGTTATTCAAACAGATAAAATCCCCTCATATCCCTGTATCTGGAGCATGAACAATTAACACAGTTCTCACAGCAGTAGTCACATAGGAAAGAGTACAAGCTTTGTTTTCTCACTTGAAGAAACAGTTGCAAGTAAGGCCTTACAATATAGCAGCCTATTCTTTAAACTTTTGTCCAGACCTCTTATAAGTACAATAATACTTATGATGTGCTGTCAAAACAGAAGTTTATTCTGAAAATATTCACCTGACTGCTCACCAACATCTGAATCTTTATATGGGAAAATTTACTAATCCAGAACATACCTACAAGCTCAAGCATTGAACAAGAGAAAAGCATGTGTCGTAAAATTTTATTCACATCTGCTCATGTAACCTGCTCAATGTTTCTGTGTCAGACTGAATGGGTGAAACACCAGTTGCATTCACTGAACACCTACATTGATCCTGATCCTCTAGCTCGTATAACACCAAGCCCTGGGTAGCACTTAATTTATCCATAGTAGCATTGAGGGACTCTATAGTATTTTGGAGCAACTGCAAAAGTTTTGTAAGTGCTAATGGAAGCTAAAGTTGATGCAGCATCTGGAACAGTTCACGAACACTTATCGTACATTTATGCTGCAGTCTTGACACTGACACCTCACTGCTGCCACATTGCACCTTACTGCTAGCCAGCAGCATTGTTGCTTTTATACTGCAGCCTCCCTGCTCACTACCTACCAAGAGTTATTACAGTGCAGCTCTTCACATAAGTAGCAGAGCCAAATGACAAAGTTTCAATTTTTCGTTCAAGAAATTTTTCATGCAGGAGAACTGTACAGACATACCATCAATTGACAGTTGTACAGACTTCCATATGGTCAACATAGTAATAAGCATCCCTGGCATATAGAAACAACTTAAAAATTTGAAAGCAAATAAGTCACCAGGTCTGGGTGGAATCCCAATTCTGTTTTAGAAAGAGTACTCTACAGCAATAGCCAATGGACTTGCTGCAATGATAATGATGGTTCCCATGAGATCATCAAAGTTAAGTGCTTTCAGGCTCGGTTAACATTTGAATTAGTCACCATCCGAGTCTGCCGAGTGCTGTTGACAAGTGGGATGCACTCAGCCCATGTGAGGCCAATTGAGGAGCTACTTGATTGAGAAGTAGCTGCACCAGTCAAGAAAACTGACAATGGTTGGGAGAGTGGTGTAATGACCACATGCACCTCCATATCTGCATCCAGTGATGCCTAAGGGCCGAAGATGACATGGTGGCTGCTCAGTAGTGGTGGGCATTCGAGGCCTGTTCAGACATGTTCTTTTTTTTTTTTAATTTTTTTATTTTACTTCTTGGCATTGGGCCATTATCTAGCTTGCATTTATCGCAAATCTCTTGCCCAGCACAAAGTTCCAAGTGCCTGGAAAGGTGACTCCTGTATATAATCAGGATAAAAATCCAGACCCGCAAATTATAGACCAATATCCCTAACATTGGTTTGATGCAGAATCCTAGAACATATTCTCATTCAAATATAATAAATTTTCTTGAGACCTAGAAGTTTATGTTCGTGAATCAGCACGGTTTTCGAAAGCATCACTCGTGTGAAACTCGGCTTGCCCGTTTCTCACAGCGTATACTGTGAACTCTGGATGGAAGGCAACAGATAGATTCTATATTTCTAGATTCCCAGAAAGCATTTGACACAGTGCCCCATTGCAGGCTGTTAAGGAAGGTATGAGCATATGGAATAAGTTCACAGATATGTGAGTGGCTCAAAGACTTCATAAATAATAGAACCCAGTAAATTGTCCTCGATGGCAAGTGTTCATCAGAGACAAGCTTATTGTCGGAAGTGCCCCAAGGAAGTGTGATAGGACTGCTGTTATTCTCTATACACATAAATGATTTGGCAGACAGGTTGGATAGCAGTCTGCAGTTGTTTGCTGATGATGCTGTGGTGTATGGTAAGGTATCAAAGTTGAGTGACTGTATGAGGATACAAGATGGCTTACACAAAATTTCTAATTGTGTGATGGATGGCACCTAGCCCTAAATGTGGTAAAATGTAAGTTAAAGTGGATGAGTAGGTAAAACAAACCTGTAATACATTGATACTGCATTAGTAGTGTACTGCTTGACACAGTCACATTGTTTAAATATCTGGGTGGAATGTTGCAAAGCAATTTGAAATGGAATGAGCATGTGAGGTTTGTGGTAGGGAAGGTGTATGGTAGACTTCATTTTATTAGGAAAATTTTAGGAGTGTGGTTCATTTGTAAAGGAGACCACATACAGGATGCTGGTATAACCCATTCTTGAATACTGCTTGAGTGTTTGGGTTCCGTACCACGTCATATTGAAGGAGGACATTGAAGCACTTCAGAGGCAGGCTTTTAGATCTGTTACCAGTAAGTTTGAACAACACATAAGTGTTACGGAGATGCTTCAAGAACTCAAACAGGAATCCCTGGAGGGAAGGTAACATTCTTTTCAAGAAACACTATTGAGAAAATTTAGAGAACCAACATTTGAATCTAACTGCCAAATTATTCTACTACAGCCAACATACATTGTGCATAAGGACCACAAAGATAAGATTCAAGAAATCAGGGCTCATATGGAGGAATATAGACAGTCATTTTTCCCTTGCTCTGTTTGTGAGTGGAACAGAAAGGAAATGACTGATAGTTGTATAAGGTACCCTCCACCACGCCTCGTGCATTGGCTTGTGGAGTATGTACATAGATGTAGATGTAGAAATGTGGTACTGCTAGGCTGAACTTGAATCAGTCAATCACAACTCAATTTTTAGGATATTCAGTAATGGTTGCACCATAAAACACAAACCAGTTTGATATCACTGCCTGGTGAGGATAATAGTGAACAGAGTGGTTTGCATTGGTAGTGTTGTTTAAATAGACTGATAAGACACAGTGGGTTTGATTAATCATCACTGGGTTATGCTGGTGAGCAATGAGCGGCAAGACGGCAGCATAAATGCACCAATAAAATTCGTAATCACATAATAAGACCATAAGATATATGGCCAAAGTCCAAAATGTCCATCAAATCACCAAAATTTAATTAATGTCTAACAGAGTTTTACTAGAGTTCAGTGAAAAATTTGTTGACTGTTATGTCCACAAAAACTTTGAATGCGGAGTAGCCACGCGGTCTGAGGCGCCTTGCCACAGTTCGTGTGGCTCTCCCCATCGGAGGTTCGAGTCCTCCCTCGGGCATGAGTGGATGTGTTGCCCTTAACATAAATTAGTTTAAGTTAGGTTAAGTAGTGTGTAAGCTCAGGGACCGATGACCTCAGCAGTTTGGTCCCATAGAACTTACCACAAATTTCCAATTTTTTCTTTTGAAAACATCAACAGAAGGTAGAAACCCAGAGAAAGTACACTGTAGTGTATAACTAATCTACATTAAATACCTTTTCAGTGAAGTCCAAATAATAATGTCCACTGAAGTATAGCCACTTTAGTTGCTGCCCATAACTTAGCCAAGTACCCCGAGAAATATAGTCCATGTATAAGTCACTTGTCACAATACTGACTGAAGTGTAAGTGATGAGTCACAATACGAACTGCACCACTGTTGTGATGTGCTCTCTAGTACTGCTGAACTGTGTCACTAGCAGTACTGGTTCATAATTCTAGGTTCTTTACCCAAAGGATCAGGAATTTCTACCATTTTTCACCCTAAATGGGATAAATATCAACTTCTCTCCTTCAGCAAATAATTTGGGAGTAATAATAGATGAAAATCTAATTTGGACTAAGCATGTAACTTCAATGTGCAAGAAGGCATCAGCATCTCTCCACGGCCAACAAAAATATAAGAAGCTCTTTCCTGTTGACCTGAAAAAGAAACTTGTACAAGCACTTAAATTTTTAGTTATTGATAACACCAATGTTATCCTGCAAGGCCTTTCTCAGGAAAGCTCTCAGTGCCTGGAACTGGTTATGGATGCATATGGATGCATATCTGTGATGTTCGACTCTTTGATCGTATTTCACCATCATGTACACAACTACTCTGCCTGTGTCCAGACAAGTGCAGAGATTTCCATACCCTCTGTCTTCTATGTTGTCTTATCAATGAACACTGTGCCTTATATTGCTCCTTAACATTAACACTCTTGTCTAAACAACATGGCAGAAACACCCATTCCCATCAGAGCAAAATCCATCCTAACCCACACCATTGTACATCCACGTTCTTGAAGTCCTTCTCAGTAGCAGGAACCCGACTCTGAAATAACCTCCCACATTATGTTAGAGAACCAAATAATATCTCCATCTTCAAAAGACAGATAATGACATAGCTATTAAAGCAACAATAAGAATTGCCTTGTCCTTGTACACACTCGTTATCCTAGTACATCATTCTTTCCAAGCAAATCTTCCTTGTTTCCCAGTATTCTTAGTTCATGCAGTCTCCTTAAATTTCCTTTCCCCAGAACTCAGTATATTAGAAAACATATATTTTGTACACCTATCAGTACTTTTTACATCAATCACTATCATTATTGTCATTATAGTCACTATTAGTATTATTGTTATTATTTTTACTATTATCAGTATTAGAGGCAGCAGGTGCAGTAGTATGAGTACTGCAAGTATTAACTTCGTTACTTCATAGTCAGTATTATTTACTCACATAGCCACTTTAGAAACTCAAATAATTTCAATACTGTTTGTCATATTAAAACTGTTATTACATAGGTAACTATGATGTAAAAAACCTACTGTATGTGTGAAACCCTGGCCCAATGAGAGAGAGGGCCTGATGGCCCTAAACAGATCAGATTAAATAAATAAATAAATATTAATTATTGCTGCAGTGCACCATGCTGAACGTACTACACAAGACTAAGTCCAAATCTGTGATGCAGCACTGTGGCTGTGGTGGTTCCAGTAACAAGTCTGTTTACTAATATAGTGTATTGCAAATGGCATCTCTAAACAGTCTACAGCACTTGCTCGTAACTTCATAACTGCTACTGCAGTTCCATCTGAAATAGAACTGCAGCTGTTCTGGCAACCCTTGGGCCACAGGTTATACTGTGCAGATTGCTATATTGGGTACAGGGAATTGGCTGCTGTTGTCAGAGATAATGAGCTTGTTGCCCATTGTCTCTCTTGCCTGGTTGGTGTGACCATAGTCCCTGGTTGGCATCTGTGGTGGGTGTGCCAAATTAGTCCATCCACTGTAGGTGAACTGTGTAAAGCTACTGTGGCTCACACCTTAAGGGCAATGAGCACTTCTCCTTCACTTCTGTGAAACACATATCTTCTACAGAACAAGGGCTCATAGTTCTTAAGATGTGCATTTCAGAGCCCATGTTTCCTAGACTTTTTTTCCAATAACAGTTCCTATCATATTCTTGAATACTGAGCATTCCTCCTGGAACACACTGTATTTATACTGATGAGTCTGAGGCTGGGCAGCAATTCAGGCTCATATGTTCAACTCTCCCTGCTAACTGTAGCTCAGAACACACTCACCCTCAAATTATTTCTGTGCAGTACAATATTAATTTTGGGCTTTGCAATTTTTAGAGGCATTTTGGATAACCAGATTTTAGGTTGACCCAAGTTCAGTTAATCAAGACTTTACTGTATAATATAATTGGCTGGATAAAAAAAAATTTCTCACTAAATGGTGTCAGGAGAAAACATATATAAAAGATTGTAAATACACAAGTTTCACAGCTAGTGGCTACTTCTTCTTGCAGAAGAGTTCAAGGGAAAGGAAAAGGACTGGTGAGATTTAGGAAATGGGGAGAGTTGTGGAAAAGCTATCCAGAAGCCTAGGGCAGGGAAGACTTACCTCACCAGTCTTTCACTTCATCCCTCTTCCTCCCCCTTCAACCCTTTGCTCAGAAGAAGGAGCTATTGGCTCCAAAAGCCTGTGCATGTCCTTAATTTTCATGTGTTTTCTCCTGCTGTTACTCAGTGAATATATTTTTTTATCTATCCATTTATATTATATTTTCAAAAGTTGATTATTTTCATTGATATATTAGCTCTTGTAGATATCATTTCTTCTTATGTAACCCCCTAGTCAATCTTTGTTGTTGTCTGTCTTGTTCAAACTGTTGTCTATTTTCAACCTTATGTGCTAGTCCGCTCGTTTATTTATTTTTACCACCTGTATTAACCAACATCTTGCCCCTACATCTTTTCCAATAATCATTTCCATGTGCATAAACAGATCTATTGCTATTTACGAATTTGCATATAACTTTTTGTTTACAGTTCACTATACACTGCAGGACCTTCTGCTAATCATCTTTTGCCAATTTATTTGAAAATTAGATAGCACTTTTCTTTTCTTTCCCCCTCGCCACTTACCCTGCTTCTACATGATTCTCTTATCTTTTTGTATGGTTATTTTTTGCAAAACTTCACTGATCAGCTGTTACTGCCATCTCCTGCATTATGTTACCTTCAAAGTGCATCAGATTGTGGTTTTGCCAATGACTTCCTCTTTCTGTTTGCCCTGTTTTTAAGCTTCTGTTTGTTTTCATGTCTTTTCCAAGAACTTGCCCAATCACAATTCACTGTCATAATTTTCTCCTATCATAATTTTTTCGTACCATATAGTCCAATTTGCTTGTAAGATTTACTCACTGACCTATTACCTCTTGTTAACTGTTGTCTGTTATCATGATTTTTGTGTGAATTTTTCTACCTTTTCCCAATCTATTTCCCTGCTTGTGTTCCTTTTTTACCTAAATCCCCCCCCCCCTGCCTTTTTCCCAACTCCCACCATCTCTAATTCTCCAATGACTCCACTCTTACCATGATGAACCCCATCACATATTACAGTCAGTCTTTTTGAAAACATGAGTCTTTCTTTCTCATTCTGTTTGGTAAGCCTCCTCTGACCTAGGATGAATTTTCCTTAATGTTCCCCATTTTCTAAATCTTGCCAGTCCTTTTTCTTTATTTCTCTTCCTTCTCCTTCAGCCCTTCTGCTAGAAAAAGGAGCCATTGGCTTCAAAAGCTTGCACATTTTCTTAACCTTTATATGTGTTTTCTCCAACTGCCACTGCATGAATAGACATTTTTTTTATTTATACTTTATGTGATACAATACTTAAGTAGTCTTGCTATTTCTATCTTGATATTCCGAAACTTTCAAAATGATAACTTCATAGGAAAATAGCTGCACTAGAAAACTGAGTTGATATACTTTTAAATTTGACAATTTTGTTTTAGTTAATTATAAATTCATAAATACCTTATTACAAATTATTAACATTTGTGATTTTGTTTATGATACAGTGTGTTTAGTGTCAATATGTATGTAATCTAAAATTCTTCCATATAACATTAAATAATAAATAATAAATGTAAAATGTAGTCATAAGATAATACAATAATTGGTACCATGCATTGAGTAATATATTAAAAACTGTGTCTGTGTATCACATACTCCAATATGAGATTCAGAAGTGTTGCATTATGCACATCCCCTGAATTATATGTGCAAAATTTATGCTTTAAATTCTGCCATGATGTTTATATAACAAGAAAGGGGGGAAACTGCTTCAATCTGAACTAAGTCAGTATAGGTTTTGATTTGTTACAAAAAATTGTGTCTTTTTATATAAACATAACCAAGTAATTGTTTGTGTTGTATGTGACACACTGAAATAGAAAAAAAAATTTAAGTAGTCTTCATCTTTTCTCTTGAGATCCACCATTGTCTCCTGCACTTGAATTCTCCCTTGAACTCAGTCACACGTTTCTTATTTCCTACAAAATGTATAAATTCATAAGTTTTGAATTAAACCCAGGGCATGAAAGATACAATGTTCATACCAAAAAAATAAATATCGTTGGTTACGTAAGATAATACTCTTAGTAATAATTTTAATTGAGTTCAAAATTTTATATAGGTGTGTTAGTAAATATATGCAAATGTAAGTACAATGTGAGCAGAACTTGCCCATTGTAATAATCAAGTAAATTTAGCTTTGTTAAATTCCTTTTCATTGGTACTAGTCTAACCTTGTCATGTGATTACTTAATGTATACATTACAAATTCATTTACACAACTGTGAGGGTTTATGTTTCAAAAACTGGGAGTATGAGCAAATATACTATATTATTCATACCAGTGTGATACATATATTCTCATTACATTGTAGGAATAGAGTCATGATAACTACAAAAAAAAAAAAAGCGTCTTCATGTACAGATTACCTCACTTAAACAAAGTAACTGATTAGTATGATCATTAGTAAATGAGATAGAAAAATGCTCATATTTTCCTCATTAGACATTAAATAGATTGATAACCCTTTCTGTTCTATACATTCATTGTTGTAATTGTTTCCACATCTGTTTCCAAGGACATATTTAGAACAAAATTTGAAAATCTGCATGTTCCTCTTATGTACATATTGTACCAGCATACTGAAACCTTCCTAAGCAAGACTAATCATACAAATAACAACTAATTGTTAATATTTATGAAGTATGAAAACAAATTGTAATCTATTTCAGAAATATTACTTCACAGTACCTGCTGTAAAAAGGTGTTAATTGGTCAAGTATAATTACATACTGTAAATTATTCCATTATAGTCAGAATTTTGCACATAATTCCAGTGATAGTAACCTCACAGATCCTTTTCTTAAGTTCTTCATGAACTATAATGTATTTGTCTTTCAGTGATTGTTTCCACTTTACTATTTGATGCTACTCACTATCAGTAACAAGCATGATATCCCATCTTCAATAATTATTTAGTTAATTGTTATTAAATCAGTATTCCATATATTACAGTATTATGAAAAGGTAAATGCTACTCACCATACAGTGGAGATGCTGATTCGCAGAAAGGCACAACAAAAAGACTGACAGAAAGTGAGGTGGTAGATCACATTACTGGTTTCACAGGAAGCCCTGGCTTTGATGTGATAGGTGATGTTTGTGACTGGAATAGAGTAGGTGACGGTGGGAGGATGTATGGGACAGGTCTTGCATCAGTGTCTCTGACAGGGATATGAGCCATGAGTCAAGTGGTTGGGAGCAGAGATTGTGTAGCGATGGATGAGGATGTTGTGTAGGTTTGGTGGGTGGCGGAATACCACTGTGAGAGGGGTGGGAAGGATAGTGAGTAGGACATATCTCATTTCAGGGCATGACAAGAGGCAGACAAAACCCTGGTGGAGAATGTAATTCAGTTGCTCCAATCCTGGGTGGCACTAATGTTTCTCTGTGGCCAGACAGTGGGACTCTGGGAGTTGGTGGGTAACTAGAAAGATAAGACATGGGAGATCTGTTTTTGTACAAGGTTGGGAGGGTAAATATAGTCTGTGAAGGCCTCAGTGAGACCCTCAGCATATTTAGGCTGGGCTGCTCACTAGTACATTTGTGATGGTCATGGGTGGCTGGGCTGTACGAAAGGGACTTCTTGGTGTGAGATGAGTGGCAGCTATCAAAGTAGAGGTATTGCTGGTGGTTGCTAGTTTTTATATGGACAGAGGTACTGATTTAGCCATCTTTGAGGTGGAGGTTAACATCAAGGAATGTGGCTTGTTGGGTTGTGTACATCTACATCTACGTGGATACTCTGCCAGGCACATTTAAGTGCCAGGCAGAGGGTTCATTGAACCAGCTTCACAATTCTCTATTATTCGAATCTCATATAGCACAAGTAAAGAACAAACACCTATATTTTTCTGTACAAGCTCTGATTTCCCATATTTTATCATGGTGATCATTTCTCCCTATGTAGGTCAGTGTCAAAAAAATATTTTCATATTCAGAGGAGAAAGTTGGTGATTGGAATTTCATGAAAAGCTTCTGTTGCAACGGAAAACGCCTTTTTTAATTATGTCCAGCCCAAATTCTGTATCATTTCAGTGACACTCTCTCCCAAATTTGTAATAATACAAAACATGCTGCTCTTCTTTGAACTTTTTTGATGTACTCCATCAGTCCTATCTGGTAAGGATCCCACATCGTGCAGCAGTATTCTAAACGAGGATGGACAAGCATAATGTAGGCAGTCTCCTTAGTAGAAATGTTACATTTTATAAGTGCCCTGCCAGTAAACCGCAGTCTTTGGTTAGTCTTCCCCACAACATTTTCTATGCGTTCCTTCTAATTTAAGTTGTTTGTAATTGTAATTAGTAGGTATTTAGTTGAATTTATGGCCCTTAGATTTGACTGATTTAACGTGTAACCAAGTTTAATGAATTCCTTTTAGCACTCATGTGGATGAGTTTCTATGTGTCTATTTAATATCTAATAGCCACAGTTGTCGTGTTTTCATTTGCGTCAGAAAGTAAAATGATTTTGTGACATATTAAACGTACCTAAAGAGGAGCGAAATATTTAGTTTTACCTGAGTGCTTTGGTAGTTAGGGTTTTGAATCTCTGCTCATTTAATCTAATTTATTAGACACAGTTCCTGTGTTTTCATCAGGGTCTACAGTAGAGTTGCCCAGCATGTGCCGATAGTCCATTTGTCTGCATAGTTTAGTTTTCCACAGCCTTTAGTATGGACAGGGAATGCGACTATTGTGTGCAGATGCAAGCCGAGTTGGTGGCACTTCGCTCTCAGCTCCAAGCTGTGATGGCTTCGGTTACACAGCATGAGGCTGCAGTGGGTGGGAACCACTGTTGTGGGTGGGCCGTGGGGATCCAATGGGCGTCCAGCATGTCCGAGTCCTCCAATTGGTTCTCTCCGGTGGCCAGCCCCGTTACTACTCACACTGAGGTTGACCCCTCAATGTGCATTCTGTGTGTGTACCAGGTGGAGTCATTCCAGATGTGGAACAGGTCCTCCCGGATGCTGTGAAGAGCACAGGGTGCAGCCAACTGCAGGTGGTTGCTCACTTTGATACCAATTATGTGTGTCACTTTGGATCAAAAGAGATTCTCTCTGGTTTTGAGTGGCTAACAGAAGTGGTCAAGACTGCCAGTCTTGCTTGCAAGATGAAAGCAGAGCTGACCATTTGCAGCATAGTCGACAGGACCAATTGTGAACTTCTAATACACAGCTGAGTGAAGGGTCTGAATCAGAGGATCAGGTGGTTCTCTGATGGTGTAGGCTGCAGAGTCCTCAACTTGCACCAAAGGATGGTGGAGTTTCAGGTTCCGCTGAATAGTTCAGGTGTCCACTACATGCAGGAGGTGGCTACATGAGTAGCAGGGGCTGTGTGGCATGGACTGGGCAGTTTTTTAGGTTAGAGGGTCTCGGGAAAACACAAGAAGGGCTTCAGTTACAAAGAGTGCAGGTCCAACACAGGAAGAATGTAGATACAGGGACCATTGGTTTAACAGTTGTAAATTGTCATAGTAGCTGTGTTGGGAAAGTACCAGAGCTCCAAGCACTAATAGAAGGCAATGATGCTCAAATACTCATAGGCACTGAAAGCTGGCTAAAGCCAGAAATAAGCTCAGCAGAAATTTTTGCAAAGAACCTAACGGTGCTCCGAATGGATAGGCTAAATATGGTTGGCGGTGGCATGTTTGTTGCTGTTAGAAGTAGTTTATCTTGTTGTAAAATTGAAGTAGATAGTTCCTCTGAGTTAGTACGGACAGCGGTCATTCATGGCAACTGGAATAGAATAACAATTGGATCCTTTTACTGACCTCCCAATTCAGATGATACAATTGCTGAAAGGTTCAAAGAAAACTTGAGTTTGATTTCAAACACGTACCCGTATCATACAATTATAGTTGGTGGTGACTTTAATTTACCCTTGACATGTTGATGAAAATACGTGTTTAATTCTGGAGGTATGCATAAAACATTATACGAAATTGTGTTAAACGCATTATCCAAACCTTACCTTAAGCAGTTTGTTCGTGAGCCCACGTGAATAGTAAACAGTTGTGAAAACACACTTGACCTCTTAGGAACAAATAATCCTGAGTTAATAACGAGCATCAAAGTGGATACAGGGATTACTGAACACAGGGTTGGCTTAGTGAGATTGAACATTGTAGCCCCCCAATCCTCCAAAAATACACGAAAAATATACCTATTCAAAAAAGCAGATAGAAATTCACTTGACGCCTTCCTGAGAGAAAATCTCCATTCCTTCCAAATTAATATTATAAGTGTAGACCAGATGTGGCTTGAATTCAAAGAAATAGTATTGGCAGAAATTGAGAGATTTATACCACATAAATTAACAAACGATATAGCTGATCCTCCTTGTTACACAAAACGAGTGTCAGAACACTGTTGCAGAAACAATGAAACAAACATGCCAAATTTAAACAGATTAAAGATCTTTTACAGAAGCTTGAAATTTAGCATGGACCTCAATGTGAGATGCTTATAATCGTTTCCACATCGAAACTTTGTCTCAAAACCTGGCACAAAATCCAAAGAGATTCTGGTAATAAGTGAAGTATGTTAGCATCAAAAACACTCAATTCCTTCTCTGCAGGATAGCAATGGAAATACTATCAAAGACAGTGCTGCCAAAGCAGAGTTACTAAACACAGCCTTCCGAAAAGTAAATATTCCAGCATTTGAATCAAGAACAGTTGCCAACATGAGTAAGGCAGATGTAAATATCCTCGGAGTAGTGAAGCAACTTAAATCAATAAAGAAAAGCAAGTCTTCTGTTCCAGACTGTATACCAATTAGGTTTATTTCAGAGTGTGCTAATGCATTAGCTGCATACTTAACAATCATATACAACCGTTTGCTCAATGAAAGATCTGTACCTAAAAACAGGAAAGTTGCACATGTCACACCAATATTCAAGAAAGGTAATAGGAATAATCCACTTAATTACAAGCCCACATTTTGTTGACACCAATATACGTAGGGAGAAAAGACCATCATAATGAAATAAGGGAAGTCAGAGCTCACACAGAACGATATAGGGGTTTGTTTTTTCTGTGCACTGTTCGAGATTCAAATAACAGAGAATTATTGTGAAAGTGGTTCAGTGGACCCCCTGACAGGCACTTAAGTGTGAGTTGCAGAGTATCCATGTAGATGTAGACACACACACACACACACACACACACACACACACACACACACACACACACCACATGTATGTGCAGCTACATTGTACAGCTGAACACACACTGCTGGAACTGCTGGCAAGCTACATAGCTGGTGGCTCAGAGGAAGGCAGCATGTGTGTGGGAGAGAGGGACAGTAGGTGCCCCAGCAAGGAGTGCAACATGTAGACACTGTAGCTGGTGAGTTCGTGCAGCATACAGCGATGATTTGATGATTGTGTGTAGAAATGTGTTGGGATGCGGTGGCAGAACAGCTGTAGGGGATACTGGCAGGTAGAGGGTGTGTGAGCAGTGGGTTAGTAGAGACAGAGGCCAGGAGGATTACGAGTATGAAGCATGTGTTGCAAGGAAAAATATCATCTCTGTTGTTGAGAAAAGCTGGTGTTGGAGTGTAGCTTATAAATGGTATTAGTGGTGAAGCAACCACTGAATTTGAGCATGTTGTGCTCAGCAGTATGTTGTGCCACTGGGTGATCAACTCTGTTCTCAGCTGCAGTTTTGACCGATGACTGTAGCTGTCTGGTCCCTTTAATCCCACAAACCAACCACAAACCACTCAGCTGCAGTTTAGCAGTGGACATTCATTCTAGTGGAGTTGGCTGGCTGTCATGCCCAAATAAAATGCTGAGCAGAAGTTGCAGCAGAGCTGGTATATGAGGTGGTACTTTCACAAGTGGTCCTGCCTCTAACAGGGCCCATGACACAACTTGAGAAAGATGTGCTGCATAGATGAAGTGAGCAGCTCTTTCACCAGGGTCTTTCACAGACATATGGCTGCTGTGTCAAGGGGTTGGGAGTGGGATGGGGATGGACAAGGATCATGTGTACTGTAGGATGGATGGGTACTGAATACCACTTTAGGAGGGGTGAAAAGGATCGTGAGTGGGATGTTTCTCATTTCTGGGCATCATGGTAGATATCTGATGCCTGTCCTGAGGATAGAGTTCAGTTGCTCCAGTCTGAGATGGTATTGGGTGGGTAGAGGAAGACTCCTTTGCAGTTGGTTCTTGAGTATGGTGAGAGCATTAGGAATATGTGAGGATATGGTGCAGGAATTCTGTTTGTAGAGTAGTTTTGGGAAGTAGTGCTTATATCTTAAAGCCTTTGTGAGACCATTAGCATACTGGGGAAGGGAATTCTTGTCACTGAATGTACACTGTCAACAAGTGGCAAGGCTAAATTGGCGTTTTGTGTGTGTGTGTTTGTGTGTGTGTGTGTGTGTGTGTGTGTGTGTGTGTGTAAGTGGTGGCAGCTGTCAGTATGTAGGTACTGTAGGAGGCAGATGGCTTGATTTGAGCAGAGGTATAAGTACAGACATCAGAGAGGTAGGGGTCATCATCTAGGAAGATGGCATGTTGGGCTGGGAGGACCATGCAAAGCAGACAGGAGAGAGGGTGTTGGGGCTGTGGAAAAATGAAGATGTGTCTTGGCCATGGGTACAGATCATGAAGATATCATCAATGAACCTAAATCAGACAAGGGGTTTTGGTTGGCTATAAAGGTTTCCTCTAGGTGGCCCACAAATAATTGGCACAGGAGGATGCCTTGTGGGTAACCATGACCATGCCATAGATTTGTTTATACAGTCTAAGACAAAAAATGACGCACCATAAAGGAATCATCCAAATCGGATAGAAATCAATAGATGTGATGTACTACAGGAAAAAAATTATTACAATTTCGGAAAAACTGGATGATTTATGCATGAGAAAGACCTTCATAAATTGAGCAAGTCAGTAATGTGTTGGTCCACCTCTGACCATTATACAGGCAGTTACTCGGCTTTCCATTCACTGATAGAGTTGTTGGGTGTCCTTCAGAGGAATATGATGCCAAATTATGTCCAATTCATATGTTAGATCATCAAATTCCCAAGCTGGTTCGAGGGTCTTGCCCATAATGCTCCAAATGTTCTCAATTTGGGACAGGTCTGGCGACCTTTCTGGCCAAGGTAGGGCTTGCTAAGCACGAAGACAAGCAGTAGAAACTCTCAACATATGCAGGTGGGCATTATCTTATGGAAATGTAATCCCAGGGTGGTTTGCCATGAAGGGCAAAAAAACAGGGCATAGAATATCTTTAATATACCGCTGTGCTATAATGGTGCCACAGATGACAACTAAATGTGTTCTGGTTGTTGGGCCATACGCTGGGCAACAGTCATATTCCACCAGTGTCCAGGAAATCTCCAGACATATCTTTGGCATGGAATTCCATTGACTGGAGCAGAATTGTCTTCAATGATGAGTCCTGCTGTGAATCTGAGAGCTGCTTACAAATCGAGATTTGGGTGGAGATCCCCTGGAGAGTGGTGGGTTACCAACCTGAACATGCCTTACATATGGCCCAACAACCAGAAGTGATGGCCTGGGGTGCCACTTCTTTCCATATCAGTACTTCTTTCATTGTCATCCACATCATCCTTACTGAAAAGTGATATGACTATGATATTCTATGTCCTCTTTTGTTGCCCTTCATGGAAATCCATCCTGCACTCACATTTCAGCACAGAGTGAGAGTTTCTACTGCTTGTCTTTGTTCTTGCAAATCTCTACCTTGGCCACAAAGGTCACTAGATCTCTCCACAATTGAGAACATTTGGCGCATTATGGGCAGGGCTCTACAATCAGTTCAGGATTTTGATGATTTAACATGTCAATTGGGCAGAATTTGGCATGATATCACTCAGGGGGACATACAACAACTCTACAAAGCAATACCAAGTTGAGTAACTGCTTGCATAAGGGCCAGAGGTGGACCGACATGTTATCTTGCTCAGTTTGTGAAGCCCTTTCTCATGAATAAATCATCCATTTTTTTCTAAGATTGTAATAATTTGTTTGTCTGTACATGTACATCACATCTACCAATTTCTGTCTCATTCCAGAAATTCTTTTGTAGTGCTTTTTTTTTGGTTTAGGGTGTGTATCTTTCCCTCAGAGGAGAAATAGGTGCATGTGAGGATATAACTGATTAGACATATATGGAATGAGGTAGAGGGTTTGAAGTCTGATGGAAGTTGGGAGAGATAGTGTTCAATATCAGCAATTTTTGCACTGCATTTCATGTGTGGATGACAATCAACCAGTTGTCAATCAGAATAAGTAGTCACCCCCAAACTGTGGGCAAGAACATAGTGGAATATGCTGTTGAGCACAACATACCCAAATTCAATGGATGCTCTCTGGATCCTTCCCTCCAGCCCCAGCTTTTCTGAACTATACAGATGGGAGTTATCCTTGAAACACATCCTTTGCACCCATAATGCTCCTGGTCTCAACCTCCACTAACTCACTGCACCCTTGCCCTCTACCCAACGGCCTCCTCTTACTCAGTCCTGTCATGCTGCCCCAGTTCATTTGTCCATGTAATTATCATTGTAAGCTGCACAAACTCACAGGCAATGGTATATGTATATCTAATGCCTGTTTTGCTGCTCTGATCATTGGTCATGTTATTATGAATCCATGTACCAGTTTACTTTTCAGAGGATGTTTCATTTTATCCTAGCAACCAGTTCCCTATTTTGTCCTGTTATGCATTATGGTCATAATGATCTACATCTACATCTACATGACTACTCTGCTATTCACAGTAAAGTGCCTGGCAGAGGGTTCAATGAACCACCTTCAAGCTGTCTCTCTACCATTCCACTCTCGAACGGTACCCGGGAAAAGTGAGCACTTAAATTTTTCTGTGCGAGCCCTGATTTCTCTTATTTTGTCATGAATATCATTTCTCCCTGTGTAGGTGGGTGCCAACAGAATGTTTTCGCAATCAGAGGAGAAAACTGGTGATTGAAATTTCATGAGAAGATCATGTCGCAATGAAAAATGCCTTTGTTTTAATTATTGCCACTCCAGTTCACGTATCATGTCTGTGACACTATCTCCCCTATTTCCTTGGGGACACCCGGTAATACTTCTGTTTTACTTGATGACTTTCTGTCTACTACTACAAACTGTGATCTTTCTGACAGGAAATCACGAATCCAGTCGCACAACTGAGGCGGTACTCCATAGTCATGCAGTTTGGTTAGAAGACGCTTGTGAGGAACGGTGTCAAAAGCCTGATGATGATGATATGTAGTTTTATGGAGATAATGAAGTATTATGTGTATTATTCAAGTGTTATAAGGAATATGATGATAAAATTATAGTTAGGGATTAATTAGTATGAAATATCCTTCTGGATGCCATTAGGAGCACAGGGTGCAGCCATCTGCAGGTGGTGGCTCACATCCGTACCAATGATGAGTGTCACTTTGAATTGGAAAAGATTCTCTCTGGTTTCAAGAAGTTAACAAAAGTCGTAAAGGCTGCTGGTCTTGCTTGCAAGATGAAAGCAGTGCCGACCATTTGCAGCATAGTTGACAGGCTCAGACTGATCTGTGACTGTGTAGACTGCAGGTTCCTCAACATGCGCCATATTGTGGTTGGGTTTAGGGTTCTGCTGAATAGGTTAGGAGTCCATTACATGCAGGAGGTGACTACATGGGTAGCAGGGGCTGTGTAGCATGGACTGGGCAGTTTTTTAGGTTAGAAGGTTTTGGGAAATCCAAAAAAGAGCTTCAGTCACAGAGGATGTAGGCTGAACAGAGGAGAAACGTAAATACGGGATGCATCAGTATAACAGTTGTAAATTGTCATATTAGCTGTGTTGGGAAAGTACTAGAGCTTCAAGCGCTAATAGAAAGCACTGGTGCTCAAATCCTTATAGGCACTGAAAGCTGGCTAAAGCCGGAGATATGTCCAGTTGAAATTTTTACGAAGAACCTAACGGTGTTGCAAAAGGATAGGCCAAACACAGTTGCCGGTGACAGGTTTGTTGCTGGTAGAAGTAGTTTATCTTGTCGCATAATTGAAGTAGATAGTTCCTCTGAGATAGTACAGGCAGCGGCCATTCATGGCAACTGGAATAAAATAATAATTGGATCCTTTTACTGACCTCCCAATTCAGATGATACAATTGCTGAAAGGTTCAAAGAAAACTTGAGTTTGATTTCAAACATGCACCCGACTCACACAATAATAGTTGGTGATGACTTTAATTTACCCTCGAAATGTAAGTGAAAGTACATGTTTAATTCCGGAGGTACGCATAAAACATCATCTGGAATTGTGCTAAAAGCATTATCTGAAAATTATTTCGAGCAGTTAGTTCGTGAGCCCACACGAATATTAAACGGTGGTGAAAACACACTTGACCTCTTGACAACAAATAATCCTGAGTTAATAACGAGCATCAAAACTGATACAGGGATCAGTGAACACAGGGTTGTTGTAGTGATGTTGAATAATGTAACGCCCAAATACTCCAAAAATATACCTATGAAAAAATATACCTATTCAAAAAAGCAGATAAAAATTCACTTGATGCCCTCCTGAGAGACAATCTTCACTCCTTCCAAAATAATAATATAAGTGTAGACCAGATACAGCTTGAATTTAGAAAAATAGTATCAGCAGCAATTGAGGGAATTATACCAAATAAATTAATAAACAACGGAGATGATCCTGCTTGGTACACAAAACAGGTCAGAATTCTGTTGCAGATGCAATGAAACAAACATGCCAAATTTAAACAGATGCACAATCCCCAATGTTGGCAATCTTTTACACAAGCTCGAAATTTAGTGCAGACTTGCGAGATGCTTATAACAGTGTCCACAATGAAACTGTGTCTCGAAACCTGGCAGAAAATCCAAAGAGATTCTGGTCATATGTGCAGAATGTTAGCTGCAAATAAACCTGAAATAATAATGAACACAGGGTTGTTGTAGTAAGATTGAATATTATAACCCCCAAATCCTCCAAAAATAAATGAAAAATATACTTATTCAAAAAATCAGATGAAAATTCACTTGACGCCTTCCGGAGAGACAATCTCCACTCCTTCCAAATTAATAACATAAGTGTGGACCAGATGTGGCTTGAATTCAAAGAAATAGTATCAGCAGCAATTGAGAGATTTATAGCACGTAAATTAACAAATGACGGAGCTGATCCTCCTTTGTATGCTAAATGGGTCATAACACTGTTGCAGTAACAATGAAACATCATGCCAAATTTAAACAGATTCAAAGTCTCTATGACTGGTGATCTTTTATAGAAGCTCGAAATTTAATATGAACTTCAATGCGAGATGCTTATAATAGTTTCCACAGTGAAACTTTGTCTCGAAAACTAGCAGGAAGTCCAACGAGATGCTGGTTGTATGTGAAGTACGCTTGTGGCAAGCCACAATCAATGGTTTCTCTGTGTGATAGCAATGGAGATACTATCAAAGACAGTGTGTCTAAGCAGAGTTACCAAACACAGCCTTCCGAAATTCCTCCGCCAAAGAACAACTGCTAACATTACTAACAGAGAAGCATATATCCTTGGAGTAGTGAAGCAACTCAAATCACTTAATAAAAACAAGTCTTCTGGTCCAGGTTGTATACCATTTAGGTTCCTTCTAGGGTATGCTTATGCAATAGCTCCATACTTAACAGTCATGTACAACCGTTCACTTGACAGGAGATCCCTACCCAAGAAGTAGAAAGTTGCGCAGGTCACACCAATATTCAAGAAAGGTAGTAGGAGTAATCCACTACACTGCAGGCCCATATCGTTAATGTCGATATCCAGCAGGATTTTGGAACATATATTACCTTGAAGAGATGGTATACTGACACACAGTCAACACAGATTTAGAAAACATTCTTCTTGTGAAATACAACTAGCTCTTTACTCCCATGAAGTGTTGAGAGCTACTGACAAGGGATTTCAAATGGATTACAAGTGGCTTGTAGTGAAATTGATTGCTTATGGAATATCATCTCAGTTATGTGACTGGATTCATGATTTCCTGTCAGAGAGGCCACAGTTTGTAGTAACTGACAGAAAGTCATCAAGTGAAACAAAAGTGATTTCTGGCATGCCCCATGGTAATGTTGTAGACACTTTGCTGTTCCTTATCTATATAAATGATTTGGGAGATAATCTGATCAGTCATATTAGATTGTTTGCAGATGACGCTGTCATTTAACAACTAGTAAAATCATCAGAAGATCGAAACAAACTGCAAAATGATTTAGGAAAGATATCTGTATGGTGCGAACATTGGCAATTGACCCTAAATAACGAAAAGTGTGAGGTCATCCACATGAGTGCTAAAAGGAATCCGTTAAACTTCAGTTACATGATAAATCAGTCAAATCTAAGGGCCATAAATTCAAATTACAATTATGAACAACTTAAATTGGAAGGAGCACATAGAAAATGTTGTGAGGAAGGCTAACCAAAGACTATGTTTGATTGGCAGGACACTTAAAAACTGTAACAGATCTGCTAAGGAGACTGCTTACATTACACTTGACTGTCCTCTTTTAGAATACTGCTGTGCAGTATGGGATCCTTACCAGATAGCATTGACGGACTGCATCAGAAATGTTTGAAGAAAAGCAGCATGTTTTGTATTATCGTGAAATAGGGGAGAGTGTGTCACTAAAATGATACAGGATTTTGGATGGACATCATTAAAAGAAGGGCATTTTTCGTTGCAACGGAATCTTTTCACGAAATTCCAATCACCAAATTTCACCTCTGAATGTGAAAATATTTAGTTGACGCTGACCTAAATAGGGAGAAACAATCACCATGATAAAATATGGGAAACTAGAGCTTGCACAGAAAGGTATAGGTGTTCATTCTTTCCACGTGCTATACGAGATTGGAATAATAGAGAACTGTAAAGGTGGTTCAATGAACCCTCTGCCAGGCACTTAAATGTGATTTACAGAGTATCCATGTAAACGTAGATGCAGATGTCGAGATGACTGAGGCCTCTGAAAATGGAACAATCAATAACGGCTGGATCCGGATTAATTGTGAAGCACACTTTCATCTCCACAACCATGTCAACGAACAGAACTGGCAGCACTGGGGCACTCTGAATCCACATGTCCAAGCTGCTGCTCGATTTAATCCACAAAAAGTCACTGTTTGGTATGCTATCAGTGCACAATGCATTATTGGCCCATTTTTACTGAAGAAACTGTTGCAGTAGACAACTACAGAAAGATGCTCGTACAAGAATTTGCATGGGCTGCACACTACTGTTGAATGCTCCAAAACTACCTGTTCATGCAGAATGGAGCACATCCACACCATACTGGAGACATCTTCAGTTTCATTCAGGTGATGCTCAGAGATTGAATCAGTGCTCTGGACAGCATAGTACACTGAAGCGCCAAAGAAACTGGTATAGGCATGTGTATTCAAATACAGAGATAGGTAAACAGGCAAAATATGACACTGCAGTTGGCAACACCTGTATAAGACAACAAGTGTCTGGTGCAGTTGTTAGATTGGTTGCTGGACTGTTAAAGACAGGAAACATGTTGCCTGGTCAGACGTGTCTCATTTCAAATTGTATCGAGTGGATGGAGGTGTACGGGTATGGAGACAACCTCATGGATCCATGGACCCTGCTTGTCAGCAGGGACTGTTCAAGCTGGTGGAGGCTCTGTAATGGTGTGGGGCACGAGCAGTTAGAGTGATATGGGACCCCTGGTAAGTCCAGATACAACTCTAACAAGTGACACATATATTAGTATCCTGTCTGATGACCTGCATTAATTCAGGTTCATTGTGCATTCTGATCGACTTGGACAATTCCAGCAGGACAATGTGACACCCCACACGACCTGAATTGCTACATAGTGGCTCCAGGAACACTCTTCTAAGTTTAAACACTTCCACTGGCCACCAAACTCCCCAGACATGAACAATATTTAGCATACCTTGCAATGTAGTGTTCCATCTCATTGTACTCTTGTGGATTAATAGACAGCCCTGCAGGATTCATGGTGTCAGTTCCCTCCAGCACTACGTCAAACATTAGTCGAGTCATGCCACATTGTGTTGTGGCACTTCTGTGTGCTTGTGGGAGGGAGGGGGGGGGGGGCTAACACAATATTAGGCAGGTGTACCAGTTTCTTTGGCTCTTCAGTGTATTTACTGGACATGGCGTGGAATGGTCCCCTTATAGTCCTGATCTCAACTCATGGGATTATTTCTTATGGGGTTATCTAAAGGACAGAATCTTCAAACATGCACCTGCAACCCTGTAACACTCCAGAATCTCCATACTGCAACAGAGAGATTCATGTGGTTGAAAATGATGTTCCTCAGAAAGTCATCACGAAATTATTTTCAAGTCTCCACACTAGTTGCTACAGAAGGAAAGCACTTTGAAAACCTTCTGTATTAAATTTCAGGTTGTCTCCTATATCACAAATATGATAACAAAAATCTGTACAAATATGATACCAAAAATCTATCACCCCATATTGTGTCATAGAAGACAAAACTTTCTATCAACTGTTTTGCACAACCCTATCTTTAAAGTGAGGCATAAGTAATTTTGTCAAAATAATTAAATGTACAGTCATTGGGAAGATGAAATTTAATGTGATGGGTGTGAACTGTTGGTTTTGTGGATGGGAAAGAGTAATAATGTTTGATTTAAACCATTAACTTTATTATGAGTGAAAATATATGGAATACTTACGCCAACCTATTCATTGGCCATCAGGAGAACTTCACCCTAAACACTCAGAATCCCAAACCAATGACCCAGTTCAGTTTCAGTGATGACATCTCCATGATCTGGATTGAGGGTGAGGACACCCTGTCCACATTCCTCCAGAACCTCAACACCTTCTCCCCCATTCGCTTCATCTAGTCATTGGCATTAGTCAGCCAGTCAGGCAGGCAGCAGTAGCCAACCAAGACACAAGCAGCAACAGAGAAGTAACCGATACTGTGACTTTTATGAGTTCCTGACTGCTCATGCCCCACACCATTACAGAGCCTCCACCAGCTTGAACAGTCCCTGCTGACATGCAGGGTCCATGGATCCATGAGGTTGTCTCCATACCCGTACACCTCCATCCACTCGATACAATTTGAAATGAGACACGTCTGACCAGGCAACATGTTTCCTGTCTTTAACAGTCCAGTATCAGTGTTGTCAGGTCCAGGTGAAGCATGAAGCTTTGTGTCATACAGCCACCAAGAGTATATGAGTGGGCCTTCAGCTCTGAAAGCCAATATCAGCAATTTGCTGAAGGGCTGCACTTCCGTCACATTGAGCGATTATCTTCAGTCATTGTTGGTCCCGTTCCTGCAGGTTCTGCGATGCCAGAGATTTGATGTTTTACTGGATTCCTGATATTCACGGTACACTCATGAAATGGTCGCACAGGAAAATCCCCACTTCATCGCTACCTTGGAGATGCTGTGTCCTATCACTAATGCGCCGACTATAACACCAATTTCAAAGGAGCGAATTTTATAATATCATCTGTGTGCTTTAATAGTTTATGACCTCACACTTTTCATTATTTAGGGTCAACTACCAATTTACACACCATTCTGATATCTTTTCTAACTCATTTTGCAATTTGTTTCGATCTTATGATGACTTTACTAGCCAACAAATGACAGCGTCATCTGCAAATGACCTAAGACAGCTGCTCAGATTATCTCCGAATTGTTTATACAGACAAGGAACAGCAGAGGGTGTATAACACTTCCTTGGGGAAGGCCAGAAATCACTTCCGTTTTACTCGATGACTTTCCATCAATTACTATGAACTGTGACCTCTCTGACAGGAAATCACAAATCCAGTCACATAACTGAGACGATATTCCATAGGCACGCAATTTCACTACAAGCCACGTGTGTGGTACATTGTCAAAAGCCTTCTGGAAATCCGCAAATACGGAATCAGTCTCAAATCCCTTGTCAGTGGCACTCAACACTTCATGTGAATAAAGAGCTACTTGTGTTTCACAAGAATGATGTTCTCTAAACCCATGTTGACTGTGTGTCAATAGGCCATTTTCTTCAAGGTTCAAACACAATATATGTTCCAGACTCCTGCTGCTTATCAACATTAATGATATGGGCCTGTAATTAAGTGGATTACTCCTACTACCTTTCTTGAATATTGGTATGACCTGTGCAACTTTCCAGTCTTTGGGTACAGATCTTTCATTGAGCAAACGGTTGTATATGCTTGTCAAGTATGGAGCTAATGCATCAGCATACTCTGAAAGGAACCTAATTGGTATAAAGTCTGGACCAGAAGACTTGCTTTTATTAAGTGATTTAAGTTGCTACACTACTCCGAGGATATTTACTTCTACGTTACTCATGCTGGCAGCTGTTCTAGATTCAAATTCTGGAATATTTACATCTTCTTTTGGGAAGGCATTTAAAAGGCTGTGTTTAGTAACCCTGCTTTGGCAGCATTGTCTTCAATAGTATCTCCATTGCTATCGCGCAGAGAAGGCATTGATTGTTTCTTGCCACTAACGTACTTCACATACGACCAGAATCTCTTTGGATTTTCTGCCAGGTTTCAAGAAAAAGTTTCATTGTGGAAACTGTTATAAGCATCTTGCATTGAAGTCTGAGCTAAATTTCAAGCTTCTGTAAAAGATCTCCAGTCTTTGGGATTTAGCATTTGTTTAAATTTGGCATGTTTGTTTTGTTGTTTCTGCAACAGTGTTCTGACCCATTTTGTGTACCAAGGCAGATCAGCTCTGTCGTTTGTTAATTTATTTGTTATAAATCTCTCAATTGCTGCTTATACTATTTCTCTGATTTCAAGCCACATCTGGTCTACACTTATATTATTAATTTGGAAGGAGTGGAGATTGTCTCTCAGGAAGATGTCAAGTGAATTTTTATCTGCTTTTTTGAATAGGTATATTTTCCATTTAGTTTTGGAGGATTTGGGGATTACAATTTTCATTCTCGCTACGACATCCCTGTGTTCACTAATCCCTGTATTCATTTTGATGCTCGTTATTAACTCAGGATTATTTGTTGCTAAGAGATCAAGTGTGTTTTCACAACCGTTTACTATTCACGTGGGATCATGACCGAACTGCTCTAAATAATTTTCAGAGAAAGCATTTTACACAATTTCGGATGATGTTTTATGCCACTAACATACTTCACATATGACCAGAACCTCTTTGGATTTTCTGCCAGGTTTTGAGACAAAGTTTCTTTGTGGAAACTGTTATAAGCATCTCGCATTGAAGTCCACACTAAATTTTGAGCTTCTTACAGGAATCAGTGAAACTCTGTGTGTTATGAGGATAATGTGTAAGGGATACTACATCAGTATTGTGTGGACAAGTTGAGAATTTAGGTCTGATGGGAGGCATGCTAGGGTAGTCCATGCATTTGTGATGGCCACTGTATTCCGAAGGTGCAATTGTTAGCACATCTGTTTAGTAAGCAGGAGTCTCAAGTTCGAATCCCATTTTGACACAAATTTTTGATTTTCCCCATTGATTTAAATCAATGCCCACTAGCAGTTAATGTCAGTCATTTCATTTTGTCTTGATATTATTTTGAAGTTCATTTTTCAGTTTGCTGGTTACTTTTGAAATTCTGCCATTTGTTTCTTTCACTTAATAACCCAGTTTACTTCTAGTTTTGTCAAATTTTTTACTAAGTTTTTAATTTAATTTGTCAATTTTGACATTGTTTTCTGTATATCACTACTCAAGTCACTGTTTCATCATTTTTGACACTCAAAGTTTTATTTAATTTGTCAATTTTATCATTATTTCCTCTAAGTTGACTCATAAGCCCTTCTGAAGATGAACTCCCAAAACTTTGGTCAAACCCCAAATCACATCCCCCTCCCCTCCCATTGTTTTCATATCTTTTTCACTTTTAAGTTCTGAATACATCACGTGTCACTTCCACATGCCTTTTGTCTCTGCAATACTAAAACAATTTTCACACACAGTGTTTTCCATCAAATTTTTCACTCCAAAAACAACAGAATTAACAAATAATAATTTTCAGAACATTTCTTTTTCATTTTCTGTAAGGCATCAAACAATGTGATCCATAACACTGAGTCAAGTCATTGTATTCTTCATAAATTGTTTTCTAAGACTCAGAGTGTTCTAAAACAAAGGCAGTTTTCTTTGTGGCGAGATATATTTACGAAATTTCAATCATCAACTTTCTCTTCCGAAAGAAAAATATTTTGTTGACTCTCACCTATGTAGGAAGAAATGATCATCGTAATAAAATAAGAGAAATCAGAGCTCAAATGGAAAGATTTAGGTGTTCCTTTTCCCCACACACCATTTGCGAGTGGTATGGTGGAGAAGTAGTATGAAAATGGTTCGGTGAACCCTCTGCCCGGCACTTAAGTGTGAATTGCAGAGTAACCATGTAAATGTAAATGTAGATGAAAGCTAAATTTCACATAATAAGAACTGTAAACAATTAGACCTAAAAAAAATCTGAGTTTCTACTAAGTAACGTAATTATTTCAACTGCTACTATTTACACACGTTCTCACTCAGTTTTTAGTTTTTCAATTTACTTTGTACTTTATGCTGTAAATTGCTAAACAGTCTTGATATTTCTTTGTTGATATTCATCTACATTTACATCTACATCTACATGACTACTCAGCAATTCACAAGTAAGTGCCTGGCAGAGGGTCAACCCCACTTCAAGATGTTTCTCTACTGTCCCACTCTCAAACAATGTACAGGAAAAATGAACACTTGAATCTTTCTGTTTGGACTCTAATTTCTCTTATTTTACAGTGATGATCATTTCTCCCTATGTAAGTTGATGGCAACAAAATATTTTAGTTTTTAGAAGATAAAGTTAGTGATGAAAATTTCATGAAAATGTCCTGCCATAGTGAAAAATGCCTTTGCTTTAATGATTGCCATCCCCATTTGCATAACAAATCTCTCCCCTTTCCATGATAATATAAAATAAGCTGCCATTCCTTGAACTTTTTTGCTGTCCTCTGTGAATCCCATCTGGCAAGTATCCCATAATGCACAGCAGTGCTCCAGAAGAGGATGGACAAGCGTAGTGTATGCAGTCTCTTTAATAGACCTATTGCATCTTATAAGCATTCTACCAATAAAACATCATCTTTGGCTTGCCTTCCTCACAACATTATTTGTTTGATCATTCCAATTTAAGTTTATGTAACTGTAATACCTAAGTAGTTGAATTGGCAGCCTTTTGTTTTATGCAAATTATTGTGTAACCAAAATTTAGTGGATATTCATTCATTTCATTATGTAGAGTCAATTACCACTTTTCACACAATATGAGTATCTTGTCTAAATCATTTTTCAACTGGTTTTGATCGCCTGTTGACTTTACAGGTGATAAATGACAGCATCATCTGCAAATTATCTAAGAGGGACGCTAAGATTGTCTCATATATCATTAATAAAACTGACAGACTGCAGGGACGGATTCCTGACTAGAAATGGAGGAATACAGGTCCTGTGAACATGTGTCTGGGATTGCATTATTGCCACAGTGGATGGCTTTCACAAATGAAAGTTCCTCTGACCACATGCCACATGTTCCTTGTGGGTTGCAGGCTGTGTGATTGATGTAGCATACTGCAAGCAGTAGAATATTCTGGTATTCATGTCAGAAACAATCCAAGATGGTGCCTGTGTACAGCCAAGCAAATGGAAATAGTTGAGAGGCAGCAAGGCTATACCATAACAAGTATACTCACAGACACCAACCACATCACACAGTGTTTCAAGCCCTTTTTGGGCATTTGTGTGATCATGGGTCCTTTCAGACAGGTGAACATTCAGGGAGACAGCAGAATGTGTGTGCACCAGGATATTGAGGAGAACCGTAGTACAAGCTCCAGCCAAGTGGCTTGAGTAAGCCAAAGTGTGATTATGTGAATCCTGTATGACAACTGTGTACATTGCATCCCATGGAAGCCACTTTGAACATCTGTTGTGATGTGGATGCAATCAGCTCTGTACTGTGTGCTGGGATGATTTGTGATCATTGCACGCACACCATCCATTTCCGAACACACATCCATAAAATCTTTTTTCATCCATTCCCAGTCAGGAAACTGTCCCTGCAGTTTATCAGTTTTATTAATGTTCATGCTGTGTAGACCAGAAACAGAAGAGGGCCTATAAAACTTCCTTGTGGAGTGCCAGATATCACTTCTGTTTTACTCGGTGACTTTCTATCAAATAGTACAAACTTTTATGTTCCTGGCAGGATATCATAAATCCAGTCACACAACTGAGAAAATACTCCATAGGCACAATTTGATTACAAGTCAGTTGTGCAGATAGTGTCAAAAGTCTTCTGTAAATCTAGAAATATGGAATCAGTATGAGATGGACTGTTAATAGCACTCAGTTCATTGTGTGAATAAAGAACTAGTAGCGTTTCACAAGAATGGTATTTTCTGACTCTGTTCTGTTTATGTGTAAATAGATTATTTTTGTTGAGGTAATTCATAATGTTCAAACACAGCATATGTTCCAAAATTCTAATGTAAATTAATGTTAATGATAGGGATCTGTAATTCAGTGGATTTCTCATATTTCCTTTCTTGAGTACTCATGCTACTTGTGCACTTTCCAGTCTTTAGGCACACATCTTTCTTTGAGCAAACAGTTGTATATGACTGCTAAGTGTGGAGCTATTGTATTAGCATACTCTGAAAGGAACCTAACTGTTACACAATCTAGGCTAAAGGATTTGCCTTTATTAAGTTATTTAAGCTGCTTCACTACACTGAGTATATCTACTTGTAAGTTACTCAAGTTGATAGCTGTTCTTGTTTTGGATTCCAGAATATTTATTTTGTCTTCTTTGATGAATGAATTTTGGAAAATCATGTTTAGTAACTCTGCTTTAGTGGCACTGTCATTGTTAACATTACCTTTGCTATCATACAGTAAAGGTAGCAATTCTTCATTGCCACTGGTGGACTTTACATAAGGTCAAAATCTCTCTGGATTTTCTGCCATGTTTTGAGACAAAGGTTTTTGGAGAAACTATTAAAAGCATGTCACATTGAACACCAAGCTTTATTTCAAGCTTCAGTAAAACATTACCTATCTTGGAGATTCTGTGTTCTTTTAAATTTAGTATGTTTTTATCATTGTTTCTGAAACTGTGTTCTGGCCTGTTTTGTGCACCTTGGGGGATCACCATCTCTTATTCATTTATTTGATAGGCCTTTATACCTCTCTATTGCTGTCAATATTATTTCTTTGAATTTAAGAAACATCTGTTCTACGTTTATATAGTTAGTTCAGGAGGCATGGAGACTGTGTCTTTGGAAAGCATTAAGCAAATTTATATCTGTTTTTCTTTAAACAGATATATTTTTGTATATGTTTGGTGGATTTGGATGTTATGGTTTTCAGTCTTGCTGCAATGACATTGTGGTCACTAATCTCTGTATCCATCATGATGCTTCCTATTGGTTCAACATTATTTGGTGCTAAGAGGTCAATTATATTTGCACAATGTTATACACTTCAAGTCAAGTCCTGAACTAATTGTTCAAAATAATTTTTGGAGAAAGCATTCAGTACAATTTCAGAAAATATTTTATGCCTACCAGTCTTTTAGCCATGTATTTTCACCAACATATTGAGGGTAGATTGAAGTAACCACCAACTATAATCGTACAAGGGAGGTACCTATTTGAAATGAGACTCAAGTTTTCTTTGAACTGTGCAGTAACTGTATCATCTAAATCAGGGGGTCACTAAAAGAAACCTATTATTAATTTATTCTGGTTGTCATGTACAACCTCTCCCCACACTAACTCACAGGAACTATCTGTTTCAATTTCGCTACATGGTAAGTTAATTCTGACAGGAATAAACACTCCACCACAAACTGTATTTAATCTATCCTTTCTGAACACCATCAGGCCCTTGTAAAAATTTTAGCTGCACTAATGTCTGATGTTAGCCAGCTTTCCCTACCTATAACAATTTGAGCTTCAGTGCTTTGTATTAACACTTGAAGCTCTGGTTCTTTCCCATCACAATTACAACAGTTTACAATTACAATACTGATTGTTGTGATTGCCCTCCATCCTTGGAGACTAAAGCCCTTTTTGTAATTTCCCAAGACCCTCTAAACTAAAAAACTGCCCAGTCCACTCCACACAGTCCCTGCTACCTGTGTAGCTGCTTCCTATGTGTAATATACCTCTGACCTATTAAGCAGAACCTGAAACTTCACCACTCTATGGCACAAGTCAAGGAATCTGCAGCCTACACAGTCATCAAAATATCTGAGCCTTTGAGTCACAACCCCCACTCAGCTCTGTATCAAGGGTTTGTAGTCAGTCCTGTCGATGTTGCTTCAGATGGTGATCTATGCCTTCATCTCATAAGTAAAAGTGGCAGCCCTTACCACTTCAGACAGCTGTCTGAAACCAAAGGGAAACTCTGCAATTCCAAAGTGACACACATCATTAGTACTGACAGGAGTCACCATCAGCAGTTGGTTGCACCCTGTGCTCTTCCTGGCATCCAAAAACACCCATTCCACATTACGTTACAATACTACAAATTATTAAAATTTGTGGTTTTGTTGATGACACAGCATGTTTAATGTCAGCAGGTATATAATCTACAGTTCTTCCATAAATTAAATAATGAACTGAAAAATGAATGTAAAATGTTGTCATAAGATAGTAAAATAGTTGATACCATGCACTGAGTAATAGATTAAAACCCGTGTATCACATACTTCAATATGAAATTCAACACTGTTACTGTACAAGCTAGACTGTTGTTGTAAAGCATATGTCAGTTTCTTGCCTTGCAGAGGTCTCATATTTTTGTGAAAATTGTATCACAGCAAGTTTATTGATAGTACTATTTTGACATTGTTTGCCCTCCTTGGGTGTAGTTATGATGCACAATTTTACAGATATTGAAGAAGACATTCCTTCATGTTATTTTCAGCCTTGGGATGACTATGTTTTTGTTTCATATTTGTATCTATAACCTATAATTAATACACAGTTGTCATGGATTAAAGGGACCAGCATGACTTGTGAAATCTCAAGATGGTTTTGTTTATGTCATGCTGACAGTTGTTTGGGTATGAATTGTATAAATACTGTGTGCATGTTTGAATACAAAATTTCATGTACAGGATTTTTGCTAATGGTAACCTAAGTAAAACTTTATGCTGGATTGTTCATGCTTTTATCTTAACATGTATGTTGGTAATGCCTTTCTTGAGCAATTATGGTAAGTTAAAATGGCAAAACAGCTGATCTTTATAAGCAATGACATTTCATAATTTTTCTGTTTTAATGGAGGGAGAAAGAAATGTAAGAATTTAATATAACAATAGCTCTAGAGTTAGAGTGCTAGGGTATGGCAGTCAAAGGTCACTTGTAGTGGCAGGTTGGATAATAGCAACTGGCAAGGGAATAGTCCAGTCCGATATGTCAAAACCCATGCTTATTTTTTTTATACAGAAAGAATACAATGAAAGAAATGATGGCATTATTAAATTCCTCCATCACTTAACCAGCATGTAAGGCCAGCACCTGCCTGGCCAGTATGGGTGAAGGAAGTCATGGCAGTAGCAGCTGGAAGCTGAGTGATATTGTGATGGAAGGCTCCAGAGAGACATCCAGGGCCGCTCCAGAGAGACATCCAGGGCCATCAGCCCCATATTGGTGATGGATGTGAAACCTCTTGCATAGGCCCAGAGACTTCTGGAAGTGGAGGCATCCCTGTGGGATGTGACAGGTCTGGTCTGGTGATTCAACCACATTTGAAGTCATATCAACAGCTGTGGTTGTGCCCCTCAGCCAACATCAAGGGAGATCCAAGTGGCCATCTTCTGTGATCTGGGAGTAGAAAGAGCTGTGATGTGATTATGACAATGGCAATTGTACCCTCCCCTCAAAGAGGGGGGCCACTGACCAGGGTGCCACAACCAGTTGGTTGTAGTGCTGGTGCAACATCCTTTATCTTGTATCCAACACTGCTTGGTGCCTCTATTGTGCCACCATTGGTTCCTGGATCCATCCTGGATTCAGTCCAAATGTCCATAGCTACAACAGTGCCAGAGCACCCACATGAAACTATATGGCTGCTTCTGTGGGTGTAAACAGGAGATCCACAAGGCTTTGACCATAGAATGGAGTAGACCTGTAATAAACTAGGAAGGCATTTCCCCTTGAAACTGATTTAGCAAATCTTAAGATGTTTAACTTTTGAACTTAGAATGTATGACCAAACCATTCTTCCAGCTTAAGGAGTAAGGTACAATGTTTAATTCCATTGCATCTACAAAACCTTTTGAAATCAGTTGCTGTTAACTGGTGACCATTTTTCTCACTAGCATCTGCAGTGCATACTCTATTCCAAAGATCTGACCCAAGAGCTACTATCATGACCAATGCAATTGTCTGCTGGAAGCAGATGACATACAGGAAGGGGGAGAAAGAGCTCACCATGATTAACCATGTGGAGCCTGAGAATGGACCTATGAAGTCAACACAACCTGGGTCCCACAGTATCATCAACTTTGGCCACAGAGAAAATGACTGGGGTGCAGCAGGCTGGTGTACTTGTCAAATGCAGACTCATGAACTGCCTGTGCAACATCGTTGTCCATATAAGGCCAGCAGATGTACAGGCATGCCAGTTCCTTCATCCTCAAAATACCCCAATGGGGCTGATGTAAGAATTAGAGCACCTAACATTGCAGAGATGATGGCATCACCACCCACTGCCATTCATCTTTTTTTGTAAGGAACACAACACCTTGTCAAAATTGAAGTTGGTGCTGCCAATTAAAAATACAGTGAAGGCCAGGTGGTTCTTCACCAGAGAGCTTGGTGGGCTAACCTAACCAGACATGCGGCAAGACACACTGAAGGAACAGGTCACACCTAGTTGTTGTAGCAATGTCCCAGGAATTTATATGGAACTCATCAAACAATTTCTCAAATTCACTGTCTAACATAAAACAAACTGTCTCCTGGCAGTCAAATTTTGGATTCTGACCTGCCAGGAGGCAAGAAAGTGCATCCGTATGAGAATGATGAGCAGAAGAGTGATAATGAATGGACTATTCAAAATTTGTCAAATAGAGACCAATCGATGAAGACAATATGCTGTGACTGGCAATTTTTCCTGATATCCAAAATGTCACAAGAGCACTTTTTGGACAGTGATAAGATGAGAAAAATTTGTAAATATGGTGTAACTGTCTTTTAGATAAATGCTATTGGCCTCTCGGTACCATAATCTAACTTATGAGAGAGAACAGCCCTAGTACCCTGTTGGAATGTGTCTTTGCCAACACCGATGACAACTGGGGCTGGTAAATCACAAGGTAGGGTGCTGATGTGAGGTCTGATTTAAACTTGATAAAACCAGGATGTAACTCTTCTGACTACTGGAAAGGGGCTACCTTGTTATAGAGACCATTTAGTAGGTGGTCAGTGAAGGCTGCTTGGGGAATAAATCACTTTTCATAGAAATAGTTGAAGGTCCTTGATGAATTTAGGCACAGGCATGTTCTGAATAGTACCTAAATATCCTTTGATGGGCAGAAGGCGCTCTTTACTGGGTATATAGCCTAAATCAATGATCACTTGTTGAAAGAAAGCACATTCTGAAAATTTACACTTAAGGCCTTTCTGTTCAAAGGCCACATGAATCATATGCAGATTGTGCAAATATTGTGTTTTTGTGCAACAAGTAACCAGAGTATCATTCAGATAATTCACACAAAGTGGAACCCATGGAGTACTCTGTTCAAGAAACCTCTAGAATATGATGGAGGAGCTAGTCACACCATAAAGCAACCTGTTATATTGGTAAAGTCCAAAAAGTGTGATTAAGACTAAAATATTCCTCAAGTCTTCATCAAGAGCCAACTGAAAATATGCTTCCATTGTATCAATTTTTATAAAGAATTTTCTTCCCGAAAGTTTAAGAAATAGTTCATCTAGATGAGACAAGGGATAAGAATCAATGTCCGCTTGAGCAGTAATGGTTTCCATAAACTCTCCTCGTAACAGAAGAGAGCTCCCAGGCTTCCTAACCAGCACCACTGGCTGTAGCAAATGGGGGACAAAACTTCTATGTAGTCTGTTAATCTGATCCTCAATAACCAATGGAAATGGACGACCTTGCAAAATCTCAGACTTGCTGTTGGCTGTAAGACTATGTTTGCCTGAAAGTCAACTGTCTTCCCCAAACTTGGTTCAAAAATCGGCAAAAAGTAACTTCACAGGATACCAATGAGCCATAGAGGTGCATTTCATGACATAATGAAAATTTAATGGTTGAATATGCATCAATTCCAAAAATGTTCTCAACCAACAGATACACCACTACAAAAATTGACAGCATTCGAGACACCTGATTATAAGTCACCATCAGTTGAAAATGATGTAAGAGTGGCAATTCACTTCGCTTAGCAAGGCAGTGCACACACTGAAGTACAGAGACTTGTTAATAACTGAGACTGATACAATGGTACTGTAAAGAAAATTTAGTGGAATGGCTTGCACTGTTGCATGTAACAAAGTTTTACACAAAGCCAGCATATGACCAGAGCCTGTAACATTATTAATTTGAATTGGATGGGGCTGACACCTAGTGCCTACCATGCTATGGCGTACTTCTGCAATGTGGCACTCGTACTCATAATGTTGACTTTTCTGTCTGGGATATAAAGAAAAACTGTGCAAGTAACTTGGAAATAAAATTTAATACCATGGAAAATGTCAGGCACTAGCCCAGGTTTGCAGAGAAGGAGGCTACTTGGTAGCCATTGAGTGAAACTTGTTTACCACTTTACAGTCTGTTATGGTTACTCTCTACACTGCATTGCCACAGCTGTAGGCCACATGTGACATTTCAAAGTCAGATGAAAAATTTTGTTGCACAGCTTGCAGTATTTCAGATGCACAGGGAATCTGCAGCACTGCAGCCAGGGAGTGGTCAGACGGTCTTAAGGCTGCAAAAATTGTCAGAAAATGAAGAAATTAAGTTAGATGATGGAAATAGTGATGTGTTGAACAAAGAGGCTTACATTTGAACCAAGTACTATAATGGTGGATTTGTAGAGAGAGAAAAGGCCCATTGATGTTCCAGGCACTTGATATCAGCGTAGCACTAAGCATTTTTAATATACTTTGTAGCTTCCTTGAGGTTTATTGAATAGCTGAAATAACTGGGTGGCTTGTAGTGCCTTTGACTGCTGCAGCGAAAAACTAGTTACGTGCTTGAGCAATTCCTGATGCTGGCTTAGCTGTTGCTGCCAAAGCTCAAGAAACTTTTCATCTTCTTGATAGAAATAACATAAGCAATAGTTCCCGATAGAAACTTTCATAGTCCAAACATTACTATTTGTTATGCACCCATACAAAAACTATAATGTTAAGTGCAGTTCTACTCACATCATGTGGTGGTGGAAACCACATTGTCATAAGCCAAAGCAGTATCAAACACAAGGTGAAATCAATCCAGGTAAACCGTAGCAGCAGTCATAGTTCACTTGCAGAGTCAAGTCAAGTAACAGCAACTGAGAGCAAGTCTGCCACTGGGTGGCTTTATTTTGCCTGCTACAGAAGTTCACATGATCAGCCTGTGATATCAGCAGCTTTCCTACCACTGGCACCTTTGTCAGATGTGGGCAATGCTATGTGTATTGATGCATCCATATCTTACATCTCTGAGTACAGTTAGGTTTTTCATATATAGATATATATCTGTTGCTGATACAGACAGCATTTTTGCATTTTTAATGTTAAAATGTTGTTAATTATTTTGTAAAAAATGTGGATCTTGGTTGTTTCATGTCAAAAAATATATCAATATTGTTCACACAAGGATGATTTTCTCTTAATTGCAATGAATATGCATTGGCAGATTTCATACTGATCTAGAAATTTTCTAGGCAATTTGAGTAAATGATTTGGCCTCTAAGGTTGCCTGACATGAATCCAATTAAACATTTATGGGATGTAACTGAGAAATCACTTTCTGCACAAACTCCTACACCAGCAACACTTTCACAATTATGGACAGCTATAGAGGCAACATGGCCCAGTATTTCCACAGGGAACCTCCAATGTCTTGTTGAATCCATGCCACATCAAGCTGCTGCACTACACCAGGCAAAAAGAGGCCCAACACAATATTAGGAGGTATCCTATGACTTGTGTCACCTCAGTGTATAATGGAATGTACAAGATTTAACCCTTCACTATTCAAATAATGATTGGCAGCAATTGTAAATCTATTAACTCACCCCATAAACGATATCAGTTTTAAAACTATGACATCACATGAAGGTCAGACAATGTCTAGCACAGGTAATATTTGAAACTTTTATTTGCTCTGACATGCCTTACATCACACTCATTTCAATTAGGCAGTAAGAAAAATTTTTGCTTTGACCTATAATCGAGTCAGCAAAAGAAGATCCCAGACAGCTCTCAGCACTGTTGCCAGCTTTCAACTTTAAAGTGAAAATGACTGCAGGCAGAAACAATAGTCATCTGTAGAGTTGAGAAAAACTGAGGCATTGCCAGAGAGGCATATCAAAATTGCATTGAGTGATTGGCTGAGGTATATATGTAAGCAGCTGTGCCATCCCTGCAGCAACTGTTTGGGACCAACTTCTGCTAACTATATTACAGCAATATCCCTGCAAACAAAATAGCAGTTAATACTTTACAAATATTGTTATTAATCTAGTGAAAATTACTGAAACTAAGAAATTACATTATTTATTGAAAATAAAAGTGAGAAATGGAAGAGGAGTATCAAATTACACGCTTTTGTAACACAGGTATAGAAAATATATGAAAAAGGAATGTGTGTAGAGACAAAATAAGGAAACTACCACAGCTGATTCGGGAGGACGACGGTTCAATCGCGCGTCTGGCCATCCTGATTTAGGTTTTCCATGATTTCCCTAAATCACTCCAGGCAAATGCCGGGATGATTCCTTTGAAAGGGCACGGCCGACTTCCTTCCGCGTCCTTCTCTAATCCGATGAGACCGATGACCTTGCTATCTGGTCTCCTTCCCCAAACAACCCAACCCCAACCACAGCTGAAAGTGAAAAAGAAAAAAATAGGAAGTGGCATGGTGAGTATGTCAGATTATAACACCTTGTTTGTCAGGGTCATTATAAACTGAGCAGAAGCCATTCATATTGAGTGCACAGACCACGAGGAAGAGGGAGTAACTATGTTTCTGTGATCTAAAAACAATGTTTTCTTCAATTTCTGTATTTATTATATTTTTTAGAATTAAACTGTTGTCTGTACTTAGGCTTCTTACAAAAAAACCTTTACAGGAAGGTAAAAGATGTGAACTCAAAGAGCTGCATGTTGGATATAAGTTCTTCACAACGCTCTTCTTCACTGCAGTCATTATGCGCTCGACACTCAACTTTACCCGTAGCAGCTGTTCCTCATAGCTCAAATAGCCCATGGGTGCCAGATAATGCTCTGAACTACATCCTACGTAGAGAGATGGAGGACAGCATCAGCAAAAATTCATCATCTGGTAGGTACACACACAGAATTAAATAAAAACAACTTCTATGTTTCCTAGATCATTACTGAAATAAGATAACATGTTGCCTTTTACCTAAAGTGGCAATTAGTAAATAAATTCTATTAAAACAGTGTATGCATCAGTCTTTGAAAATCATTAATTTCTTTGCAGAGACCAGTTTGTAGGGACTGTACTGCCATAGCCTGCAAAAGGCTGTATGCCATGGTGACTTTTTTCAGGATTGCAGAGTTTTGTGGGGAAGTTCACACATAGTAGAAATATCTAAGTGCACAAACTGCAGAAGGTCTTCCATAGTGAGAACATTACAGAGAAGGTCACCCATGCTGAGAGCAAAGAGAAAAGAAAATGAATAGACATTAGGAAGAGAGGAAAGAGAGTAAATTAAGAGAAAAGACAATAGAAAGGAAAGTTAAACACAATTTGATAGCAAAAGTAAAAACACATCAAAAATCCATTCCCTCTTTTTGAAAATCAGAAACACTGATTCTGGGACCATATTTCTAACCATAGAGAATTGTTTAGAAAGTGTGGCTTGCACATTAACAAGGCAGATGAAAAAGCATTAGGTGCTCCATTAAGTGCTACAATAGAGAAAGAGCAATTCAGTAGCAATTTACAGTCAAGACCACTGAAGTTACTTGAATAACCAGAATACATTAACTTTCAGGTCTATAATCTCCCTGGGGTGGAAGTAGTGGGGATAGTCTCTTACCACACCAAATGACAACAAGTAATACTAATCATATTTCAGTTCAGTTAGACTTAGAGGTTCCACAAGTGGTAAAAGATGCTAAAGTGTTATGCTCCTCAGAGCATGTGTGCTAGCATTGGCGTTCTTCCTTCTGGTAGCAATATACTTGCACCTTATTACTGTGAAAATAATATGGGTGGAGGAAGAGAAGAAGATGTATTAAAAATAAATATCCATTCAAAACTCAATGATAAGAGGTGCTGCCTGGAGCACCATTTACAGGTATATGGTTTTGCACACTTTTTTTATTATAGCCATATACAGAACACAGAGCTCTTCTGGTAATCTGAGCTGCTTCATCAGACAACTATATGTTTTGCTGTGCTGTCTAACAAGGAAGGAAAGGGATAGAGTACTTTTAGGTGACTTTAATGTAGATTTCTTAAATAATTTTCACTACAGATCAGACACTAAACATAACTTGTGCTCCTTCAGTGTACTGTATTTAATTTTCCAACTAGTCACTGCCACTTGTAGCAGACCAATCAAAAACATTTTTGTATATAAAAATAAAATAAATTGCATACTTGCCATACAAGTGATATGCGGCCTTTCTGACCATAACAGTCAAATGCTGACCACCACTACTCACAGAGTCTCCCAGAACACAGATGTATGTTGCAACAGAATAGATACCCCCATAAATAATTAACCTATTCAAACAATGGAAACTCCAGGCAGGAGTGAAGCACCCATAAGCTGAGGAGGAAATGAAATGAAATTTCACTGGTTGAGAGGGTATGTGATGTTATTTCAGTGATCACAAAATTTAGTCAAATTTATAAAAAAAACTACATGGTATGAGCTCACCTATCAGTATGTTGTTGCAACCCCTTTGACCTGGATGCATGCAGTGAGTCATATGGGAAGGATGTCATAAAGGCCTCTCCTGAGGCTGTCTGGCCCAATTCTGTTGTAACTGGTTCTTGATATTGTGGATACTGGCAGTGAGGCAGAGTGTGATGCCATTCATTTGCAGTCCATGCTTCACGATCATGACAACACTACAAACAGCCATTTGTGTTTCAGTGTTAATGGCAGCCCGTGGCTGCTGCTAGTCTGTGAACAATGGTGCATGATGATAAAGAATGTTACAGGGATCTCATTACTTGTTCTTGGATGGCAGGCACAGATGTGAATGGGTTATGATGTGTTTTGTGCACAATACATTGATGCTCCCTTGTGGTGGTCAGAGGTTGTCGACTGGAACCAATGACAAGTAAGCTTGCCTTCATGTTTGCATACAGTCCAACTTGGGCCAATGTCATCTCTGAATGCCCTACAAATCTGGGTATTGAATAGTTTGACCAGCTGGCCGAAAGGAGACCCACAATGAAGCCCCATTCAAACCCTGACAGGTGCTGATAATGCTGCCTCATATGAGTACATAATATCTCTGTGTCCATCACAATAATCACTCAACATCTGATGCTGTTTGTGCCTCTTATATATCATAATAGGCCTGGTAATAACACTAAGCATGAACAATGATAAAGCACTCTGTTCTACTTGTCAGAGACCATTGCAACTCTAATCATTTACATGCCCAGCGATTGTGTGTATTTGTACAAAGTTATGTTTGCATACAACCATGTCCTCTGGGCGATTCAGTGGACAGGCATTGTTGTCCTAAGTGTAGGCTCATAGGCAGCTGGCAGCTAGTCTGGGGCCCAAAGCTGAAAGGGCCATCAAAGGGCTGAGTGGCAACCAAAGTACCTGTCACAAAGGAATACATGCACAGTGCCACATGGACATGTGACTGCACACAAACAAGTAGGTACCAACAACTGAAATGCTATTTACTGTGACTTGTATGCTACATATCAGTGTGACTTGTGCACCCAAATGCTGTGACAGCTGCAGGAGGCTTGACAAACTATTTGTAGGGGGCCACACCCGGCCCACAAAGCATATCCATGCTTACATATCTATATGAGTGGTGTATGTTCTTTTGAACATGTCTGAAAGAACAGACACTATTTCTGTGTTTGACCCCATGGCTGGAAATAGAATATTTTCAGAAATGAGAAATTCTGGTCTCTGCCACATTCAGGCAATGGAAGAATTCGTTGGTGACAAATGAAAATTTTTACCGAGGCTGGGATTCAGACCTGTGTCTCCAGCTTACTAGGCAGATGGATTAACCATCTATACCACCTTGGCACAGTGCTTAGACATAAATGCATAGATTACCCAAGCTCACCTCCTCCCTCAATCCAAATTCTCATTTGCCACACTCTACCAAAATAGTATCCCCTAGCCCTTTTTCCTCTGTTTGCTTCACATATCACATGAAGACCCACATGAGATTGGGCGAAAAGTGCTCAGCACTGAATAATCATATTAGCCTTCATGGCACATATGTATCTATATGAATGGTGTCTGTTCTTTTGGACATGTCCAAAAGAACAGACGCCACTCATATAGATAAATATGCACCACGAAGGCTAATATGATTATTCAGCACAGAGCATTCTTCACCTGACCACATGTGAGTCTTCACATGATGCGATGAGCAAACAGAGGAAAATTGGCTAGGAGATACCATTTTGGTAGAATGTGGCAAATGAGAATCTGGATTGACTGGGGAGGCAAGCTTCAATAATCTGTGCAGTTGTGTCTAACAATTGTGCCAAAATGGTGTAGATGCTTAATGCATCTGCCTAGTAAGGAGGAGTCCCAGGTTTGAATACCAGCCTAGGTACAAAATTTCATTTTGCAGCAGAGATTAGAATTTCTCCTTTCTGAACGTATCTGCACATGTTGTGTCTAAACACGCAGGGGCCCTGCCCTTAATATGCTGCTTGCATATACTACAGTTCCTTCCCATTTCCACTTTACAATAACAGTCAATTTGGACAGCTTTCAGAGGGTTGAGACGTTCCTAATGGATCTGTTACTCAGGTGACATTGAATGACTAGTCCACATTCAAAGTCACTGAGCTGTCCTGACCAACCTGTTCTTCTGTTACTGCTTCTCTATTGACAACAGAATAATTCCCACCTGCTTTGGTACTGGTGGATTCCTCTTTCATGGAATTGAATTGAATGATATTTTATTGTTGTTTAGCTGTTACAGCAATTGACAAAGTCAAGTTACATAAATACAAGTTATACAGCATATATACATGGGTTGAAGATCAATATGTCACTATTGGTTTTCCATATAATACAATATTTAAAATCAAATAATATGAAAAGCATTGCATCATAAATTACTCAGTTAAAGAAATTATGCTGAACTCTCCAAACCGGTACCACTATGATATTTTACAGTCATATAATTTCTGAAGTGAGTAGCAAGGATTTGCAGCTAACCAACTGAATAATTTGTCTTTAAATAAATCAAATGGAGCTTCTACCCATTCTAGTGGCAGTTTATTAAACATCTTCATACCCACCACTTCGTAGCTATTCAGTGACTTGGATAATCTGTAGTAAGGTATGTCAAGATGGCTACTATTTCTGGTTCCATGAGAGTGGACGTCTCTTCTACACTGGTATTCTGATAAGTTGCTCTTTATATGTAGTAGGGCAGTATGTTTATTACAGTTATTATTTTTAAGTTGATAAACAGTGGTTTGCAGTGGGCCAGTTTATCACTGTTTGTTATAATTCAAATTACTTTCTTCTGAAGTACCAAAATCTCCTGAAGGTGTTAGCTATTGCCCCATAGTAAAAGCCCATAAGATATAATGCTTTGAAAAAAAGCAAAGTAGGCCGATCTTACATAGGCCGCAGATACATGGTTTTTTAAATTCCTTAAAAAATACACCACTCTAGACAGCCTTGCACTAATGTATTTAATATGTGGCTCCCAAGTCAATTTGCTATCTATAACAATACCTAAGGACTTAACACTATCCATGAAGTCTGCTACTGTCAGATCTCTTAAACTAAATACAATCTTTTGAGTTTTACTCTCATTAAGCAGGAACCCATTAACTCGAAACCAGACTGATGCTTGTGATATTGTGTCATTTGCCACAGTTTGGAACATATCCATGTCTGAGCTGACACTGAAAAAAGTGGTATCATCTGCATAGAGAATGGAGTGAGAGTTTATGTAAGATGTTAGATCGTTTGTCATTAGAATAAATAGCAGAGGTCCTAATACTAGCCTTGTGGCACACCACACTTAACTTCAGCTAGCTGTGATCTCTGTTTACCAATACAAACAATTTGTTTAAGGTTGCTGAGGAAAGATTCGAAAATGTTGTCCACTTCACTGTTTGTGATTACATAATAAACTAGTTTGTTGAGGAGTGAAATATGCTCCACACAATCGAGGGCTTTGCTAAGATCACAAAAGGTAGCCTGAGCAAAATTTTTTCCTTCATAAGCATTAAGCACTTTTTTAATCAGGGAGTCAATGGCATGGACTGTGAATTTGCTCTTCCTAAAGCCAAATTGTACAGCAGTAATAATATTATTACGTGCCAGATAATCACACAACTGGGAGTTAATGATGGATTCCAAAACTTTAGATAAAATAGGTGTCCAAGATATTGGGCAATAGCTAGATATCATGGCATCTGCAGAGTTCAGTTCCACATTACATGGGGGGGGGGGGGGGGGCGGGTGTTCAGATAGGTTTTATGATATTGTATCTTAAGTTCGTATTGGGGAAGGATAGAGAAGGAAATTGGCTAATCATTTTGAAAGAAATCATCCTGAAATTTGTCTTAACTGATTTAGGGGAACCTCAGAAAAGCTAAATTGAACTGCTGGATGCAGATTTGAATGGTCATCCTTCCAAATGCAAGTCCAGTTTTGCAATCAGTGCACCACCTTGCTCAGTTACATTATGTAAACTATACAACCAAGCGAAATAATTTATTTAAAAAAATTAAATGAACCACCTGTACTTAAGTTCAGTACAGAATTGTGTTCCTGTTATTTGATTTTTTTCTTTTGCTATCATTCTGAAAATTATATTTTATTTTATGAGCTATATTATGTTTACTCCTCTATATCATAAAGTTTTCAGATTGCTTCATATTCCCGCAGATGATGCAGCCATCCAGTCCAGTACCAACAAGCCTCTGTCTGCAACTGAAGAGCAACTGGAAATTCTAAGATTAAAGTACTTTGTCTATTAGATTTGTTATTGCGAAATGTGTCTGGGCTGACAAATCAATCACTTCTAGATGGCTGTGTTATCAAAGTTTGCAGTTTATGAAAAGCTTCCAAAAAATTGTTTTAGTAAGACATTGTGTAAACACTGTTTTCACTGTGATGAAAATAATCCAAATTTTAATTGAATGTTATCAGTACTTTGTATTCAGATCTGATCATAAAACCTACAATGAACAGATTAGAAATACATTACTGGCACTTCTTTGCAATCCATATTTATTGTTCTATATCAAATTTTGTCAATTGTTACCTGCTTAAGAAAATAAAACATTAGAAGAAGTTAATATATGGAACATTTATTTATTCAGTCAAGTCAGTCAAGTTATTCAGTCAAGTAATTCTGATTTACTTTGTTTCCTTCCCTCTGGTTTGTTTTTCTGATCCAGTGTTTATTATCATCTTCCCTTTCCCTTTACACATTCCTTTACCTTCCCAGATTTTTTCTTTTGTCTACTATTCTGAAAGTATGCACACTCAAGTCTAGTATGGAAAATGCCATTACTTGTTAAAATCACACCACCAGGAAACAAGTACACAAATAATATTAAACATGGCATATTCATAACAGGATTGCATTGTAGTCAATTACAAATGCAGAGTTATCACACATGTGTGAGTTGAGCAGTCCCTTCTGAATACCTGCATTAGGCATATAAATAAAGTACTTTAGATGAGCATTGTATGTTGTGTATAATTATCCTCAAGTTGTAAATATGGCATATTTCATAAATATCAAAGAACACTTTATGACCAAGTTATGTTTTTTGAACAGAAACAGGTAGTCAGCCTTGAAGAGATCAGGTTGCTACATTGTTAGATTTCATTTGTTATGAGATGCGAGGGTACCAATGTGATACACACACCTGGAGGATTTAGGATAAGGAGAAATGTGTTGGTAGTAAATCTGAAGGTGAAACATGCAATGTGATGGTATGACAGAGACCTTATCTGCATAGAAGTCTTCGACCCTGCGTTTTACTCTTCAGTGTTTGCACATCATATGGGATATTATCGTACCACAGTGACACACCTACAGAGGTTGTGGAACAGCACGATATTGTACAGTATGCGGCACCATTGGGTGTTATGAACACTGCTCTGAACCATGGGAACTATTAATTGTGGCCCCTACATAATGGAAGTTAAAAAGCAAAAAGTGATATCTGTCATCCAGTATATTCCTGAACTGTTTCCTGACAGAATAATACCAGCAATTTATTGCAAGACTTCTCTGTACAACAGGAAAAGTTTGTCTTGATAGACTCAGTTTATGTGACATTTCAGCATTTAGAGCCTACAGACCCTCTCTTGCACCTAAAAATTCAATTTCATAGATTACTTTTACAGTCATCATTGTAGTGACACAGCAAATGAGTTACACATAATAACTACTACTACTAATACTACTGCTACTACTGTTTATTGATACAAAAGACAACAACAAATATTGCAAATGAGATTAATATGCTAGATTTCATATTTTATCACAATCATAAACTTTCCAAGTGCCTAGACTGCATGTTTTGTCAGCTGATAATGCATACAGAAGTGGCTTCTTTTTCTAGTTGGGAAGTTGGATATTTTATCAATGCAAAATTATTTTCAACTTCCCTGTGAGATGTTTTACCACTGTTCCCAGTGTGCTAGGAACCACAAAGACCAGTTTTGCTAATATATGACAGAGCTATTGGTTTTTCAAATAGTCTTTTTTGTGTTCAGGCCTCCTTTTGTCTGCATCATAGCTGTACAGAAAATTTAGGTTATATACCATCTTTTGTGGCTGCAATAAAAGCTTTCTAAACAGGATATTTTATTACAGTCATAAAAGAAGATATATATAACATATATTACAATTTTCAAGTCTTCATATCTTTTTAGTTTTACAGCTTTTTAGTGTCAACGCTGCTGTTGCTTAGAGTAAAAATACCAACATTCCACACTTATTTTTCCTCCATGATTGTATTCCAATGTTTGATCTGTCAAAAGTTCCATAATAGTTTGGCTTATTCACTTAAGGATGGTGACAAATCCTCTTGAAACGTAGCTATCTCACATCACTCTACTCTGATTACTGAATTACTAAAAATAAAATGGAAAGAGATATGTGATCAAAAGGCAGTTCAGTGAAGAAAGCATACACTTGTTCTGTTGTATGAGGGTTGCCCAGAAAGTGATGCACCGCATTTTCTTTCTCAGCTGAAAACAATGCTATGAATGCAAAATATTACGTATGTATTAGCTGAAGTCTCCTGAGTGAGCACGCCAAGTTTCCGTTGCTTCCAACAGATAGCATAGTTTCAAAATGGTGGCTGTAGGTTGTGTATGTTACAAGTAATGTGCCATCATTGAATTTCTCACTGCAGAGAAATAAACTGTGGGGAATATTCACAAAAACTTGTGCAAAGTCTATGGAGCATCTGCTGTCAACAGAAGTACAGTTAGTTGATGGGCACGGAGGATGAGGTCATCAGAAGACGGTTTGGTGGAGCTCCATCCACGGATGTCACACCTGACATGTTGCAGCAAGCTGATGTTGCCATTCATGAGGACAGATGCATTACAACTCAGCAGTCGGTGCTGCATCTGTCAATGAGCAAAGGAAATGTGGATGCAGTTATCCGCACTCGTGGATATTCAAACGTGTGTGCAAGATGGGTCCAACAACGCCTAATAGTGGATCACAAATTGCACAGAAAAAACATTTGTCTTGATTTGTTGCAACATTTTGAAGCTGAGAGGGAGGCCTCCTTGTCCTGGATTCATCATTTTGAGCCCAAAACAGAATGACAGTCAATGGAATGGTACCATTTCCACTCCCCACAGAAGAAAAAATTCAAAGCAACTGCTTCTGCTGGTAAGGTCATGATCATCATGTTCTGGGACTGTGAAGGTGTGATTCTCATTGATGCGATGCCAAGAGGAGGTCCGTAACCCGGCATACGTTTTGCTGCAACATGATAACGCACGGCCCCACACAAGTCTGAGGACTGCTGGACACATCGCAAAACAGGGTTGGACAGTGTTACCCCATCCACCTTACAGCCTTGACATAGCCCCCATGGACTTCCAGTTATTTTGGGCCATTAAAGGATGCCATTCTTGGAAGACATTTTGAGGCTGATGAGTAGGTGATTCACACAGGAAGCACTGGCTGTCCAGCCACGACAAGGATTGGTACTGACTGGGCATACACACCCTTGTTTCACACTGGAGGAATGCCACAGAACGGAATGGAGATTATGTGGAAAAATAGGGTTTACATATAAAACACCATACTTTCATGTGTGTAATTCTCATTATGTTCAATAAAGAATTGTTGAAGAAAAAAATGTGGTGCATTACTTTCTGGGCAGCCCTTGTCCACTAAATGACATAGATTGGTCATTACAACATGAAAGTTCATGTTCAAAAATTTTTGATAACTTTTTAAGTAGCTTTTTGCATGTCTGCCAAAGAAAAGCAACAAATAAACTAAAGTGTATTACCACTGGCATAAATCTATCTAGTAGCAGAAAGACACAGCTACACGCTGAGCTGCAATCCAATAAGAGTCGTGAGTTCATTAACTATGTTAAATTGCATAAAAAAACTATTGAGAAGCTTTGAAAAAGCAGCAAAGGGCAAGGAAAACACAAAATCCATTAAAAATCACAGAAATAAATCCAAGGCAGTATGACCTATTGTCAAATCTGAAGTTGAGGAATGAAACCAAGCAACCAGGAAATTTCTAAAATAAGTATACAAGACAAAATAATTGTAAATCCTTCTCAGACACCACAAAATGTTAGTGAAATCTTCAAAACTGTAACAAACTCTGATGTTCACATAGCCTCCTATTGAGATAATGTACACTTATTTGGCTTAAGTCTGAGCAAGACTGAGAGTGTAATTAAATTTGACAAAGTAACACTAAAAGATGTAGAAAAAACATATTAAATTGAGAAGACAAAAATTCTGTGGCATGGGATGAAATACCTGCCAAATTCATTAAATCATTTTCAAATACAATAGCACACCCACTGACAAAAATAATTAACCAGTCATGTGAAGAACACTATTTTCCAGGTTTCACAAAATATGCAGAAGTGAAACCTCTATTTAAAAAAGGCTCCAAAGATTATATGGGAAATTACAATCAAGTTTCCCTTATTCCTGTGTTTCCTAAAATATTTGGAATGATTGCTGCAATTGAAATTTAAAATTTCTGTCACAAATTTAATGTAATCTCAAAAAACAAATTTGGCTTCCAAAAAGGCAAAAATAGGATTTATGCAATCAACAAATTCATGAATAAAATTAGTTCCAGTTTAGAAAAACACAAACTAATTAAATATGTATATCAGTATGCTTTTCAAGCTTACCATTGAAGTTTTCACTTTTCTTTGTGTATTATTCCAGAAAATGCAAAAATATCATAAAGCAAGGTTACATTCAATTTTTTGTTCAGACTTAGGTGCAGTTAACTTAAAGAATCTATTGTTCTTTTTTCTTTCCAGCAAGTTAAGTACCATGTATCCTTTCATTGTTTTCATTCTTATTTACAAAACACACCATAAAGTTAATTTTCTGTATCTAGAAACTTTGCACATAGTAGCTTTGTTTACATACAGTAGTGAGTAGGCCAAATTTTTGTAAATGTGTTTTCTTGTTTTTCGGTAATTTAATTGACTTATTCTCACTAAAGTGTTAGTTTTACAATGAGTGAAAAGTGACTGACTTGCCATAGAATTTTTAGCTCCAGGGTTTGATGTCATGCATACAGCATTTTTTTCCATTGGGATGATTGTAGTTGCATAGGAATTGGGGAAGTGAATCAGACTCATCAGTGGTTCTTTAGGATACGTAGTAGAGATAGAAAGATGGAACAGGAAGGGAAAATTGCTGCCCTTCAAGCTGAGTTAGATTGGGGTAGGGACACTCTGGACAGAATAAGAAGGGAGAAGGGCAGAGAGAGGTGGGAAATGGCACCAGGCAATAGAAGGGACAGGCTTAAAATTTTATCAGACAGCTTTGTGGTGAATGTAAAAAGTAAGTTTGACCTGTTACTTCACTAGAAAGTGATGAGCCTCAGGCAGAGGTACGTGCAGACAGGGTACAACAAACATTCAGTAGAAAATTGAGTAAGAATGTAGGGAAGTCAGCAAAGAGAAAAAAGATTTTTTATTAGGTAATTCTCATGCCAGCAGTGCATGCCAACTTCTGCAGGCTGAGTTAGGATCACAATACCAGGTCACAAGTTTTTTAAACCTAGTGCTGGTCTGGGTCAGATGACAGAGGATTTAGGTTCACCCCTCAAAGACTTTTTACCAAGGAAGACACTGAGGGTACTGTGGGTGGACCAGGAAACAGTATTGACAGAAATCCTGTGTACAACATAGAGTGTTACTTGGTACAGATTGTGTCAGTATCAAGACATACCAGTATGGAGTTTGTGTCTGTTCTGAGATGCCCAACTGATCTCAATTGAACTCTTCTGTCAGGAGAGTTAATTTGGAGTTTGAATGGATGCTTGGGTTGGGTGTGGGGTCACATATTAGTTCCAGCTGATTCTCTCAGCAGGTGGGATTATACTAGGCATGACTTACACCTCAACAAGAAAGGGAAGGATAAACTGGTTGGGGTAATAGCAGGAAATTTAATTGTGGGAGGCACTACCATGAGTGGTTACAGGTGTTGGAGGAGCACCTTTTTTAGGACAGATGGCACAGAAAGAAGTCACATTCTAAGAGAGGTCAGGATTGAAAGAAATCATTGGTTTGAGAAAAAAAATTAAAGATTTGTTATTAGGTAATTCTCATGCCAGCAATGTATGCCAAATTCTGCAGGCTGAATTAGGATCACAATACCAGGTCACAAGTTTTTTAAATCTAAATTTTGGTACACTGGATAAGTAAACACAGCTGTCACTTCAAAATTTTCACCAATCAGCAGAAATTTTATTTTAGCTCAGCCTTGTCTCAGGCAGTCTGGAATGTCAGCTATCTTTAGTGCATCAAAATATTCAAGGGCTAAGAAGTAAAATTAATAATAAACGATTTATTGCAGCAAAATAGCAGTTATAGTTATACATTAGATTACAATCATTTGACAGTGAATTACAAGGATGTATTGAGTGTCTGCATAATTCTTAGTAGTAGATTACATTCAGTGCAGGTATTATAACAGATTATCATTTGAACCATTTATTGCATAGCCTCTAATTGATCTGGTCCTCTTGTTGCATATTTCTATATGGTATCTCTCACAAGACTGTCCATATAGTGTACACTTGCAAAGGTTTGACGGTTCATGGTATGTTGTATTTGCACAAATTTCATGGTGGAATCCGTGTACTGGGAGTCTTGTAAGTATGTGTCTCATCTCAAAATTTGCTGCTGTCCAAGTGCAGCCGATCATGGCCCCGGATCCATAGAATTCCATTGGTACTTCCTCTCTTTTCTTGAGTAGTGATCTTAGTAGGTTCTCCAGTGCTGATGTGTTGGGAAATAAGAACCTTGTCCTTAGATCCTCTATGAGGAAAGATTCTCGGGCGAGAAGGTAGACTAATCTTGATCTTGTGGTTTTTGCTACTCCTAAGGCTCTTTTGATATAGGTTGATTTTACTCTTTGCAATGTTTCTAAGTTCTTTTCATTTAGGTGTATCCATATGATTTCTATCCCATAAGCCAGTATCAGTATTATTTTTTATTGGAAGAGTGCCATAGCTGTATCTAGATTTAGTGTTCTGATGGAAATTATTTCTTTTATCGCTCTGATGGCTTGTGTTGCTTTCTCTGTTGTGTGTTTATTGAAGCACGTTGCAGACGGCTGGAGTGTTATCCCTAGATATTTGTAATCTTTTGTGATAGATATTTGCTTTCCTTGTAGTGCAATTCTTGTCGTTTTTGGGATTTGCCCGCCTGGTCTGAATACCATCATTTCCGTCTTGTCGGTGTTGATTACGAACTTGTGTTTTGTGAACCATTTTTCCATGTCTTCTATAGTCTCCTGTAGTTTCTTTAAGGTTTTTGAGCCTATCACAATGTCGTCCGCGTAGGCATATGCTTTGACATCTTCGTCTTGAGCGATTTCCATAATGTCCTTTGCTGCCAGAATGAACAGGAGTGGGCTTAGTGGGTCTCCTTGGAGTACTCTGTTTGTTTGCCTTATTGGTTCAGACAGGTCGAGGTTGTCTGAGATCTTTATCTCATTCCATTCATTTATGGAGTTTATGATCCTCGTCCAGACGCTGTCTCTTCCCAGGGTTTCGTCGAGCATCCTTTTTACTAATGATCGATTGAGGAGGTCGAAGGCCTTTGTGAAGTCTATGAATACAGCATAATATTTTTGCTTCTTATCGATGGTTTCCCATATGTTTTTTAAAAGCAGCTCCACTGCTGTGGTAGTGAATCTTTTTTCCCTGAACCCAAATTGAGATTCTGGGAGGTGGTCTTCCAAAGTGTGTCTTATTCTTCCTGTGACTAGTTTTGTGAATACCTTAAAAGGGTTGTTTTCCAAGGCTATTCCTCTGTATTTGTTTGTGTCCTTTGGGTTGCCCTTCCCTTTGTACATTACCCTTACTATTGATTTTCTCCACTGGCCTGGGATTTTTGCTGTTTCAATGAATTTGTTATAAAGTTTTGTCCATGTTGGTGCTAGCAGATGGGCTGTGTCTTTAAGGTATTCATTGTAAACAAGTCCAGTCCCGGTGCTTTCTTCCTTTTTGTTGATTCAATGATGTTTCGGACCTCATTTGGAGTGAGTGGGGACCAGGCTGGCATATCTTTCAGTGTGAGCTCTTGACTTGCTACCTGTGCTCCTTCTCTACCACCATTGTTGAGAATGTCTTTGAAATGTCTCGTCCATTCTTCCATGCTTATATAGTGTGACTGCCTGCTTTCGGGGGCAGATTGCAATGAATGGGTCTCTCCTGGCTTCTTCAGCTAGTCTTCTTCCCTCTTCTTCCCTGTGAGCCATTCTCTTCTCCCTAGTTAGTGTTTTGTAAGATCTTCTTTTCTCAGTGTATGTTTGTAGTAGTGAGTGATTATCTGTGTCCGTTTTTAGCCAGTGTAAAGCTTGGAGTACTTCTTTTCTTTGCTGATAACACTCTTGATCGAACCATGGTTTAGTTCTTCTCACTTTCCTGGGGGTAGCTGCTTGTTTTAAGAGTTTCTCCAGTTCAAGCGCTGCCTCCTCTATATTTGAGTTGTTGATTAAGGACTCAATTTGTTCTATCTGGTTGTGGTATTCTTCCACTTTCCTTGGATCCAGTCTCCTCAAGTGCGGTCTCTTCTCATGGTTCTCTCTTGCCTTCCAATCACTTTGTATGGCTATGTTCATCGGGATGTGTTTTCTTATAGGCGTGTGGTTTGCATTCCAAAGTGGGCTTATGTCCCCTTTTATGTTTCCTCTTATGAGGGCGATATCAATAGCACTTTTGCCATTATGGCAGAAGTACATAGGGATGTTTGTGTTGTTTACCAGAATGAGGCCTCCTTCTTGTAGTGGTTCGATTACTAATTTTGTTTTGTGATTCTGTACATCCAACCGAGAGTTTAGTTCCCCTGCGATAAGTAAAGGGATGCCTTTCTTGCTCCATCTTATTTGTTGGCCCAGTTCATCAATTATGTCTATGGCTGATTCACTTGGCTGGAAGTAGGTTGCTAATATTGTGATGTGTTTTGCTTCTATTACAATGGAGTGATTTAGTTCTGGTGTCACTATAATTGGTGTTATCCACGGTTTCAGTAGGACTGTTATTCCTCCTTGGGGTCGCGCCCTTTCTCCTTGCTTTGCCAGCATATTTATGCTATAGAATTTCGGGTGTTGCCAATGATCTGTGAGAAAAGTTTCTGTGAATATTGCTATGTCATAACCTTCGAGAAAGTCTGTTGGAGCTATGCATGCTGCGTTTTTAAATCCTTCTACATTCCATAACATTATCTTCATGTTTTTTCTCCCTTCGTTTTCTCCTGGTTTTGTCATCTCTGGGTACACCTGGTTTTGACACTCTAGTACCGGTGTGCTTCTCAGATTGTCTGCTATGTTGTGGCATTGCTGGTCTTGGGCCAGTGAAAATCCTGAGTTTCCTTCGATGACAGCCTCTTGTAGGTTGGCCGGTTTCCGGCTTCATTATATAGGAAGTCCTGGTCCCTGATAGGTTTCTTTTTTCTTTCTCCCCTCCCATATCTTATCTGTCAGGTCTCTGATGACCGTACTTCTTTTCCTGTTGTTTGCGTTATCTGTTCCTCTTTTGGGGGTGGGGGTGGTGGGTCCTCTTCTGTTGGTGATGATGTTGCTTCTTTTTCCTCTATCAGGCATGGTGAGGTTTGTGGGTGTGCTTCTGTTGGTGATGAGGTTGTTTCTTTTTCTTTTATATGGCACAGTGGAGACTTTCCTGCCTCTTCCTTCATTGGAAGTATTATGGGTGTCTGTGTCTGCCCTTGTAGTTTGTCAAATTTTTCCAAAATTTCTTTGCACAGAATAGTTTTTCCGCGGTTGTTTCTGTGTAAACCATGCCTTGTGAAATGCTCTCTTTGTGAGCTTGTTGCATTTATGAAAGTCACATTTGGGAAGCTGCTACATATCTTCCTAAATATCCTATTTGTTCTGGTAATTTCTTTATTTACGCAGGACTCGACCATCAAGTCGTGTCTTTGAGGAACGCTTAGCACATATACGTCAGAATGAGTAGCATTCCCTAGAGTTTCCCTCAGTACTCTTCTTGCATTGATACTTTCATGTCTATAAATGTCATTTCCTCCCCCTATAATGACACATTTCGCACCTTTTGTTACAGATGTTACCCAGGATTTCAGCACTTCACTTAATGGCACGCCTGGCTTGGTGATTCCACTTACTTTTAGTTTTTTTTGCATATTGGCCATTTTTTCTGCTAAGCCTCTTGCGTGGCTGTCTGAGAAAATGTATACATCACTCTTTTTATTTCTCCCACTTGTCTTAGATGTATGTTCCTTTCTCTTGTTCCCCTGTTTGTTCGTATCTTCACTAGTGTCTGGCAGGTCATATTTATTTCTACTAATCTCACTTTTCTCATACATATGATCCTTACCTTTAGTTCCCTGTTTGATCGAGTCTTCACTGGTGTCAGGAAGCTCAATTTTATTCGTTGTTTTCAGATCGTAATGATTTTTGCACTGTTTCACACGCCAGGTTATTTTATGCCTAGTACTCTGCTCGATTTCCACTTTTTGTTTTTGTTTACGATCCCAATTTACCCCTTGTTTCACATGCCAGCTTATTATAGGACTAGCAAATGACTAATTTTCCACTTTTTGTTTTTGTTTTAGTTCCCTGATTGATTTTTCTAGGTTGTTTGTACACTCTTTAGCTTGCAGTAGATCCTGATCTAGAGTTTGTACGACGTTTTCTTCCTGCATATTTGCTTGTTTTAATAAACACATTGATCGTAAACAACAACTGATTACTCCACAGTCACAAACTGTGCTTACCTTTTGAAGTACATCCTGTTCTTGTGTATAGCTGGCGTTTCCTATCTGTGCGTTGTCTTGTTTTGATAAACACGTCGGTTGAAAACAACAGTAGCTAATTTCCCCCTTGCCACTTTTCATGTTTACTGCGACAAAGTGTTTGGCACATTTTGTTTGAATCCATTTCTGACTCGCTGAACATAGTCTTAATCCATTTAGAAGACTTTCACTGCATAGAATACAGTTTATATCGGTGAAATATATGTTTTTCCTGGAGCCCCTTGCTACTGCTTCTCTACTCACCGCCATGTTCACAAAACAAAATCGGAAGTAAAATTAATGAACTACTAATCTGCAGTGATGAATCAGAGTCATCCAACCTAGTTGACATAATCTGCCTCTCTGAGCATCATGTGACCACTGGTATAGATGTTTTACATGTTGCAGGATTTAGCTTAGCTTCTCACTTTTGTAGGGCAGAAATGCAGCATGGAAACGTTGCCACATTCATCAGGAATTGCCATGAATTTAATAACAATCTCGACATGTGATGATGGAAGTACAGCAGGAAGACATATGGCCGGACTTCCAGCACTTAAAGCACTGCATTGTGGTGGGGGGGAAGGGGGGGGGGGGGATGTGCCACAGTGGTAGACCATCACCTTGACCTTCTCGGGCAATGTGTCACCCTCGAACGCCAAGATGAAGGCACTGGTGGCAACCTGATTATCCCTCAGACCCCGATGGACACTCTGGATGAAATGAGAACCTTGCTGCTCTAAATTGGCTGCAAAAGAAGGCCCCTGTGGAATGTGATACCCTTGACCATATTTAAGCTCTTATGAGATGTGATGGTAACAGAAACACCCTCCAACTTGTCACAAGTGAGTAATGCCGTGACTGGGCAGAGGATGCTGTTTTTATCAAGACTGCCCAGAGTACATTTCAGACAAGCCCTCCACCTCCCCAAACTTGTCCTACAACACAAAAAAACTGAGGCTTCATGGTCTTCAAAGATTCCCCATCAACTCTCGTACATACGAGGTACCAGGACGAATAAGCTTCACTGCCACCCTTAATCTGGCAATCCTTCCATGGTGTGGCCAGGGAGGGGAACGATTTGGAGTCATATTTCTTAGCACTGAAGTTAGACTTTGCCCACTTAGAGACTGTTGGTGGCAGGCCATCAGCAAGAAATGACGTACTACACTTTATGGCGTGTCATCCGCCCTGATGCCACCCACTCCGACCAGGGGCTCTCCCAACGGATTCCACCCAGCCTCAGCAAGGGCCACCTGGCAGGATGGTCATTGCTGGGAGTGCTGATGCCGCAGGGAGATGGGTATCTACTCCATGGCATACATGAGAAATTAATGGCACAGGCATCAGCAGGGCGATCCCTGTGTTGTCAGGGGCTACAACCAACAGGATACATGGTGGTCCCACCACAACAGACTGGCTACCATGCTGGATATGAGGTGCTAAGAAGTCCATGGTCCTCGGTGGTGCAGAATGCGACACTGCATAGTGCATGGTGGAAAATGCACCCAGGAAGGTGTCCTCGCCCAAGAGATGGAGAATGACCCAGACTACAATGCGCCGACGAGAAAGTGGGCTAAAGATCTCAATTCACGGGACCATCACATAAAGGTTGAACGTGTGAGACTCCTTTTAGTCACCCCTTACAACAGGCAGGAACACCTCGGGCCTATTCTAGCCTTCAGACCAGAAAGGGGGGGGGGGGGGGGGTGACGAATGATGGTACCCCTTAGGGAAACGGCAGCAAGAGACAGGAAAGGATGCAAGGTTCAATCAGTGTGTATGCCTGGAGGCCTCATTCAACATGTTGAAGAGGCTGTTCAGGCAACCATTGATGGAACAGCATGCAACCAAATGCAGATTGTGGTCAATGTTGGAATAAATGATGCCCGTCTTCTGGGCTCGAAGGTCATACTTCAGTCATTCCAGTGAGTGGCAGAGAAGGTTGAGAAGACCAGCTTTGCCTGTGGAGTTTCAACAAAGCTCACAATTTGAAGCATTGTCCCCAGAACTGATTGTGGCACTATGGTTCTGAGTTGAGTGGATGGACTGAACCAGAGACTTCAAAGGTTCTGTGACAAGCTAGGCTGTGACATCCTGGACTTATGCCATAGGGTTGAGAACTGTAGGGTCCCCCTAAATGGGTCAGGTGCGCACTACACGTCAGAGGCTGCTACTCAGGCAATTGACTGTGTGGAGTGCACACAACAGTTTCTTTTTTAGATTAGGTGATTCTGCATCCAATCCGGATAATGACAGCTGTAGGAAACCAAGAAGCATCAGTGTAAGACTGAAAGATATGCCTCCTGCAGGTGAGAGTATTAAAATCCTAATGGTTAACTGCCAGTGCATTTGCAACCAAGTCCCAGAGTTTGAAGCACTCAAGAAAAGCAGTGAAGCCCACATAATACTAGGTATAGAAAGCTGGCTGAAACCTGAAATTGAGAGCACTGAAACTTTTGGGGAAAATTTAAGTGTATATCAAAAGGATAGGCAAATGGGAATACACTTTAATTGAATCCTACTACTGCCTACTAAATGCATATCCTGATCTAACCAAAAACCTTAGAGCAAACCTAAGTTCACTTGTACATAAGTTACCTAATCATAATGTCATCATTAATGGAGATGTTAATCATGCAACAATAAACTGGGAAAATTACAGTTTTGTTAGTGGCAGGTGTAATAAGACATCCTGTGAAACATTACTAAATACCTTCTCTGAAAACTACCTATAACAAATAGTTCAAAATCCCACCCATGATGGAAATATAGTGGACCTAATGCAACAGACCTGACCTCTTTTAGGATTTCCACACTGAAACTGATATCTGTGACCATGATACAGTTGTGGCAACACTGATTACCAAAATACAAAGGACAACTAAAATGAGCAGAAAGATATGTATGTTCAGTAAACTAAATAAAAAATCATTAGTGTGACATCCCAGTGAGTCACTTGAAACTTTAAACACAGGGAAGGAGCATGGACAGGAATTATGGCTCAGGTTTAAAAGAATATTTGACCATGCACTGGATAGATACAGTAGAACAGTTCATAATGGGAGAGATCCTCATTTGTATACAATCACTGTAAAGAAACTTCTAAACAAACAGGTATTACTGCATAATAGGTGCAAAACAAAGCATAGGGCTGTAGATAGAGAGATGCTGAATGAAACATATTTGTCTGTCAATCATGAAGGCATCAATGACCACCATAGCAAAATATTGTCCAATGATCTTTCACAAAACCCAAAGAAATTCTCATCATATATAAAGGCTGCTAGTGACACCAAAGTTGGTGTCCAGTCCCTAGCAAAGGGGACAGGAACTGAATTTGAGGGTAGCAAAGTAAAAGCTGATATTCTTAACTCCATTTTCAAATGTTTCTTTACAAAGGAAAACACAGGTGAATTGCCCCAGTTTAAACCTTGTACCATGAAAAGTTGGGTGAAATTACTATTAATGCCAGTAGTGTTGAGAAACAGCTGAAATTATTGTAGATCCATTAAACAAAAAACTGTGCCATGTTCTTGGAAAACAGCACAAGTCACACCAATCTACAAGAAAGGTAGCAGAAGTGATCCATGAAGCTACCATCCAATATCCTTGACATTGATTTCTTGTAGAAGCTTAGAACATATTCTGATCTAAAACAAATTGAGGTATCTCAAACAGAACCAACTTCTCCTGCCAACCAACAGAGATTCTGAAAATACTGATCATGTTAAATCCAACTCAAATGTTTCTCTCACGACATACTGAAAGCTTTGGATCAAGGCAGGCAGGTAGATGCAGTATTTCTTGATTTCCAAATAGCAGTTGACTCGGTTATAAAGGCAAAATGGAAAATACTCTATCTGTACCTAATCATTCATTACCTAATCATTCATTACATTTACATACTTAAAGGACAGCTGTTGTGTGATGTAAATATATACTTAAGCAGTGTTGTGCATATAAGGACTTGGCATTTAGGGAGGACAAAACTAAAGCCTTATGAAAAACAGATTATGCATTTAAAATAACAAGCAGCGATGTATATGGGCTATATTAATTTCACTGTATTATTATTAACTTCATTGTATTATTTTGTTTTGTACTTTTTTATGTATATATTGTTTGTGTCCCATTTCTTTGAAATGGCTTACATGTACCCTTGACAACATCCATACAATATTTATTGTCAACGGATGGATAAATAAAATAAAATAAATAAATATCACACCAACGCTCATTGTCAAAAGTAAAATCATATGGGGTATCAACTGAGATTTCTCACTGGAATAAGGACTTTTTGGTAGGAAGGACACAGCATGTTATCTTGGTTGGAGAGTCATCATCAGATGTAGAAGTAACTTTGTGTGTGCCCCAGGGAAGTGTGTTGGGACCCCTGTTGTTCATGTTGTATATTGATGAACTTGCAGGCAATATTAATAATAATCTCAGACATTTTGCATGATTCAGTTATCTGCAATGAAGTATTCTCTGAAAGAATCTGCATAAATAGTCACTTAGATCTTGGTAAGATTTCAAAGTGGTCCAAAGATTAGCAACTTGCCTGAAATATTCTAAAATGTAAAATTGTGCAGTTCACAAAATGAAGAAACATAGTATCCTACGACTATAAATATCAATTAGTCACAGATGGAATGGCCAACTCGTACAAATCCCTAGGTATAACAATTTTTAGAGATATGGAATGGAATGATAACATAGGCTCAGTCATGGGTAAAGCAGGTGGCAGACTTTGGTTTATTGGTATAATACTAGGTCTACAAAGGAGATTACTTACAAATCACTCATGTGACTGGTTCTAGATCTTGGCTCAAGTGTGTGGGACCCATATCAAATAGGACTGATGGGGGATCCTGAATGTATACAGAGAAGGGCAGCACAAATGGTCACAGGTTTGTTTGATTCATGGGAATGTGTCACAGAGATACCAAAAAAACTAAACTGGTAGATTCTTGAAGATAGACATAAACCATCCTGAGAAAGTCTATCAACAAATTTTCAAGAAGCAGGTTTAAATTATGACTCTAGGATATACTACAACCTCCTATGTACTGGTCACATATGGACGATGAGGATAAGATTAGAATAATTACAGCATGCACAGAGGTATTCAAACCTTCATTCTTCCTGAATTCCATACATGAATGGAATGGGAAGAAAATCTGATAACTGGTACAATGGGATGTACCTTCTGCCATGCACCTCATAGTGGTTTTCTGAGAATAGATATAGATGTAGATGTAGGAGTTATTCTTGCCCTCTCTAGGTCTATAGGTTTATTAGGTTGGTTGTGTTCCAGCCACTGTCTGCCTTCCCAGTCAGATACTCTATCATCATTTCTGTCTGCATTGAAATTCTACTTTTCTTACACAGGTCCCCATTCTGGATAATAATTCTTTCTTTTCACTTGATTATTAGTTGTGTTATGGTTACCATTTCCTCAATTTCATCTCTCATAGTAAAAGTTTGCCTATCTGTTCCCTCAAATGTCCTGGCCCAGCTTATCTGCATATTTCAAGAACTGCTCAATGGAGTCATCAAATCTGTAAACCAAGCCCCACTGTATTCATTCACATAGCTTTTTCTTTAATGTATCTATCCGTTTTAACCCATCAAAAGGTTACTCAATTGGACTAGTTGTTTTAACTGAACCTTGCAAAATTCTTTCATGCTTCCCCACTGCTCTCTCCCTTAATCCTGGCCTGCATATCTCAAACCAAAACTTTTGCAAAAACCTTTTTTCAAGATCATCAAATGTCAAGAAACCTCTTTACAAATTTAAGTTTTACTTTGTTACTGATTTCTGGAAGTGAATTATCTTTGCAGCATTGCACAAAAATCCTCAGTATGAGAATTCCCATCCTCAGCCTAAACTTTTCACCAGCATTTTAGTGTTATACACATCACTAAAGAAACATTTCAAACAAGCCCCCACTTGCAATTATTACATTTGCTTTCGGCCATTTAATGTGTTCTCTTGCAAAGTTGACACATCACTTTTACATTGGTCATCACTGTCAGCTAAAAATTCCTCTATATTTTCTATTTTTCATTTAAATTACTAAACTGATATTATTCTGATTGTTGACCTCTTCAATCTGACACTTCAACTTAGAATGAACACTAGAAATTGCATCTCTACGTCCAGAGTCCAATGCGAGTCACTTTGATTGCAATTTTGATTCTGTAGAAGTTATTCTCTCATCTACATTAATCTCTATTTCAGTCCCTCAGTCTACTTTTTCTTTTAATTGCAGCTGTCTGCTCACTGAGCTCACTTCTAACATCAGCTTTCTGAGAACTCAGTTCACTATCTTTGCTATTTGTTTCTGAAATCTTGTCATCTGTTTCTGAAATTCTGTTGCCTATTTTACTGACTTCTTTTGAAATCCTGTAATTAGTTTCTGAAATCCTCTAATTTGCTTGACTAAGTTTTTTTTTGAAACCCTGTCATCTGATTTTGAACTTTTGGTAACTACTGCTGAAACTTTGTTGTCTATCTGCCAAATGTCATTTGAGAGTTTGATACACTTTCCATTAAGTTCATCTGAAATTTTGCTATCTGTTTCTGAAAACTTTGTAACTATGTCTTTGAACATTCATTCCACTATGGAATTAAACCCTGGTAAGTCAGTGTTTGCACTTCAATCTAGTGTTGCTTGCTCTGGCTCTGCTTAATCTAATACTGCTTGATCTAGTTCTATTGTTCAATTCAATTCAATTCAATTCAATTCAATTTTTATTATCACATAACATGCCTTATACAATCAAAGATTGTGACATAGGTGACTTGTCAGTTTTTACACTATATATAACAATACTAAAAATACAACAAACTAATAATATACATGGTGTAACATCTTCAAAGAGGTATTTGAATTACAATTATAATGCATTGTTACCATTCATGAAATCTTCTACACTATAGTAACATTTATCTTTCAGATATTTTTCCAGGTCTCTTTTGGTGCCTTTTACATTTGGGTCATCCATATCTTTCCATATTTTATTTACAAATTTCATGCCCATATAGTATGGGGTTTTTTCATATGATTTTAAACGGTGGGTAGGTAACATGTAGCTCGTTCTATGTCTTGTATCATATTGATGCAAGAAGAAGTTGCCCTCAAAAAGTTGTGGGTTTCTTTTCGTGAAAGTGAGAGTTTCATAGATGTATATGCTTGGAATGCTCATTAGATCCAGTTTTACAAATAAAGGTTTGCAGTGTTGCTTTGGTTTTGCTCCCACCATTGCCCGGATGATTCTTTTTTGTAGTCTAAAAGCTCTAAGTAAATTTGTTTTTTCAGACCCCCAGAAAATTATACTATACCTAATGACTGAAACAAAATATGCATTATATACAGATTTTCTTACAGCTAAACCAGTAATACTATACAAGATATTCATAATATATACAAGGCTATTCAGTCGTCCCAGTATGTTGTCCACATGGCGACTCCATAACAGGTTTTTATTGACTAACACGCCAAGGAATTTGACACAGTCTGCAGTCTCTAATTTTTTGTCCATATACCTTATTTCACTTATAGACTGTGCAGATTGTTTTGTGGTAAAATGAACAATTTCTGTTTTTGTAAAGTTTAATGTTAAGTTATTGTTTTTGACCCATGCCTCCACTTCCCCAAGTGTTTGTTCAATATGACGAATTAGGTCTACCTCATTTTTACAACAGACTACAGCTGTTGAGTCATCTGCATAGAGGATAGTATCAGACAGGACCTGACATGGCATATCATTAATATAATATAGAAAAAGCAGTGGCCCTAATATTGAGCCTTGTGGAACACCTAATTGAGTGTTTTTCCAGCCAGAGAGAAATTTCTTGCCATTGATGTTAATAAGTACTCTTTGTTTTCTGTTTGCCAAGTATGATGACATCCAGCTAAGAGATTTGCCTTGAAAACCGTAGCGTGCCAATTTTTGGAGAAGCAGCTCATGATTTACTGTGTCGAAGGCTTTGGACAGGTCACAAAAGATGCCTGACACACACATTCTATCATCAAGACATCTGCTGACTTTTGTGACTAATTCATTTATTGCATGGATTGTGCTGCGGCCTTTTCTGAAACCATATTGATTGCCTAAGATAATGCTGTTAGATGAATTGTGATTTTCAATGTGATCACATGCAGCTCTTTCAAATATTTTTGAGAAAATTGGTAACAGTGAGATTGGCCTATAGTTGCCCAATTCATCTTGTTTGCCTTTTTTGTGTGTGGGCCGAACTTCTGCATATTTTAATCGATCTGGGAAACATCCCTCATCAAATGATTGGTTGATTATGAAAGAGAGTGGATATGCAATTCTGTGACGGACTATTTTTATTATTTCAGTGGGGACCTCATCCCACCCCGCAGATTTTGAATTTTTTAGGGACATTATGATTTTGATGACATCTGAGATGGAAACATGAGAAAACTTAAAACATGTGCAATTGCTATCTGTCATATTGGGCTTTGTATTTGGTGGTGAACAGTCACCAAATTTGTTATAGTTTATGAAAAAGTCATTGAATGATTCACAAATGGCACTGGGTTCTGTAACAGCTCTACCATATATCACTATTTTAGAAGGGCATTTTCTCTCTGCCTCACTGCCAACTTCACTTCTTATAACAGACCAAACAGCTTTTGATTTGTTTTTTGCATTTGAAATGAAGTCGTTATTTGCAGTACGTTTTGCTAGTTTAACTATTTTGTCAAATGTTTTTTTGTATGTGCTTACATACTTAAGAAATTGAGGGCTTTGATTTACTTTTGCCTCCATATGCAGTTTTCTCTTAGTAGTACTAGACACTCTAATTCCTTTTGTTACCCAGGATCTACTTTTTTGGGTCCTGGTCCTCACTGTTACAAAAGGGAAGCATTCATTGAATATACCCAAGAATTCAGTTAAAAAGTTATTGTAATTGTCACTTGTGGAAGTGTGTGTGCTGACTGTCCACTTGGTTTGGCTTAGTTTTTTGCAAAATACTTCCACATTTTCTTGACTGAAATTCCTACATCTTTTTGTTGTGCAGACTGAATTTTGCTTCGGTAGTGATACAAATAGTGCTTTATGGTCTGATACTCCTAAATCTAGAAGAAACTTTTCTTTTACATAATAATTATAACTACTTACAATATTGTCAATACATGTTGCAGAGATTGCTATAATTCTTGTATACTGATCGAAATTGAGATTTAGACCATTTGTGGCTACCAGGTTCTTTAAGTGTGAAGAAAATTTGTCATCAGTCTTTACATCTATGTTGAAGTCAGCACATATAACCACTTTCTTGTACAGTTTCTCACATTTTAATTTATGTAGCAATGTATCAAGCTTATCTAAAAATACAGAGCTTATATGATACCCAGGGGTGCGATATATGCTGATAATTAGTGTGTTATACTCTTTAAGTTCTATACAACAACTTTCAAATGTGCCTTCTTCATTCAGATGGCTAAAATTCTGTCTGATATCATAGTCTACCGTGGAATGAACTAATATGCAAGAGCCTCCATACCCATTGGTCCTACAAAAGCTGGTAGCCAGTTTATAACCTGTAAGTTTATTTAGGAGACTGATATTTTCAGATTTTAGCCAATGTTCATTAAGGCATATTACTTTCACAGATTGTTTCACACGTTCTAGCAAAATTTCTATATCGTAAAGCTTCCTGATCATTCCTTCAGACAGACCTCTTATGTTCAAGTGCATAACGAAATTACTACTGCATATATTAGGTAGAGGGTATTTAAAACTAATTTGACTATAAAGTAACGGAACGTCCACCTGAGTGTTGACTGCTTGTTCTGGATTCGTTGTATTGGGCCAAATTCGGATAGAACTGGCCCCCTTCATCAGTTTCCCTGTGTGTGAGCATCTGGATGATGAGTAGGTACAGTTTTCTTGACGATAATTTCAGTCTTTGCTGTATGTTCTGAGGCTGGTTCTGGCACCGTCTCATCTTCTGGACGTGATGTTCCTGTTTGAGCTGGCGCTGTGGCTGCGATTTTGAAATTGTTTTCTCGTTTATCCATTTCCTTGGTCGAAACTGGTTGCACAGCAATTGGTTTTCTTGCAACGTCGTCGTCTTTTTGTATTAATTTCGCTAGCATTTTGCCAACGTATGACTTGCCAGCGTTATTATAATGTAGTCCATGTTTTGTAAACAAATCTCTTGCATCTGGAAGATCAAGAAATGTTACATTTTGTTGGGACTTGCATATTTTGTAGAATTGTCTGTTTACTTTTGCAAGCTCCAGATTTACGATGGAATTGTCTTGCAGGTCGTATCTGTGAGGCAAACTAGTAACTATGATGTTCGGAACTTTCAGATCAAGTAATGTAGTTTTTAAACACTGGGTCGCATGTTTACTCTCATTTCTGTATACATCATTACTTCCACCCATGATTATGACGGCATCATTCTTAGATAGCTCATTAAGTGAGTTGCTGCTCTTAATAATCTCAGTCAAAGGTGCACCAGGTTTCGTCATACCTGTTGCCGTGAATAACGTACTGTACTCATTTATTTTTTCGGCAATTTTCTTGGCGTGGCTATCACCAAGTACAACAACTCGTCGTTTGATGTTCACTGGTTTATTTTTCGTATTAGATGTTTTCTTGGCTGCGCACTCGATTGGAAGTTTCGTCACTGATTTTTGTTCGTCATTGTTCTTTGTCTTATCACAGTCTTCGTCTAGTGTTGTGAATTTATTTGCTAGCAGTATCGCCGGAACTGTACTCACTGTCTGTTTGTTTGTTTTTTTCGGCAAACGCCACGTTTTTTGCGCAGAACGACGGTTAACAACACTGTCTTGTGCTAGACGATGATCTTGCTCTATCTCTTTGTATTTCGTTTCCAGTTCTTGATATTTCTGCCGAAGTTCTTCATATTTCGTATTTATAGTCATTAAATCCTCTGTAAGCACACTTATTATTTTTTCTTTTGATTTTATCGTGTCCATTACCTCGTTTTTCGTGACACTCACAACGCACTGACGGCATGTCCAGTCATGTTCGTCTTTTATATATTTTAGATTCACTTTAACACATTTGTCGTGATACCACGACCTGCACTGGATGCATAGGATACCTCTCTTTACCTTTTTTACGCAGATTTTACACACGTCACTATCACGTTTTAAGGAAACTGAGACATCGTTACAGAACAAAGTTTCATTCGGCGCCATCTTGATACTACTGCCGTTTCTATAGCTGCTTGAAGTAGTTCTGCCTCATCCTCCTAAATATACCAAGTGAGGTGGCACAGTGATTAGTACACCGGACTCGCATTCAGAAGGATGACGGTTCAAACCCACATCCAGCCATCCTGATTTAGGTTTCCTGTGATTTCCCTAAATGGCTTAAGGCAAATGCTGGGATGGTGCCTTTGAAATGGCATGGCCAACTTTCTTCCCCATCCTTCCCTAATCCAATCGGACCGATCATCTCGCTGTTTGGTCCCCTCCCCCAAATCAACCACCCAATCAAGCAACCAATATTTAGATCATCCCAATATCAGAACAATAGTGACATAAATGTATATAACAGTAATAGTTTTCTTTGCATTTTCAAAGAACACTACACAACATTGAAAAGTAAATGGATTGTAGAAACGTCCTTATCATAGTAATACTTAATTAGACATGAAAAATTCAGTCATCCATTATGGCTCTGGTTCACACAAACATTTCAAAAATTTTCTGCAACAGACATTGAGATCAATTATTTATTGCAATAATGAATCCTGGTCATGCCACCAATACGACGGTAGCTCAGATTCTTTACTGGAAAGAGCACATGTTGTTACTTGTTATACGAGTTCAGCTACCCTCATTCTGACATTAATCATGAAAATGAGTAGTCACAGATCACGTATCTTTGTTTTAGAAGGTCTTCAATGTCTTGAAACCGCATAGTTATCACTTCAAAGTTCTCAATTTCCTCATTTCAGTTTCTATATTAACAGAGTCAGGTAGCGGAAAAAAAAGTCAGCCATCAGCTGGAATGCTTTTCCTGGTTTATTCAAACTTCAGATTTCACATATAATTCAAGGTCCTGTACTTTTTGCCACAAGTGCCAATATTACACAACACTATGACATAAGTGAGCTTTACAGAAATGTTCTACATTCTAATACATCCAAACATCATCTCCCTATTGGGCCTGTCACCATATCAAACATGGGGAATTTAGTCAAGTGTCAGTATAATGTGCAGGTCGCCAGTGAAAGAGCAGATTTATGTAAATGCAAAACAGATGTTAATGATTTTCAAACAAAAAATCTGTTTTTATATACTGATCAACTACAATAAAATATAATTTTTTAATCCAGTGTTCAACAGTACAAGTAAAATGAACCCAGCAATAGTTTTGAAACTTAGAAGAGTAGATCACATGCTAATGTTTACTTTTCTCATAAAGTGACGTTCTAGTATTATATAGTGTTTCAGTGTTACAAAAATCTAAATAGGATGCTAGTATCAACATTTGTGACAGTTAAGAGTGTTCTGGAATTTTAAGATGCAATTTAAATATGTCATGCTTGGATCAGATCCCAACACAACATGTTTGACAGAATTTAAAGTGCATAGTGTACATTTCTTCCTCTAAGTTTTCTAATGAGCTATAAATTCTCTTAAAGGTAATGGTATAGATGTCAAAGATAGTGTTATTAAATTTGTGGGTTTTATGTGGCAGCAACTGAGTACACAAACTTTTAGTGAAGAACCTAATCCACAGCAAGAGGTGTTGTATTATCTGATACACGATCAGATCCAGTATTGAAGCACCCAGTAAATTATCTAAAGTATTATAACCTGTTAGCCACTGCTCCATAATTATCTGAGACATTGAAATTAAGCACCTGGAGTAGATGAAATCCTCTGGGCATTATTAAGATACTTGGGAGAGAGAAGCATGATAAAACTTTTCCACATTATATGCAGGATATACGTGATAGGCGAACCACACTCAGGAATAAATTTGAATGTAATATTTCCAGTACCAAAGAAGGCAGGTGCAAGTGTTACAGTATCACAAGTTTAATAAGACATGACTGCAAAATACTGGCAGAAATTATTTACAGAAGAATGGAAATACTTGTAAAAGCTTACATCAGGAGAGGTCAGTTTGGGTTCTGGAAAAATTTAGGCATGTGAGAGGCAGAGACACGTGGACTCTTATATCGCTCCTGTCCAGAGCCTGTGTATTGGGAGGATGACTAATGCATGCACAGTGAGAGATGGTCTGAAGCAGGTTCAGTCGAGTGCGTAGTTCTAATTTTCATCTCCTAGAGGACAGTAGTGGACAGGACTAAACATAAAGAACTATAATGTAGTTAACAATATTGAGCACCAAAGCCCAGTAGTGCACAGACACATTCAAAAAACGGGTCAAGAGAATGTTTTTATGAACTGTTCTGTTTATTTCTGGAAGGCTTTTTTGTTTGTTTATGTTTGTACAGTTTTTATACGCTTTTAGTAGTGTGAATGATGCATTAATGCAGTCTAAAGTAAATATGTAGAGCATATGTACGAATTAGTGTGAGAAAGTTTCAAGACAGTGTGAATGCATATGACGGGGAATTTTGTATCATATATTAAGTACGTTTATGGTAAAAGGAAAGCTAATTTGAGTGCAAATGAAAATATTAATAATGTAAGGTATAAACAAAATATCAGAATATTAAATATTTATTACAGGAAATAGTACACTTTGAAAGTATGTTATTTGTTGACTGATAAGTAAGCAAAAGGGCGCACTAACATGGGAGAATAATGTTTTTCTATTGGCCTTTTAGAAAACTGAGCAATCAGAATGGAGTATTCTTAGCATGTCTTTTCTGTTGGAGATATAGAAGTGAAGACATATTGATTCTGTTGTGTTTTTTTAGAAAGTACAGATTTTTAAGTCATTTTGTGTACGAGGAAAGACAGTAATTCCGCGTGGCACATTGAGCAGATTGGTGACTAAAAACTTGAGTGCATTAGACACCAATAAACTTAATAGTATAGTGAGCATTGTCATTTAAGAACATTCTGTGCTTAGTAGCTGCTCAGATCTCAGTAAATACATTACCATGAACTTGTTAACGTGAATGAAAGGGTTTGTGCATGACTATATTAAGATTAGCAGGGGCCTAGCAGTGAACGTGTACATTATCAAGGTTCAGAATATACTGAAGTTTTGCCAGTATTTCCACCTTTCATTCAAAATTAAGACCTTTTCCCGATTCTTGGAATAGTTACATTGTATGCAGCCTGGTGCGAATTGCAGTACAATAAGTTTCTGCTTGGCTTTCCTTCTCGCGATCTGCTGCAACGAATTCACAAGTAGGTGCAGGTAATGGACAAAAGTAATCTTGCTACAGCAGTAGTACTCAACATACAATATATCTTATAAATAGGTTTTAAAGAGGCAAACCTACATTTATAGCATTTGCAGATTTATATATTTCTGTTGACCATGATGACTAGAATATGCTTTTTGAACCCTGAAGTTAACAGAGACAAAGTATAGGGAATGAAAGGAAATCTACAACTTGTACAGAAACCAGACTGCCATTACAGGGGTTGATGGACATGAAAGGGATGCAGTATCTGAGAAGGTTGTAACCTGTGCCCTAAACTAGTCAATCTGAACACAGAGTGCACAATAAAGGAAACCCAGGGAAAATTTTGAAGTGGAATTAGAAGAAAGTAAAAACTTCAAGGTTTGATGATGAGACTATGGTTCTGGCTGAAATGTCAAAGGATTTGGAAAAATAGTTGAATGGAAAGGATAGTTTCTTGAAGATAACAAAAGTAAAACAACTGTGACGGAGTGTAATTAGATTAAATCATGTGATACTGAGAGAATTAGATAGGAAATGATACACTACAAGTAGTGGATGAGTTTTGCAATTTAGGAAGCTAAATAACTGACAGTGGCAGAAGTAAAGAGGATTCAAAACATGGACTATTAACAGCAAGAAAACCTTTTCTGAACAAGAGAAATATTGTAACACTAAATATAAATGCAAGTGTCTTTCTTCTTTATTCATTTCAGCAGCATCAAACAAAACAGATATTGAATGTAAATGATATAAAATATATATTGAGAAATTAATCAACTCACAATATAAATAATAAAATATGACAAAGCCCCAGTTAAAGATGGTCTCAATGAAGATTTAAGTGTCAGAATTATAAAAGAAAAACTAGATAAAGTCTGTAACACTGAAACAGTTCCACAAAACTGGAAAGTTGTGTTAATTCTCCCACCTTATAAAAAAGGGGACAAAGCAGATATCAGTAATTATATAGGATTTTATTATTACCCTTTGAATTAAAATCATATTGAAAACTCTTCCAGACATATTAAATTCTCAATTATAGAAGCAAACTGGAGATTACCAAGCTCGACTGACGAGTAACGGATCTTGTCCAGAGGAAAATCTAAACCATAAATGTTACGACTCAAACAACAGAGACTCATACCACTGACACATGTTTATTACATACATCACAAAAATACAAGTCCAATTCAGAATGCACAGCCCATCCTGATAAACAGTGTCCAATTAGTCTGGCCAAGCATAGACAGTGAACGATAGAATATGGTACAATGCTAGTGTGCAATTTTGGAGTCTGGTCGTAACTCTGAATTGTTAGCGTAGGTAACAGCATATCACAGGGAAGTGAGATGAAATGGCTGTAGTGGCCTGCATGCTCATTTAACCATGCAATGTGTTTGTGCCTGTATGAGTGTGGTGGGCCTGAAGGCGAGGCTCACTTCTACATCACAATGGTTCATACTCTATCAGACATATAGAAGTCAGCCTGTCTGCCCAGCTGGTGAGTCTTCCCAGCATGCTTTGGTTAGTGTTGTTGTTAATCTTTCTGGCAATTGGCCAAGGTAGCCACAGCAGGGCATAGTGCTGCTGCTGCTCAGCCTGTATTACTTCTCAAATCCGGCTATGATGTGAAGTCACAGTCACTGCACACTTCTCCACATGTGAGGGGGGGAAGGAGTGATGACCCAAGCTCTGGTGACTACCGAAAACTGAAGTGCTGTGGGTTCAGCTTACGGGCAACGTCTATTTGCTCTGGTAACATGGGATCATATTCGAGTACCAGGTTGACCATGTCCCGCAGTAGCTGCCAGCTGGCTGGGGTAGGAGTGTAGGGGCAGAAGTGCCTTGGGCAGAGCCGCTGATAGTTCCTAGGAGATAATGCTCTGGGTACAGTGACAGAGTTACCAAATGGTGGTGGTGCATCTCCACGTCCAGGCTCTTCAGCGAGGTTGGTTTCTGAGGTCATTCAACAGAGTGAGCTGGTTGATGGGAGATGGCTGCTCGGGGTCATCAAATGGTGATGGCAGGCCCCACATTGTCTCCCAACAGAGATTGACATTGCCCACTGGAAACAAAGGATGCTGTAAGTCCTGAAGAGACATTGTGTCTTTGAATTTGATGGGGTACCAGATGTGGAAGAGGAATGGTGATGGCTGAGGCAGAGGGGAACCTGGGCACGGGTCATGGAACAGGGAGCAGGTTCCATGGACCCACTGAAGGATGACATCACAGCATAGGCAGAGCCAATTGGAATGGCAGATGACCTCCCAGTCCTCTACCCTATTGGTGAAGACCTTCTGACATCACTGACGATTAATGGTGGCCAGGGACCAGAGTACTTATCATCCAAACCACATGACCACAATGGTGTACCCAGACAGTACATGCTGGATGGCAGTGTTGGCAAGTGATCAGATCACAGCATCACCAGATACAAGTGTGTCCAGTATTAGCATCTGTGAAGAAGTTCATGTGGAATTTCTCTTCCATCAGTGTTGACCTGGAAGAACTCGAGAACAGAATTGGAGCATCTTTGGTTGACAGTTCTTCCATATATTTTTTTCATTTCTATTTTAAAAGTGTATACCATTCTCTCCATGTCCCCACTCCGTGGTGGGTGGGAGGGGGGAGACTGAATGTATTGGATAACGTTATGAGTAAAGAAAACCTGGGATTATGACTCATGGTTGACATTTCTCAGTATTCAAGAGCAATACTCCATTCACTAACAAAAGTTGGTGGCATAACATGAGATGATAATACAGTTCCCAGAATGAGATTTTCACTCTGCAACAGAGTCTGTGCTGATATGAAACTTCCTGGCCAGAATGAGACTCGAACTCAATACCTCTGCCTTTCGTGGCATAAGTGCTCCAGCAACTGAGCTACCCAACCACATCTCACAGCCCATCCTCACAACCTCAATTCTTCCAATACCTTGTCTCCTACCTTCCAAACTTCAAAGAAGCTCTCCTGTGAACCTTGCAGAACTAGCACTCCTGGAAGAAATGGTATTGCAGTCACATGGCCTAGCCACAGCCTGGGGGATGTTTCCAGAATGAGATTTTCACTCTGCAGCAGAGTATGAGCTGATATAAAACTTCCTGTCAGATTAAAACTGCGTGCTGGACCGAGAATCAATCTCGGGGCCATTGGCTTTTGCAGGCAAGTGCTCTACTGACTGAGCTACCCAATCACAACTCACGACCCATCCTACCAGCTTCAATTCTGCCAATCCAGCACACAGTTTTAATCTGCCAGGAAGTTTCATACCAGCACGCACACCGCTGCAAAGTGAAAATCTCATTCTGTGGCTAAGCCATGTCTCCACAATACCTTTTCTTCCAGGAGTGCTAGTTCTGCAAGGTTTGCAGAAGAGCTTCTCTGGAGTTTGGAAGATAGGAGACAAGGTACTGGCAGAATTGAAGCTGTAATGATGGGTTGTGAGTCGTGGTTGCATAGCTCAGTTGGTAGAGCACTTGCTCGTGAAAGGCAAAGGTCCTGAGTTCGAGTGTCAGTCTGGCACACAGTTTTAATCTGAAAGGAAGTTTCAATAATACAGTTGTTTGTTGCATCTTTGCAGCATCGACTCCAGCCAACCTTGTATGATGTGCTTCCACATTACCCAGGGTAGGGGGTGTGCTCCTGTTTCCTTGGAAATTAATTCACTGTGAGTGGAAAAATGTCTAAATTCGTCTGAAAGTTGTTGTCTAGTTGAAAAACCCAGAGCCCGTCCTGATCAAAATCAAGGTCAGGACCTATGGGTGGTCACAATAAACCATTGGCATTGGTGCGGGCAAAGCTATTCCTAAATTGTATGTCATACTGATAGTGGGATAAGAATAATACCAATCTCTGCAGATGGTGACCAGTTTTGTCCAGAATTTTGGTGGTCAGATTGCACAGGGTGATCAGCAGCTTGTGGTCAGTGATGAGCTAAAAAGTACGAGGGGCATTCTATAAGTACAGTAATGCAACTCTCTCTCTCTCTCTCTCTCTCTCTCTCTCTCTTCCCCCCCCCCCCCCCCTCCCTTCCAGAAAGCAGGATTCCAATACACCATATTACCATATTATTACCCATTCTTTTAGCCAAATATCTCCATTCAATGTAACGGCCTTACACACGTTACTGCGAGGGCATGTATGCCTGCATGCTACCACTTTACTGGTTGATATCAGAGCCAACATCTTGCTGCAGCAATAACCTTCCCATCATTCAATACTGCTTCCCACACAGTGCATCCTTCACTAGGCCAAAAATATGGGACGTTGAGATCTGGGCTGTAGGGTGGATGATGAAGAACAGTCCAATAAAGCTTTGTAAGCTCCTCTTGGGTGAGCATACTTGTGTGAGGCCTTGGTTGTCACAGAGAAGGAGAAGTTAATTTGCATTTTTGTGGTGACAAAATATACTCAAGTCATTTCTTCAGTTTTCTAAGGGTAGCATAGCTGTATGCAGCTGGCTGGTGCACAGGAAACTGGACAGGTTTGCATGACATCGTTGCAATGACGACAGATGCCTCACTGTGCTCTTTTTCAGTGTCAGGTCTCTGTAGATATCATCCAAGTGCCAATGAATATCTGAAATGCTCTGGTTTTCTGCCAAAAGAAACTCAATGACAGCTCTTTGCTTGGAACACATCTCCTTCACCTCATATTTCCACAGCGGTAAATGCGAAAATTTTTAAGTGCAAATGCAGGTACCATTACTTCTTTCTCTATTTGTGAATATTTCTGCTATGCAGCCTTCAATGACTTGGATGCAAAAGCAATGGGCTGTTCTGACCCATCAGCATACTTGTAGGTAAGGACTTCGCCCACACCATGGTCTGAGGCGTCAGTGGCTACTACAAGCAGTTTCCCCAGCTGATAATAATGGGCCAAACATGGTGTCAACCATAATTGCAGTTTCACCACCTGGAATTCACATTAACATCGATCAGTCCAGAGGAATGGAGTGTTTTTTATACAGCTGATGCGGTGGCCACAGGAACTTCCATTAGTATGATACGTTCCCTGAGGAGGATTGCAACAGATTCATGTTTGTTGGCCTGGCAAGTGCAGCTATACCCTCTGACCCTTTGGTGGTTACTTGAACCCCCACTGTAGAAATAATGATGCCCGAGTATTCAATTTGTAGTTTGGAAAAACTGCACTTTCCTAAGTTGCTTCCTGCAGGACTTGGAACAAAGTTTCAAAGTTCATCAAATGTTTTCCGGCATAGATCCAGTCACAATGATGTCGTTCATATAGTTTATGCATGACGGCACATTCTGAACCAGCTGCTCCAAAAAAGAATGTAGGAAGATTGCTGGTTCCCTGGCAATACAAAAAGAGCAATTTTTTAAATTTAAACATTCGTGAGGGAAATTTACCTCTAGAAGATTTTGCAGGGACTGGTGTGAGGGGAAGCTGTAGATAATACCTCACAAAGATTGATTTTGGAGAAGTAGCTGCCCCCACTCAATTTTGTGAGGAGTTCCTCCAGCCTAGGAGTGGTATACATGTCTACCTCTGTTTGAGAGCTGACAGTTACCTTGAAGTCTCTGCAGAGCCATAACTTCCCAGATGGTTTTTTGACTAAACCAGCTGCATGACCCACTTGTTCGATGCAACTGATTCAATAATATCCAGCTGGGCAAAATGGTCTAGTTCGTCCTTTACCTGGGCCCGAAGGGCAGGCCCTAAAAAATTGCAGCTTTGCTGTATACTTTAGTGTCATGTGAGATTCAGACGATTTGGATTTTCCTAATCTGGGAACAAAAATTTGGTGGTAGGCCTCATACACTCCTGGAAACGGAAAAAAGAACACATTGACACCGGTGTGTCAGACCCACCATACTTGCTCCGGACACTGCGAGAGGGCTGTACAAGCAATGATCACACGCACGGCACAGCGGACACACCAGGAACCGCGGTGTTGGCCGTCGAATGGCGCTAGCTGCGCAGCATTTGTGCACCGCCGCCGTCAGTGTCAGCCAGTTTGCCGTGGCATACGGAGCTCCATCGCAGTCTTTAACACTGGTAGCATGCCGCGACAGCATGGACGTGAACCGTATGTGCAGTTGACGGACTTTGAGCGAGGGCGTATAGTGGGCATGCGGGAGGCCAGGTGGACGTACCGCCGAATTGCTCATCACGTGGGGCGTGAGGTCTCCACAGTACATCGATGTTGTCGCCAGTGGTCGGCGGAAGGTGCACGTGCCTGTCGACCTGGGACCGGACCGCAGCGATGCACGGATGCACGCCAAGACCGTAGGATCCTACGCAGTGCCGTAGGGGACCGCACCGCCACTTCCCAGCAAATTAGGGACACTGTTGCTCCTGGGGTATCGGCGAGGACCATTCGCAACCGTCTCCATGAAGCTGCGCTATGGTTCCGCACACCGTTAGGCCATCTTCCGCTCACGCCCCAACATCGTGCAGCCCGCCTCCAGTGGTGTCGCGACAGGCGTGAATGGAGGGACGAATGGAGACGTGTCGTCTTCAGCGATGAGAGTCGCTTTTGCCTTGGTGCCAATGATGGTCGTATGCGTGTTTGGCGCCGTGCAGGTGAGCGCCACAATCAGGACTGCATACGACCGAAGCACACAGGGCCAACACCCGGCATCATGGTGTGGGGAGCGATCTCCTACACTGGCCGTACACCACTGGTGATCGTCGAGGGGACACTGAATAGTGCACGGTACATCCAAACCGTCATCGAATCCATAGTTCTACCATTCCTAGACCGGCAAGGGAACTTGCTGTTCCAACAGGACAATGCACGTCCGCATGTATCCCGTGCCACCCAACGTGCTCTAGAAGGTGTAAGTCAACTACCCTGGCCAGCAAGATCTCCGGATCTGTCCCCCATTGAGCATGTTTGGGACTGGATGAAGCGTCGTTTCACGCGGTCTGCACGTCCAGCACGAACGCTGGTCCAACTGAGGCGCCAGGTGGAAATGGCATGGCAAGCCGTTCCACAGGACTACATCCAGCATCTCTACGATCGTCTCCATGGGAGAATAGCAGCCTGCATTGCTGCGAAAGGTGGATATACACTGTACTAGTGCCGACATTGTGCATGCTCTGTTGCCTGTGTCTATGTGCCTGTGGTTCTGTCAGTGTGATCATGTGATGTATCTGACCCCAGGAATGTGTCAATAGAGTTTCCCCTTCCTGGGACAATGAATTCACGGTGTTCTTATTTCAATTTCCAGGAGTGTATATTGCATCTGGTCTCTCTCTCTCTCTCTCTCTCTCTCTCTCTCAATGAGACATCATACAATGTCAGGTTTACAGAATCTTGGAATGAGACGCCTAAACTTTGGAAGGCATGTAGTCGAAACACATTATTTGTGATGTTACTATTTACCACAAAAAAAGTTATTTGCCAGGCCACATTCTTGCACAAAGCTGAGGCAATGATTTGGCCCTTTAACAAGATTCACTGTTTGTTGTAGCTGTCAATTTGCTGCCAAGTGGAGGTCAACTTTGGTGATCCAAACTGGGCATAAATTGGCCAACTTATCAAACTGACCACAGTACCAGTGTCCACCTGCAGCTGGATTGTCTAATCCTTAATTGCGAGGTCATTAAAAAGCCTGTCTGGTGATGAGCTACTTCCCTCCATCTTGTTAACACAAGGGATGGGTTTTGCTGGGAAAAGGGGTGGTGTGTTTTCACTCTCCAGACACATGCTATGAGCTCCTGTTAGTCACAGAATTCACAAAGGTTCCGACAGACATGGACAATCATTCCAATTATGTTTCTTAAAACATTCAGGCATAACAGAAGTGGGATCAGGTTCCACGACTTTGGCTGAAAATTTTGCAACCCTTGCAATGTTTTTGCAACATGATGTTGCCAGCGAGATTGAATCATGTCTATTTTGTCTTCCTGGTCCTGTGTATACTTTGTCTTTTAGGTTTGGGTTGCCTGCTGCTATATCCGCCCATGTTTCCAATCATTTCCTAACTGAATCCAAAGTATCATGAGACTGGGTGAACACAAGCACCTGTTATAATGTGGGGTTAGCTAACTGAAGAGCATCATGTTGGAATTGTTTACAGGGGCTGACAGAATGATCATTTCTTGCATCATGTCATCTTCATAAAACTCTTTATGATTGGCTGTTACAAAACAACATGTTCTACTAAGCCCATGGAGTTTGGCTGCCCATGCCCTGTACGACTGGTTAGGTAGTTTCTTGCACTTATAAAGTTCTACCCATACCAAAACAACACAACAGTGCTGCTGGTAATATGCTGTGAGCAATGCACACATTTCATCAAAAGTTAATGCTGCAGGCTCTGTCAATGTTACTAATTTACCCAGCAGTTCATACATTTGAGACTTGCACCACAAGAGAAAAAGTTATTTGATGCTGACAGGATCTCCTACCTTAAAAGCTGCAAAATGCTGTAACATACTTTTTTAATATGAATCTCATTCCTCAGTGGCTTTGTCATACTGCTGTTGTCATGCTGTTGTAAAAGGGCTTCCGTCATCTTGGTTTGGATTTGAGCCATAGTCACCTTGTAGGTCTGCATTTGCACTTCCATCAGTTCATTTTGGAAATTTAGTGGAGGCAGAACAATTGTTCATGTCAAACAGAGAAGTGAAAGAACTACCATTTTGAATGATGAGTTAGTGAAAAAAAAACCTACTCATGAATACCGCCGATTGAAGGTGGATGAAATTTCTGCGATGTTTCCACAACTCTCCAGAACTTTCTTATATCAGATACTCACAAAATGCTCGGATACAGGAAACTGTGTGCAACATAGGTCTCAAAACAGTTGGCAGAGCATCACAAGAGAAATCATATTAATCTCAAATTTGGAAGTGATGATTTTATGAGCTCTATTGTGACTGAGATAAAACTTAAATGGGTCATTACATGCCTGAGACAAAAATAAGTCGTCACAGTGGCATCACAAGAAGTCTCCATCTAGCAAAAAATTCGAAACCTTAATTTTGAAGGAGGGGGGGGGGGGGGGGGGGGCATGGCCTCAGCCTTTTGGGACCAGAAACGGCATCATTTTGGTCAAATTTCTATCTCAGAGGGAGACCATCAATGCACAATGACATTGTGGGACACTAAAAAATCTAAAAAGGGCATTCAAAATAAAGGTAGGGGAATGGTGATCAAAGGACTGTGCTTGTTACACAATAACACCAGTTCTCACACAGCTTTGTAGCCACCATGGCACTCTTGGGACTCATTTGGTTGGGATGTTTTGAACTATCTCCCATATTCCCTGGACTTGGTGCCTTCAGATTATCATCCTTTCACCTCCCTGAAAACATACATGAGTGGAATTAAATTTTCAACCAATGATCAGCTGCAGAAAACAGTTTTGAAGTTGGGAAGGATCTGGCAGGAGAATTCTTTGAGGAGAGCATAAAGAAGCTTGTCCCATGGCTCAACACATGCATTGAACAGGATGGCAATTACGTAGAATATAGCCAACAAGACCTTTTTTTTTTTTCAAATTCACTTTTTCTAAAAATACCAAAATCTAGTATACTTACTTTCTGAACATGCCTGGTCATTAAGCTGAGAAGACCAAAAGATGCAATAAATTGTTCGGTCATTGCAGACATCTCATGATAATAGAGGAAACATTAGAGAAAGCAAAGAAAAGATTAGAGCTTTTGAAGGAAGCAGTGGAAAAGGCTAGTCTACAAACATGGTTTGAAAAAAAACAATCTACATCAACACTCAGCAAGCCACCAAGGATTTTAAAAACCAATTATGGCAGCATTAAGAAAGCAGGAAACTTCAAATATCTGGGTGCAAACTGTTGTAACCCATCAGTTACTACACCTACTGCCTGCAGTGGACTTACGTTGGGCCACTACAGCAAGGGCAGTGTGCACCAACATTGAAAGGGTGTGCCAACACCACCCAGGTGGCCACCAAGGGCAGCCTTGTCACCAACCACCATCACCACATCTGCCATGTGTGCAGCACTACATCAGTGACACCTGACATGGATAGTGTCTTTATAAGGTCATACATGAACCTACGGGCCGTCAGTTGTTAAATGTTTTCGAGACTTGTAAACTACTTTCATTGTATTTTTGTTGCTGTTATTCCATGGTCCAATAAACTGCATCTTTTATTACAGCAGGGTGTTTGCTTGTATTCCTAGTTATAACACCATGGGTGGTGATGATGGTCTAGTTTTCCACTCACTTCTGCAAAAACAACAGGTTCATACGGCCATGTTGGAATGGTTGTTTGCTACGTTGACCAGGTACAACTGCTGGTTGTTCACCCACAACCATTCTGCCCCATCCCCTGATGAATCCTGGAAGACAGGAACACTTATGAGAAGCACCTTTGACTACATTTTGTATCATTTGTTCAGCCCCATGTAAGGAGGTATGTCAATGTGCCCTTCAGTCTGAGGACCCTACATTAGAAGAGGTTTTGAATACTACACAGTCGTTCGAGGCATCTCATGCCATGGGCCACTAATTAGAGGCTTGGGGTGATGTCACCATTGTTGCATTGTTGACAGTGTGTAGCCCTGGTGCACAGTGCCTTAACACATTAGTGGAAGAGGAGGTAGTCACGGTACAAACAAGCCAAGTAGGTCAATATGGACAAACACATTGTTGGCAGCAGGAACGGTGAGCACCATTTTTTTCATGCTCCTCTTGTTTCATACAGCATGAGCATGTGATCTGCCCCAAGCTGTGGGCCTCTTAGCATAAATAAAACAAAAAGTCACTTGGCAGTGATATGTCAATCTCCTACTCCCAAGAGTCAGTGCAGGAATTAATGGGCATCAATATTCATACTGTTTCGTCATTGTGTTCGCTGTTGTTTGCAGGCCAGAACAAACTTTTCATTGAAGTGTGGGTGAGGGATACACCATTAATCCTACAAGTCAACATGGGAGCCTCTGTGCTACACAACCTCTGTTCTTTGTTTACTGTCCTGCAGTTGGCAGGCCTCAAATTTAATCTCACGAAGTCTCAATTTTTCCAGCCTTCCATTGCTTATCTGGGCCATGGAATTGCCTGACAGGGCATGCACCTCATGGGGCAACATGTAACCACCATTATGGCTTTGCCCCATCTGTCTAATCTATGAGAACTTCAGGCATTCCTGGGAAAAGTGGCATACTGTCACAAGATCATTCCCAGAGCACCTAACCATTGCCCACCTCTTGCTTCAGAAAAGTGCTCCTATTGTTTGGTCTGCAGCTTGTGAGTATGCTTTTGTGCAACTTGAAGATAGGCTTCACACTATGCCATGTCTTGCAGCATTTCACCTGGTAAGCACATGGCTTGGCCACAGACACGTCCTGTATGGGGTGGGGGCAGTCCTAATCCATCACCATTCATATGGCTCGAAACAGCTTTTTGCCTTTGGGTCAAAGACTCAACTCGGCTCAACAACATTATTCACTATGCTTTAAAAAAAAGTCATGTATTTTTGTATGGTGCAAAATTTCATTTAATTACCAACCGTTAAGTCCTTGGTTTTCCTTTTTAGCCCATCAGCATCCTTACCGGACAACGCTGCTCATCACCTTCAATTTTGGGCTCTGTTCATGTCCTGGTACAACAATGAGATCCAGTTTCCTCCCATATCACAACATATGAAAGTGGTTGCAATGTCCATGACTTCTCACACACCCTGACCCCTCGTTCAATCACGAGGAACTCCTTTGTTTTCAACTGGATACGGAGGCAAGGCACACAGTGGATGGTTTCCTCATTACCACTTCTCATATTGCCACTGTTGTTATGGTATATCCAATGCTCCAGAAGGTTGTAAGCATTATACAACATGGGTGCCCAACCATCTGCCGGAACAGGCATCAGACCCACTTCAGAATTTTTATGTGTTGTGCCATTGCCTCTCCCTTTTGGATAACATTCTTCTTTTGATGGAAGGGTGTACTCTCTGTGTCATGGTTCCAGGGTTCTGCAGTGGGAGGACCTCCAGTTACTACATCAGGGTCACTGGGGGGATATCTCACACATAACTGTGGGCATGCCACCGTGGGTTTTGGTCAGGCATTGAGCGGGAAATGGAACACCTTGTCGTGGCCTGTCAGAAGTGTTCAGGTGAACAGAAAGTGCCACCAACTGTTTTTTGACACATTGAACACTGCCAAGTGTTGGGAAAGAGTCCACGTTGATTTCAGTGGTCCTTTTTTTCCTTATGTCATTCGTTGTCTGTGACACCAGATAAAACTGTCAAGGCCTTGTCAAATGTATTCTCCATAGAAGGCTTGCCTTGCACCCTGGTTTTGCATAATGGTCCTCAGTTCATGACAATCTTTCAAGGACTTTTGCACACACAATGGCATTCGCCACTTCACAGTGCCTCTCTTCCATCCACAGTCACAGCATTGGCTACTATCATTCTAAAGTAACATATTTCATCACATAGATTTCAAGATCAAGATTCATCTCATAATTTCATTTGAATGAAAGAGTAGATTTTTTCTGAGCTGCTCATCATCATATTTAGTGACAAGATACAAACATGAGGCAGTTCATAAAAACAAGAGAGAAGTAAATATATTTTACACAAAGTTTGACAATGGTGAAAACTTCCAATGTGTAACTTGTGTTCACTTTCTGATGCAGACTGGAAGTTATGATATGATTTCTGCCCACTGGGGAAACATTCCGGTTGCTAGCCTTTGCAGCAAGAATTGCACCAAATGCATTATTTATAATAAGTAAAATCAACTATTGTGAGTAATACATTTAATAATTCATAAGAAAGACACAGCATCTTTTAGGTAACAAAAGGTGAGAAAAAATATTTGGGAAAATGTGGGCACTAACTTGCTACCTTTTGCTTCACAGCTCATGACGTTATCAACTTAGCTACTGCTTCATTATGGCAGCCAGGGATTACACTGTCTTAAGACTGTATCTAAACTGCCATTATTTGATATTCAGCTATGACAAATTGTACCAAAATTATATGCTTCTGATAGATCATCATTGTGCCATAGCATTGAAACTGTGTACTTTTACAGAACACAAGTTATAATACTCAAAACATGAAATTCAGGAAGCCTTTATCTACCAATATGTAATTATATGTCACTTTATTATAACAAATTATAGCTAAAATGACATGTTTGCAAGAGATCCACAATTTGTGGACACTTTGAAACAGCTTGTATTCATACCACATACTCTATGATAAATAAAACCCTTCAGTCATGTAGTTTAACTCAATACAATATGGCAACTCATATGTTCTCCTCAGCAGGTGAAACCGATGTTACACCTCATTGGCCACATTCCTCTCAACAAGGCAAAAATCTGGTCTACAAGATTCTTCATTTCATGCTCCGTATGTATCAGAATGTGAAATTCCACACTGTGACATCACCAACTCCTTGTCCAAATGCATTTTCATGTCCTGTGAGATGACAGCTTTAGCATAGTAAAAGAACAGAAGCTGAGGCTGTATTATCAGTTTCTCAAGGACATGAAGGCATCATGTATCTGTAGCCTGTAAGCTGTGTGGAGAGAGCAGGGAGAAGGACACCGACCAGACTCCCCCCACCCCCACCCCCAGCCCCTTTCCCTTGTATAGAAATGGATCAACGAGAACAACACTCACCATAGTGACTTCCTCCCTCTACTCAAAGTTATTAGTGAATGATGGTAGTACACCTGCCATAGTCCCTATGATCTAAAAAACATATATACACAAAAATGTAAGTTAATGCAGATGAGTAGGAAAAACAGTCATGTAACATTCGAATACAGCATCGGTAGGATGCATCTTTACACAGTCATTTCTATTAAATATCTAGGTGCAACATTGCAAAGTGATATGAAATGGAATGAGCACATCAGGTTAGTAGTAGGAAAGGTGAATGCTCAACTGTTTTATTGGGAGAATTTTAGGAAACTTTAGCTCTCCCATAAAGGAGAAGGCATAGGGAATGCTAATGCAACCCATTATTGAGTTATGTTTGCACAGTATGTATGTATGCATATGTAGATGTATTTGCTTACAATATTTGATTTAGTTCTACAAGTGTCGTCACAAAATAATATGTGGGGTAATGTGGGGAAGCAAGCATTTATTGCTACATCTATTGGCAAGTGAGTTATTGATTTTTCTTCGTCACTTGGCCAAGGTCAATACAACAGAGGCTGGTGCATGGCATGAACAAAACAAAGTGATTATGTAATAATCTTATGTAAATTATTTGTTTAAATATTATTGCAAAACTTGGCCAGATGGTTTAAAACTGACCCAGTGTCAAAGGTTTCGAGTATCAGTATGATCCAATAATTACTTTCTTCAAAATTTCTGTACTTACAAAATTTTAAAAGCAGATAAACTTAGGAAGCTGGGTTCTGGAATTCGGTTCAGTTGGTTATAAAAACATTCTGTAAAATGTTTTCATGAAACTACATTGTACTTTTTGAATTATTCAACTGTTTTCAAAATTTTAAAAGCATGTAATACTGAAGTTAGAGTGTTCTACCTTTGCAATTACGTTCAGTTTATTACAAAAATATATAGTAGAAGTATCCGTAAAGCTCTTTTACTTGTTGAATTATTAAGTAAAAACCAATTTTTGTGCAAAAAACTATAAAAACAAGTTAGATTAACTTACCATCATGTATAAGACACAAAGTAGAATGATAGCAATGCGTCTAATATAAGTAATAACAAAACTATACCAACTATCACTATGATGTTGCAATTTACCATACGAACACAAATGAGAGAGAGAGTGTTCAGAGGTCCTGTCTACCCTCAGTTCCAGTTGATAAATTCTGGATGTTAAAGTTTATACAATATACACAGAGTGTAAATCCACTTTCAAAAAAACTGATCATTGTAGGTCTTAAATTACCAACAATATAAATAATTTTGTAGTCAGAAAGGGTGCAGCATTGGCATTGTTGCTGACTCTGGCAGCATTTAGAGCAAATGTTTCCTTCACCATCTGCACCAAGAGTACATAAAGATGGGCACTGCCTGCTCTTGATAAGTCTGTTATAACAGAATCTGTTATGCTTCACTACAAAATGTGCCATTATTCTGTATGCATCTGCTTCAATCTTGGATGGCATTAATGACAACTGACATGATTGTTTTTCAGTTGAACAAGATATCACATATATCTTGTGAAACTGTGTAAAAATGAAATTACTTGGATTATTAATTGAACTGGAAAGCCCATGTTTAGTTTCCAAGGTTCTGTTTAGTGTGCCACCCACTATATTACAGAAAACCACATGGCAAGTTTCTGAGCTTATTCTCCACTCTTAAGGTGAGCAGTTATCTTTATGTTACTAGGAACAAAGAACAGAAATCACCTCTGAACTGTATTGAGTGCTGAGTATGATAGGAAAAGCTGTAATGATTTTCAGAACTAATTATTGTGTATGTGAACAATTGCTCACTTAAATGACATAGACTTATTTATCACTGTGTTTCCCTGACTACTTTGCATTATTCTTAGAATCAGAACATTTTATTTCAGTTTCAGTGAGCTGAATTGTGGACCTCTGAACTGAAGATACTGAACAGCACATTCTCCATCACTCTCTGGCTGTTCACACAAATAGTTTTCAGGCCCTTGTAAAAGAGGCTGTGGTATCCAAAAATCATACAAGATGACCAAACATTTCAACTTGCAATTTATAAAACTTAATAACAAACCATGCATTTTTAATCATCACCCCTCAAGGTTACATAGATACAAGAAAATGTAGCCTCTGGTCTGGGTGAGGTGAAGTATGCATGTTACAAGAATGGTGACAGCTTGGAAACAGAATTAAATGCAAAAAAGAACAGTGAAAATGAACCATTCATGCAGGCCCTGCAGCAAATTAGGCAGTATCTAAGCAACATGCTCTCAACCAGGTGGTGTCTGCAATGCGACAAGTAAGTGTCCATGTTCACACATAGCGTTCCCAATGCAATGGGTGGACACAACGCTGCCTAGGTTTGGCAGAAATCTTAGCATCCATCAAAAGGTGTATCTAAGGAATTCAGACGTGTATCTGTGTATGCAGGAACCAAACTGGCACAATGCTCTAAGCAGAAGAGATGAGAGGAATAGGAAAAATTGGAGCAGACACTGTGATCAACACCAGTGGAATCTAGGCCAGCAGGAAGCAGTGGACCACAGATGTCATGTCAGTTGCATCAGGGCATTACATAATCAGTGGTGGCATGAAGCTAATCCAAGCGCCACTGCTGGCATCACCTAAGGTACAGTTTCACAAGATTGAGGCACTACACGGCCAATGACAATGAGGTTTCCCAGGGGATATGTAATTACAAAATGGACATCACATATTCAACATGTGGTACTGGCAGTAGCAAGCACAAGACAACACTGACCAGCACTGTGATGAGCCAGAGATGTCTGACAGGACATATAATTGGCGTGCTACCATCAAGATAAATGTGGAATTAATCAAGACCAGGGCATGTGGGGATACGGGTTCAGAAGTGATGGCACTTTTCACACCTTTTTACATGAAACTGGTAGAGTATGGGTGTAAATTAGTTGAGATATCCAGTAAAAGGATCTCCTAGATCCCCACAATGGGGCAAAGAAGTAATGTGTATAAAATGCATCTGTGTTGCTAAGCCACAGAATAAATGACCTTCTTATGAATATAGTTGTTTTCAGTGTGTTGTCACTTGATTTTATCATTGACACTGACAAAACCTCAGGCAAAGCCACAGTCATAAACTGGATTATAAAAACTATAGCTAATTTGTCTAAAAAGCCAATTGCAAAGAGTGCAAACACTACTAAGGGTGCATATAACTTAGTGATGTGTAAGGAGAGCAAGGAAATTCTTATACATGAGCCATGGGTGATAAAAGCTAACTTATTTGATGAAACAGGGGTTCCACTCAAGGGCAGTGTACTGTGTGTGTGTCATGACAGTTGTTCTGCACACCTGGCCGACAAAAGGGAATCTAACAAACAAGTTGTGACAACTTGTGGGTTAGAGAGCCTCCCCTAGGTTTAGACGGCCACAAGCCATGATTATGCACTCACGAACACCCCATGCTGGCCAAGCAAACACGGTAGTCATCCAGTACATGGCATGAGGTTGCAATTAAACTGTGCGCCAACACAATAACCAATAAGTTCACCAAGATGACTGAATTTTGGAAATGAATCCCTTACAGTAATAGTGTCACTCATGTCACCAAAAAAGTATAGGATACACTCAGTCATCAGTAGTAGGTCACAATGTTGTTCCATCCACAGAAGAAAAGGTTGTTCCAGTTAGATAGTGTCAGAGGACCACAAGTTTTTCCATGCATCAGCATGGCTGGAGAGACCACTGATCTCACTTGGATATGGATGGTAACCCAATGGATGATGATGATGACGAGTTTGTGGGGCACTCAACTGCACGGTCATCAGCACCCATACAAAGTCCCAGCTTCTACACAGTCCAATTTTTTTCACGGTACAATCTAGCCACTGGCATGAATAATGATGATGATCATGATAAAATGATGAGGACAACACAAACACCCAGTCCCCAGGCAGAGAAAATCCCCAACCCAGCCAGGAATTGATCCCGGGTCACATGATCCAGAAGCAGCAAAGCTAGCCACCAATGGACGATGCTGAGAGTGTGAATGATCAGTTAGATGTAAAGGTAGAGAGTGTGAAGGCAGATTCAATCAGGATACTCAGGAGGAGTTCCAAAGATAACCCATTGTTGGTCCAGAAGCAGAGACATGAGTTGGAAGAAAATGGAATTCACAGGGATATTCTCATTCCTACCATGAAGAATTCAAGGAGCAGTTCACAAGTTTAGAGTGATGTACAACTGGGCACTGGCAACAACGTCATATCCAGTCATCTGGAAGCACCACAAGGCTGCCAGAGATGCATAACAGATGAGGGAGGCCAAAATAATCATATTGTGGGCATGATGGAATATGTAAGACCCCCTCTTGCAGTTATGCCTAAAAAGGTGGAGCCAGTCCACTTCTTCCTAGATCCTATGGCCATAAATGAGCACACTGAGGCAATGCAGTGCAGCCATAACCACTTCAGGACATCCTGCACCAATTTTGTGACAAAACTTGGCTTTTAACTCTCAACACTAATACCGGCTTCAATCAAGTTGAGCTTTAATCGTCCTGCCAAAAATACTATCCTAATAAGAACAGTGTGTGTATAACAGAGTACCGTCTGGACTTAAGGACTTGCATTTGACATTTGTGAGGGCCCTGAATAGAGAATTTTGCATTGCCTACATCAACATCAGGAACATTTCATGAATGCATGTGTCATGTAAGACAGCTGTTTATGGTACTTGGGAGGTATGATGTCACTCTCATGCCTGCAAAGGAAACCTGTACACAAACAGAGTGACCATTCTTGGGTTTGAGAGCTCGCTAGAAGAATTCCATCCAGAGAGCGGCAAAGTGATGAAAATTAAAAAATGGAACAGTCATACCATATGCAAGAATTCAGACAATTATTGGACCCAATTTCATTTTACATGGGGTGTATAATAAACTTTGCACAGGTATTAAGTTCTCTATGTACACTGCTGAAGAATGGCAAAAAGTAGAATTGAGGAGACCAGATGGATAGCACGGGGACGGTAAACATTGCATTCGCAGACACAGCATCTGTATTGTGACATCTCGACATCTTTACTGCTACCCAGATGCAAGTGTGCAAGGTACTGTGCCCTATCTCCAAAATATGATCAGCAAAAGGAAAATGTGAATTGTTGTCGGAGATGAGAAGAAGCGTCTGGAAAAGCTATAGTTCCGTTCAAGGGCACTCTGCAGTGAGATTATCAGCGACAAAAACTATACGTTAACACAACTTCAGAATAACATATGAGGCATTCCGTATAGGATGGTGAAAGCTAAAACCCAACTAATTCTATTCATATTGCATCAAGACAGTGGAACAATGACTCAGAGCTGCAGGAGTGCAGCAGAATATCTGTTGAACAAACTCCTTCCTAATGATAAACCATAAACAGAACAACGAACACACACGATAATATAAAAAATACTAAGTGAACCATATACAACTGACATAACAGCACATTCATGTGAGAGGAGGTTGCATGAGCAATAAAAGCCTGAAGAAAATGAAAGTCCCAGTGTGAAATGGAATTTATGCAAAAGTTCTTCAGCAGATTGCACTGCAGATCATACCTTATCCAACTGAGGTACTAAATGAGGCCCTAACACATGTGACATGGAAAACTGTAAACACCATAACAATACAAAAAATGAGGAACAAAGTCTCATAAAACCCAAAATCATACAGACCAACATGTCCCATTAATGCACTCGCAAAGACTCAAGAGTGTGCACCATGCAACAGTCTTCAGGCACACACATGACTCCTGGGTCTTAGCCCAGACCAATTTGAATTCAGGCAGAACATTAACTGATAATGGAATAAATTGAGAATTTTGCATAACAGAAATGTCACACCAAAAATATGTAATTACATATTGACAATCTGTGGTGGACTGCTATCTCTGTGAGGCTGAGAAACTAGCAGGTACCTGCTGCCTCTTATAAAAGCTTTCTCAGCCATTGTAAAGCCATGGTGACTGAGTGGTGCATGAGCAATCACACGGTGATCATGAAAATCAGGAATAGATGCCCACTGCACTTAATCTTTGGGTCCATCATTTGGGACCTTGCAAGTGAAACTCAATTAGATATTATTTTTACATGTGTGTCGTTCTTTTGTACATGTCTGAAAGAAAAGACACCATTTGTTTTTCATCCCACAACCATATATATATTTGGTTAAAAGTGAAAATTTTTACCGGACTGGGTCTCTAACCTGAATTTCCCACCTTATGCAAGAGGTCATCTTAACTGCTTTGGCTATCCAAGCACACTTCACATCGCAACATAAATTCCCAATTTGTCCTACACTAAATACGTAGTGTTCCTTGTCCAGTATCCACATTGCCCCCATCCTCGTGCTGATTCCCACAAGAGGTAGGGTGAAGAGTGCATATGCACTAAATGATCATTAATTTCCCCTCAAGGTACAGATATTTATATGTGTGGTATCTGTTCTTTTTGACTCCCTGTGGGAATTGGTGTGAGGCTGCGAGCAATGAAGGTAATGGACAGGGGACATTATTTATGTAGTGTGTGACAAGTTGTGAATTTGGGTTGAATGTGAAACATGCTCAGGCAGTCAAAGCAGTTAAGGTAACCAGTCACACGAAGCGAGAAATCCGCATGCAAGTCCAGCGGCGGCACAAATTTTTGGTTGTCATAACTGAATTTATTTCAACACCTGGTTTCAGGTAATGTCACAATTTCATCACCCGTTAGCTCTAATTGAAGCTCATGACTGCACTAGTGGAATCATTGCTTACGCTTACAACCTATTGGCAGTGGTCTTTGCACATTCAACAGCTTCAGCAAACAGCCAGTCGTGCATTACAACAAAGTGACCTACAAATAGCAACATTATAAGTAAATTGAAGGTGGAGAGGGAAGAAAGGAAAGGAAAGGGAGGGGAGGGGAGGGGATCACTGCTGTCAACTGGATCGAGACACAACATGGAATCAGCAGCAACAAGTGAAAATGTCTACCAGACCCGGATTCGAACCCAGAATCTCCTGCTTACTAGGCAGGTGCATTAACCCCTGTGCCATCTGGGTGCATTACCACAAATGTGCACACTATCTCTGCAAGCCTCACAGCTGATCCACATTCCCATTGAGTGCCACCTATCAGCAGTGCCTATCCATTTCCTCCATGTTCACTCTCTAAGATTCCCACAGGATATAGGATGTATTTGTGCATCTGTACTGAAGAAAGTGAATCCATTTCCTAGCTAGGCCTATCAAATTATTGAATGCACGGTGTCTGTTCCTTCAGACCTGTCCGAAAGACCAGACACCACGCATTCACGTAAATAGCAACTTGTAAATCATCATATATACTTCTCAAAGGAACACTACAAATAAATCTGACAAATTAGATAACATAAGCAAATCATGCAAACGCACAAGATGCTTAAGTGTACATTCCCCCCCCCCCGGGCTTGCACCCAGGTGTACAAACTGCGCTTTGCTACCAACTGCCCTGTGTTCACGCACAGGCAGAGGAATATGCTCTTACCTCTCTCAGGAGCTTTCAAAACCATATCAGAGGAAGAATTCACTGTGGTTTTGGGAATATACCCAATAGACATCACCATCCAATATCAAGCTGCATCATACTGGCTGAAGATGGGCAGAGTGGACAAAGTGTCATAACAGACCAACACATTAATAACAAACACATTTAAGGCTTGACGAATGAGTGTCTGGCAACAAGATAAGGACAATAGTGTGAAGGACGGAAGTGTCTACGATTTATTCCCTAATATTGAGGAACAGTTGGGAACAAAGCACACCAACTGCAGCAATGATGTTGTTCACTTCTTAACTGAGCACATCTTCCCTGTGCATCTATCAGGTGCTACCCAAAATACCCAAGAGTTTCACTGTAAAAATCCGAAAACTATACTTACATCCTAATGTCCTCCTCAACCTTCCTTCAAATTAGTCACCTCAGGCATGTATGCAATTATCTCAGTGTTGTTCCCACCACATGGTGAAGGATGTTCAGAACTCATTGCAATTCTACTTGGGTGCCTTAATCAAGTCAAAACGGCGCCCTTTCAACGTGATTTTCATCTTAGGGAACAGGCAGGAGTCTAATAGGATTAGGTCTGGCGCATAGGGAGGGTGGGGGACTATTTCCATGTTGTTTTTGGCCAGGAATTCCTTCACAAAGGGTGAAGTGTGCAGGTACATCATAGTGCACCACCAGTCTTTCTTTTTCCACAACTCTGGCCATTTGCACCAAACATTTTTCCTCAGTGAGCTTAAAGCCTTGCAGTAAAGCTGCCTGTTGACAGTCTCACCAGGAGGAAGAAACTCATGCACTATTCCCCAAATGTCGAAAAAAAATTATCAGCATTGACTTCGCGTGACTGCGAACTTGTCGAGCTTTTTTCCGCCTCAGAGAACATTAAGTTTTCCATTGTGAACACTGTTGCTTCATTTCAGGGTCATAATCAAAGACTCGACATTCATCACCTGTCATGACTCTAGATAAGAATTTTGGACACCCTCAAACACTTTGTTGCAGCTCAGTGCATGCCTGAATCCTGAGGTTTTGTTGGTCAGTGCTGAGAAGGTTAGGGACAAACTTCGCTGCAGTTCATCTCATTTTCAGTTCTTCAGCTAGAATTCATTGACATGTACTGTATAACAGCCCAAGTCTGTTACAAACATAGTGAATTGTCTGACTTCGGTCTTTGTGACTCACATCACACACTTTCGTGATCATTTCTGGTGTTGTGTATGCTGCTGGTTGACCAGAATGTTTGTCATCTTCCACATACTTCCTTCCTGACTTCCTTGAAGTGCATGAACCACTCAAATGTTCTTGCCTGACTGAGTGCACTCTCACCAAATGCCTGTCAGCACACCAGGGGTAGGCTTTGGCTGCAGTTTTCTTCAACTTTAAACAGAATTTGATGCAAATCCATTGCTCCTTTACATAATCCATTTCACATTTCACAAAAGCACTGAAACACGTCTTGACACACACCACTACAACTCACAACTGCACGTGCCAATGATGATGTAATTTTGTGCTGCAGTAGCTAAGACGTGTACCTCATGACACCTAGCAGCGAAATGTCGTACTGTTACTGGTTTGACCAATGCAGTGAAATTCTCAGAAGAACACCTCATACATTGTGCACACATACGTCAAGAGTACAAGTGCACATGTAGGGAGAGAGACTTCCCCAAACCCATTATCATTCACCACAGACAGTTTACACAGACCAGACAATTACGTATGATATAACACCCTAGTAAATGGGTCGACCTAAGTCACAGAACTGATGCAATATTGGTGCACTTATAAAATTAGTACAAACAGCAAAACCATACAGGGCCTCTAGAGGTCATGGCAGACAACACTACACCTGAGGAGGAGGAGTAACCATAGTTAACATATAACACATACATAAATAGTAATACACACAAATGCATACAAAAACACAAGAGTAATACAGAATAGAGGTATATTACATTGTAATGGGCCGTACCACAAATCACCAATCACGTAGAACTCCTGCATAGATTAATAGTGATGCAATATTTCCTGAGAATGTCACACAAAACATGCAAAATATTATTAACCAACATGTATCACAATAGGTAGGCCAATAGACAGCTGCATGATGCAGCCCCAACCAACAGAAGCTGCATCACTCAACTGTTAACATTATTAAGTAATTTTGCTGAAGAACTATGTGAGGCTCAAGTGGTAGGTTCTTCAATCAATCTCTTTTATTTTCTATCCACTTTATTTCCGTCTTAAATGAAAAAATTTAAGTGTACATTTTCTCTTTCCCACGTATTTTTGTTTAGCTGGTAAGTTTTCCGTAATTTTGTAGCTTATTTCTTAAACGTAAATGGGTATCATTATGTACAAAACATCAAACTGATGGTAATAAATTGTGATATATGACCGGTTATAAAACCATAAGACAAGAAGCTGTAAAAATAATGAAAATAACCAAATACAATGTTGCTTCGACTGGAAATGGTGGCAGTGATAAAGGGAATACAATCTTGATATCAAATTTTGCTGGATTTAAGGTAACAAATTTGCCAGCTGGTTGAGCCAAAATCCTTCACAGGAGGATGGTGCTGGTGACCATGTTGATTGTGAAATTAATGAGGTGGCTAATGAATGTCCAAAAATACACGACGGAGTTAGTCGCCCTACACACCTACAACTGTGACGACAAGAGGCAAAGACTTTCTACAGCACTGCGTAGGTGGACAGAAAGCATGAACAAGAAATACAGACTGGCTGTGCATGTTTGACCTGAGGGTGTGTTTCCAGTGCCATGTGGGAGAGCAGAAATAGAAAACGTGTGGCAGAAGAAAACAAATAGTGTGTATATGTCAGAATATGTAAATGAAAACACCTGTCATGCGCACGACCCACTGAAGTTGGTATAAACACACCGGGTACATGGCTTTTCCTCCTTTCACTTTTGCGATGTTCACCATGACTGCTTCCATGCAGGATTTTGCTCTGCTTGTAAAGCTGTATTACAAGACTGATGACCGTGCACATGTCACTCTCCAGAAGTTCCAGACACTGAAGGGTTTGAAAAAAGGCATTGGTCCGATGACTGTGGGTCTGGAGAAAATCATTCTGAAATTCAAAAGGAAGGGTTCTTTTGGTATGCAACCTGGTAGACAGAGCAAATGAATTGATTCGACATCAGTGGAAGCAGTGAGCACAAAAACGCAGGAGGAGATGAGTGGTGGTGTGCAGATGTGTAGTGCATGGAGAATTGTCTGAACATTGGACATACCCATACCCATGAGCACGGTGCGTAAAATCTTACAAAACGTCCTCCTTTGCTATCCATTCAAAATTACCCATGTGCATGAGCTGCTCCCTGTTGACCTGCCAGCAAGAGAGATCTTTCCTTTAGACTTTCTTGCTCGCATGGAAGTGGACAATGGTTGGCCCGGGAAGATTTTGTGGACAGACGAAGCCCACTTCCATCTGACAGGATATGTCAATACACAGAACTGTCGAATATGGGCAACGGAAAACCCACACACAAATCAACCAGTACCACTTTATCCCGAAAAGGTCACTGTGTGGTGCAGATTTATGGCATCATTTATCATAGAGCCGTATTTTTTCGAAGAGAGAATTGCTTCCAGTACCGTTAGCTGTACTGTCTTTTGTAAGTACTGTGAGAGTCTTTTTGTGCAACCACGTCATTCCAGCTCTCCAACAGCACTGATGTGATTATTTTTATGCAAGATGGTGGACCTCTGAACATTGCAAATCCAGGTAAGCAGGTGCTGAAGCGCCATTTCAGAAATGCTAGAATTATCAGCTGCCTTTTCCCTAAAGCCTGGTCATCCTGATCACCTAATCCTAATCCATGTGACTTCTGGCTGTTGGGCTATCTGAAAGATGTTGTGTTCAGTGTTCCGATTGCAGACTTAGCTGCATTGAAGGCACGCACTGCGCAACACATTCTGAATGTAACCCCAGAAACACATCGATCAGTTGTGGAACATGCTGTTCCTCGATTTCAACTTGTTGCAGAAAACGGTGGACAGCAAATTGAACTTGTTTTGCGCCAGTCACACGGAAATTAATAATCCGATTTTATTTTGATTGATGCTTTTTATGTGGCTTTTGGTCTCAGGACAATTAAAAACCGATTTTTCCCATCTGATGTGATATGATCTAGCTGTGGAGGATGGGCTTACGTAACTAACAGTATCACACTTGTACACTCATGCACACTGAGTAGTAGCCTGTTTAAAGTGAAATGTACACCTTCGGCATTGTTGTATGACTCATTTGTCACTTGTAGTCGACCACTATTAAATTATGATGCTTACAGTGCCATCTATTGTTACACTTTGTAACTACTTATTTTTCTTCTTCCATAAGTTTTCCCCCTTCTCCGATAATTTTTCGTTGTAATTTGACCTGATTCTGACTAGTGGTGTTATTTTTACAGTAGTTTGAAAGTTTGACTTTAATTATAATCACACCATACTTTTAGAGGACACATGGGACACTATCATCAGCACTTCAGTCATTGCAGTGCAATTAAGTTGTATTTGACAATGACAATGAAAAGCTGCATCAAAATCTTGAACGATGATTGTGCACACATGTGGTAAGCCTAATCGCACAACCACCTTCATGTCCCCAAGATGAAACAGAGGATTGGAGGAGCAGGGAATCAAAGTGACCTGCTGCTCAGTTGGGAAGCCTCACTCACACCCCGCAGAGTGACAGTTGTGCCAGCTGGAAACATTCCTCCAAATATTAGTTTCCGACAGGTACAATGCCTGGGTTAAGTACTTACCAGAAACAGGAAGGTATTTCAGTAAGTTTGTGCATTGTATTATGAGGCACAGGTAGGTGGACCTAAAAAATTTCAGAAAAACAGGGAAGCCTGTGGCAAAGATGATTGCAAAAACCTTTGATGAGATGACAAGCAGAGGCACACTAGTGAACCTGTGAATCGGGCCCAAGAGTCGGTGACTGAAAAAAAAAAAAAAAAAAAAAAAACTTATGAAGCCAGGTGCAAATACCATGTAAGAATACACAGAGACCACTGGATTCAAGAGAAAAAGATACACACAGTCCTTTCACCTGCACGAGGGCCCGTACCCGGCGCAACAGATAGTGACACTAAAGCCTTAAGTTCCTATAATGGCGACCGCTAGGTTGAGGTGTTTAAGGCCTGCAGCCTGAAGATTTAAGTTTCTCAACAGAGCAGTTTATAATAATAGAAGCAGTATTACTTGTAGAGATTGTGAATCGCCAATATTTTGAACGTATCACATGTGATGGTAATTGGAACGTATTTGTTGCGACTCTATAGTTCTTTGCATGCATGATGACTGTAGATAATTCGTACAGATGTGGAGAATAATTAAGTGCATGTGAGTACACACAATCCACATGCTAACATGCCACATGGTGTAACACTGGGAAGAGCGGTCTGCACTGTGAGCCAGTACGATACAGCTCATGCTAGTCTTATCGTATTTACTTTGTATTCCTTAAGAGATAATTTCAATATGATGTGACCACGTATTTATTTGTATGCCTTGACACTGGATCAGGTGATATGTACAATTGAGTGACAACACAAAATTTTGCTAGCTTCATGTTTCAGTTTTCAAGGACATACCAGGAACATCACACAGATGGTTACATGCAGAGATGGAGGTACTGTTTTGTTTTGGGTCTCCATTTGGCCAGCTGGTCAAATTATGCAATACACACATTTGTGGAGCATTCAGATGTGACAGTGACTCAGTGGACTGCAAAGGAACATAGTTGCAGGCACACTGGTTGCCAAGCTTCCGGTCAGTCATGTCTGACCACCACAAGGGAAGATCAACATATTGTGCACCAAGCCATTGTAAAACCTTCACATCTGCATGTGCGATCCAAGTACAAGTAATGGACTCCCTCTGACATTCTGTGTCATTCAGCATCATTGATCGGAAGCTAGCCGTAGACTGACTAGGACCATCCCACACATAGTATGCTTTGCGCCTTGCAACTGGGTGCAGGAACTGTGCTTTGCTACTAACTGTAGTGTGGTCATGCACAGAGAGAGGAATATGTTCTTACCTCTCTCAGGAGCTTTCAAAACCACATCTGTCCTCTGGGCTTCGTTTGGAGTTGTTTCATGAAGCACGAACTGTTAACCAATGGTGTCACAGTGTGTTCAGCAGTGAATCACAATTCTTCATTAAGCCAGATTACCATTATCAGCAACTATGGCCATGGCATGGGGAGAGACAGTGGAGCTTGCTACTCTTGGTGTCATGGTGTGGGGAGCCATCAGGTATATTTCATGTCACATTCGGTAGTGATTGTGGGAACTCTTGATGGTGGAAGGGTACATCAAGGACATCTTGCATCCTAATGTGTCACCTCTCGTGCAGCCAGCATCGTGGCACCATTTTTCAAAAAGGTCAGTGCTCAGCTATACTTGGCACGTGTGTGCATGATGTTGAGGTACTCTTGCGGCAATCAAGATCTCCCAATCTGTCCTTGAGGGAATGTTTAGGACTAGCTCAGATGTCAGCTCCATCTCAGTGCAAGTACTCAGCATATCAGGGGGGACCACTTAATGCCAGCTTATCTCAGAAGAGGAAACAAGGGCTTCATGACACACTGCCCAGCCGAATCAGTGTGTGCATACAGGCCAGAAAGCTGCAATGTCATACTGATAAGAGGGCTCATACTGCCAAGCTCTTTAAAAATTTGACTATTTTGTAATCACTAAAATAACATCATATCCCTTCTCAATCCATGAAGTGTGTGTGTGGGTTTTTTTTTTTTTTTTTTTTTTTAAAGCAGGCAGTGTACACAAGTACATAGTTGTATCTAAAAACACAGATGATGTGACTTACCGAACGAAAGTGCTGGCAGGTCGATAGACACACAAACAAACACAAACATACACACGAAATTCAAGCTTTCGCAACAAACTGTTGCCTCATCAGGAAAGAGGGAAGGAGAGGGAAAGACGAAAGGATGAGGGTTTTGCAGCCTTTACAAATGTATGTGTGTGTGTGTGTGTGTGTGTGTGTGTGTGTGGGCGCGCGCGAGTGTATACCTGTCCTTTTTTTTTTCCCTAAGGTAAGTCTTTCCGCTCCCGGGATTGGAATGACTCCTTACCCTCTCTCTTAAAACCCACATCCTTTCGTCTTTCCCTCTCCTTCCCTCTTTCCTCATGAGGCAACAGTTTGTTGCGAAAGCTTGAATTTCATGTGTATGTTTGTTTGTGTCTATTGACCTGCCAGCGCTTTCGTTCGGTAAGATATATTTTTCCCACGTGGAATGTTTCCCTCTATTATATTCAAGTACATAGTTAGGTATATTAATGATTTTTTTTTCCCTTTCTTAGCATCTGCATTCGTTCTCTTCACTTTGTAGTGTGTGTCCCATTTAATGACTGACTGACAGTTGCAGGATGCTGCCAAGGTCCTGAGGACTGGGGTACGCGAGTGGTGACAAAGGTGGTCTTGTTACTAATAAATAAATTTGTAGTTCAGTTGCAGCCATCTTGGCAACTTGGGAACACAGATCGGACTCCTCAACAAATTCTGACATTTCTTGGGAAAATACAGCATGTAAGCAACCAAGAAACTTGTTTCAGGTTGAGAACATACCGTGATTTGAGGTGACACGAGACCCATTGTGAGAAACATCGGTGTACTATCACACAGCATGCCAGTTCCTGTGGTCAGGAAGCCTGTCAAGATGTAAAGGAGACTAAGGGTTTTTCACATTGGGGTCAAAAAAATTGACTTCCTTTGACAAAGACTAGCAGGGTGGAGTTCCCAGCATCAATCTTCCACACCAGATGAGGGGGTTAGGCGTTGGGGAGGGGGAAGGGGAAATCGCACATTGAGCCCACCAACTGCTAGACAATAAGAAGGAAAATTCGGTGCCCTTAAGGACAAAAGTGTGAGTGTGGGAGTGTGTGCGAAAGGGGGGGAAACAAAATTCATTAGCAGAAGCACTGAGGAAGTCATTCTGATTCTGGGACCAATTCTCAATCTCGTGCTGCTTTCAGGCTGTGATGCTTCATGTCACTGCTGATTCTGCACCCTGTATGTGTAAACTCATTCTCTGTGTTCTGAGCGCATGTCATTCCGCTTTCTACCAGGCTTTCAGACAGTCTGATCTCAATGGCTATTGTCATTTTTTCATATCCTTAGTTTCCACTTCATTTTAGATGATTTTCTAGTCAGTTTAACGTTTGGGTACATGAGATCTGTTTTCACCTTATGATCTCAACCTCCAAATGAACTTAGACAGTGGTTCTGCAGTCTAATTACAGAACACGGTATAAGCATTGGGAGCCACCCAACAGTCACTGCAGCTCATACACCAGAGCAATGCTAACTCCCGGTGCAGAGTAGATTACAGGCTCAAGCATGGACAAGAAACCAGCATAGAGGATGCAGGTTAAGCTGCTCTGAGTGAGCTGTACACAGAGATGAAGAGATCAGAACTGCTGGATGTAAATCAACAGGCCATTTACTGAGTTGTGTCTGTGTCCAGTCACATAGGTCCTGAGAACTTTGTATTCATGATTTATATGCAACCGCACAAATACAACAATTGTTGTTACCCACCATCCCTGCATTAAATTAATGTAACTAACGTCATAATTACTACAAGATACAGCTGAGCAAATTGACTGCTATTTGCAACATTATCAAATATTACAAAAAGGCTCTTCCTAACAATAATATGGTTTTTCAACAGTGTGACCAAAAGAGCTGTCTCACCATTATAATAATTATGTTAATCACATTTGCAAGATAATGAGACTAATTAACTTCAACATATTAAAATCTCTGAATTTAATGCCATATGCTATCTAATCTTGACTTATTCTAATGCACATGTTGGTGGAGATCATACAGTTTGATTATCCATTGACACTTCACCGAATTCTCTGATTTTTATATAGTGGTTGTTTTCAAAGAAACAGTGAATCTCTTCACCTCACCAGTTGCTTTAGTGTCAAGTTTCTTATCTAATTGTAAACTTACATTCTTATGGCTATACTGGCTCTATCAGTTTCCTTCCAGTCTATTCGACATTAATACATTACAGGTATACTATAGCATTTATAGTGTGTGTGTCCAGTACAAATGTCCAAATTCACTCACCTCAGACAGTTTTTAGCTGGATATCTTCACACCCCTACTGCCAACTTCTATGATAGCTCAGCTGCTCCTACCTGAAGGACTCACTGCTTCACATCATTCCGTGTATTTCCTTAATTCTATTCTGTTTTAGTTCTTTGAATCATTACCTCAATATGCCTTTTTACTGAACTAGTACACTTGGGTCAAAATGAATAAATGGTGCTAACTCGAGCTCAATTTTGACATCGGTTTAGAAAATGATCCCAGTTCATGAACTCACTACGTTGTATAACACTGAACTTTGATCAACTGAATGAGGTCCCGTGTCATCTAATTAGCAAGAGAGACATTCGGCAACACTGCTGTATCAGTTATTGACACAATTATCACTCGTCGACTGCAGACAGTAACCATACATTATAGATATATGGTATCTACTACTTCCAGGTTTACGCTGTAAAGATGGAGAAAATAAGTGGGAGAAACATCTCAGCCTTCTTTGAGGAACTTCTCTGCAGTAGAAAAAATTGATAAGTCAGATATCCAAAAGTAACAGAAGAAAACAATATGAGCCAAATTGCTTATGGCTTGTTAACATGGAATGCTGCCTAGCACGATGACACAAAATGTCGGGAAAACAGCAAGTGGCATATTCAGGTGTGATGGTTTCAAAATAAAGTATTGCCACAATTACCTTTATAACCAATGACAGAGAATATAGTTTGTTCCCAAGAGAAGAATGAGGTCTCCCTAATTCTGCATCAGCAAAATTCAGTTTACGTCTGTCTACTTCAGGCTACTCATGTTGTACAAGTGACGAGGCAGGTAATGGCCCAGATTGTGCCAGATACACTTTGCACACCGAGTGGGGCAAGTGGTAGTACTTTACAGAGTGAAGCAAGAAAAATAATTAAGCGGAGAGCAAAAAAGAGAGAGTTGCTCCCCCATCTCTCAGCTAATGAGAGGAACAGTGTCATACACAGAAGCATGCTTCAGCTCTGTGAGAAGAATTTGGAAATTCTGCAAAGATAGTCCTGAGATATTACCATAAATTCATGGGAAAGGGACATAAATTTCAATTCAAAATGTTCAGTTTGACAGTGCTTTAAAACTACCTTCTCTGTCTGAATTACTTTAAAGTGATAATTGTGTGTGTGTGTGTGTGTGTGTGTGTGTGTGTGTGTGTGTGTGTGTGTGTGTGTAATATCAATGTCACTGATTACAGAAATTCCTGGTACTGTTTCCCTTACAAGCAGCCTTTTTTGAAACCACATTTCCAGTTGTGCAGGTTAGGGTCCCAGGTATTAGCACACCCTGTGACCATTTACCCTGATGGGCAGTGATTTAACAGTGATAAAAAGAATTTCCTATGATCAACTGTGTGACTATTGTAGCAATAACAATGGCAATTATTGCCACACTAAGTTTTACTATGGGCTCTTTTTAATTGTGAATTGTCTATGAGAACTGGTACAGGATTAGCAGCAACAAGCACCACTATTCAATATGAAACTATCAATTTTAATTTTACAAATGCTGTAAGCTTTTGTTACACCCTTTCACAGTTTCTACTTCTGTAGACATGCAATATGTAGCAGCTGAAAGCTGGTACAGGAGCTGATTGATGGAACTGTCAACACTGCTTTGAGCATAAACTGACTATAGGCCAACACTGCTTGATTTTTTTACCCATTCGACCCTCAGCAGCCTCTGTGCTGGGAGTTGGTGAGCACAGCTTGCTTCCTCCACATCTCACAATCACTCCCACAGAATTCCATCTTGTTCTTGCGAACAGACTGAACATAATTAGGCAGCTGATAATTCACTGTTTTCTGCCATTAGGTGAAGCAGTTCATTCTACTTTGGACATAAACTCTAACCTACTATGGCATCATGTCACATAGGGTTTTTGGTTACTTGCTGAAAATGGCAAAAATGTACATGTTATACATGGTCAGCCATGGATTTGGGTGGCTCCCTATATGGACAGAAGTTAGAACAGTTCCTAGGTTTTAAACCATTGCTATTCAGCACTAAAACTATTGACACAGAATGACACAGTCTGCTTAGTCGATCTGTCAACACTAAAATTGGTTATCACAGTGATTTACTAGGCATAGCCCATTAGGATGTGGTATATCCTTGCCTCCCTCATACCTTTGACCAGACTTACCCACTGAGATATATGGTGACAAAGTTTAATGTAGACTAAGAACAATTATACAAATCGGTAATCTGTATGTTAAACATTGCCAGAGGCAAGATAAGTGAGAGAGGGGGGGGGGGGGGGGGGGGGGGGGGGAGGGGGTGAGAAAGGTATATCTTTATTGATCAACAAATATAATAAATATTATATTACTGATCTACATGTGCTAACTATTTCTGTCCATCAACGTGGGTGCAGTTGACACAGCAATTTGAGCATATGTGGGCTTTCAGTAGTTCCACTATTAGAGTAGTTACTTCTATTCAAGCCTAGAGAGGATTTTTGTATGAAATGTTCAATCATTATTAGCTGCTGTCAATCTCTATATACTTACTGTTACTCCAAAATAGTTTGAATCTCTCTTTCTTATGTTACTAACTATCTATGAAATCAGTTTCAGCTTTTTTACATCAAGTACAACTTGTCGCCAAGAATTCTTATGTCAGGGTGTATACGTGGCCAAGGAAAAAAAATTCCCGGATTTCCCGGTTAAAAATACACTTTCTTCCAGGTGAAAATACACTTTTTCCGTGTTAAGTGACAGTATACTTTTCCTCGGCACTGTAAAACTCATCAATACTTTGAAAGTGTGTTTCTATATACCGACATTTTGAAAGACCTTTGATGTGCAGCAACATGTACGCTGCATATTTCCGTATTACGAAGGTATAAGTTTGAATTCCACCAAACACCGCATGTCACTTTCCGAAGCATTGAAATCGAGATTGCGAGGTGCTTTTGTAAGCCAGTCATAGCTCACTGTCACGTGATCTCGCCAGCTGATGACAGCACGAACACGTGATGTAGTAAGCCAACAGCAAGATCACTCTTAAGTAGCGCAAACACACAAATAAGAAAAGTTAATGGTTTAAATTAACATACATAGCATTCACATGTAATATTGGTCTCTAAGATTAATAAGCTGGAAGAGAAGCTAAGCTTCCACATATAACTTTGATCTTTTTTGCGCGTGTTACATTTTAAGATACATCACATAAATGCGCCAGTAAAGTTTTTAAATACGACGTAAATGTTTGATCTTCTGGGCTCGAAATTCTTCTAAATGGTCATCCTCAAAGAGCTGATTTTTAAATGAGAGTCAAACGCTTTGTGATTTAAGTAATTCATCGTACATTCTTGCACATAGTTCATCTTGCGTAAAAGGAAATTTGGTTTGAATGAAACGCTTTTCAAACCACCATTCGCAATATTTTCCTGCAACCTGTTAGAAACAGGTTCGTTTCAGCAGTTGGAAGAGAGCGCCAGATAATAGGCGTCACCACGCTTATGCAGCTACGATGACGCAGGAAGCCCGTATGTTCGTACAAGTAAAACATTAAAAGATCTTACATTATCTGATAAAAGAAACAAGACACGAGAGGATACTTCAAGAGCATCGGAATTTCGTGAACCATGCTAAAATGCATAATTCGGATTAAAATGCACATTCATATGTCCAGATTCATACATAAATTTTCTTGGAGTATCAGTACTGTATTATCTCATGTTTGGTTCTTTATTATGACACAATGCCATACGTGCACTTGAAATGCAGCGAATAGTTGAAACTACCCAATAGTGTGAAATTGAACACTTCGTTTCAAATAAAACAAACTATTAATGAAAACCAAGTCTCTTTAGCAAACCGACAAAAATAACTTCATTGTTCTGCAAGGCGATTAATGCTTGACTGTCAGGAACGTGGAAATAAAATCTAAAACTAATAACATATTTTAGCCTTCCGTAACGATGCGAACGTATTTGAATTCATTCGATAACTCCTGGCCGCAAAAATCTGTTTTTTCTCACTTAACGTGAGAGCAATAAACTAAGAGGAAAAACAAAATCACTGACCATAAACACAGGTCACATGGAGACGACCCATCTCCCCACCACAACTCAGACTGTTCTGTGCATCAGTGCCAGATTTACTATATTTCCGAACCGGGGCAATATTAAGTAGTGGTGCCCAGCCATACTTCTGTAACCAGAAGCAAAAGAAGGTACTACTAATACGCGACTCAACTGCGCATGCGCAAGAGCCCGCCCGCCACTGCTCAAACAAATCTAGTTTAAACAGTTGTCACGTCACGGTCATCGGAGGCAATTTGTTGTTAGAAAGCATTGCATAGTGTTCCTAAAGCCTTTGACACACTTTGCTGTTAGCAGACGCTTGTATGAGCACAGTTTTTTGTTGTTCCATATGGCACATTTACTTTGCAACTTAAGTTTTCTTTTCTTTTCTTTTTTTTTCCTCTCTCGTTCATGTTTTGTTGCTGCAGTATTATTCTGCTGCAATAGTGGGATACAGTAATATCCTTTGTTAAAGTATTGGTTCTTACCAGTCAATCACAAAAATCTAGCTGAAAACTAAAACAATGAAAAATTCCCAAAATTCTAAAAAATTCCCGTGTTTTTCCCGGTTCTCCCAGTTGTCCCAGGTTGTACACACCCTGTATGTGAGCAACTACCTGCACTCATTACTTACATCAACTGTAATTTCCTTATTCAAATCTTACTGATCAAAAGAAATTATTTTGATCTTCAGTGTGAAAGCATTATCAGCTTCTTTACTAATCACTTATTTCAGTTCATATTTTCACAAAATGAAATCAGTTCTTTCATATTGCCATTTAGTTGTGAACTTCTATTTTGTTGATTTTGCTAGTCAAAGTTGTTTCTGTAGATACAGTTCTCAGGCGAGAACACCTAACATCATGAAATTTCTATAATATTTCATTGGTGCAACTGACTGACATCTTGAGGTGCGGTAAACACACTGCCGAGTCTGATCAAAGCCACCTGTAAAAGCAGCCCGAGAACAAACCACACAGGCATGAACATAGCAGTTTTGGTGACCAATAGCACAGACATCCTAATCTGTAGCGAGAGGGACAGCAATGCCACGTGTTGGATGATAAACCAACAGCTTCAATGCATGTACAAAGGCTCTCAGTCATACTGTGCACTGCTGTCACCCACCCCAGCACCCTCTTTTTGGGAGTTGCCTGCTGATATAAATGTCTGTGTTGGCATGTGCCCATCCTCACCACTGTCATCCAAATATCTATGTTGCCACCACAGCATCATCCACCGTGCGACTAACAGTTCCTTTTTGTGGTTGCTGTATTTTAACATGGCCAGCACTGGAACCTTTGCTGTGCTAAGTTGGTACCCTGTATGCCTGTTTACCAGACTGGTCAAGCTGCAAATAACCACTGCTTCTTTAAGAACAGAGACCCAGTCGAAGACTTTAACGAGTCCATATTGTGACCCGTATTGAGACAATGCTTGGCCACTGTCGATTTGTCTAGCTGGTCCAGACGTTTGTGTTGTCGATATCTGGCACATCTATCTTCCATAGTGCAACAAGTGTGTACAGTGGATGATGTCTTCCAACTACACAGACCTCAAACCACAACAGTCTTTCAGTGAGTCCAGAATAGCTCTGGGGTCGTTAGGGGAAGGAAGATGCACTTAACTTTATGTTTCTTCAGTAATCTTCCTATTTTCCAAGAAACCCCACTGACGTAGGGCAATACGACCATTCCTCTTTGTTCTTCACTTTCTTCCAGGTCCTCAGTTTATCTAATACACGCCAGGTGTAAGGCACAAGGAATCTACCGTTCAGAATATCCGTTCTATAAAAATATGGTACAGAGGTGGAGTAGCTCATCACATAAGCTGTCTGAATCTGATATGACTCGTGCTCTGCGGGCCAACATCCTAAACGTGCCACTTTGTCATGCATGATGGTAGCATGCTTGTGGCCTGCAAGCATATTTCTGTGTGTGTAGGTTTGCTGTACACAATGTGACCCAAACTGCCATCCTCTCTTCTCTGCACTAGCACGTCCAGCAACAGAAGTTTGCCATTTTTCTCCAGCATAAAATTTATGTTCAAATGCAGAGAATTTGGTTGTTGCAAAACTGAATCCTATTATACAGTATGCAATGCTGTGAGCCAGATTACAAGATTGCCATCCACAAAACGCTGAAAGCATGTAGGTTTCACCTCCAATGACTGGTGCACACTCTCCTTGAAACCTTCCATAAAAAGACTTGCCACAGTACGTGACAAAGAACTACCCACTACAACACAGTCTGTTCAAAGAACTGGTCATTGTATAAACAGTGCTCATCTCATGTGGAGAAAGGAGGAAGGAGGAGGGGATTAGTGTTTAACGTTCTGTTGACAACGAGGTCATCAGAGATGGAGTACAAGCTCAAATTAGGGAAGGATCGGGAAGGCAATCAGCTGTGCCCTTTCGAAGGAACCATCCCAGCATTTGCCTTAAGCAATTTAAGGTAATGATGGAAAACATATCAGGATGGCTGGACATGTGTTTGAACTGTCTTTCTTCAAAATGTGAATCCAGTGTGCTACCACTGTGCCTCCTTGCTCGGTAAGAAAAGGCACCTTCAGTCATGTGTACATAAACCAACACACAAAGCCATATACTTACAGGCCATCAGCTGTCACCGTCCTTCACAATTAAGTGGCGTACTTTGGAAACTGGCCCACAGAGCACGAGTCTTACCAGATTCAGACAGCTGATCTGATAAGCTGCACCACCTCCATATATTTTTACAGAATGGATATTCTAAACGGGAGATTCGCCATACCTTACACCCAACATGTGTTACACAAAACGAGGAGCTGTAAGAAAGAAGAATAAAGAGGAATGGTTGTCTTGTCGTACGTCAGCATGATTCATCGAAAAGATGAAGATTACTCAAGAAACAAAGTTAAATGCATCTTCCATATGCCAATGAAACTATGAGCTCTTTTAGGTTCAGTGAAATATAATGGTGGTTTAAGAAGGATTGGTATCTATCATCTATCAGACTCCTGTAGCTGGGACAACCCCCCCCCCCCCACACACACACACACACACACACACACACACACACACACACACACACACGTGTGCACCAGCTAAAATCTGCACTGGCTGAGCATGTTTCAGCTCAGGGCACAGTATGGACTACAAAAACACAAACATTTTCTCAACATCTTTGTACCACCACCACCAGCATTATTAAAGAAGCAGAGGAAATGCACAGCTCAACCAATCATCTGAATATGGGCACAGGATACAAACTTAGCACAGCACAGGATCCAGCAATAGCCATATTACAAGTGTTAAAGTGGATGACGCTGTGGGGATGACAGATATTCGGATGACATCGGAAAGGATGGGCACACACCAGCGTGGACACACATATTGGCAAGCAGCTACCAACAGAGGGCACTGGGGTAGCCAATGGCAGCACACAGGATGATTGACAGCCTTTGCACATGCATCAAAGCTGTTGGTTCATCATCCGAAAGGTGCAGTAGCTTTCTCTCTCACTACCAATCATGATGTCTGTACTATTGGTCGATGAATCTGGCACATTCTTGCCTTCCTAGTTTCTTCTTAGGCTGGCATAAATAGGAGACTTTGGTCACAGCCTCAGCAGTCTGTTTGCCACACCCTGAAGATGTCAGTCAGTTGTGCCAATAAAATATTGTGGAAATTTCATGAGTGCATTTGACATCCGGCCAGAGAAACATATTTACAACTAGTCCAATGGGAAAGCGTCAAGCAACAAAGTTGATTCTAGTTAATGGGAAAATAATCCAAGATTAATGTTTATACAATGCAGATTTCAGAATTCTGCTTTATCCCAGTTCATTTTTGTGTTTATTAAGATCAATAGGTTTATACAACCTGTCATAAATGAATAATGAACATTTCTTTCTTAGTACACTGCTACATTTAATTTGTGTGTACCAGACCCTTTTCTCAACCTGGTAGCGGTTTCCTGAACCCATCTCTGACATCTGTTATACAACTGAAATTGTTAAAAGCCAACTATAAAACATCGAATGATCAAAGGGAAGAGTCGGGTTGGCAAGAACTTCGGTCATTAAAACACCCAAATACTAGTACGATAACAAAATCCTAGCTTCAGTATTAGTAAAAACTATGGGTACATAAATAATCTACACAGAATAAAGCCCAAATATGTCGTTACAATATAATGTGTTAAAAATAAGTTCTGAAAAAATCAACTGATGCAAAGATTTGTGTATATCAATTCTAAAATTCAGAGCATACACAATGTTCAACACTTCTGCATGTCATGATGAAACAAATTGCAATGCTCTAAAGTGCAGGAGAAAACTAAATTCTAAATATAAGCAGACATAACTGCCAAATTAATCTACTCATTAACAGAAGGATGGGGCAGTAGTCAGTACTTTCGTTGGAATAAAATATTTATGGGAACTTTACTCTCTTCAAACTACATCCTTTATCACCTATCAGTGCCATCTAAAATGAAAATTGAGTTAACACTTGTGTCCCTAGTGTCACGCTAGAGTAGCTGCAAATGGTAATCATGGGAAAACTTATTTCCTTTCACTCAACAAATTTCATGATTGTCGATTGCAATAAAATTTACACACACACACACACACACACACACACACACACACACACACACACAGTTTAGGATAAATATTTCTGAGTGTCATTCCCGTTAATTCTCATCCAACTAAAGAACTGACGTTAGTGAGAAGTTAGTTACACAAATTGACCAACATTTTAATGATTTATTATAAAAATTTTAAATGGTATAATAATGTAATCAGTAATAATCAGTAGTAATCAGTAAGTCTGCAGTTAATTTGTTATTTCTTCAACATTATTTGTCAAAGTTCTTCAAACTAATAGTCTGAATCTTCTGAATCATCATCACTTCCGCCTCTGATACCACGAACAGCTTTCAGTTTCTTTTTTGAGTGACTTGTTTCTGGAGGTGTATTAAGGTCACCACTATATAGTAATACACCTGACTTAGCAATGTGCCACTCCAGAGCGTTGGTACAATGGTCTTCGCATTGCCTCATCTCCTGAAAGTTGACGACACGGCTCCTCACCTGACTTTCCACTACACACAAGATAGTTGGAAAAGACTTCAGATTAAGCCTTTCTGTAAAATTAAAGCAACTTTGTTAGAAAATCATGGAATACTTACAGCAACAAGAATGTCTATTACACTAGCATCAAATGAAATTTGAATGTTCCAAATTAATGGTAACACAGTAGTTAAATTTGTGTATTCTATATACATATAAATATACACTGTAAATGTGCATAATTACTCGTTCACACACACACACACACACACACACACACACACACACACACACACACCGCTCATGACAATTTCAGTAATTTAGTGTCTCAATCGTACTTCCACTTCAGTTCCCAAGCATTCAAGAAAAGAAATGATGCATGTAATGCAGGCTTGATCAGATGTCATCCTACATGATTGTGATGGTCAGTAGATCAACATCTTTGACAAAGCAAGGAGTATGTCAACAGCCATCATCCTTCTGGATGAATTAACTTTCCTGGTACTGTATCAAAACCAAGATAATGGACTGCATTATGATGTGAATACATCCTGCACTATTCATGGTGCCCTGAAGAAACAACAGAAAGATATAGTCATTACAGGCTATACCTCATCGCACTACAATATCTGTAGAGTAGTGTCCTTGTTCAAATCAGTAGTTTCTATTGATGGCTTCCCTATGATCCTAGCTGACATTGTGGGCAAAACTTTGGTCTTCGGTTGTACTACAGCTGCTGTTTAATCAACAACAGCTGCTCCTGTGTGTGCCACTGTTGTCCAGAATGTAGACAAGAAGCTTGGCCACCTCCCACAGACCACAAATGGTATAAATGATTTACACCTTATAACAGGACTTTGTGTCTACGTGCAAGAATGAGTAATATGCATTTTTGTAATTTGATGTAAAGTCTGTGATATAATACACTGTTACAATAACTTCTGTAAATCTCAATATCAAACGGTAAACAGAAAATATAGTGTGTTAACCAAATGTTTTTGTAAATTTGAAATTGTATTTGTAAACTAACAGCTTTTCCCAAGGAGAATTTTCCACTAATTAACCTCACTGAGTAAAACAAACAAAGTAAAACTAACAGCTTTTCCCAAGGAGAATTTTCCACTAATTAACCTCACTGAGTAAAACAAACAAAGTTTGACAAGCCATATTGTTCTGCTTTCCGACTGTTCACAAGTGACGGGCAGGGGCTTAGTATTCTGTTAAGTTATTCTGATGACTATTTAAAGGTTTTGAGAAGAGAGTATGAGTCAACGATCCATTAAAGTGAATGAGTAACTGTGTACAGAAATTTTTGCTAATTGGAAGCATTAAAATAGACAAACCCAGAGAGAAGTGCAACAAAATGGTGTATCAGTGATGGAAACTGCACAGAATGCATTATTTTAATGTGATGCCAGAAGCAATTTAAGATAATAGTATTTCTTAACACTCAAAACTTTTTGTATGGGCAGGCTACATTCTGTGTCAATCTTTTTACTTAATTTCACAACCTTGCTCCAAATACAACAGTCAAAACTACAAGAGTTTCGCCAATTCGAGCCTCTGCAACTAATGCCACGATCTATATTCCATCCCCCATTACAAATAACCTTGCAGAGACTGTGTGAATTTATAGTAACATATTTATAAAAGAGAAATACTTCACACCAAATTTCTAATGATACAGTAAAATAATGACATAATGGATGCCTCTTACCACCAACAAAGAGTAAAACAGGGGGCTGCATATATCTCTCTCTCTCTATCCCTCCCTCCCTCCGCCCCCCTCCCCTCCCCAACAAATAACCAAGGAATAAAGTAGTTGAATGTAAATTCTGAAAAGTGAAGGAAAGTAATAATGTCTTCTTCAATCTAATAGAAAAGTTAAGTGATCTGCACACCATGTATGATGTCCAAATGGTCAAGCAAACTAGTTTCCTTTCTCGTGCAGCTCAAAGAAGATGAAAATGAATTACTGGTGCATTATCTGACTTACTGGTGACAAATGCAAGGCTTTGTTGTGTTTCAAACTGTAAACCAATTGCAAGTTACATACAGTATCATGTTTTATTATACACAATCACTCTATGATTTTTCCAATCATCCCTGAAAATTAACTGTCCAGTCAAACAAAAATTATATATATATATGCCACAGTCAACCCTCACAATATCTCACAGTTTTAATAGCTACTGTGTACCAGTATCATAATGACAAATACATGTGAGTGCATAATGAAACACTATGGGTTTTGGGTTTCTGACACACATGATTTCGGAATGCGTCATCAAATTCATCACTGGTTTTATTTATTGTGTTAATGGCATATCAGTTTGCTTACACAAGAGAGATGGAAATAATAAAATTCAAGCAGCACTGCATGTAAACAGTGAATCAGATAGGGAAATGTTCTTTAGGATTTAAGTGGGATGAGTGTGGTAAACTAACCAATACAGGTTACCACAGAACTATGATTACCAGCCTTAAGATGGGTTCATGAAAATTTACTATTTGGACTACTATCTAAGGTAGTGCAGTTAAAAACACAGTCATTAAATGGTTAAGTGCATTGCATTCATAACTTACATATTTTTACTAGTGATTTCTGCAAAAGCATGTACAATAAACCTGCTGCCAGATTTTGAAGATGTCATTTCAAGAAGTTACTCACCAATAAGAAACTTGCACCTTGCAGCATCAATTCTACAGAATTTTGCTTCGAGATGTCGCTTGCACAGTACCCTCATATGGTAATGAATTACTTTAGAAAGGAACATTTCACTTCTAAAAAAATGACAAACAACATTTTTTGATTTCTTGGTTGCATTAAAAAATTCCTTCTCATCTGACAGCTCATCATACTGCCCATGACCCTGAAAGGAGAGAGTTATTTGGGAATTACACACACACATCATACAAATCTTAACATGCAAGACAGTCGCAGATCTTTAAATAATGCAAAAGACACTCTTCATATTATTTCAGACATATCCATGAACCAAATAGAATAGTCTGAGCCAATCTAAGAATCAACAGTTGGTCATACAGATTTTCAGATGAAAACAGAATGGTTAAACACAATCAGATACATCAAATTTCCAAAATTTAAGTAGCACAGTTTTTGCAGCTTTTTCACATAAGATAATTTGGAAGAACAATTACTAACCAATATTACTATAAATGCTAGGTTGGACCAAAGCATTTCCATAGATATGGTGCCTATTGCAGACAGTTTGCTGTTCTCAGACTTTATGAAAAACATCTTTCATTAGAAAAGAAACTGGCACAAGTATTGCATCACAAATTCCACAGAGGTATTATATGAATACTGACAATCAACAACACACTTTCCATTTAATTTTTAATGTTTTAGTTCCTGCCTATGGCCTCCCTAATGACAAATGTATAGCAAGTGTCAATACTGGATGGAAAATTTATTGATGAACTCTAATCCAATTACAAGCCACAAATTTTAAATGGATCTGATGACATGGCATGCCTACTAAAATATGTACACTGGACAAAAAACTTATCACCACCAAAAAGACATCAGACTAATACCTCTAGCTTTGATAATGGCCTCAGTTTGGTGTGGAAGAGAGTCCACAAGTTTCTTCAGCTATGCTGAATCAAGCTGAAGCTACTCATTGACAAATAGATCCCATAGAGCAGGCTGTTGCAGCTCAAGTACCTGCCCGTGGACAGCAAGGCACCCGCAGATAGCAGTAGCCAAACAGCTGTTGTGTAGCAATCATGCAGTACTGTCAGAGTAAATACCATCATATTACCCTGACCAAGCACTCATGGACAGGGGTTGCCAAGAAGGTATGCACAGAATGTATGCAACAGGGCTACCTTATGGGTAGCCTGTAGTACCTGTGCCAGCCCAGACAAGCTGAAGGATGTTCGTAGGTGCCTGTGCCCCATTGGGAACCATTTGAATAGCCTGCCACAGAGCTACCAAACTGCAGGGATGTTGATTGCTATGTTCCACCTGCTGTCCCACGTGAGATTAAGATCACGTGATTTTGCAGACCGAGTTAGTTGTGAGATAGTGCCTGAATGTCCATCAAACCCAGAATGTACGCATGCCTAGTCAACAATGCTGACATCATCTCTGAAGACAGTCATGTCCAATACCATATTCATTGTGATGAAAAAAGGCAACACTTGGTCACCAATAATGTTGAAATAATACCCGATGCTCATGATGATCTGAATGAGTGGGTCCACATCACAGTATGAAAAACATCCCAGAAGATCACAGAGCCACCTCTGCCCTGAACTATACCATTGCAGCTTAAACATCTCATTGGCATATCAGTGCATTCACTGCCTTTCATCATTTGAAAAGATACAAAATTTTGATCTGTTGGAGTACATTACACACCTCCAGCCAGCTCCTGTACTCTTCTGTATTTAGACCAGATACAGCTTGATGTGCCACTATGGGCAATGGACTTTTGAGAGATACAGATTTCCAAATACCCACTACATGTAACTCCCTTCACAATATTTGCTCACTAACTAGATGAGGTGGACTTACTTTCGCTGACACCAACAATTCCCAATAGGTGTGAAACTTTTCACTGACAAGGCATGGGTCTCATCTCCTGTTCCTGCCAGACACACTTTTATAGCTACATTTCTTAAGACATGTTACATGGCTGTGATTGGTAAACCATTCCATGCAGACACGTTGGACCGCCAGAAATGACAAACAAACAATTTGGGTAACTTCACTCAGTGTGGTGATGGGCACGTCCACACACTACCTCCTTCCTACTGTTCTGTCACTTCTTCACACCCATCCACCTTACTATGCTTGCTTCATACAACTGACTCACATATACACAAGCTGCACATAAACCTCACTTAACCCCCATGACTTCATCATCATCATCATCATCATCATCATCATCAAAGGATCAACAATAATTTAGTGCCACTTCTGCACCATCTACATCACTGCAAAGTAACCACTGTGCTCTTTTATAGGGGGGAATGGGCTGACTAATCTTCTGTCAGATGATTAACTTTCTATCCATAGCACAGCTAACCAAAGAGTTTACCAGGCAATGACATCATCATTGTGTCATGTTGAGCTTAGAAATTAGAGAGGAGGGAGCCATTTGGATAATCAACACAAATGGGAATTCTGTTTAATTCTGTCACAAACGGAATACAAGCACATAACAAAGACATAAGTAAATGATTTGTTTATCTGGGTTTTAACCAAATGACTTTTCAGCCAGCATTTTGGGATCATTGGCTGATTGGTGAGAGTTAGACTAATCTATGATTTCATCGAGCCCTTATTCTGTGGGCACAGAGAAGATGATGAATACAATTTACTGACAAAAATTGTGAAAGATACATACAGTAATACAAAACTAAATAATTCTTCAGGAAAGCCTTAATTCATGTCTGTAAAATGTCAATACAGTGAAACCTCACATAGCGAGCATAATTTGTTCCAGAATGTTGCTCTTAGTGCATAACACTTGTTAAGCTAAACAATTTATCCCATATAAATTAATGTAAAATACAATAATCCATTCCACGCAGGGAAAGTACTAAAGCTTTATCTCTTATTCATGCCATTTATTCAAATAAAATTATTCATACAGTATTATGTACTTCATTATTCATAATACATAGCCAATTCTTTTTTAATAGGAAGCTAACTATAGTCATTTGTTTCTGCCGACACTTCAACACTTGACGAAAATGCGACACAGCATTATTGTCAAATTTGTAGGATGCATAGCCACTGCTTTATTTGGGGTGACAATTTTCAGTGCACGATGCAACGAATTCCCACATTTTCAGCACTTCTCTTATTGCACCAGAAGATTGCTGCTTTGTTTTCACCTCCTCCTCCTCCAAAGAATTTCCTTCTACAACTTCCTGCTATGAAACACACTGCAAATACATAAGCTCTTTCGTGGTCATTTCTTGGCTATGATCTCCCACAAGCTCATCATCATAGTTAACTTCTAGTCCCATGTCCTTGGCCAAAGACACAGTCTCTTTGACTACAGGCTCCACAGGTATTGACTCAAATGCCTCAGTCACAGTCGACAATGCACTACGGCCAAAGCTTCTTCCAAGAAGAAGTGATAGTTTTCTTGGTAACCCCTTCCCACACCTTTTCAATCATCCTGATACAGGCAACAATGTTGAACTGATATTTATAAAACTCTGAGTGCAATTGTAGCTTCAGTCAACTCAAAGCAATGCTCAGAAAGTGCTTTAGTGTAGAGCTTCTTAAAGTTAGAAATAATCTGCTGGCCTACAGGCTGGAGTAACGGAGTGGTGTTGGGAGGCAGAAACTGGATCTTGAGGAATTGAAATTCTTCAAGGAGTTGGTCTTTTAGGCCTGGAGAATGGCCAAGAGCATTATCCAAAGGACTAAATACTTCATCGATCCAATCATAAAAAAGATCACGAGTCACCCAAGCCTTGTTGTTGGACCTACACATCACATTTAACCTCCTCTTCTGGACTTCACAATTCTCTACAGCTCGTGGAGTTTCTGAATGGCAAACAAGCAAAGGTTTAGTTGTCAAATTGCCGCTTGCATTGGCACAGAATACCAGTGTGAGACTCTCTTAAGCTTCTGAACCACCTATGGCTTCCATTAAACATTACTTTAGCCACTAATGATCAGAGCATCTTCTTAACGAGGTAGACAAAAATCATTCTCGCCTTCTCAAAAATGATGTTCTCATTAATAGTTTTGCCTTGCTATTGCCTTCACTCAACCTTGCTTTGGTGATTTCTTGTTTTCACATGAAGAAATGGCTCATAGGTACGTAACTCTACTCAAATGATATGGACACTGTCAAGACAGAGGAATATTTTAAGGAGCTTGCTTGACAATTCCCACTTTTTGGACACGTTAAAAGTGGCTGGGGCATTGGGACAATGAATATCTCTAAAAGGACAGTAAGAAATGAATTGTTTGGAAAAAATGGTGTCATCATTCCTAACATAAGTACTTACTGAACAAGGTGTGCATATTTTATGAGAAATGTAAGCTGCTATCATTAACAAATTATCTGGAGAAGAAGTTCATAAATATGTAAATAAATAATATACATTACCAAGGCTGTCCACTCTTTTTCGAGTTGTGCTCTCTCCTTCAGCTCCTTTAAACGCCTCTCACGGAGTTTGTCAATATCTTCCAACTCCTTTAGTTCTTCATCCAACTTTCCCTCAATTTCTTCAGCAACTTTAAGAACTGTGCTAGCCAAATTAGACTGAACTGGATCCATGTTGTTTCTATACAACAAATAAAGACATTATCAACTTTTTCAACATAACAATTCAAATTATTTTTATAGCACCAACAGCACCACCAACAAATAAACAAGGTTTGAACAAGACTAACTATAGCACTGCCAATGCACTTTTGATAATCTTTCCTACAAATGCAAATGGGAGGAGTGTGGCATTATGAGCAGCAGATTTTTTTATTAATAAAAACATTTTGTTAATTGTTGACTTTTAAAGATATACTGATGTGGAAGTAATTTCCTGAATCTGACAATACTGAATATGACAATTGCTGAGGGAAGACACATCTGCTACTAAGACTCAAATTTTTGTGTTATGTTGAACTGAAAAATTTAAAACAATTATGGAACCTGGTAGAATAATTCATTAAAAACAATTTTTTCAAACTTTTAAAATATAAAGCACATGACTACATTATATCATTTTCAAAAGATGGGCAATAAGTATCCACATTGGCATTGCTAGGGTTAAGCCTGGAGATCCTTTTAGCACTGAGCTTCAAAAAATTACTAAATATTAAGAGACAAATAGAATTTTAGATCCTTTAAGATAGCTGTACTGAAATTTACAAGGTTAAAGTAGCGAAAATGGTAGATTTCAAAGACAAGTCACTGCTGGCCACCAGTTGCAGGAAACATTAACATGTATTGTAACAATTACAGATAAGCTGCTCCTGTAAAATGTGCATTATTTAAAATCAACTTCAAAACGTGTATTTGTGCTTGGTTACGTCAATATGAATTTCAAAACTGTAATTACCAAGAGAGATCAACTATTTCTCAATCATCACCCACATTATAAGAGTATCAAATACAGACAAGGGAGTAAAAACAATCAACCATACAAATCATCTGTGAAAAATGCCTGACACTTGTGCAACAGACACTGGTTTTTTTCAGATCATAAGACAAATTTGAACATGAAATGGTGCTTTATATTAAATGATTGTATGACCAATAACTACCGTGTAACAAAAATCAATGAATGCAACATCAGGACTTGCATACTAAAAAAGTAAATTGGGAAAAGGTGTCCCAAAATTATTAGAACAATACATTGATCCATTTTCTTCAGCTATACATATTGCACAAAATACTACCAAAAATAAATGTAAGTCAAATAATGTGCAAATCCCACAAAATGAAAGTAACACCCAGTGGCTAAAACAAAAATTAAAAATTAACTGAAAAGTAAAACATACTATGCTCCTAATGGAAATCAAGAGAAGATAATCAATGTTCAAACAGTGACTACACTGATATCATTCAGTGTATGAATATTCTCAACAAACATTTAACCATCAACAGCAAAACCACATCATATAAAATGTGGTACATAAGAAAATAAAACTAAAGACCAATCTCATTGATATTTATCCTAGATTATAAAAATAATTTAAAGATTCGTGAATGGAAAGTTATCTAACTTCTGAAGAAATACATGTGAGTACCGAAAAGTGCCTCAGGAAAAACATTACTGACACAGCCATCTTTGGACTTCCTTTCAGGAACACTCTAATGTTCTAGGACACAACAAATGAGAACTATGACTGGTTCCTAGATTTTTCTACATATGATAGACCAGGATTTGTATTTTCTGAAATTATAGCAAACTGGTATGCATGTAGTTTCACCAACTACAGTTTTTGTCTTTCAGGCAGGTAACAGATAAATACAAATTACGTTTCAGAATACAGGACAATTCAGTTATTGTATACCCATTAGTGTATTAGCCTGACTAGCAGCAGAATCAGCATTTCCGAAAATACTAGCCTTTTTCTTCCACACCATTTTGACTCGGTACCACAACAACACATATTAATGAAAGTGCGATCATATGGATTATTATCAAATGAAATTTCTGATTCCATTGAGGATTGCCAGTTTGGGAGAATGCACCAAGTTACCTTGCACAGACAGTTGACAACAGATGTAGCATTAACTTCAGGCTTGCCACAGAAAAGTGGGTTGGGACTTTAGCTGTTCCTGTTTTGCATTAATGAATTGGCTGACAATATTATGATGGCACAATCCTAAAGTTTTAATTATCACCCCAAAAAATAAAGGATTATTATTGATTTGTTCATTTGCAATTACATGTCTGCAGTCCTGGTACACACTGGAATCCCCATGTGACAGTGCCTTAGCATGGCACTACATGAACCAAAACAAAATGGTGCAGCCCACTAATAAGTGTAGTACGGTACAGTAATTCATTTTCTGCATATGATGCATCAATTTATACTGAGCTGGTGGAAGTGTGAGACAACAATGCACCATCATATGACAGCAATTAGGTAGCAAAGACACTTCTAGTCCATCAGACAAATTGAATAACAAACATGGTAGATCATTTCTCTGTGAATCACTAGGAATTTCAAGAGAAGTGATGGCCCTGGAGCTCTAATGTCAGCATATCAATTGAAGCAATAGTGGAAAAAGTGAAAATCAGTCACACATCAATCTTCAACATCTTGCACAATATCTTAAACTTGACAAGTACCACCACCCACCAGGTTTTGCAACTGCTCACATCCACTTAAAACATCTGCCAAACTGTGGCAGCAGCTGAAACGTAGCAGCTGTATCAGACCAATTAAGACAACATCTTTAGCCGCCTAATAACCGTGGACAAGTTCTGGGTGTATCTCTATGACCCCAAGAAAGGGCCAAAGCAAACAGTGGAAATGGGACGATTCATCGCTGCCATCATTGGGCAAGCAGATGCTGATCATTTTCTGGTATTGCAATAATGTACTGCTCGTATGTGACAAACCTACACAGGAGTGTATTACTGAAATATCCTGACAAAGTCATAGAAGGCTATCAAGATTAAGCACTGTAGTATGATATCCAAGGTGGTATTTTTGCTCCATGACAATGTAACAGCTCATACTGCACAAGATACAGCTACAGGTACTGCTTTTTGGGTTATTAAATTTTGAATCGCCTTTTATTTTCTTGACATGGTACCTAGTGAATTCCTCTTTCCTCAGACAAAAAAAAAAAAAAAAAAAAAAAAATCACACGGCAGGTATGTTTAGAGCAGCAAGGTGATTTTTGAGTTGGAACTTTTCCTAAATAGCCAGAAAGCAGAGTTCAACAACTAAAGTCTAGGCCAGTCATTCATGATTGGGAAAAACTTGTAGCACTAATGGGTGGATATGTAGAAAAAGAATAACATTATCACAAAAAGTTTCATGACAACCTGCTCAGTTTTTTAAAGTTTTAATTAAAACTTTACACTAAGGTGATGAAAGTAATGAAATACCTCCTAATATCAAGTTGGACCTCATTTTGCCCAATGTAGCGCAGCAACTTTATATGAGATGGACTCAACAAGTCATCTGAAATCCCTTGCAGAAATATTGAGCCATGCTGCCTCTATAGCCTAGCACAAATGTTGCCGATGCAGGATTCTTTGCACGAACTGACCTCTCAATTATGTTCCATGGGTGGCCAAATCATTCGCTCGAATTATCCACAACGTTCTTCAGACCAATTGTAAACAATTATGACCTGCCGACACAGTACATCATTGTTCGGGAACATGAAGTCCACGAATGGCTGCAGATGTTCCTCAAGTTGCCTAACATAACCACTTCCAGTTGATCATCAGTTCAGACAGATCAGAGGACCCAGTCCATTCCACGTAAACACAGCCCACACCATTCTAAGAGCCACCAGCAGCTTTCACAGTGTCTTGTTGACAACCTGAGTCCATGGTTTCATGGGATCTTTCGCCACACTTTAACCCTACAATCAGCTCTTACCAACTGAAATTGTGAACTCATCCGACTAGCCCACAGTTTACAGTCATCTATAGAGTCCAAATGATACAGCCACAAGTGACACTGCAGATGGTGTTGTGCTGTTAGAAAAGTCACTCCCATCAGTCATCTGCTGCCATAGCCCACTAACACCAAACCTCACTGCACTGACATAACAGATACAGTCATTGCTCATCCCACATTGATTTCTGTGGTTATTTCAGTCTTGCTTGTCTGTTAGCACCGACAACTCAATGCAAATGCGCCTGCTCTCTGCCGTTAAGTGAAGGCCGTGGATCCTGAGTTGCCTTTGATGAGAGGTAATGCTTGATATTTGATATTTTCAGCACACTCGTGACGTGGGATCTCTGAATATTGAATGCAATAATGATTCCCATCACATGACAGCTCTGCCAACGCATTGCCCTTTTATACCCTGCATATGTGATACTACCACCATCTGTATACGTGCATAACACTATCCTGTGACTTGTCACCTCAGTGTGTACTACTACTTGCTAAGACCACCTACAGCTTTTTGCAGATGATGCAATTATCTGCAGTGAATTGCTGCTTGCAAAATGCTGCACAAATATAGTCAGACGTCAATAAGATTGCAAGGTAGTGCAGCAACTGGCACTTAATTTCAACATGTAGAAATGTAAAACTTTGCACTTTACAAAATGCAGAGCAGTAGTATCCATAGCTGGGCAACTTTAATCAAAAAGTTAACTATGCTAATTGTTAATATATTACCAAAAAAGTAAAGTTTGTTAAACATTAAAGCGTAACTTTACAAGATCATTAACTTGCAACAGTAAACTATATGTATTCTTTTAACTGGATTACTGATACTCCACTGTTAATATCTCAATGCCCAAGACTGATTTTTCTTTTGGGTTTTTCTTGAATGGACCCCGATTTTGTCAAATAGTAAGTACCTGACTAATGATTAACAGATTCAGGGAAGGTTAACAGAAGTTACATAGACTTAAAACTTTTTAAAATTAACTTAAAAGTTAATCCATTACTCTAAAAGTTAACTTTGTTACTTAACAATTGACAGATTAATGGCCTTGTGCCCAGCTATGGTAGTATCCCATGACAAATGTGTTGGTGCAGCAATTTGTTGCAATATGAGAGACTGATCGCAGTTTCTGTCACAGGTAAAGCAGGTGGTACATTTTGGTTCACTTGGATACTGGAGCAATGCACAGTAGGCCTCCTTCGGAGACTGCTCAAAAAATATTTGGGCCTGTCATCCTCTAATATTACTGAAGTTTGTGGAATACACACAAAATAGGGTAATGGGCGGCACCAATAGTCAGGTCTGACTGATTTGCACGGAGCAAGTTTGATCGACTTGCAAAGAGCGTCATGGAAATGCTGAAAAACCTAAAAATGAGACTAATAATTATGCATTTAAGCAATAATTCTTCCTGTAGCCCACACGCAAATGGATTAGGAACAAACCAAATGTAGTACAATGCAAAGTACTGTCTACCATATACTTCATACATGTGGTTTACTGGCACAAAACTGCTAAGTTACGAGCAACCCTGCCCTTCATACTGGTTTGCATATTACAGGTTTAGATGTAAAGGATACAATGAAGCTGATTTACAACAATATCTGTGCAACAATGTAAGAAACAAAAATGTTTTACGAACACATGTGTAGAGGTAAATTAGAAGAAAATAATACAGATAAAAAGATGGAAATAAAATGATGTAACTGTTGTGGAACGGATTCAGGAAACACATTGCACAAAGTTATTACAAGTACAATCTGATGATTATTTAATATGAGAGGAATACCCTTTGAACTACTGACCGAAAGACTAAGTAAATGTTCGGTCTTAAGACTGCTGAGAATAAAGCATATTTTTAGTCACAAACCACGCTACCCAAAGCTTTTGGGCAAAAATACCAATTCAGTTACACACACACACACACACACACGCGCGCACGCACGCACGAAAATGATGATCATGTGCAGCACCCACCCCCTTCTATCTCATCCTTAATATATAACATCGCAACTTCATTTGCAGCTCGAACTTTCATAAAAATCTAACATTACAGATCAGGTTAGAAATTGCACAAATGCTTTTGTGAGAGAATACAAAGCAACTAGTTTTCACACAATTTCATGGAAATGAGTAAAAAAGTTACGGCTCATAATACTGGAAGCAAGTGACACTGGCTGAGAAGTGTCAAACCAACTAGACTAATTCTTTCCCTATATTTTAAGGTCCTAAAGTTAACGCCTCGGATACAATTCGACACAACATACACAACGCCTCACTGAACGAAGAGTTGTTATTGGTTATAAAACGTCGTGCAGCTTTTATGTTAATTATGTGGAGTACTTTATCGTTTCTGTCGGTCAGTGACAATGATTCTACATTCACCGTCAGTTTCACTGTATAAGCCAGTGCAGTAATACACATACACACGCAAAATAATCAGTTTACCACAATGACAGTAAAACAAACCAACCATCACCAAGCGCCAGTGAACTCTTCTATACCTACGCTCTAACAATGCAAATTACAGAGAAACACCAGGAACTATCACAAAAACTATTTTTTTTACAACCTCATAAATACTACTAATAAATTGCAGTACCACTCCATATATGGTGTTCTCACATTTTAGCAAAAATGGGGCTTAGAAACTATAAAGTATATTACAACATAACAACTGATAACTTCAATACAATTACAAGCATAAATACATCAAATTAGTTTCAACTTACGTTCGACAAATAATTCATATACCAACAAAACCTTTACTACAGCTTCGATTCGCCGTATATAGTATCCCCAACAACTCAACCAACCCGCCCACAACCCACCACAACCACACTGACAGCCAGCGCAGTGCTGTTATGACGTCAAGACGGCAGGAAACGACAGCCTTCAATCTGGAACAAGTCCCGCCCATTCAGCCCCCCGCCCCCCCCCTTCCCCTTCCAAAGCAGCCGAGAGTTGAGATAATATGGATCACAATTTTGTTTCAATTTTATTTTTGTTTTTTCTTGATGGCGATATTTGCAATTCACATTTTCACGATAGACATTTTAATTCCCTTAATAATACACTCTTCTCGCAGTGGTATCCAGAAAAATTGTAATACTTATTATTTTTGTGATGTTTGTTTTATGGTTGACATATCTGTGATACTAAGACCTTTGATGTCGGAACTGGTGGCAGGGCCAGTGAGCTCAAAACTAACCTGCAAAGACTACTACACGAAACAAAGCTGTAACGCGTGACTTTACACTCACCACGTTACGGGGCAAGGTGCAAAATTTTTCTGCTGCATAGAAAAAATGCAATTATCATTCATGTACATTATTTGACGTTCGGTGTGTTTAGCTTATAGTTCACTGTTAGCTATTGCTTTTACCTACTAACCTTTCCCTACCAGACTAATTTTGCAAGTATTCTGCTGTGTTTACATACGTAATTTCCACGCTGCCGCTAAGCTTGTTGAGAAATTATGCTTCTCGAAAATCTTACCTATATGCAACAGATTTTTTTTTTTTTTTTGCTTTCACTTTTCGCATTTTATTTCCTGAATGACGAAATTATATAGCAATACAAAATGATCAAAACATTGATATGAAGAATTTCTTATCATAATTACATTGGATATGGGGCGAACTTTCACACAATAACACATTTCATGCAAAGGCCTCACGAGAGTGCGCGGGCGCCTTTAATCTAATCTGAAAGTCCACAGTAGTAATACGTCGTATTAACTGTGATTCGTGCTTGTCTTCACAGTCTATGACAGAAACTAGTGTACACGCTTTGCCAAATGCATTGGGTTGTTCAGCAAAGAAACAACAAACAGAATTTATAAGCGTGTCATAAAAATGGTTTTGAGTTTAAGGTAAATCTCACTAGAGCAGAAGGAAAGCATTTTTCTGTATGCTGCACTATTTTCATCACTGCTGCAGATGGGTGAAGCAAACCACCTCCATCAACCTTCATGGTAAAGGCAGCTCGATTTGCCACAGGAGTCTTGCAGTGTGATCATTTGGGCACATGTAGGGGTCAGTAATAAATTTGTTGCACTCATCACATCTTAACATTTGCATAATCTTTCTCACAACATATCCTGATACATAATAAATAATATTCTCCTGGTTGAATCAAGAGTCTCAAAGAAACTAGTATCTTCACTATCATCAGCGAACTCATCATTTTGCTTCTTATGGCACATGAAAGCATGAACACTGAAAGAGTTCTCAATGTCATCTACATTACTCATGTCACTTGCAGTAACATTGTTCTTGAAGAACATTGTTCTCAGAGCAGACTGGAACTGAATTGTGGTGGGTTTAATGTTCCAACGAAACCTAGATCTGATGCAAGAAGAAAACAGTTCTAGATGATCTTGTGAAAGTTTGTATGTTAAAAAATACTTTAGAGGTTCGCTACACCAAAACAGAAACTCCCAAGAAAGGCTTCTAAAACCATTTATGCACATCATAACTCTCAGCACAAATGTTTTTCATGGATGTACTAATGCACACACACCATCAGTCCTTAATATTTGAATGAAGCTTTCTGCTTGACAAAGAAATTCAGTCCTATAATTTACGTTTTCAGTTCTTAATTATTGCTTAAAGCATGTAGCATCAACATTCCCAGAGTTGCACATATCAGACAGTTGTTCAATAATTCTGCTGAATTTTACAGTGTCAGAGGCGTCCTGACAATCTGGGTGCTGGGAACACTCTAGAAATTCAATGGCAGTACCAGCACTGGAGCTCATTGTCTGGGATGCTAAAAAGACATTCATTTTCTTATTATAGAAATTCACATGTGAACCAGAGAGTGAATTGGCAAATTTTAAGGATTCACACTGTAGCAGATAAAGTAACTTCAAAACAAAGTCCCACTTCACATCTCCAGCTTCACAGTTAATAATTTTCTTTCCAGCTAAATGTTATGAACTAATTTCAGCATATGGCATGGACAAGAATTGCATGAACATTACTGTAATTGGCAAGATACTTGAAGTAAGGGGCAAAATTTTCCATATTCAGTGAGCACTGAAGGTACTTCAGTGTCTGATTGGTGACAGCAACTCCATCACACGTCACTGACCTCATAATAATACCTACAGAAAACAGTTTCAGTATAAAACCTCTCACATTTCAGTCATCTATCTGATGACAGTTTATTCACAAAGAAATATGCAATTGGGCACTTAAACTTTTCAGTGTATGACACTATCTGAAAAAAACTTAGCTTCAGTAGCCAGTTCTTCTGCATATATATTCACAATGTTGCCCAAATCGACATAGCTTGCATACACTTTTTTGTTGTTGTTCCTAACAAACTGCATCCTAATTGACATGGTATCAAATATGAGTCACATTCTTTAAGACATCATTTGATATGTTTTACATAGATGAAAATCTTGTAGATAGCCAGGTTAACAATTTACTGATGACACTCAACCACGAAGAATACTGGTGTGGGGATAAAGAAACAGAGCACACAAATCTACATACCCTAGGGGAATAGAAATGTAGAAGAGGGCAAATTGGTTAGTTCACTGTATTGCATGCTTTGCTTCTTTGCATCACTGTATCTCAATAGGGTCACTAGATATTCCATGTCAAATCAACACACTGATTAAGTTTTACGTCCTCAGATTCTGGTGCAACTAGGTATACCTAGTGTCCCTACATTGTTATGAATGAAAACCATAAAATTCTTTTTCGTGATTTAATTAAAAATTTAACAAGCCTTGAATTTTCAAATTTTTGTCAAAAGTTACTACAACCTGGAGTAATAAATTTCATTTTCCCATTAACAAGATGAGATACAGACCTGGAAAATGTGTCACTTTTAAAGCTCTTTAGATGGGCTTTCATTTGGTATGTAACATGATGGAGTGTAAAAATAATTTTCTTAATTTTAATAAATTTTAATCTCCTAAAAAAGCCATATTTTTAACATTTTAAAAAAATAATAAAATTTTGTTGCACCATACTCTCACAACTCTGAAAGTTTCATTTTGGGATGATCATGGCATCATATGCTGAAAAATTTCAAATTAATTTTTAAAAAATTTCTTACATCACATTTGTGAACAGCTGTGTATCAACTTACACATGGTAATTAACTGTAAAAGCTTTGTTGGTTTTGTCCATGTCATTTTCAGGCAAGGTGTCTATTCGGCCTGTTGTAGTCACTGGGATCACCTTACATAAAACATCCACCACACAAATCCTCATGACATCTGGCTTCTACGGGTATACACAAGAGGGAGATGGATCATGTGGATGAAGAAATGTAATCTTCAGTTCATCTTCTTCATCTTCCCCAAAATGTATGCAAGCCTCCACTTGTTGTTATACACTGTAATTCTGTATCCATCTATACATGTCAAGGACAGGGTTTCTTCAGGTTTAGTGGTCTCTGAAACTACAGGAGTGAATGCATGAAACATTTGAGTCCCTGGAATTGTTAATGCAGTGCTGAAGCGACTGTTTAGAAATGTGGCTCTCTCTGTATTCATCCTGACTTACAAATGTGAAATGTACTCCAGAGATATTTTCCATTGCCCAATTGAAAAGCCGCTAAGCTGTAAGAATTTGACTGCCATGTGGATGTTGCAAACTTCCTCATGCTGTGAACCTCTGTAAATGATGTAAATTGAAGACATTACAAAAATCAGTTCAGATTCATCACTTTATTTTGCAATAAGCTGTATATGTTGTTCTGTCATGACTTTATTGGAGAACAACAAAGTTCATTTATGAAACACACCAGATAGAGCTTACAAGATTCACAGTTTGTTGTGTACTGCGGTTTTGCAGAGAACTACTCATTTTTGTTGCAGGATGATGTCCAGACCTATCATTGGACAAGTCAGCGAGGCATGGTTCACCCATTTTTTGTGTACTACGAAGGAGAAATAGTAACAGATCATCTCAGTTATGTTGTTATTTCACACTGTCTTGAATATAACACTGCAGTTATGTACTGCTGCAAGAAAAAGCTCATTGTATTCGTGAGAAAACACTTGGAACCTAAAAAATATTACATTTCTGATGGTGCTGCTGCTCAGTATAAAAACAAGAAATCTTTTTAAATCTATTTTTTCATCACACATTTTGGCAGAAAGACTGAATTGAGTGTTTCAGCGACAGCTCATGGAAAGGGGCTTGTGATGGAGTTGGTGGGTCCACCAACTCCATCACAAGCCCCTTTCCATGAGCTGTCGCTGAAACACTTGATGAAAAAATAGATTTAAAAAGTTTTCTTGTTTTTATACTGAGCAGCAGCACCATCAGAAATGTAATATTTTTTAGGTTCCAAGTGTTTTCTCACGAATACAATGAGCTTTTTCTTGCAGCAGTACATAACTGCAGTGTTATATTCAAGACAGTGTGAAATAACAACATAACTGAGATGATCTGTTACTATTTCTCCTTCGTAGTACACAAAAAATGGGTGAACCATGCCTCGCTGACTTGTCCAATGATAGGTCTGGACATCATCCTGCAACAAAAATGAGTAGTTCTCTTCAAAATCGCAGTACACAACAAACTGTGAATCTTGTAAGCTCTATCTGGTGTGTTTCATAAATGAACTTTGTTGTTCTCCAATAAAGTCATGACAGAACAACATATACAGCTTATTGCAAAATAAAGTGATGAATCTGAACTGATTTTTGTAATGTCTTCAATTTACATCTGCCCACAGAAATATACTGTCGGAAGGTGATATTGTCAATCAGCTTATCTTCAAATGCCTTCTGGAGTATGATCTAGATTTCCTTATTGCCAGGACATGAATTACAGTCTCTCAACTGGCAATCTATTGATGGTGGATTCCAGAGAGCCTTTACAAAACATTGTTTATATGCCTGTATTTCTCCCTTGTTACTGAGTTCAATCTTATATTTTCAGTCATAAGTTTCAAATTTTGGTGAATGGCACATACACACACCATTTGCGTACCACAGAGGCCTCAACTCTGCAAACTTGGAAAAGCTATCAGGCTTTATAGGAAAATTTTCTGTAAACACTCAGATTACCTCTTTTAAATTACAAAGAACAAGTCTTTCTGGAAGTTTAATTTTCTGACCGCCGCTGTCCTTCATTGAAACACAATCCTTTACTCCAGGCATGGCTCTGCTTATGTCGTCTCTCTCATAGAACAACCAAATGGTGTGGACAGTTTCTACTGGCAGACATTTTTGATCTGGATTTTCCAAAGTCCTCTGTTCTGTAAGAGCTGACTTGCTTGCCGAACCATGTAGTTTGGGGTTCTGAACTCCTGCATTATCTTTCTTACACTCCATAATTTAAGTAGGCATGTTAAAATCATGATTTTCTTTTCTCTGCTGCTTAAGTTTGTGAAGTTGGTCTTCAGATGGTTTAAAAATGCATTTTATACACCTCATTGTCACTGTCAGAAAGCTCTGTGTAGCCAAACAGATTTCTTTTCATAGCAGAATCGATTCTTTTCCTCTTTCCTGTAGAATATTTCTTAGATGCTATCTTTTTCGTATTTACAGGAGACTGTCCTAACTCTTGAAGGCAATCGTTGAGGGACTGCAAACCTGTGCTTGAGAGGTAAAAATGGGATTGGAGGCTCACCCCATATTGTGGTCAGCATCTACCATCCACCAAGTTTCATTCCACAGCTCTCTCAAACTTGTGCAATTTTCAGCATTTCATGAAAAAGTGTACACATCCATTCTGGAACAGTTCTCAGTCCTTTTGTTTGGCAACTATATTTCACAGTTCCCAAAGGTCTGAAGCAAAGTAAAATTACATATCTGTCACTTTCTCTATGTTGTTATCTCAATGTCCAAACAAAATCAGCAACACATGGAATCACTACAGTAAAGAATTTTATGTTCCCTGATTTCACGTTTTTCATGATTGTACGCTATACATTCGTAGCCCCTGTGAAAAATCTATAAGATCAATGCTAAAACTTCCCTGAATTTACCTTTTTTCTTTGTAAGACTTACCTCGATTCTGCGTTCTTGATATGGTTCACACTGCACGTGCTGGGCAAACGTTCAGCGACAGCAAAACGCGGGAAGTGACGTAATTCACAGAAGTTACCACTACAGACGTCTTTCACTACTGAAGGCGATGTGAGTATTGTCTTTGCACTCAAAGTTAATGCGACGTCTATAACTGAATGGGGAACTGTGTTTCGCTGTCGCTAAAGTCTTGTTGGGCGGTGGTACAGTAAACATAGGCCATTGCAGAGAGGGGAGACATGAGAGAGTGAATACTGGCGTAATCATCGATTGGCATTGCCAACACAACTTCCAACATTTATCTTCACTGCGCAATTATGATACAACAACTTCTAGGTTGCTGGCTTTGGCAGCAATGGACTAGATTTGATTAGATTTACTTTCATTCCAATCGATCCGTAATGAGGAGGTACTCCAGGATGTAGAACATGCCAAAAAAACAGTAATATATGACAAATATTTACAACTGAAACAAATAAGCTAATGTACTTTCCACAGGTCCCAAGTGGAATGATCGTCATTTTTTTAATGAACACTATATGAAAGAATCATTTTAGAAACACTCACTTACTGAGATCACATTAATGCACTGAATTTAAAATTAAAAAAATTACAAGGTAGTAAACATATAATACAACTACTACAATACCGGTACTTAATTACAATGAACACATTACAGCACTGAAATGGTGCATATATATATATATATATATATATATATATATATATATATATATATATATATATACAGGGTGAGTCACCTAATGTTACCGCTGGATATATTTCGTAAGCCACATCAAATACTGAGGAATCGATTCCACAGACCGGACGTGAGGTGAGGGGCTAGTGTAATTGTTTAATACAAACCATACAAAAATGCACGGAGGTATGTTTTTTAACACAAACCTACGTTTTTTAAAATGGAACCACGTTAGTTTTGTTAGCACATCTGAACATATAAACAAATACGTAATCAGTGCTGTTTGTTGCATTGTAAAATGTTAATTACATCCGGAGATATTGTAACCTAAAGTTGACACTTGAAACTTCTGACGTTCAGTTGCGTGTTGTAACAAGCACGGGCCACGGTTGGCGAGCAGCATCTGCAGGGACATGTTTACGATGACGACCGTGTTTACGAGTGTGGCTGTAGTGCAGTGTTGTGGTTTCGTCTAGCTGTCGCAGTGTCCGCATGTAGCGCTTGCTGCTATTGTTATTCTGCATTCATCTCCGCACGCAGACCAACTGTAGAACACCGTGTTACCAGACGTCTGTGACAGTGTAGTGTTGTAGGAACTGTGACCATGGTGTATTCGAACTCTGATAAGGCGGAGATGATACTCATCTATGGCGAGTGTCGACGAAATGCAGCTGAAGCCTGCAGGGTGTATGCAGAACGGTACCCGGACAGAGAGCATCCAACGTGCCACACATTGCATAACATCTACCGCCAACTGTATGCAACAGGTATGGTCGTAGCACACAAACGGGTCCGAACAGGCCCGTCACAGGAGAAGCGGGTGCAGTTGGTGTGTTAGCTGCTGTTGCCATGAACCCACACATGAGTACACGGGACATTGCGAGAGCCGGTGGACTGAGTCAAAGTAGTGTCATGCGCATACTGCATCGTCACCGCTTTCACCCGTTTCATGTGTCGCTACATCAGCAATTACATGGTGATGATTTTAATCATCGAGTGCAATTCTGTCAATGGGCATTAACAGAGAATGCGTTGCAGTTCTACCTGTTTACCGATGAAGCGGGTTTCACAAACCACGGGGCAGTGAATCTATGGAACATGCATTACTCATCCGTGGACAATCCTCACTGGCTCAGACAGGTAGAGCGACAGCGACCGTGGACTGTAAATGTATGGTGCGGAATCATTGGCGACCACCTCATTGGTCCTCACTTCATTGCAGGGGCCCAAACAGGTGCAACATATACCGCGTTTCTACAGAATGATCTGCTAACGTTGCTCGAAAATGTCCCACTGGAAATGCGTCGACGTATGTGGTATCAGCATGATGGTGCACCCGCACATTCCGCAATTAACACTAGGCTGACCCTTGACAGGATGTTCGATGGGCGTTTCATAGGACGTGGAGGACGCATAAATTGGCCAGCCCCTTCTCCTGATCTTACACCTCTGGACTTCTTTCTGTGGGGTACGTTAAAGGAGAATGTGTACCGTGATGTGCCTACAACCCCAGAGGATATGAAACAACGTATTGTGGCAGCCTGCGGCGACATCACACCAGATGTACTGCGGCGTGTACGACATTAATTACGCCAGAGATTGCAGTTGTGTGCAGCAAATGATGGCCACCACATTGAACGTCTATTGGCCTGACATGTCGGGACAAACTCTATTCCACTCCGTAATTGAAAACGGAAACCATGTGTATACGTGTACCTCACCCCTCATGGTAATGTACATGTGCGTCAGTGAAAAAGACCAATAAAAAGGTATTAGCATGTGGATGTAATGTGCTGTTCCAGTCTCTTCTGTACCTAAGGTCCATCACCGTTCCCTTTGGATCCCTACGTAATTCGGTGCTCTCCGATACACACGATCGAACAGCGGAGGAGTGGTACTCAAGCGTCAACTTTAGGTTACAATATCTCCGGATGTAATTAACATTTGACAATGCAACAAACAGCACTGATTACGTATTTGTTTATATGTTCAGATGTGCTAACAAAACTAACGTGGTTCCATTTTAAAAAACGTATGTTTGTGTTAAAAAACATACTTCCGTGCTTTTTTTATGGTTTGTATTAACCAATTACACTAGCCCCTCTCCTCATGTTCGGTCTGTGGAATCGATTCGTCAGTATTTGATGTGGTTTACGAAATATATCCAGCGATAATGTTAGGTGACTCACCCTATATATACACAAATCAGTTGGTTCTACTCAGAAATTCATCAATGGAGTAGAAGGAGTTGGCCACCAATAAATCCTTTATGCTTTTCTTAAACTGACTTTTCATTGGCTGTTAAGCTATTTATGGTTGCTGAAAAGTTATTGAAAATGTGTGTTCCTGAATAATGCACACTTTTAAAATCTAAGTATTCTAGTGGGTATGACAAAATTGCAACAAAGTTAATCAAAGCGAGCTCATGCGAGTTGAGTTCTATCTTAAGTTATTCGTGTAATCAATCTCTTGTCAGCAGAACATTTCCAGACTGGCTAAAATATGCTGAAGTTAAGCCTTTTTACAAGAAATGTAGTAAGGAGATACCATCAAACTATCGACCAATTTCACTTTTGCCGCATTTCTCAAAAATATTTGAAAAGGTTGTGTTCAAGTGTGTCCTTAAGCACCTGACTGCAAATAATATATTGTCCAAGTCACAGTTTGGCTTTCTTAAGGGTGCTGATAAAGAGAAAGCTATTTACATTTACAGTGAGAATGTACTTAATTCATTAGATAATAAATTAGAGGCTATTGGCATTTTCTGTGACCCGTAAAAAGCCTTTGACTGTGTGAAGCACAGCATTCTCTTAAGTAAATTAGAATATTATGGTGTCACCAACAGTGCTGAGAAATGGTTTGGGTCTTATCCAACTAACAGGAAACAAAGGGTGTCGTTGCGAAATGCCTGTGTAGTAAACAGTCAGGCTTTATCTGATCGGGAATTAATTACATGTGGTATTCCTCAAGGTTGCGTCTTGAGTCCTTTGTTTTTTCTTGTGTACATAATGACCTCACGTTTGTTACATTGCCAGATGCTAACTTTGTTTTGTTTGCAGATGATACAAACACTGAAATAAGTAGCAAGTCAAGTATACATTTAGAAATAGTTACTAATCAAATTTTCACTGACATTAATAAATAGTTTAAAGCTAATTCACTGTCTTTCAACTTTGAAAAGACCCACTATATGCACCTCAAAACATGTAATTAACTGAGGGACCAAAATGAGGAAAAGTACACGCATGCTACACCACTCGAGCGTGGAAATCTGTGTCAGTTGTTCATCTGTCGTTGCAGCCAGCCGTGCAAAGCAGCTAGTCACGCGATATCGCTTCCCGATCCGAAATGCAATGCAGCCAGGCGTTTTACTGGCATGAGACACTCCACGCTTCCCCGGTACCGTTCTTAATGTGAAAGTAAACTTGTAAAGATCACCTTGGTGGCAAAGAAATTAAACCTCCTTCTTTGCAGTGTATGTCTTTGCTGATATCAGATGACTGGTAGTATGCAGTTATCCTGTAAAGGCAACAGTGATGAAATCTAAATGGAATTTTTATGTTTTATGAAGTTGCCAAGACCGTTAATAGTTATATTTCATTACTGATAACATGATGTAATATCGTTAAACTTTTTTTTTTGTGCATGTCCTAAGTCAACAAAACATATTATACATTTTCTTTGTCGTCTTCACTGTCATATGCACAAACTTCATACTGCAATTTTGTGGTTCTTTGCCCAAACTTTTTAGGGCTGAATACTGCCATAATTTAAGCTCTACTAATGCAATTAGCAAAATCACAATAGACACTTATGTGCATCAAGAAATCTTCTTTAAATAAACTAATATGTTATCATGAGTATATGTTTCAATACCATATGCTGCTTTACATCTTATGTGCAAAACCAGAAGTGGTTATGGTAGATTATATGCTACTGTAGCTGGATGACAAATGAAGTATCACACAATCACAGCCGGCCAAAGTGGCCGAACGGTTCTAGGCGCTACAGTCTGGAACCCCGCGACCGCTACGGTCGCAGGTTCGAATCCTGCCTCGGGCATGGACGTGTGTGATGTCCTTAGGTTAGTTAGGTTTAAGTAGTTCTAAGTTCTAGGGGCCCGATGACCTCAGAAGTTAAGTCCCATAGTGCTCAGAGCCATTTGAGCCATTTTGAACACAGTCACAAGTTGCTTTGGTGCTCGGCTTTACCAAAAAAAATTAGAAGTCACTGGTGCTGCACCTGCCATCAGCGAGAAGTCATCTCCCTCTCTGTCAACGTACAAGTCGCGCAGAGTCGACACAGTGCCACGTCACTGACGTTCACGGTCAGGTTTCGACTCAGGTTGAACGGGTCGAGAACCACCACTGCTGCAGATTTCGTAGGCACGATGCGTGGCACCGACTGGCTTGGCACAAACGCTCCATCCAGCGGAGATGCCGCCAGCTTCTGCCAGTACATCCGCTGGAAGCACTGCAGGAAGCCCAGCAGCAGTTCGCGGAGAGACCGCCTGTCGTGGGGATCTGTGATGTGGAATTGTTCGCTGTCGTTGCAAAATGCGGTTTCCCAACCTGCAACCTTGAGGCTGTAGTCCGCAGCTTCCTTCATATCCTTTATGGGAGGCTTCACCGTCTGTAGGAACGTGAAAGTGACAATAGCAAGAGCATGGGACGTCAGCTCCGGTTTCGGCGAGTTCCTTGCTACCGGCGTCAGGTCTATGCTGTAAGCCCGGCGCTTGAGGAACAACAGAAGGGGCCGGATGCGGCTGTCCAGGGACAACACAAATCTCAACAGCCGAGCATTGCGGCCACCGATGCCATTCGTGAAGGCTGCGACAGTGGAGGAACTTGACGATGGCCACACGCGCCCTGGAAACGGCCGTCACGTGGTTGAACACGTGCCACGCCTTAGCTAGCTGTCACCAAATATAACTGCTGTGACGTAATATTTACGCCAGTTCCCAAAAGATGTTGCTTGACGATATTTAGTCTAATTTTAATTCACCAAGAACATACGCCACTTGGCCTGCTTCAAGACTTCTTTATTGACTTTACTTAGCAGCTATCCCAGAATCATCACATCTTTGCTACCAAAGAATAAACAAAAAAAATTTAAAGATATTACATCATGTTATCAGTAATGAACTATATTCTATAACTATTAACGGTATTGGCAACTTCATAAAATATAAACATTCCATTTAGATTTCATCACTGCCTTTACAATCCCCACCAGTCCACCACTGTGCAATATTGTGCTGTTGTTTTGCGGGTTGTTGTCTATGGGGCAATGTTGTGGTAATACGGTGTTTCGTAGCAATCTGTGAGAAAGTCGCGGCGTCTGTTTTCGAGACAGCTGTAGAAGAATGCAGCCGATATTAGGTGATGGGGTTGTTACTGCACTGTCTTCGTTTAGATCTGAGAACTCGTGGCTTATGTTCTTCGTTGACGGTAAGTTTTGTTTACGGAGAGCATATTTACTTGTTTGCCTGTTACTTGATACTACTTGTAGCAACATGATCAGTTCCACAGTATGCAACGTCAGTTTGATGGTGAATATTGTTAGTTAACTACAGATACTGTGATACATCAATGGAAAGCGAATTTGACATTTTGGCTGAACTACTCCTAAGATTTGTGAGTCTGGAGAAAGAACCCAATGTCAGCTGGTGCCTTAATGTAACTGTTAGCCGACTATTTGATAAAACTTTCGTCTCCAACCGTTGTATGAAGATTTGTGACAAAATTTGTGTAGTGACCAAATTACACAGTAAGGAAACATTACTCGCGACAAAGTTTATTTAAATATTTAAAACAAAATATTTTTGAAGAGTCTCTTCACTTATTTGTACATACATATCGTCTCAGCATGAACATACATACAGCTGGGAAATGTTTATTCATGTTTAAACTACTTTGCTTGTAACCAGTTTATTAAGTAAGGTGTCCTAAAATTGATACAGCAAAAAATTTCCAAAAAAATGGTACACCCAGTTGGGAATGGCCAGTCATAATTTGTTTTTTCCACTATAAACTCAGCAGTGATGTAAAAAATAATTTACTCAGTCACCATTTTTCACATCGAAAATAAATGCGCACACATTTCTACAACATTTGCCACAATCTTGGAAGTATTGATCCTGTACCCACCAAATTTGGATTACATAGACAGAAAGATGTGCTCTGTCTGTTGGATTATTCATTACCTTCACATTTATCATATGGAGTTAATTAATAAACAGTCAGTATTATCCCTAAATATGATACGCTTCAGTTCCAAAATATGATACAGCAGTTTCCTAAAAGTGGTACACTCTGTTTTTTTAATCATGCCGTTCTGGTCACTGAGATGTGTGTTACTTGCTGCAATTGGCAATAATGCAGCAGTTGTTGTGCTGTATTTCTTGCTATTGTTGTTAGGACAATTATGTAGCAGTTGTGTTTTATTTCATGCTATTGTTGACATTAGTGCAGCAAAAGCAGCAGCAGAGGATATAGACTGTGCTACAGTTTTGAGTTAGTGGCGTATTGCTATTCCTCTCAGGTATCTAATACAGGTAGGGCTAAGTATAGGTTTCGTCTAGACTAGGCTCTAACTGTTCTTAAATTTATTTTATGCCAATATTATATAATATTAAATTGGAATATTTTGGGTCATGACAGGAACAGTATGGCACCTGCATATAAGACAAAAGAAAGGTCATATAGTAAAGAATATATTTCTTCAGCCATAAAAGAGGTAAAAGATGGAGCTTCACTCCAGTAGGTAGCATTGAAATATAAAAAGGTTCCTGTGCAGAAGGGTACATGGTACTCACTCAGGTGTGCGAGGTAGGAAAACCGACTTGGCAGCAGATCAAGAAACAACTAGATAATCACTTAAAGACACTTGCTAAATGGGGATTTCCAATGACAAGAACTGAAGTGTTGGTGGTTGTTCAAGACTTTGTGGAACAAAATGGTTTGACCACTCGTTTTAAAGTTGGAAAACCTGGTGCAAAGTGGTTTAGACATTTCTGTTCATGAAATTCATTAACACTGAAGAAGCCGGAAGCTCTTGAAATGAATCGTAGAAAAGCTACAAGTGATACTTTTATTATTTGTGATTTCTATGGTAAATTAGAAGCAATAATGGAAGAGCTGGGCATCAAAGATAAACCAGCCAGTATATGGAATTTGGATGAGACGTACTTTTCAGCTGATCCTTCCAGGGTACGAGCTGTTGGAGGTATTGGTCAGAAGTTTTTCCGGGATATTCACGGTTCTGGAAAAGACAATACATCAGTGCTTGCTTGTGTGTCAGCTGCTGGCAGGGCTCTTCCACCACTTATCATTTTTGAGGGAGTGCAGCTATGGAGCTCCTGGAAGGGAGCACGTGATTTATCTGGCACATTTTATTCAACTGCTGTTAATGGTTTCATGGCATCATCAATCTCTTTGCGCTACTTCAGTCATTTCTGTGACACTGTAAAAGAGAGACCTTTACTTCTACGGTTGGATGGTCACCTTAGTCATTTAGATCCCACAGTAATTGAAAAAGCAAGGAATGTGAGAATTGCAATCGTGAAGCTGCCCCCACATACAACTGACCAGCTGCAATCTTTAGACAAGTGTTCCTTCAAGCCTTTTATTTTAAAGACACTTGGAATACTGAGTTGATTCAGTGGCAAAAAAGCAATCAGAGAAAACCATCTAAATCAGAATTTGTGGATCTTATGTGGAAAGTATGGCCAGATGCTTTGAAACCTAAAAACATGATATCGGGCTTCAAGAACACAGAAATCTTCCTCTTTGACAGGTCACGGTATCCTGTTCATCGACTGGAGCCTGAAAAATTACACAGATATAATATCCAAAACAAAACTGACCTGAACAAATCCACATATAGCAGTGAGCCAGAGCTCAGCATTTCGGAAGAGAACACCCTGCTGTCTTGCTCTGATGGCAGTGAAGTTGAAGCTAGTGGTTCTGAAAAAATTAGTGTAACCCCTGTTTGCAGCACTGAATCATCAGCAAGTTTTGAAAATTTACTCCTTAAAAAAAAAAAAAAAACAGAGTAACCTGTGACCACGCGTAGTCACATCAACCCAATGTCACAAGTAATAACTTCAGAAGAATACAGCAAACTCATTGCTGAAAAAGAAAAGCCTCCAAACAACAAAGGATTAGGCCTAAGCCAAAAGCAGAAGACTAGGAAAGTTATGCCTACAGTCAAAACTACTGCAAATACACAAAAGAGTTGGCGTAAGAAGACTGATTCAGATTCCGACATCTCTTTGAAGAGTGATGACAGCCTTGATAATGTCGATCTGTTAGAAGAACCCACACCAGATCCTGTTGTAATGACTAATCCAGCACATGTAGCTGAAGGAGATTATATTTTGGCTAAATTTCAAGGAGGGCAGAGAGATTCTTACAGCTATAGGTATGTGTGCACCATTCAAAAAATATTAGAAAATTATCTTGAAGTTATGGCTCTAGAGTCTGTAGACAAGGACAAAACAGTTTTTAAATTAAATGAGAAAGACATTTCTCTTTAATAAGAGTGATGTGATAGGGAAATTGCCAATTCCTCATGTTTCTGCTGGTTTTGGAAATATCAGACGAGGAATCTGTTTCATGTTTAATGGACCTGTTGATGTTCATGGAAAAAAAGACAGTGATTTTCTTTTGTGCATTTGTTACTTTTGTATCAGTGTCAATATATCAAGTATAATTGTAAACAGTTTCTACTCATTGTAGCTTAACTTACTAATGTCGAAAATAGAAGAAACAAATAAAGAAGTTTTTGTAGTTGACACCGACGTTCATTTCATGCCATACATATCCTTAAAAAATCTGTGAAAGAAAACTCCCAGTTATACATAAGAATCATTTTTTTTGTGTGCTCTATCTCATTTTTAAGACCACAATCTCCTATCTTCATTGTACTTAGGAATATCTCATGTGCATCATATTTTGAACCAGTCATATCATATTTAAGATTTTCGGTAAAAAAAAATGATAGTTTTATTAATTTTTTTTTTTTAGATTTGCAGCTCTAAAGAATTAAACACAGTGCCATTTTAAAGCAGCTAACATTGTCTTTCATATAATTTTTTTTACTTGCAGGTACTCTTTTTATTTAAAAAATGAAAACGTTTTGTGATTTTGTATCATATTTAGGACACTTTACCCTATTCTAAACAACTGCAACTTTGAAGCTGGCCCACTATGATAAATTTCTTGCTTGTCTTGGTATTCATAATGCAGTAGCTTCACTATTCAGTGTGTTGTTTTATATTTGAATATCACTTGTGCTACTTGTTCAGAATTATGTTGCAATCAGCAACAACTCAAAATGTGTTTCCAAGATAATAAATGAATGGCCTGAAAACAGTTCATTCACAGGTGTCAATGCTGAAGATAGGCTGTGTGCTATTTGATCTATACAGTAAACTACACTGGTGGGAGAAATTGCAACACCAAAAAAATGATTACTGTAGAGTAATGAAATTGCAGGAATACATTTGTCTATGTAATGTATTTAAGTGATTAAAGTTCCTATTACAGTAACTTACTGGAGCAATACAATACATTAAAAAAATGTAGGTGGGGGTGTTTTGAGATAATCAAGGTCAAAGGCTAATGTCAGAGACTGGAATGAGAAAAAATCTTAGAAACCTGGTATGTAGCATATTAATTTATTCAGTACTATATTTGGATTACAACCACAATTGTAGTTGTTACAGATGCACGTAAATTTTACACAGTTATTGAACTCTGCTGACCTGTAACTTCCTTTACCTCTACAAATTGTTAGTTTTCATTCCTCTTATCTGGGTCACTGAATGCACCAAATCTGAAAGAGATCCGAGATGGTCATGTTGATAATGTTACTTTTATGCGTACGACTAACATCTAGTTACTTTGGTGCTGATGTACCATTGTCAGTTATCTAGGAGAAGGAGGCGCAGAAGGAGATTAGTGTTTGATGTCCCGTTGACAACCCAGTGATTAGAGATGCAGTTATCTCGGGAAAGATCTTGCATACAGTATAGATTTAAGATCCCTCCAGGGATCTACAATAATAGAAATGTGGGTTGACATCCACAGAGTTCCAAAAGATCACAGATTAATGTAAGCACGAGATAAGCCATTGCAAATGTGAAATAATGGTCCTCTTATAACTGGTGTAACCACCAGAATGTTGAAATTAAGCATACAGAAATGTGTGCATTATGTTCTACAGGGGCCAGATGTCAGTTTGTGGGATGGAGTTCCATGCCTGTTGTAGTTTGTTTGTCAATGCAGGGATGGTTAATGCTGTTTGTAGATGACACTCAGGTTGTCATCCAATGATGATATGTGCTCGATTGCAGACTGATCTGGTGATTTAGCAGGTGAAGGCAACATGTCAACACACTGTAGAGCATTTTGGGTTGCAACAGTGATTTGTGGGTGAGCATTATCCTATTGGAAAACTCTGCCTGGAATGCTGTTCATGAATGGAAGCACAGCTGGTCAAATCACCAGATTGACGTACAAATTTGCAGTCATGGTATAACCACAAGAGTTCTCCTGCTGTCATAAGAAATCGCACCCCAGACCATAACTCCAGGTGTAGGTCCAGTGTGTCTAGCACACAGGTAGCTTGGTTGCAGGCCCTGAACCGGACTCCTAACCAACTTGGCCATCACTGGCACTAAAGGAGAACTATCTTTCATCAGAAAACTCATCAGACCTCTACCCTCCCCTCAAATGAGTTCTCGCTTGATACCACTGAATTCATATATGGAGATGGCTTGAGGTTAGTGGAATGCACGCTACAGGGTGTCGGGCTCGGGGCTCCCCTTGAAGTAACCAATTTATAACGCTTCGTTCTGTCACTGTGGTGCCAACTGCTGCACAGATTGCTGCTCTGAATGCAGTACAATGTGCCAGAGCCGTATGCCAAACCTCTTGGTAGTACTACATGGCTGTCTGAAGACCAGTACATTATTGTGATCACTGCTGCCAGCAATCATGTACAATGGCTATATTAATGTCAAGTCTTTCTACAATGTCGCAGAAGGAACATCCAGCTTCTCGTAGCCCTATTTCACAATGTCATTCAAACTGAGTGAGATGCTGATAATGGAGTCTCTGTAGCCTTAAAGACATTCGTGACTAACATCAACTCACTATGTCCAATGCTAATGACAGTCACAGTGTGTAATTAAACCAAACCTGATTATTTGCATCCACATAGTGGCACTACTCTTATGCGACTGGTGCAAAATTTGAAGGGACATTGACTGCTGTCAGATGTAGAAACACACCTACCAACTTCCATTTGTTACACAGCTCCTTCTTGTTGCCGGTCCTTTTTTTCTATCAGTGTATTTTATTACTGTCAGTTAATGACTTCAAATAGTGGTAGGAGAGCATTGAGGATATACTAGATTTGTCTGGATGAAATCTTGACACTGAATGTTTCTTACATTTGTCTTTTTATGCCAGTTTTGAAGTAAATAAGTAACATGACATTCTAACAATTTAGTAGAATACAGATAAACATGCACACTAAAATGAGTTTCACATACGAGACACACAAGAGATACCTTAAGTGTTGCCCTCTCTCATTGGTACTGTCTCCTCTCCAGGAAATAAAGGACCTGTCACTACCTGTCGACAGGACTGTGACTAACATGTCAGTTGGAGGTCTAAAGGCCCTGAACAAAGGAGGCAGACACCAGGGAGAACCAAGGGCACTATGAGCAAATTTGAGGTGCTCTTGAACTGAAATAAAAACCAAGCCAGTGTGGCACACTTCACTAGTTGGGAAGCCTGCTGTGTCTTTTCTGGGGAAGCAAATGAAAATGGGTAATGGTCTCTTAAATGTCAACATTCCAAATGTTTGCAAACATAACAACAAAAGCTTCACATTGGGCAATCCCTGTGTATTCCATGGTGTCTCGTTCAGCATATTGAAGAGGCTGTTATTCCAACCACTGAGGGAACAGGTTGTACCCAGCTGCAGGTGATTGCCTACATTGGAAAAATGTTACCTGTCAACTGGGCTCAGAAGTCGTATGTGAGAGTTATTCCAGGGAATAGCAGAGAAGGTGGAAAAGGCCAGCTTCCCTCATGGAATTTCAGTGACGATCACAATCTGAAGCATTGTCTCCAGTACTGACCATGGCTCTCTATATCTTAGACAAAGAGGCAGGCTCGTCCAGAGGCTTCAAAGGTTCTCTAAAAAGCTAGACTGTCATTGCCTAGGCTTGTATTGTAGAATTAAAAAGTGTAGCTCTCGTCCCCCAAGGAGCTCAGGTGAACTGTACTTCACTGGCTGCTACACAAATAGCTACTGGGGGTGAGCTGCACATAAGAGTTGTTTAGATTAGGGAACTCGCCATCCAGTTCAAATAATGACAGCTGCAGGAGACCCCAAAATATAACACTACTGGCAATTAAAATTGCTACACCACGAAGATGACATGCTACAGACGCGAAATTTAACTGACAGGAAGAAGATGCTGTCATATGCAAATGATTAGCTTTTCAGAGCATTCACACATGGTTGGCGCCGGTGGCGACACCTACAACCTGCTGACATGAGGAAAGTTTCCAACCGATTTCTCATACACAAACAGCAGTTGACAGGCATTGGCTGGTCAAACGTTGTGACGCCTCGTTTAAGGAGGAGAAGTGCGTACGGTCATGTTTCCGACTTTGATAAAGGTCAGAGTGTAGCCTATCGCAATTGTGGTTTATCGTATCGCGACATTGCTGCTCATGTTGGTCGAGATCCAATGACTGTTAGCAGAATATGGAATCGGTGGGTTCAGGAGGATAATACGGAATGCCGTGCTGGATCCCAATGGCCTCGTATCGCTAGCAGTCGAGATGACAGGCATCTTATCCGCATGGCTGTAACGGATCGTGCAGCCACGTGTCTATCCCTGAGTCAACAGATGGGGACATTTGCAAGACAATAACCATCTGCACGAACAGTTTGACGATGTTTGCAGCAGCATTGTCTATCAGCTCGGAGACCATGGCTGCAGTTACCCTTGATGCTGCGTCACAGACAGGAGCGCCTGCGATGGTGTACTCAACGACGAACGTGGGTGCACGAATGGCAAAACGTCATTTTTTCAGATGGATGCAGGTTCTATTTACAGCATCATGATGGTGGCATCCGTGTTTGGCAACATTGTGGTGAACGCACTTTGGAAGCGTGTATTCATCATCACCATACTGGCGTATCACTGGGCGTGATGGTATGGAGTGCCATTGGTTACATGTCTCGATCACCTCTTGTTCGCATTGATGGCACTTTGAACAGTGGACATTACATTTCAGATGTGTTAAGACCTGTGGCTCTACCCTTCAGTCGATCCCTGTGAAACCCTACATTTCAGCAGGATAATGCACGACTGCATGTTGCAGGTCCTGTACGGGCCTTTCTAGATACAGAAAATGTTCGACTGCTACCCTGGCCAGCATATACTCCAGATCTCTCACCAATTGAAAACGTCTGGTCAATGGTGGCTGAGCAACTGGCTCGTCACAATACATCAGTCACTACTCTTGATGAACTGTGGTATTGTGTTGAAGCTGCATGGGCAGCTGTACCTGTACACGCCATCCAAGCTCTGTTTGATTCAATGCCCAGGCTTATCAAGGCCATTATTACGGCCAGAGGTGGTTGTTCTGTGTACTGATTCCTCAGGATCTGTGCACCTAAATTCCGTGAAAATGTAATCACATGTCAGCTCTAGTATAATATATTTGTCCAATGAATACCCATTTATCATCTGCATTTCTTCTTGGTGTAGCAATTTTAATGGCCAGTAGTGTATAAAAAGATCAGAGTAAATGCCCAGCATAGATGAGACTATGAAAATCTTAGTGATAAAATGCTCAAGCATTCATAATGAAGTCCCAGCGTTCGAAGCATGAATAAAAAGCTACCCTGCTTACATAATACTAGATGGTGGCATGGCAAGACAATACTAAATACTTTATCTGAAAAGGACTTAGAGTAGATAGTTCATGATGGAATTATATGTGATGGGAATAAATAGGCTTGATGTCTTTCAGGATGTCCAAATTGAAACTGATGCCTGTGACTATGAAGCAGTTATAGCAACAATGTTCAATGAAATACAGTTGACAATTACGTTTAGTAGAATGATTTAAATATTCAGGAAGTGTATAAAGAGGTGGTAGCGTTCTATCTCATTAATCAACATCAATCATATATGTCTGGACAGGATCAATTACAGTCAGATATAGGAGAATAGTTGAGTAAACACAGGATAGATATGTATCTAGTAGAACAGTTCATGATTGGGGGGACTCTCTAAGGTATAGCTCTACATTATCTGTAAAGAAATTTCTAAAGAAACAGTGCCTACAGCACAATAAATGTAAAACAAACAGTAGGGCTTTAGGGATATGTTGATTGAAATATCTTTTACTGTCCAAAGAGAAGCCTAAGGGGCCTGCACACATTCAGTATTTATTGACAATACTAGTTTGTCAGACAATCAGTATATTGAAGGAACCCACACACTCTCAATATTGTTGTCAATGCTGTCAATTGTTAACGTGATTTTCCGAGAGGAAGATGCCGAACAGCATAAAGAAAGTGTGTACCACAATTATATTAGCTGTAACAACACAAAACAATGAAAAAGAGGAAACTGGCTAGAAGATGGCTGAAAGAAAGGAGCTACTTATCACACATTAAGTTACTGACTAAAATAAGAACCATGCGCAAAAAATTTCATAAATTATTTTTGGATCAGTCCTGCATTATAAGACAAATTATTAATGTCAATACATAAAAAAATGCGGAAGAAAGTGAGTTAATCGGGGACAGATTGCCGTTGACGTGTTTGGAGTGGCATAGAGATTTCTACCAACAGGCAGGTCATTCAAATACTTGAAGTATAATTCTGTAAGTTGTAAAATCATATGGAAGACTGTGAAGCAATTATATCTGCCTGGCAAGGATGTGTTAATGTAATTAACATCAAACTTTTTTTACCTTTTGTGATAATTTCATGAAATTGACATGAATTTCACCGACCTCTTACTAGTTACTGCAGATATATAATGCATTTGAAGTGGAAACACTTTTAGAAACTGCTGTGTAGTTCACCAGTCTGTTCTATTTTCCAAATTTATGAAGTAAGCAGTGTCATAGTGAATTGTCCATTGACCATCGTAAAATAGGGTATACAATGATTACCCTTGCATAAGCATATTACAGTTGAAAATTTGAATCTGAGATGACGTATGATATGCACAAAGGTGAATTGAAAATGTAAATTGTACACACTAATGCTGTGTGGCTGATTTATGAAGCCCTGTCAACTTCTGAATGGAAAATGTTTTCAAACCATCCGTACTTGACCTCACTTTTTGTTGAGAAACTGAGAATATTTTGAGGTCCAATAATGTTGACAATACATCAATATTTGCTCTCAAATGGTCAATATATTGACAGTTTGACAATGTTATTGAACATGTGAGGACCTCTTTCTGCTATTGTAGCAGACTCTTATCAAAAGATCGCTCACAAAGCCCAAAGAAATTTAGGTCACATTTTTGACCTCCAACTAACTAACTAACGGCTTTCGGTGGCAACCCCCCCCCCCCCCCCCTCCACCCTTTCACAACAATTTCCTGAACGTGCTTGCCTAGCGTGGGACTTGGAACCATTCCAACATTCCTTCTTTTCTTGTAGGCCACTGTCAACAAGTGGAATTCGAGTTAGAACATACACATGGTGAAACTTTCCTTTCACAAAAGGCACTGAACTGGAGACACTTGGTTAGCATCCATGGTGGTGACTTAATGTCCATCAGGATAACCCCTGAAAAGTCTCTTACCCGAGAACACTCTCAAAGTATTTGATTTTAATGTTTGCTTGCCACAGAGTTTGACCTCCACATTTTCCAAATTTCACAGAAGTTTGAGCTGTATGAGAATGCTCACTTTATGTAGCACAAATTGTATCCACTGAGCATAAAAGCCAACCAACCCTTCTGTCGAAAGGATTAACATCATCGCCCAACATCCACTATCATAGCTAATGGTTTTTCTGTGTGTCTGTAGTACCTGTTGGGATCACACAGCTGATATCCAGGTTGTAAACAACTCTTGTATGCCACGGAGTAGCTGCCTGGTAAACCCAGGGCACTGGGAAATCTGGGCAATGGCTAATATGGCAGGTAAAAGGTTTGTCCAGAAAGTGATGTCACTAAGTCCAAAAAAACTAATTTATTGGTCAGAACAGTGCAGTGTATCAAAATTTTTCAAAATAGGCCCTCCTGTGTCAATATGTTTTTTGCCAGTTAGATTTCCAAGCATTACATACATTCTGCAAGGCGTGGGTTGCACTCTCTTTGAGTTTATGCATAACAGCGGGCTTCGTCTTGTCAATGGTCTAGATATGACCGTTCAAAGATGTCTTGAGCCAGGTAAAGAAAAAAAAATCTGCTGGAGTGAGATTGTGACTATAGCACGCCGGGGCAGGGTTTCCAGGTCATTTTTGAGTTGATAAACCCTCAACAAAAATGTAGTGTGACTGTGTGTATTGTTTTTGTGGAACTTCCAGGAACTATTGCTGTATGGTCTGACACATACACAAATCCCCCCCTTTTTTTTTTTATTTATTCCCCCCCCCCCCCCCCCCCCCCCCCGGCTTCTTTTGAGCCTTCCAAAAGCATTTTTTGCCACTGAAACACTTGTCATTTTGATGGACGTTCATTCTTATGACCCTGCTCAACCATTTAGAATGGTTAGGCAATGGACATCATAAATTTCACACACAATTTGATTGTGTACCATTGTTCAAGTGAACAGTGCATTGTGGCTGAAATCAAACCTTGTAGAGTTTCATGTAGGGACACAGGCTGACTGTCCAGGAGGTTGGAGGAAACTGGGGATTGTTCGCATTGAGCAGCAAAGTACCTCCACCAACTAGACCGCACTCCAGCCAAGAGGAGTATCAGAATAGAACTGGAGACAACACTGTCTCTTGTAGGTATTGCTGTGGTGAGGTAGTGGCCATGGGGAGAACCTCTGATAGAAGTGAGTGGCATCATGATAGATGATGTACAGTGTACAAGATAAAAATGTTACACCATGATTGCCATGCTGAAGTGGCTGCCTCATTAAGAGGAATAACTATTTTAATGCAGGAACTTATAATCCTGTGGTGTTTCTGTCCTTATTGAAACCATAGGAATCGGGTCACATGAAGAGTAGTCAAACTAATGAATTTGCCGAGTACATAGTGCACTCAAGGAGTATTGGCGAACACTTCATAGCTTTGAAACCACTAAGAGTATACGTCAACAATAAGGTTGTCGAAATCACAGTTAAAGAAGCTGAGAAACTTGTCGGTATTGATCGGGACCCAAACCCCCACTCAGTGGGAGACACTTCAATCATGGTACATGCTTGGAGATCTACCAATCTCAATAAATCATCAGAAAATGTTGAACTCGACTCAGGGGCTCTTATTTCATAAGTATCTGACACTACAAACTGACAAGGAACTACTCACTAACTTAGAGCAGTAGGATTTTGACATTGTTCGTCGAATCCAGGGAGGACTGAAGGATAATACAGTACATAGTGGCAGTTTAAGGTAATGGTATACCTGTGTGATGATTAAACGCTATGTTCCTCCACCCGTGAGGTGTTGTTTCAGTTGCTTAAAATGTGGGCATGTATTCTCCCACTTGTGTGTGATGTCGGTTGGTTGATTTGGTGGGAGGAGACTGTGTGTGATGTACTTGGGACAACACTCCTCTCATTTTCTGACCTTCCTCACATAAAGAGAGAGAGTGAGAGAGTGAGTGAGCAGGGGAAAGAGAGGGAGGAGAATACACAACACTTAATTGCATGCAATATCACTAGAATGAAATATGAATGACTCCATCTAGTTAAAAAGGCATTAAGATATGTGGCAGGACCATTAAAAACTATGCCAGAAACAGTGGTGACGAAGTCACCATATTTCTCTATATCACACCTTTAGAGCTGCAGTTGTAGCTACCTGTTATTTTGAAGTGGAGGATCATTGCTTCAGTCTGTCAGGATTGTGTGACTGCTCTCCTGTCTGTGTATTGTGAGTTTGGTCAGGGGCTGAGGGAGAGAAGATTCCATCGAAGGTGAGGGTAACTACAACAAGATCGATGGAGTTCAAAAAAACTATTACATCAAGATGGAGCAGATACAGAAATGCTTTCAAGTTTGGTGTGTGCAGCCTGGTGTCGATCCACAGTGTCTTAGTACGGGTTTTGCAGAGGGGTTCTTGCCTGAAGGCCACGCACACTGGTTATGTAGCATTCTGATGAAGTGTGAAAGTAGAGTTAGCCAGTTAATGTGTATGTAGCAACTGTGTAGACAGGAGTACCACGGCTAGCAGAGAACTCAGCTGGCAGCAATTGGGTAATGGCTCACCATATTCACTGGTTTCAGTGGACAGCCCAGTGACATCAAACCTCGGACTCCAAGGAACAGTCAGTGGCTGCCTGGCAGAGGATGTGTGACCTAACACACAGGCCCACTGATTTCTGTCATCAAACTCTTCGCTAGACCATCTACCCTGCCTATTTGTAGTGCCCCATGCCAATTTCTTTTGCTGTCTGGTGACGATGACATCATGTGCAGGCGATTTACTAAATGTTGCATTGATGTGTGGTTACAGGAGTCTTGCTACATGTCGAATTAACACTGGAAGCAGTTATCAGATAGGGTGTGTTGCCAGCCGTGTGCCTTCGAGATTGTAAGTGAATCACTTTGTCCTAAAATTCCTCAGCATTGCAGTATTATTTAGTGTGGTGCTGCTCTGACAAAGGTTAGCTGTGTAGATGCTAGCATCTGCCCCCCCTCGCCCCCTTCTGTTACATTAGTGTGTGTCAATTATAAATCAAAATTCTCTCAAGAGTGCGTAGAGTTCTTGTCACGATGTGATTCCGGAGACAATGTACGTGTGCTAGAAATGGACACTAAGTTAGCTAATGCGATATCACTAGTTGACACTAGTCTATGCAACATTGAAATTCTTGGCATTACTGCCAAACTGCCTTGCAGTTACAGCAGTGCCAGTACATGCTCTTAGGGATAAGGTTGCTTAGGTTCTTTGACATCTGCAATCATGAAATCTGTAGCTGTTCACAAGTTTCCATAAGTATTCAGTTGTGTAGAAGGATACAGACATTAGATTATGTACATGAAGAATCTATGGTAGTGACCCTACCCATTTTACCTAGTTTTAACCAACCATAAGATAACAATGACTAATTTATAGAAAACCATCGGATTGCCTCATAAAGATAAAATCCATCAACTTCTCATCATATTCGAATAACCACAGAAAATCTCATTTACTCAAATAAATATGTTTCTTTCCATCAGTTGAAGCTGGTATGATTTGCATCTCACTGTTTCCTCTGTGGCTGGGATGTCTTATATCCAAAACCCCTTACTTCAATGGAAAACCTTCACCTTATAGTGCCTCATAGGATCTGCGATAATAACTGATGTATTTTCTTGCCACAGGTGCTTTTCTAGCTTCTACATGTATTACTGTAATATAATCCTCACTCATCACACAGTTAACACTTGAGTCACTTCCTCTTGGTATTATAGTTTCCTGAGTTCTGCCATTCTCACAATCTTGATCTCATCTTTGCTTGTGTCATGCTACACTTATCCAGGGTAGATTTTTTGCTATCACGTTAGTTTTACTCAAGATACCTTTGTTTGTGGTGTAGTGATGGTGCTATAGCTTGTAACACCAGCTCACATGAATTCAGTATCTCGGGCCCATTATGCGGTGCTTTCGAATTATGTAAAGTCATCAATCCTGTGTAAGGTAATGCCACAATAGTGCAGCACGTGACGTAATGAATCCCCACTTTTGATACCCATTTCAGCCTTCAGAACCGATAGTGGTATCATAGGAAGTTTAGAATTCATAATCGGCTTTCCTATACCTGGTGAACTGCTAAAATTAGGCCGAAGAAGTGCAGCACAAAAGTGAAAAGTATAAAAATTACCACAACAAATTCTTGGTACTCTGGGGATGTCAACCCATGTATCTACTATTGTAGATCTCTGGAGGGCTCTTAAACCTGTATTGTATGTGAGATCTTTCCCGAGATAGCTCCGTCTCTAATGACCTGGTTGTCAATGGGACATTAAAACACTAATCTCCTCCTCCTCCTCCTCCTCCTCCTTCCCCCCCCCCCCCCCCCCCCTCATATAACTGCCAATGGTATATCAGTACCAGGGTAATTAGATGTTAGTCGTATGCATAAAAGTAACATTTTCAACATGACCATAACAGATCTCTTGCAAATTTGGTGCATTCAGTGATTCAGATAAGAGAAATGAAAACTACCAGTTTGTAGAGGTAAAGAAAGTTATAGGTCAGTTAAGTTCAAAAATTGTGTGAAATGTACATGCATCTGTCTCAACAGAAATATCTATAATTTTGATTGTAATCCAGATATAGCAATGACTCTAAGACTATCATTGAAAAGCTAATGAGTAGACCTTTAAATTGATATACTACATGGCAGGTTTTTAAGATTTTTCTCATTCCACTCATTAACCTTAGCCTTTGACCTTGATTATCTCAAAACTCCTCTGGATGGTTGGCCATGTGGCATCAGCCAAAGTAGCATAGCTGTGGTGGTATTATGAATGCTGAAAGCAAGGGGAAACTTCAGCTGTAATTTTTTCCAATGAGATACACCTCTACTGTATGATCAAATGATTATGGTATCCTCTTGAGTGGATATTCTGGAGGTGGAATAGTCCTGCATTGGGATCTTTGGGCGGGAACTGCTCAAGAGGATGCCGTCATGAGGCGAATCAAAACTGGCGTTCTGTGGATGGGACTGCAGTATTGGATCCCTTAGTTGGGTAGGTACGTTAGGAAATTTAAAAAGGGAAATGGTTAGGTTGAAGTTAGATGTAGTGGAAACTAGTGAAATTTGGTGGCAGGAGGAACAGGACTTCTGGTCAGGTGGAGACAGGGTTATAAATGCAATATCAAATGGACATAGTCCTTATCAATTCAGGCAGGCTAGGAAAAAAATCTTACCTTCATAGTCTCTGATGTTACTGAATTTAGCCATATGTTAAAATGAAGGAGTAAGTAAGGAACATGTATTTTTGTTGTTTTCTCCAAAAAAGTTTCTGCTCAAAGATACAGCCCTCCAAAGATGACACTACGCGTACAGTTTTAAAGGTGCGAATTTTGGAAAAATTTTAAAATGCTGCATCTCTGGAACAGTTCTAGATATTTTGTTGGTTTTATTTAATTTGAAAGATAATTACTTTGAGTGCACAGAAATCCTCCATTTAGTCTTATCTGTCAAAGTTCTTTTACTATAGCGTTCTGATCTTTTTTTATAATTAACAGGTTTTTTTTTTCCAATCCATAAAATTTTGATTTTTTTTCTGTTGATTAGTACCATAAAGTTCCACATTCCATGAAAAGCAGAGCTTCCACTTTTAAGTTGACAGGTTTTATAAACAATTGAAATTTTTGCCATATCTGAAACCTGTTTTATTATCACATAACATGCTTATAAAAATCAAAACCTAGCCTTATTTAACATAATTTTAGTTTTGAAAGATGAGTAAGAGACTCATTTTTCAACCATTTTAAATGTTTCCAAAATGTATGTGAAAGGTCCAAAGACCTTCAATTCAATTTATAGAACTTCTGTGCACCCTGTGTTGTACTGAAATTAGCCAGTCAATGAACTAAAAATGTGTTTCACTGCTTCAGTATCTTCCTTTGATATAGAGTGATGCCTTCCTGTTGAACCAATACCAACTGGAGCACTTGCAATCTTCAAAACATTATAAAGAGGAAGTGAGCAGTGTTGGCATTGTTACTGTCCTTCAGCTGGAAACCTATATCGAAGCTGGTCCATGTGGTAGTATAAAGTACACTACAATTTCGCTTAACTCATAACTGGTGTCTATAATCTCTGAAATCCACCAGTCACAGTCATACACAGGTCACAAACATCCCCCTTCTCAGGTTGTGAATCTGAATATTATCCTGCTGTTTCTGAGGTGTTGGCCGAACAAACGAAATTTCTTCTTTCTTGCTCTTTAAAGTGTATGCAGTATGTGTTTGCCCATCACTTTGAGTCCAAAAATGTGTCTTCTGAATTCCTTTCATAGGAGAAGTTTGTTTGGATCATTCTTTTTTCTGCTCATGGAATTTTTAGATTTCCTCTTTGGAATGAGGACTGTGGATGTGTAAGATTTCATGACTCTCATAAAATCCTCAGAATTCTGAATCACTGCTGTATTTGGTCCAAAAAGATTATGTTTTGTAGCATGGTGCTTCAGCAGATCTCCTACACCATCACAAGGCCCCTTCCCGTGACCAGTAGCACTATATACCCAGTCAGTTGGCACAAGCGACTTACTCAAATCAAACAGCAGGTAACGATTTTTAAAATGACTAGGAGCACCATCAGAACTAATGATGATCTTCTCTGCCCTTGTTTGCAGTTGAAGAATTTTGCACTTTGCTAGCAAAGCATGTGCTGAGTCATGTCCTGTGTCATCACTTATAACTGCAACACTTGTGGTCTTTTTTGAAAAATATATCAGTCCTGTAAAAATTGAAACCTGGTCATTACTCCAATGATACCCTTGTATTTCTTGTGGGAGAATTACAGGTCAGTTCTCAGCAAAATCACAGTGAAGCACTAAACATAGTTCATCAGCCTGTACACACACTTTCACTTCTGCAATGTGTTGTTGTTGCAATTTCTTCAGATGCTGGTGTGTTACTGCTTTCACTGGCCATTTACCAAGTTCATCAATGTAACTGTCAAAGGTAACAGTTTTCTTAATTAGTTTATTTTCCTCCCATTTTGCGTATGTAATTTCTGCAGAGTTATCTGCTACGTGTTGCATGCCAAGTGTCTGTAAAGACAGCCGTCCCTTTCCAGGGCAGTCACCGCATTCTTGAAACAAACAAGTATCTCGCTTTAGGGTCATTCTATGTCAAGTCACCCAGGCTTTGACACCAACCATGTCAGATTTTGATGAAACTTGGTACAATTACTTCTTTTATCACCCTGAAAGCACTTGTAAATTTTTTTTGCTCTATCTCTTCTAGTTTTTTTTTAGTAAATTTTTAAAGTTTTTAGATTTGGCGTTGTTTCAGCATTTGGAAATCGTAACTTTAAAACGTGTCCTCACAACTAAAAAAATTTGTATATTAAAGAATACTCAAGATATCAGTATGAAATTTTGGAATAAGTTTGTGTATTATATCTAAATGTTAAAAAAATTACCATAAAGATATATTAAAATGTTCCAAATGAAAAAAAATTTACAAGTTTTTTATTTTATTTTTTTTAGCTAACGGATGTTTAGTTGTACAAAAGCTGCAATATCTAGAGTCTCAGACCTGATAGAAAGCTCAAATTTGTTTTAAAATACTCTTAATTGTATAGGCTATCAGATAAAGAAAAATTATGTTGGCTTTTTAACCTGTTTAATAGTTATCTAATTTTTAAAATAATATTAATTATATTTTAAAAATAAAAAGTACCAAGTGACTTAGACACCGAAAATAAGTTTTTGTCTTCTTGGAGTAACAATGTACGCTTGGATTTTGTTTTGTTACTCCTCTGTTTTGAAGTAAAAAATTATTACAGTGTTAAATAGTGCTTGGATAGTATTTTATTATGTTTATTCGAACTTTCAGTAAGTACTGTTACTTAGTTTACAGAGATTCTTTTCCAATATCCTATAAAAGTAACCAGAACAGTAATCAGACCAAAAGTGAAATCAGTATGTCAGATATTCAAACCTGTAGCGTAGGGTTATTTAAAAAATCTGACTGTTTCCAAACAACCTACACACCTTCAGAAAAGTTACAACCGGTATTTGAATTGAGTGAGGAAGAAAAAGATTTGATTCACTTACGATCTGGAATTAATCTGTGTGAAGTTAAGAATATATGTTCACACCACAGCTACTACTTTTAAATGTTTTTGAAAAGTATCAAACAGCATGTGTAGACCCACTAAAAAAACACAAAAAGCCCATCAAAAAATCATTGAGAAGTGTAGGCTTGGATCTTTCTAAACAATTACTGACAAAAAATATTCACATAAAACCTGGACAAAAGCTTTGCTCAACATGCCGTAACTTTTGTGAGGAAAAATTAAGAGTTGAAGTCAATGAAAGTGAAACAGATGATGAAGTCATGGTTGAATTAGAATCATTGGAATCCAGAAATGAATCCCTTGTACAAACAAACATTGCTCTTGATAATTTAGGTTTAACACCGATAAAGCTTCATGGCTTGTCAGAACAAAGTAAAGGGTCTTATTTTAAAAGGAAGGTTAGCAGTATTGAAAAGACTGCAAAAAAGGCGGTTTCAAAAGCATTAAAATATGATGCACCAAGTTCTGATGATGACGAAGATACAAGTGTGGTTGAGAAAGCAAAGGATTTTGATGTAATGATTTCTTATGAAAGAGAAGATTTCATCTGTTGGGAGGTCTAGAAAAATCCAGATTCTTGGAGTCGAAATAAAGTGATGAAAGAATTTAATGTAAGTGAGTACATGGTGCGACAAGCTAGAAAGCTAAAATCTGAAAAGTGTATTTTGGAAACTCCTGGTCCAAAAAAAGGTAAAACTCTTTCTGAAAATACAGTAAGACCTGTAACAGATTTTTATGAAAAGGATGAAAGTTCCAGAGTGCTACCTGGAACAAAAGACAAAGTAAGTGTTCAATAAAATGTGTACATGCAAAAAAGACTCATTTTGTGTAACTTGAGAGAACACTATTATTCTTTCAAATGGGAGAATCCCGAGGTAGAAGTAGGATTTTCAAAATTTTGTTTCTTGAGATCTAAATGGTGTATCCTTGCTGGTGCTGCAGGCACGCACACACTGTATGTGTATGCAGTATCCACCAGAATGTTAAACTATTACTGGATGCTGTGAAAATTGAAGAATCTTATAAAGACCTAATTAAGGTGCTTGTGTGCAACACGGAAAACCAAAACTGCATGCTACATCATTACGACAGCTGTCCTGCAAATACTGCACTAACTGAGTACTTAACTGAAAAACTAAGTGAAGATTATGATTTAGAAGAAGAAATTGTAATCAGTCAGTGGGTTAACACAGACAGGGCAGAAGTGATCACACAGTCTATCAGTGTTGAAGACTACATTTCTTTATTGGTTAGGTCATTGGAAAAGCTCACCCCGCACTCGTTTATAGCAAAATCCCAATCAGCAGCCTTTAAAAGATTGAAAAAAGACCCACCACCCAAAACAGCAATTATTGTGATGGATTTCAGTGAAAATTATTCCTTTGTTATACAAAATGAGATCCAAAGTTACCACTGGAATAGAGGTGGTTGTACTCTACACCCAGTTGGAGTTTTTCTAAGAAATGAGGAAAACAAAGTTTTTGTTTTCAACCACTGTTTTATTAGTGATGACCAAGAACATGACACTGGTTGTGTAAGCTTTGTACAAAAAGAAATTACAAAGTGGCTGTCATTACATCATACTGACATTGACTCAGTTCACTACTTTAGATGGTTGTGCTGGGCAGTACAAAAATAGAAACAGTTTCAAAAATTTGACCGAACACTTGAGAGACTTTAATCTGAAGGCCCAACACTCTTTTTTTGCAACAAGTCATGGGAAGTCATTTGTGATGGCCTAGGAGGAACTATTAAAAGAATTTTAAGGAAAGCCAGTCTACAGCTTTCAGACGAAGAACAAATAATGACAGCAATCGATGTGTACAAGTTTTGTGAAAAAAATATTGAAAACATTCATTTTCACTTCATTGACAGAAAAGAAGCTGATTTGCTACGGTTTAAACTAGAAAAACATTTTTCAGCAACCCGAACCATTCCTGGAACAAGAAGTTTTCATAACTTCAAACCACTTCCAACAAACAACCTTGAAATTAGGACAACTATAGATAGCGTAAAAACCCTCCTTAGTCTTTTCTTACCATTCTTCTTCTGATTGGGTTCGTGTTGAACCATCCATAAATAGCTATGTGGCTGCAAATTATGATGGTAACTGGTATTTTGGACTGGTAAAAACAATATTCAATGATGAAGAAGATGCAGAAATTCTATTTCTACATCCTTCAGGACCAGCTGCATCATTTTATTGGCCTGAAAGAGAAGATTCTTGCGTAGTGCCTTCGGAGCACATAGTCGGTGTAGTAGACGCACCTCAATCAAGCGGCACTGGAAGAATGTATTATTTCAAAAAAGACTGTATCAAAAGAACTGAAAGCTCTTGGATGAAGTGGAAAAACAATTTGAATCAGCATTAATGTTTATTAAAAAGACAAAATTACTCAAAAAAATTCAATGTTTCAAGCAATCAGTTGGGTTATACATAAGTGTCGTAAGTACACTATCTTTGTGCATAATTCTAATGTAATCTACTATAATTAATAAACATGTTAAAAAGCCATCATTATTTTTGTTTTATCAAGTAGCCGAGTCGAAATAAGACCCCTGGAGTAGACAACATTCCATTGGAACTACTGACGGCCTTGGGAGAGCCAGTCCTGACAAAACTCTACCATCTGGTGAGCAAGATGTATGAAACAGGCGAAATACCCTCAGACTTCAAGAAGAATATAATAATTCCAATCCCAAAGAAAGCAGGTGTTGACAGATGTGAAAATTACCGAACTATCAGTTTAATAAGTCACAGCTGCAAAATACTAACGCGAATTCTTTACAGAAGAATGGAAAAACTAGTAGAAGCCGACCTCGGGGAAGATCAGTTTGGATTCCGTAGAAATGTTGGAACACGAGAGGCAATACTGACCCTACAACTCATCTTAGAAGCTAGATTAAGGAAGGGCAAACCTACGTTTCTAGCATTTGTAGACTTAGAGAAAGCTTTTGACAATGTTGACTGGAATACTCACATTCAAATTCTGAAGGTGGCAGGGGTAAAATACAGGGAGCGAAAGGCTATTTACAATTTGTACGGAAACCAGATGGCAGTTATGAGTCAAGGGACATGAAAGGGAAGCAGTGGTTGGGAAGGGAGTGAGACAGGGCTGTAGCCTATCCCCGATGTTATTCAATCTGTATATTGAGCAAGCAGTGAAGGAAACAAAAGAAAAATTCGGAGTAGGTATGAAAATCCATGGAGAAGAAATAAAAACTTTGAGGTTCGCCGATGACGTAATTCTGTCAGAGACAGCAGAGGACTTGGAAGAGCAGTTGAACGGAATGGATAGTGTCTTGAAAGGAGGATATAAGATGAACTTCAACAGAAGCAAAACGAGGTAATGGAATGTAGTCGAATCAAGTCGGGTGATGCTGAGGGAATTAGATTATGAAGTGAAGTGAGACACTTAAAGTAGTAAAGGAGTTTAGCTATTTGGGAAGCAAAATGACTGATGATGGTCAAAGTAGAGGGGATATAAAATGTAGACTCTCAATGTCAAGGAAAGCGTTTCTGAAGAAGAGAAATTTGTTAACATCGAGTATAGATTTAAGTGTCAGGAAGTTGTTTCTGAAAGTATTTGTATGGAGTGTAGCCATGTATGGAAGTGAAACATGGATGATAAATAGTTTGGACAAGAAGAGAATAGAAGCTTTTGAAATGTGGTGCTACGGAAGAATGCTGAAGATTAGATGGGTAGATCACATAACTAATGAGGAAGTATTGAATAGGATTGGGGAGAAGAGAAGTTTGTGGCACAACTTGACTAGAAGAAGGGATCGGTTGGTAGGACATGTTCTGAGGCATCAAGGGATCACCAACTTAATATTGGAGGGCAGCGTGGAGGGTAAAAATCGTAGAGGGAGACCAAGAGATGAATACGCTAAGCAGATTCAGAAGGATGTAGGTTGCGGTAGGTACTGGGAGATGAAGAGGCTTGTACAGGATAGAGTAGCATGGAGAGCTGCATCAAACAAGTCTCAGGACTGAAGACAACAACAACAACAACTACAACAACAACATATGTTTAAGAGTAAATTAAAACAAATTTGAGCATTCTATCAGGTCTGAGACTCCAGATATTGCAATTCTTATAAAACAAAACATCCGTTAAAAAAATACATATATATTTTTTCATAGAAAATATTAATATATTTTAATAGTATCATTTTTATCTTCAAATATGTATAATAAATAAGCTTGCTGCAAAAATTCATGATGTTATCTAAAAGAGTTTTTAAGATAAGCAATTTTAAAGTTTTGAATACAAATTAAATTTACTATTTCCGAAGGTTTGGAAAACGCAAAACATAAAAAATTTAAAAATTAAAAAAAAAACTAAGAGATACAGCAAAAAAAATTTGCAGGTGTTGTCAGGATGGTATTAGAACCATTTGAGCCAAATTTCATGAAAATCTAAGGAGGTGGGTGTAAAATTTATTCATTGGGTGATTTGATATGGAATGACCCCTTACGTCATAGACTACTAATGACTTCACACACCCAACCAAGGTGTCATATGTCACATGCTCCTGTAAGTTCTTCAAAGTTACCACACGAAAGTTCAAAATTCGTGCAGTACACACAAAAACAGACATCTCTAGGTGGGTGTGGAACTACCCACTTAGGTCATAGTGCATAAAATTTTGATCTTCCAACATGTGAAGTTGTATAGTTGCTCTTATAAATTGCAAAAGTTTCTTTAATACTGCAAGTCATGTAACTCTTCACTTTGACAACTTTTTTACCTTCAACTGTTACAGTTATAATGTCTTTTTTGTTGGCACTCTGGTGAAAACAGTCCCATTTATCTTCCCGATAAAATGACTGCACTAAATCTGCTTCTACAGGATGACCATAATAGGGAACTTGTCTTCCAAAGACTCCTTTTGCAGACCTCACATTTCTTGATTTGTCTGCCATGTACATTGATGCTGAGGGGACATGGTTCAAAATTGTTTTCTTTTCGCTGTAGGATGCACAGCATTCAACAGCTGACTTTATATTTGTGAAAATTCCTGGCAAGAGTGCTTTGGTTCATTTTCTTCTAAAGATGGACTTTCTGCTTTGAAGAATGTGGTCAGTTTTACTGTAGTGTATTCATCCATAGCTTTAGTAATTTATTAGCTTAATAGCTTAAGTAATTTCTCTGCACTTTCTTGATGAGCTTATGACTCAACTTAACTGACCACTGTTTCTAACAGGACTAACACCTACCTCTGTAGTTGACTGATTCAGGGTATTTAATTTTTCATCTACTGATGCAAAATCTGCATCATCTGCACCATGAAAGGCTTCACCTTGTTCAGATACTGTCATTGTTCGGTCATTCCATGTAAAGTCATCCAAGCCATGACACACATTATCTAGTTGTGAACTGAGATTTTGTGTACTGCTTTTGCATCTAATATTATGAACTCTTGCCAATTTTTATTGCTTTATATACATTCTGTTGGTAGCAGTTGCTGGAAGTTTGATGCAGTGCGTTACTTCAAATCAAACTGTAAAAATTTGCTACAGTTTTTACACACAAAATGGTATGCTGACAATTTTTTCCCTGAATATCCTTTCAGACATGTAGTTTCTGAAAATGTGTTACAATTATCCAATTAAATTTTTGTGAATCAATTTTATGTAATTTTATTGTTAAATTAGAAAAAAAAATATTTTCAACAATTCCCCCCCCCCCCTCCCCCGCACACACACACACACACACACACACACACACACACACACACACACACACACACACACACTGGAAAACACTGAAAAAAATTAGAAAGTGATCTACAAATAATAAAGTTCCATCACACAAAAAATCAGTTTTGAGAAATGAATGGCCCTGGGGATATATATCACTTTCTAATTTTTTCAGTGTTTTCCAAAATATTTTTTTCTATAAACAGTAAAATTAATTTACAAAAATTTAATTGGACAATTCTAAAATGCTTTCAACAACATAGGTACACATATCAATGTCCAAATTGAACAAAAATTGCAATATATGAAACAAAATTACACATTATAAAATATAGGGCAACTTGTACATTACATATTAACACTTTCTTTCCTCTGCCATAACCAAATTAACTCAATGTAAAAATACATAGCATTTTGTGTATAACATTTAAGCATTTTGTCAAAGGCCAGTATTGTCAACACTGCACGAAATGCTGGTGCATTCAAGTTGATTCGGAACTACACATGTGACGAGACAATTTGATGCTTAGATAATATTTTTCTGCATGAGAACAACTTTTCTTCCACCAACTTTGAGGACTCTTTGCTCAGAGAATAAGTACGGCCTGTTGCTGTGGTGATATCAACTTCACACAGAAAATGAGAGAAAGAAACATAGAAACATCACAAACATCATCATCAGGCCAATAGGAGGATGGGTATGGTCCATGAGGATGAGGATGCATGAACCTTACTGTAACATCTCCTTCTTCACAATTCACCTTTTCAACAATTCCCAAATACCAAGAAGAGTCATAAGCACATGCAACGTAGCAGTTGGGCTGCACAGTGCATTCTGGCAGTAGTGGCAAAAGTGCAACTGAAAAATCGTGCACGATACTAAAATCCGTATCACAGCTCAGCCTTTTGCTCCAATCTTGGTTAATGATATTAGTACAATGTGATGCATAGATCGTGTTCCAGGAATTGGTTTTGCACTTGTGAAGTGCTGAGAAAGATAATGTCTGACTTGTATCATTTCATCTTTTGAAACAGAGTACTGAAATGCCTTGTAGATTCTTGTGACAGAATTCAAACACCTGTGAAGCTGTAAGTATTTGATCTTTATAAACTCTTTGCGAACTTGTTTTTGTAACAAGTCTTAACAGTGCCATCAATACCATCACAGGGATATTTGCCATGGCTGGTAGCAAAAAAGGACCAACTGCACTTTATTTTGAAGTTGTGTTCATGGTAGCAGCTATTTCTGAAATTCTTACAATTTTTATATTGTGCAGCACAACCATCAGTGAAATATTTGACATACTCAAGATGAATTTCTGGAAATTCACACGTAAAAAATTCAATAGTCTTCTGAGTCTGGTACACCAAGGCAATATCATGTTCTAGATCATCAGAAACAATATAAATTCCTTTTGCATGCAACTGTTTGTAATTTTTGTAATATACAGGGTGTCCTACTCAAACCTCTGATTTCAAAGACCAGGAGAAAAAAAAACACAGTAGATATGACAATGAAAAATGTACCACATTGTAGAGCATCTCAAAGAATTTATTCATTTATCATCAATACAGCCTTACATGGAACCATTTGTAGCAATGAGAATATCGAGTCTATATTCAATTTCTTGCCAAGTTTTTTTTGTAACATTTCCTCCGTTATTGTTGCAATTGCATTAGTGATATGATGTCGCAACATAGGAATATCGTCCACTTTTGGTCGCATACATGCAGTCCTTCACGAATCCCCAATGAAGAAATGAAGCAGTGTAATGTTGGGTGAACGTGGTGGCCAGGCAATGGGTCCTCCGCTTACAATCCAACGATTGGGAAATTTCCTATCCAGGAACTTGCGAACAGCCATTGACCAATGCGGCAGAGCTCTATCTTGTTGAAAAATGATGTTAGGTTGCAAGTCTTGTATCTGAGAGTACACGAACTGCTCCAACATGTCCGGATACACTGACCCATTCACTATTTGTTCCACAAAGAATGGTCCAACAATTCTGTTGTGCGTTAGCCCGCACCAGATGTTTAGTTAAGGGCTATCACGAACATGTTCAGTGACAACGTGAGGATTTTGCAAACCCCAAATCTGAACACTATGCGTATTAACCCTTCCTGATAAATGAAAGGTTGCTTCATCTGAGAATAAACATCTTTCCAGGAAGCTGGCATTCATATCAATATGATGCAGCTTATCCGCAGCAAATTGTTGTCGGCGTGGTTTGTCGTTTGACATCTGATGTTGCAGAATTTGCACTTTGTAAGCTCACATACGAAGACACTGGTGAACTACATGATGCAATGTAGATCGAGGTATCTCAAGTTGCCTAGATGCTTGATGAATTGACTTGCATGAGCTTCTGAGAAACGTTTGTCTGATGTACTCCACTGTCTCTTCTGATACTCCATAACGTGCACTGCCAGAATGTTTCAGAACACTTCCTGTTGCCAGAAATTTCCTATACCATTCCTTAATTGTTTTCACATCAGGTGGATCACATTCATACACACGACGATAATTTCTTTGCACAGTAATAGGTGATTTTATTTCTGCAAATCACACTACTGCATGCGTGCGCTGCTGCGGAGTCACAATTTTCACGTCATGCGACCATGCAGCACTCTGGGGTGACAGTACTTGGCACTTCTGATGTGGGAATATAAATTCTTTGAGAGGCTCTACAATATAGTGCATTTTTCATTGTCATATCTGCTGTGGTTTTTTCCTCTCCTGGGTCCTTGAAATCAGGGAGGTTTGAGTGGGAGGGACACCCTGTGTATGTACAGTGTGAAGAGTGCAGCTGCAATTTTTCCAATGGTACCCCTGTACTTCATCTTGAGCAACAAAATTGAGATTTTCACTGAAATCCATTAAAATTAACACTGACCGGTCATAAAATGTTTCATTCTTCATTTTCAGATAATCAGAATGTGATTGAGAAATAAGAGTGTGGAGTAAGTTTTTCAATTTTCTTAGTTGGTATCTCTCAGAATTCTGATAGAGAAGTGATTTGAACATGTAAAGTCAGTGGAAACAACATCGGCCCCCTATTCGACCGCCCAGGTGGCATGTTATCAGTTGATATCCATTGACTGTACTGAACGATCTCCTCAGGATAATAGTCTTCTATTTCATTTTCTAAGTGGGTTTGAAGCAATGAACTGGTGGGGCATTTTTCACATAGACAAAGCATACAGGCTCAGTTACTTATATCACATGTTATTATTTTAATTAGATCTTGGTATGTCTCTTTAATAGAAATGGAATTTAGAAGCAATTTAATGTTTTGGTGTCAAATGCACTCACATACGGTATGTGTTTCTGATGCTCCTGCAAGTATATACTGTTTTGGTCAAAGAGAAGCAGATTTTGAGAATCCTACTTTGTCTTCAGGATACTTCTTTTAATAGAGAGAATATAGTTCAGTTAAATTACTTAAAACAAGATGCTTTTGTTCATAAGTATTTTTGCTGGTGCTCACTTTTGTCTTTTTTCCCAGGTATTATTCTTGTTTTTTCGTCATCCAAATAAAAACTCTATTTTTTGCACTGTATCATGTGGCAATGTCTTTCCTCTTTTCTGCTCAGCCATTGGTTAAATACTCGTCTCCATTAAAAGAGCTCTTGCTTGTTGTACCAAATATTCAGAAACCTGAAATTGTGAACTGACTTTCTATCGAGACCAAGTTGGCGGCACAAGAGTAAGTAACTGAATTTTTTCACGTTTATTTGCATATTCAATTTTCATTTGATTTTGTTCATGAGTTCATCATGATGTTTTGCCTTTTCTTCCAGTTCTGTTAAATCACTGGCAGGGATAGTGCTTGCATCAGCAGCCAGCTCAACTTGATATCTGTGTGAAATTTTAGTTTTCAGAGTCTCAGCTGCTGATTCCAATTTTCGTTTGGCTGCTGCATACCGACTATGCTGAGCGACTGAATGCAGCTTTGCAGGAGATACTCCTAAGCTAGTTAAGCCAGTATTGTGCACAGATTTTTCAGGAGTCTGCACCTTCGCATTACTGTCAATTAGATAGCCTTTGTAAAATGATGTCAGCAGTGAAACAGATCAGTTAGTTATTGACATTTCTCGTATCACATTTCTTAAAGGGGGGCTTGAAAACGGGATATTTCAGATTTTCTGGAAAACTGCCTTTAGTTAGCGATGCATTGCGTATTTCAGATAGGACTGGGCTCATTACATGGGAAAAAAACTTTGTAGTACTTTATCAGAAACACCACTAAAACCGGATGAGCATTTATTCTGAGAGAATATATAATTTTCTTAATTTGTAATGAGAAGTTGGTGAAACATCCATATGATTGAATTTTATGAGAGTCATTTTTCAACATCCTGCTGTGATTTTTCTTTTGAACAGTTTGTCCCTACGCTTTCTATAGTTCTTAAGAAATGATTATTAAATGGATTTTCTACCTGTGATTCATCATTTATAGCCCTCCCATCAGGTCAATAGTGATGTGGTCTCGTTTGTGGCTGGTTGTCCTGTCTCTGTTCACTACATTCCATATAGCCTGAAGTCTGTCCTCAGATTTCTGAGTTATGAGAAGTGCATATCCCCTGATCTTTTTAAAATAACCTTTCTTAGTAATTTTGAGTAGTTTCTGGATTTTTCAGCTATTGCAGGATATCTACTTGTTCTTGCCAACAGATACATTTCCATTTTCCTTCCACAAAATACATTAATCCCTCTAGCGATCCTTGCTTTTTACATGACTGTTTAATGTCCTTTCTGATTAGCTTATGCAGAAAGATATTTTTTAATAATAATATGAATTTATCATGGAATAGATTCAATTTGGTTCATTATAAATTTCATCAAAGGTCATCCTTTGTAAGCTATTCTTATAAACATTTGTCCTGGAGTCATTAATTACTCTAACTAATTTCCACTGAGGGGTATCCATACTGTACAGCACTGTGTTATGTATCCTAACGAACAGTGCATCATGATCAGAGAGAGCATTTACTGCTGGATAAATAGTTATTTTCTTGCTTTGAGCTTCACCAAGAAAAATGTCATCAGTGTCCTACTGTCTTTATCCACCAGCATTGGAAAATTAATTACTGAGATCAAATTGTAGAATCCAAATAAGGTTTCCACATCATTTTTCCTATCAGAATCCTTTATCAAATCTCCATTGAAGTCACTACAAAGTGAACTATTTTTCAGTATTAATTCAAAAGCACACACTCTTATGTGCTGATCACTAGAAAATCTGCCTGTCTCAATGTGTTTGAACTTGTGTTCTGTCTCAATATATGTAACAACTCCTTTTCTCATTGTAGTTATGCATGAGAGAGCTGGTGTCCGCAGATGGGTACAGGATGTCTATCTTTTCAGAGCTCTCTAAATTTTCCAAATAGACAAGCAGCTCTTATACCTTATTACTCAATCCTCTAATATTTTGACAAAATAACCCAACCTTACTTTTCTGTGCATTGTTAAACATTTTGTGGGGCTCTTCTGTTATTTTGACTTATTTCAAAAGAGGCTGCTTGAATCCTGATTGTAACCTAAAAAAGACATCTCTGACACCAGTAACAACAGGGATCTTGCTTTTTGTTGTAGAAGCATCCCCTCCCACCCACCCCTGTATATTATCTGCAAGAAGCTCAACCATCCTATCTTTCCCTCTCCTATTCAGGTGTAGGCCATGTTTATTATGTCCCCATCTCCTAGTTGTAGCAATAGGCACTGTACTCATGTGAGAGTTCATTTCATTTCAGTCAGCAGCAGCCTGCCCAACTCAGTGTTTACAGCAGTGGCTGGTCATAGCACTCCAGGACCTCCACAAAACTCACATTTTTACGTGTAATCAGTACTCCTATTTCATCCAGGTCATCCCTAATGCTGTAATTGCTGTTCTTGGCCAAGCTCTTCCCTGCCCCATTCCCTGCTCCACGCTCTACAATAACCTCATTCTCTTTGCCAAAACCTTTGCACAGGTTCTCCATGACCACTCTCACCTGGCTAAAGCTAGCACTTGACTTCACAATACTTATGACCTGTTACCTTGTTTCTAATTTGTCCTGTACCATCTGACCCCACCCCACCCATGCCTGCTACCTAGCAGCAAGAACCTTTTCTTCCTATTCTCTTTTGGTGCTGACCTGCACAGTTTCTTTGCTAGACATCTGCTACACCCTACTGTGACTTTCAGCTGGATGAGGCTTTTCCTCTCCTTCAGGTAACAAGTCAAATTTATTTGGTACTATGAGCTCAAACGTAGATGAAGTTGAAGAGATGTTCCCTTTTTACCAGTTCCCAAGATATTTTCCCCCCTTCAAACTATCTAGCTCAATTTTTCTTTATTTATTTTTTATTTTTTTATTATTATTATTTTACAGAACCTACAGTTCAATGGGAGAGCCTCGTTGAGTTCCCCATTCAGTTTGCCACTACAGTTGCCCAAGCAAAATTCCAACCCTCAGTCTACACATACCACTCCCCCTTTGACTATCCTAAGGCAACATCCACACTTACCACAGATTGCAACACATATTACACACTTAAAAAAATGAATTAAATCACTTAATACACTTCACACTACACAAGTTTACATTATTTATAAACCACAAAAATTAGGCATATGCTTTAACACTTCAGTAGTAGGTGATTATTTGTGCTTTCAACAAGAACTCAGCACTCACTTAACAACAATATATGTTGATCAACTTAATCACAATAGAATGTAACTTTTGCTGTAACTTTAATGTATGGAAACTGTACATGAACAAACTACCCCTTAAAAGTTACGCTGCTTTCCGGAGCTATGAACTTAATAATGAACACACACACTGCTTAAATTGTTGGAAGGAAACTCAGAAAGGTCAAATGGGATCCTCTTAAGTGTGCCAGAATGTAAACAAATATATGACTACAACCTGATCTTATGATCTTTTCATGTTTCCTAGTCTAATACATAAAGAAACGTGATATCTTTAATAGTAAGGTTAAAAAACGTACTAATACACTTATTTAATGAGTAATTTGTACTAAGCTAAATGCTTTGGAATTAGAAAGTAACATTTTAAAAACTTGACGAAATTGTGCTGGAAAGAAAACACTCTCTCTCTCTCTCTCTCTCTCTCTCTCTCTCTCTCTCTCTCTCTCTCTCTCTCTCTCTCTCTCTCTCTCTGCATCATGCTGTCAAATATTCCCACATATGATACACGGTGTATTTCACTAGTATTTTTGTCTCTGCAGTAAGCTTCAAACGGGTGAGTTGTAACCTGTGAATTATTCTAGTGAAATTCCTGTACTTCACCCTGAATGATGGAGTGATTCTCTACAAGATCACACACAACAAGATATTCATGTACTTTCAGTTCTTATTTAGTGATTTTAAAAGTCTGTGACTGCTTTTGGGAGATGCATGAGTGAGGTAGGAGCTCTTGTGAACTCGATGTAAACACATCAATGAAATTATCTGTTAATTTTGTTATAGTCTCTAGAATTACCCCTCCTGTAGTTAACCAACACTTATATGTAATTTCATCAATACAGTTGTACCAAACAGTCAATCAGTCAGGCTTGTCAAACTTGGATATTAGGGACATGCGCCTAAGAAATGCTGGGCATGTAGGATTGTATGCAACAAATGCTACACAGTGCTTGTATGATGATTGTGTGTGTTCTTCACACTTTGTTCTTTCAGGTTACACCCTTCCACTATCAACTTAAAATTCTGGTGTGACACACACATACAAACAGCATGTGTTATACTGATATAGGCAAGAACACAGTGCTTTGGCTGTGATTCGGAGAGTTTTGAGAATTCAGTATTTACATCTTGGTATGCATCTTTGAAATATGTATACAAACCCTTAAGATTGTGAAACACTGCTTTGCCTTATGCACCCCAATTCCATTTTCTTTCACAGACACGCCCTCTGTTTTTCCTGGATTCTCACAGCTCACATCCTGATCACAGTAAAAGTCAAGTATTTTTTCACACAGTGTCTTACCTGGCTTTGGATTTGAGGTCACTAATGTACCTCATTCTGCAGATGAATGTTTTGCTCTTCGTACCATGTAATCTGAAGTGGAAAAGTCTTTCATGGTTTTTCTTATCCTCCATCTCTTTGGAAGTTCTGTACTGTCAAAATATGAGTTTTGTCACACGTACAGTTGTGTATTGTGAAAATTACCTTTCAGCTGAGCTATGATTTCTCTTTCTCCATTATTTCACACTTTTTGCAGTTGTGCCACATGGGTTTGCTCCAACAGTGAGGCAACCTTTCTTAGTTTTTGCTTGGGTACTTTTTCTCCTGCTGATGCCTATTTTTCTTGACAGGAGATTCACCTAAATACTGAAGGCTAGTATTTAAAGAATCCAGTGCCATGTCTGATGCTGTTTCGCCTTCACTGAAAATCTCCTCCTGAAGTGTATAACACAGATGAGGCAACACCTGCAGAGGTTGACGAGTTTTGTGGTATATGGTTTCTACATTTGCTGCAAATTTTTACACCTAAAAATACATTAGGACACTCATTTACCATTCACTGCTGACCATTCCTCAAATTCTTATGTACTATTTCATGCCCTTCTTCTTTAAATGGATTGCAACAGTATAATTTTGACTTTAAATCCATTTCTTACAAATTATTACTAAATACTACTACACAGCATCTGTATACTACAGTTTGAGTAAATGGACCACATCCATAAAACAAGCTAATGATGTTTGGTTCAAATAAAATTTTCTCTGATTGACTGTTCACAGCAAGAAATGTTCACCAATTTGTCAGAATAATAGTAACTGCTATTGTCTGCTGTTCTGGAAAAGAAAGATACATAGCTGCTTACTGCATTTTGTTATTGTAGTGATGTAAATGAAATAATTTTTTTGTCATGATGCCTTTGGTGTGCCAACTTGATATATATAAATTGAAGGTGGGGTATTTCGAGATAGTTGAGGTCAGTGATCTTGAATAAGAAAATTCTTAGGAACCCACCATGTTGCATATCAATGTCGAGCTCATCTCATTAGCTTTTCAGTGTTACAAGTTTCATTGCTCTACCTGGATTAGAACCATAATTATAGTCATTTATATAGTCATTTATGTTGAGGCAGATGCACATAAATTTCACATAATTTCTAAACTGTGGAGCAGATACAGGAGCCTGGAATTGACCCACAGAGGTGGTGGTCATGCATTAAGGTCTTACATGCTACTGAGGCAGCACACTGACGAAGTGCGGCAACAGCATAGGCCAGCTAGAACATATTCAGTGAATGTTAAGGAAGGATCATCATGGTTAGCACAGGTGGCAGTGAATTGGCGATGGCATGCTGTTTTCCCTGGATTCCATGGTCAGCCAGCCAGCTGTGCTGGATGTCTCACACCAAGGAGTGTGGCTGGAAATTGCCTGGCAGAGGCCATGCGACCCAACACACAATTCTGACCAAGATCTGTTGCTGAACTTTCCACTGTTGGTACATCATCAGAACTGTCTATCCTAATTTAGGGACTATAAGACCCATTTTTTTTCTTTGAAAAATTGCCTCCAAAATTCAGGCCAGGGTAGGAACGTTGAGGCTCTCTTGGCACAGCAGGACATTTGCCTCCTTAACACTGGTGCTCCCACATACACTCCTGGAAATGGAAAAAAGAACACATTGACACCGGTGTGTCAGACCCACCATACCTGCTCCGGACACTGCGAGAGGGCTGTACAAGCAATGATCACACGCACGGCACAGCGGACACACCAGGAACCGCGGTGTTGGCCGTTGAATGGCGCTAGCTGCGCAGCATTTGTGCACCGCCGCCGTCAGTGTCAGCCAGTTTGCCGTGGCATACGGAGCTCCATCGCAGTCTTTAACACTGGTAGCATGCCGCGACAGCGTGGACGTGAACCGTATGTGCAGTTGACGGACTTTGAGCGAGGGCGTATAGTGGGCATGCGGGAGGCCGGGTGGACGTACCGCCGAATTGCTCAACACGTGGGGCGTGAGGTCTCCACAGTACATCGATGTTGTCGCCAGTGGTTGGCGGAAGGTGCACGTGCCCGTCGACCTGGGACCGGACTGCAGCAACGCACGGATGCACGCCATGACCGTAGGATCCTACACAGTGCCGTAGGGGACCGCACCGCCACTTCCCAGCAAATTAGGGACACTGTTGCTCCTGGGGTATGGGCGAGGACCATCCGCAACCGTCTCCATGAAGCTGGGCTACGGTCCCGCACACCGTTAGGCCGTCTTCCGCTCACGCCCCAACATCGTGCAGCCTGCCTCCAGTGGTGTCGCGACAGGCGTGAATGGAGGGACGAATGGAGACGTGTCGTCTTCAGCGATGAGAGTCGCTTCTGCCTTGGTGCCAATGATGGTCGTATGCGTGTTTGGCGCCGTGCAGGTGAGCGCCACAATCAGGACTGCATACGACCGAGACACATAGGGCCAACACCCGGCATCATGGTGTGGGGAGCGATCTCCTACACTGGCCGTACACCACTGGTGATCTTCGAGGGGACACTGAATAGTGCACGGTACATCCAAACCGTCATCGAACCCATCGTTCTACCATTCCTAGACCGGCAAGGGAACTTGCTGTTCCAACAGGACAATGCACGTCCGCATGTATCCTGTGCCACCCAACGTGCTCTAGAAGGTGTAAGTCAACTACCCTGGCCAGCAAGATCTCCGGATCTGTCCCCCATTGAGCATGTTTGGGACTGGATGAAGCGTCGTCTCACACGGTCTGCACGTCCAGCACGAACGCTGGTCCAACTGAGGCGCCAGGTGGAAATGGCATGGCAAGCCGTTCCACAGGACTACATCCAGCATCTCTACGATCGTCTCCATGGGAGAATAGCAGCCTGCATTGCTGCGAAAGGTGGATTTACACTGTACTAGTGCCGACATTGTGCATGCTCTGTTGCCTGTGTCTATGTGCCTGTGGTTCTGTCAGTGTGATCATGTGATGTATCTGACCCCAGGAATGTGTCAATAAAGTTTCCCCTTCCTGGGACAATGAATTCACGGTGTTCTTATTTCAATTTCCAGGAGTGTATTTTAGCTTGACTCATGGCACATACTCGGCCATTGACCTCTCTCTTAGTAGCCCAGGTCTTCTTCCATACCTCAGTTGGAGGGTCCACGACAACCTCTGTGGTAGCGACCACTTTCCTATTCTGGTTTCTCTTCTTCACTCCCAACCCCCTGACCAGCTGCCACAATGGTCTCTTTGTGGAGCTGATTGGGCAGCCTACTCCTCAGCTACTATCACCATTTCTCTGCTTCCTGGTGATATTCATTTGGCAGTGGATGAGGTCACTATGGCCATTGTTTCTGCTGCCAAGGCAACTGTCCCCTGCTCTTAAATTACCCTAAGGCGTAAGTCAGTCCCTTGGTGGACACCAGAGATTGCAGAAGCTATCCGGGACCGCCGGCGAGCCCTGCAACGAAACTGGCGTCATCCTTCCCTAGAGAATCTGGTTGCCTTTAAACGGCTGCGGGCCCGGGCTCAGCGGTTAATCCAGCAGAGCAAATAGGACTGCTGGGAACAATATGTTGCCACCATAGGTTCTCGCACCTCCCCATCTCAGGTGTGGTTGCGGGTTCGGCGCATTTTTGGCTTTTGCCTTCATGCGTCTGTCCCTTGCCTTTCTCTTCGGGGTACACTTTGTACTGATCCAGTTGGCATCTCCGAACATCCGGCACAGTACTTCGCTCGTATTTCCGCGACAGCAGGCTACAGCTCAGAATTCCGTGCCATTAAAGAGCAGGCTGTGCATACGCAGTTGTCGTTTTGCACGCACCGCTGGGAACAATACAACGCCCCGTTTAGTGAATGGGAGTTCAATTGTGCCCTTACAGCTTGCCCCGATACCTCTCCAGGTCCAGACCGAATTCACAACCAGTTTCTTCGCCATCTCTCAGCGCACTGTCAGGATGAATTACTCGCCCTGTATAACCGCATCTGGACGGAGGGAGTTTTCCCAACTCGTTGGCAGGATAGCATTACCATCCCAGTGCTGAAACCTGGTGCAGATCCGCTGCTGGTTGATAGCTATCGCCCTATCAGCCTTACCAACGTTATGTGCAAACTCCTGGAACGGATGGTGAGTCGGCGGCTCATGTGGATGGATCCTTGAAGCTCGGGGCCTCCTAGCCCAGCAATAGGGGGGGCTTCCGTCAGAGCCGCTCAGCGATCGACAATTTAGTCTCGCTAGAGTCGGCTATTCGTATAGCTTTTACTCAGCGAGAACATCTAGTTGCTGTTTTCTTTGATCTTTGGAAGGCGTATGATACCACCTGGCACCATCATATCCTCGGTACGCTGCACAAATGGGCATTACCGGGTCCACTTCAGATTTTTCTACGGAATTTTCTCTCCAATCGCTCCTTTCGGGCTAGAGTTGGCACACTTTTAGCTCTGCTCATATTCAGGAGAATAGTGTCCCACAGGGCTCGGTTCTCAGTGTTCCCCTCTTTTTGGTGGCGATTAATGTTCTTACGGCTGCGGTGGGCTCATCTGTCTGTTCCTCTCTATATGCCGATGACTTTTGTCTTTATTACAGTTCCCCAAGCATCAGCGTCGCTGAACGGTGGCTGCAGGGAGCTATCCGTAAGGCACATTTTTGGGCATCCAACCATGGTTTTCAGTTCTCAGCCTCTAAGACCCGAGTGATGCACTTCTGTCATCGTCGAACGGTCCACCTACATCCAGAGCTCTACCTTGCCAATGAACTCCTTCGTATTGAGGAGACGCATCGCTTCCTTGACATGCTATTTGATGCTCAGCTCAATGGGACACCTCATCTTTGCGAGCTTAAACAACGGTGCTGGCGGCACCTCAACATCCTTCGCTGCCTCAGCCACACCATTTGGGGGGGGGGGGGGGGCTGCACGAACAACCCTCCTACAGCCCTACGAGGCCTTAGTCCAGTCCCGTCGCGACTACGGGAGCGTGGTGTACGACTCTGCAGCACATTCAATGTTGCAGATCCTCAACCCGATTCTCCGTTGTGGCATCAGACTGGCGACAGGTGCCTTACGCACTAGTCTGGTGACTAGCCTTCTTGTAGAAGTTCGAATCCCTCCCCTATGATTCCTCTGACAACAGTTGCTTGCGTCGTACATCGCCTGCGTCCATGCCTCGCCCCACCACCCAAACCGCAGGCTCTTTTTTTTCCATCTTCTACACTGCCGTCCCCACGACGGCGGCCTAGGTCAGGTCTCCCGATCGCGGTCCGCGTTCGTTCCCTTCTCTCGTCACTAGAGTCCTTTCCCCTTCCTACATCCTTCCAGCCCTCTTCTTCTACCCCTCCTTGGTCCCTCCCTCGCTTGCGCCTTTGCTTGGATTTGTCGTGCGACTCCAAGTCCTCTGTTCCACCTGCCAGTCTTCGTCAACAATTCCTGGCTCTTCTTGCCTCGTTTCGCGATGCAGATGTGGTCTACACCGATGGTTCTGTGGTCGATGGACGCACTGGGTTTGCTTTCATCCACGGCGACTACGTTGAGCAGCATTCTCTGCCTTGTGGGAGCAGTGTTTTCACTGCAGAGCTGGTTGCTCTTTATTGTGCACTCGCTCACCTTTCCTCCTGCCCTGGGGAGTCTTTTGTCATATGCAGTGACTCCCTGAGTGGATTGCAAGCACTCGACCAGTGTTTCTCTCGGGACCTTTTGATGCGCGGCATTCAAGATGCTGATTCTGCTCTCACTGAGTGTGGTCGTTCAGCGATGTTTGTGTGGACCCCGGGCCACATCGGCATTCCAGGAAACGAACGTGTCGATCGGTTGGCCAAGCAGGCCACCACTTCGCCATCCCTGGAGCTTGGTCTCATGGAAAGAGACCTCCGGTCAGCCCTACATTGCAGGATCTGCAATGTCTGGAGCTCTGAATGGTCTGTCTTGAACACGCCAAATAAGCTCCGCATGGTAAAGTCGTCTCCGAATTGGGCATACGCGGTTGACCCACAGCTATCTCCTTCGTTGTGAGAACCCGCCCAAGTGTCGCTGTGATGCAGGGCTGACAGTGGTCCATCTTCTGATGGACTGCCCCCTTGCGGCAGTCCTTTAATTTACCAGCTGCACTTCCTTTAATTCTCGGTGACGATGCGTCTATAGCTGACTCAGTCTTACGTTTTATCTGTGCAGCTCGGTTTTATCACTCGCTCTAGTGTGGGTGCTCTCGCATGATTTCTCAGGCTACACCCACTCCAGCAACTTTTAGTTGTGACATGGATACCAAAATAGTGTTTTTTATGGTAACAAGTTGTGTTGGTACCTCTATCAACGCTTTCCAGCTGGAGGTTCTTCGTTCGTAGTTGAGTGGTTGACCTTTTACCTGATCCATCAACCACTATAGTCTGTTTTACTCTAGTCAACTATTTGCTCTGCTCCTTTTAAGTGTCCTCTATTTTGTGTTACTGCGGTGTTCATTTTAGCTCTGTAACCCTTGGTGTTCCCTCCCTCTGGGTGCAGAGATTACACTTTTACTGTATAGGTCTTTTACAAGTATGTCTGTTTTTAACTGGGGACTGATGACCTCGATGTTTTACCCCCATCAAACCCCAAAACCAATCAACCAACCGAGCTTTATGAAACAGCATGCTATTTTTAACAGAAAGATATCTTCAGATGTAAAAGTAACTTTGAGTGCACTTCAGGGGAGTGTTACAGGATCATTATGTTTCACAACATATAGACAGGGCTATTATAAATGATTGAAACAATGTCTTAAATTGACTGTAACTACATTAATTGACATATTGTCATAAAACTCAAAAAGTTTTGTATTGTTGCAGCCGCACTTCAGATTCCTGCGACAAGCACACAGCTGTGAGCAGTTAGGCAAGATGGCGAACGGTTCCGGTATCCGTACCAGATAGGGTTGATAGAAGAGATAGAGAAGATCCAACGGAGAGCAGCATGCTTCGTTACAGGATCATTTAGTAATCGCGAAAGCGTTACGGAGATGACAGATAAACTCCAGTGGAAGACTCTGCAGGAGAGACGCTCAGTAGCTCGGTATGGGTTTTGTTGAAGTTTCAAGAACATATGTTCACTGAGGAGTCAAGCAGTATATTGCTCCCTCCTACGTATATCTCGCAAAGAGACCATCAAGATAAAATCAGAGAGATTAGAGCCCACACAGAGGCATACCGACAATCCTTCTTTCCATGAACAATACGAGACTGGAATAGAAGGGAGAACCGATAGAGGTACTCAAGGTACCCTCCGCCACACACCGTCGGGTGGATTGCGGAGTATGGACGTAAAAAAGCATACGTTGTGCTTGAAATGCATTCACAGTTTGCTGTAAGATTGCAATGACACTTCAGAATGAAGTTCAACAAAGAACCACCAACTGCCAGTTCCATTTAGCAATGGTATGCACAGTTTAAAGCTTCAGGATACCTCTGCAAGGACAAATCAACAGGTTGAGATGCAGTGAGTGAAGAAACAATTGACCTCGTGTGGGCAAGTTTCACACTTAGCCCATAGAATTTGATGAACAGAGCAAGCAGAAAGCTGAACATACCACGAGTGACCATTTGGAAAATCGTATGGAAACAACTGAAGCTGAAGCCTTACCACTTGCAATTGCTGCAAGCGCTGACTCCTGGTGACAAAGTCAGACGTTTTGAATTTTTGGCACAGTTGCAACAGTTTATGGAAGAGGACGGTTTTTCATGAAAAACTCATTTCAGTGATGAAGCAACATTTTCGGTGAATGGCACAGTGAACAGGCACAATGTGTGAATCTGGAGCATAGAGAATCCCCACACTATCGTGTAGCACATTTGAGATTCAAAAAGTTAATGTGGTCTTTATAGTCTCACAGTTTGAAGTTTTTTCTTCTGTAGGAAGACCATTACAGGACATGTGCATCTGGACATGGTGGAAAATTGGATCATGCCACAACTGGAGACTAATAGTGTGGACTTCATCTACCAACAGGGTGGTGTTCCACCCCACTTCCATGATGGCATTCATGAATTCCTGAACAGAAATTGAGAAACTGATGGATCAGTCATGGTGGGGTTGATGATCATCAATTCATGTCATGGCCTCCACACTATCCTGACATAAACCCATGCGATTTGATTCTGTGGGGTTGTGAGAAAGATCCAGTGTTTGGGTCACCTCTATGAACTAACCTACTAGAAGTGTGTGCTCGCATTAACAGTGCTTTTGTACAGATTGATAGAAACTCATTATGCTGAATGTGGGAAGAACTTGATTATTGATGTGGTATCAGCAGAATCAGTGGGAGTCTCATATAGTGTCTCATATAGAGCACTTGTAATATATTAAAAAAATTTAAAGTTTTTCTTTTTGTGTGCAGAGCCCTATGATAATATGTCAAATAATATAGCTACAGAAAATCTGTGAAATCTGTTCAGTTATATCTGATAACCCTGTAAATAACCTAATGGATAGCACTGGAAGCTGCATGAAGCTGTTCACAGGTGATGCTTTTGTATATAGAGAAGTCGCAACACTAGAAAATTATAGTATAATGTGGGAAGACCTGCAGAGGATTGACACGATGTTTAGGAATTGGTTGTTGACCTACAACATAAACAAATGTAATGTGTTGTGCAAAAACAGATGGAAAGACCAGCTGTTGTTTCATTACCAAATTGCAGAAGAACCACTGGACAAGTTAAATTTGGTAAATACCTGGTAGCATGTGTACAGAACAATTTGAAGTGGAATGGCCACAAAAAACTAATTATAGGAAAGGCAAATGGCATTCATTGGAAGAATCATCGGGAAGTGTGGTCCACTAACAAAGAAACCTTCGCAATGACTGATACTTCAATATTGCCCTTACCAAATAATGTTCATGCAGGAAGTGGAGAATATCCAAAGAAGAGCATCACATTTTGTCATGTTTGTTTAGCAAGTGTGAAAGTGTCATGAAGATATTCATCCAACTCGAGTGACATACGCTACAAGAGATTCATTGTGAATCACGGTTGGTTTACTGTTAAAATTCTGAGAGCATATGGTCCTGGAAGAGTTGCTCAATATATTGTCTCCTCCTACATGTATTTCACAAGGGGTGTACAGAGAAGTTGTCCTCCTGGTTTCATGGGTAGGATCTACAACTACAGACCGATCTGTCTCAATAATGGAATGTGCAGACTGCTCAAAAGGATGATTGACCAATAATTGCTTTGGTGTAATCTCAGGTTTTCTTGGCATTATTGCTTATGGTGTGCTCATGGATGTTCAGCCAAACTAAGCTGACCATTGCTTTGACTGAGTGGCACCTGTGGAGAGTGACCTTGACAGGGGTACGGATGGTCATGGCAAATATCAAGCATGGTGGAAAGATTAAAGTAATCAGATTTGGTTGTGAGGCTGCAGCAGTCTCTTCAGATAGACCTGAATGCTTCACTGATGACTGTTATGATCCCAAGAAATTTAGCTCTTTTTGCAATGCTATAGTGGGAAAACAAAATGAAGCAAACTGCAGAAACTGTCCTTCAATTTTTAGTTTCATCCCAGACTGGTGGAGGTTTCTCCCTATCTACTAAGCCCATGTTTTTTGTGTGGTACTGAAAATGTATGTGGATAAATCTCTTCACTCAGTAAACTACGAAGTGTTTCTGTCTTAAAATGATGACCTGTATACAATCCAGACCATTACTCCCTTGTGATAAACTAGGAAATGATAGCAATGTGAGTGTGTATAACCCCAGCGATTACAGTTTACATTTGCACCAAATAGAGCAGTTACGCACCTTGAGGGAGTCACCTTAATCTGCAAACTCTTTATCTGCCCTCTTTCTCCTACTGCTCCCTGCAGTGTTGAGCTAGAATGGACCTGCAGTAGAGCCTGCCTCATAAAAGGTAACTCAAGGAGTGTTATATATTGTCAAGCTTTATATTGATGACTCGGCTACTATTAGGACAGCTGTCAGTATTAGCTCAGACCATAACCTTTCCCTCAGCCTTTTGGCTTAATTATTTGTGGTCCCTTTTTAAGATTTCACTTCCCCTTCTCTAAATTTCACATCAGTGTGAGCTGTTTGGGGAATGGAGCCTGACAAGATGCATTATTTATTCACCGTGTGCTGTGATCCCATACACCTACTCTTAGTGGATTTATGTTCACACCCAAATTCCAGCACATCAGCCAATCTGTCACAGGGTGATCATCATGCACCAGCACGTTTGTACCCCATGACAATGCAGGTATCGCACTGCCGATACCGGAGTTGCACATTCCACATGTTTGCCAAGGAGATGGTGCCTGCCTGAGTCAGAGCACCAGGGCTCTGGGCAATGGACATGCTGTCTTTGTTATGGTAGGGTAGCCCCCTTGGGGCGAACCTCTGATTAGAGTAACTGGCATCAAGGTAGCTGATCCCCAATAAAACAGATCAAACGCATCTATACTGGTGCCAGCTCAGTGATCTCAGCAGATATGTAACAAGATTTCAATGCAGATGCTTACAATTGCATGGTGTTTCCATTTTTAATCAAGCCATAGGATGAAAGTTGGACAAAAAGTAAGGGAGGTAGACAGTTCACCCAGGTCGTGGTATGCTCCAGAACTGATGGAGAATCTTTCACAACAACTAAACCATTGTGTTTCACTGAAAATATTGAGGAAGTTTTTGGAAAAGTTGCTGCAATATAGAAAATGATAAATGGATGTCTGTTGAAGAAAACTTTAATGCTAACCCATCACAGACACTTCAGGCTGATGACATGCTTTGGGATATACCGGTTACAATTTCTCAACAAGATTCAAGGTCTCATCTTCCATTGGGACCTAACATTACAGACAGGCAAAGAAGCTACTCTCAAGTGCCGCAGAGTACATTTTGTTCTTCACATTCAGAGAAGACCTAAGGATAATAGAGTGGACCTGGAGTTTTCATCCTGAAATTCGATGGAAACATCTTACCTGAGATGGGAAGGTCATGGCTTTTGGATGGGATGTAAAACCCTATCTTCCTGAACCTATGAGATAGTGTAGGTGCCTGAGGTTTTGTACATATTCTCTCCTGCTGAACATACCTGTGGAGCATGGATAAGGACAATGCATGAAGCAGACCTTGCCAACAACCTGTAATTCTGAACACCCTACATGTGTCAACTGCCCAGAATACCACTCCTCTGTCACCATAATCTCTGGGCATGCTTCAGTGACCACCATGCAGTGCGGCTGTGGAATTTGGTGTGTTTGGGAGAATGGGGGCTTTGGTTTCACCGCCTTGACCGTGAGGAAGGTACACAGAAAAAAAAAAAACCCTCAAAGTGTGCATGCTACCTGCTGATGAGGTGAAAGGCTGTTGAGATTTAAAAAAAAAGTTCTAGCGGGCAACTTCTGGGGCACCTGCTGCTACCCTCCCCCCCCCCCCCCCCCCTCCCCCAAGGTGTAGAAGACTTGCTCAGGCTGTATGGCTCTGCCTGGGTTGACATTTGTTTCACTAGCATCTCATGGGATCCCTATGGAATGGTTTCATCAAACTACTATTGCCGACGGGATGGATGTACCGTCAGGTAGTACTAACTCCCACTCATCAAAGAGAGTTCTGTTGGTCAGTCCTCCAGAGGAGAAGTCTCCGAATCATAGTAATAGGACATTATTGTGCAATAACATGTTTATTGTAATCAAGAGAACTGGGGGAACCTTTGAGAAGGTCTCCCCTTTCTATATTCACAAGGCATTGGAGGGTATTGCTGGATCCCTAAAAAGTGTCAAAGGACTTTGTAATGGAACACTTCTTGTTGAAACTGCTAATTCAAAACAAGTATCTAAACTTCTGGGATGTAAGGCCTTAGGTGACTGTCGAGTCGAGGCTGAGTTGCATAACCCCTTAACTTTAGTAAAGGCATGGTTACCTGCTGTGATATAATAGAGATGAACCCCGCAGAGTTATGTGAAGAATGGAAAAATATGGGCATCACGGAAGTGAAGAACTGTATGAAGAGAGTCAATGGCATGTTGGGAGAATCTACATCATTTATCCTAACATTTAGTACTCCAGAATTACCTGAAGACATCCTTGCAGGCTATGTCTATATTAAGGCTCACCCATTTCTTGCTAACCCAATGTGATGCTTCAGATATCAAAGATTTGGCTATACCATTGTGGGATGTAATGGGAGGGCTGTGTGTGGAAATTGAGGAGGCTCAACTCATGAATCGGGCAATTCTTATACACTTCCTCTGAAATGTATAAACTGCTCTGGCGATCACCCGTTATGGAGTAGGAAGTGTGCGGTTTACAACGAGGAAAGGAAAATTCAGGAGCTGAAAGACACGAGAAGCTAAGAAGCTAAAAAAAGATTTCAAAGCAACCTCTGGTTTTTGATACTTTTTTGCAATGGCCCTTATAAAGCTAATTTCCAAGTGTGATACCTCCACACAAATCCAGGCCACAGATTCAAGTATGAGCACATGCACTTGTCGGTTTACCTGTGGGGGAAAATGCTACTCTTGAGCCAGAAATCATTGGGAAGTCATCGGTGATGGAATTACCATCAAAGCCACGTACCACTGCCCACCATCAGAAGTCTACTAAGCCATCCCCTCAACCCAAGCAACCAACTTCTCCCTTAAGTACGGAAAAGCATCCTTCAAAATTTCGTTCAGAGTCAAAGAAAGTGGCAGTTAAACCTTTGGGTCAGTGTAGTCTCTCCTAGTCAGATGGGAACTACGCTCTTGAGGATATGGACTTCCAATTGGAGGAACCAGAGTGCTAGGAACTGCCTAACGTCCTCCGTGACCTCCTGTGTAAATCACCACCTCTGAGGGAGAAAGACGAGGCCAACCATTGGTAATCAATGGCTGCCACAGGGACATCTGTGTTGCAGTGGAATTTCAGGTCCTCGTCCAGGAGAACCCATTTTGCACCTGCTTACAAGAAACTCATTTTAAAGTCACAGACACACCTGCATTATGGGGTTACTCCCCCCATCTCCTGCAGGGAGGACGATATTACTGGAGAAAGGGCTAAAGATGGAGTGGCTGTTTTCATTGATGACAGATGCTACTCCTCTCTTGTCTCTCTTACTGCGGCCATACAGGCAGTTGCCATGGAAGTTCTAGCACCATTTAAAATCCCAGTGTATTCTTTATATCTTCCACCTCATGATACTTTGGATGCAGACGCACTGACAGAACTCTTCTCAGCACTCCTGTGTTCAGTCCTCCTTGTGGGGGACTTAACTGCAAATAATGTGCTGTGGGGCTCGGCTAGCTCTTGCTTCAGGGGTCAAATGATCAAGCGAGTCGTCCATTCTGAGAATATCTGCCTTTTGAATTCGAGTCAGATGACACACTTTTCTCACAGCTGCAGGGTCTTTTTCAGCCACTGATCTTTGTTTTTCCTCCCAAGCTATTGCAGACTCAATTAAGTGGGACATGGCTACAGATTTACATTCTAGTCACCACTTCCCAGTGTTTGTCCATCTGCTGACAGTGGTCAACAGGAGACCACGAAGATGGACGATTTTAAGGGCAAGTTGGTTGCAGTACAGTCAACAGGCTATTTTTGAGTAAAAGGATTGTGCACAAGAGGTGGTGTCCCATATCACTTGTGAGAGCCAACGGGCTGCCGCAGAATCCATCCCCCTGTCTGGTAACCACCTCACATGACAGCCTGTATGTTGGTGGAATGATGGACAGTCTATACGTTTGCGGAATGACGACAGTCGCATGGCAATCAGAGTGAAACGAACAACTCTGTGGATCTTCAAACACCGTACAACTACAGGAAACCTTCACGCCTTCAGATCTACAAGAGCACATGTTAGGCGATTAATAAAACAACAGAAGAGGGATTCCTGAAAGGAATTTGTGACTTCCATTAATCGGTCCACTTCCACAGCACAAGTTCGAGAATCAATGAGGCAGATTTCAGACAAGGGCAGTACACATCTCCATATGGTAGCTGAACGCTTTTTTACGGTCATTGTGTCATCCAGATAATCTCCTGTATTTCAGGTGTTTGGTAGGACTGCGGAGATGAGGAAGCTCCATTTCTTCTCACATAATGAAGAAATCTACAACCTTCCATTCTCCATGTGGGAACTGGAATCAGCTCCGTCTGTGGCCAGACACACTGCTCTAGGACGTGATGAGATTCATTATGTCATGCTTCACCATCTGTGTCCTGAATTGAAAGAACAGCTCCTCTCTTGTTTCAATCAGATCTAGTTTGATGGTCAGTACCACACGACTTTGAAGGAGGCAATATTAATTCCATTGTGGAAACCAGACGAGGACCATAGCACCCCTAACAATTACTACCGGAATGTATTGCTGACCAGTTGTGTGGATAAGACTCTTGAATGCATGGTCAACCACCACCTCGTCTGGCTGCTCGAATCCTGAGGTCATCTGAGCCGGTCCCAGTGTGGTTTCAGGTGCTACCATTACACCCTTGACAACTTAATTCTACTGGAGGCGGCAATACAGGATTCCTTCTTGCGCCAAAACCATTTGGTTTGTGAGTTTTTTGGGCCTCAAAAAAGCATATGACACTACTTGGAGATACAACATCCTTTGCCAACTCCATGAATGGCGACTACGTGGACGTCTGCCACTTCTTATCCAATCCTTTCTCGAGGACTGGCGTTTCTGATATTGCATTGGTGATGCCTTGTCTGCACGCTATGTTCAAGAGAATGGGGTCCCCCAAGGCAGTATACTCAGTGTCACATTGATTGCCATTGGTATCAGTGGCATTTCCTCCACAGTTGGGAGCCCTGTCAAATGCTCTTTGTTTGTGGGTGACTTCGCGGGTCTTCTACTCTTCCTCGGATCTTACAATGACGACGAGGCAGATACAGCTGACCATTAGGAGGCCAGAAACCTGGGCCAGTACAACTGGTTTTCAGTTCTCGCCAGAGAAGACTACATGTGTCAATTTTAACAGTGGTCATCGAAGGTCTAACCAACCATTGCTCACAATGGAAAACAGTATTTTACGTTTCCAGAAAACTGTTCACTTTTGGGTTTATTATTTGACTCAAAATTAAATTGGCTCCCACTTCCGAATATGCTATGGACAAAGGGCTTCCAGTCATTGAATTTTTTGAAGTGCCTTAGTGGAAAAGCATGGGGAGCTGATAGGTCCTGCCTCCTGCAGTTTTATAGGTTATTTATTCAATCACATTTAGATTATGGCACTGTGGTCTATGGATCAGTCCATATTTCCTACCTCAAATGTTAAACATTGTTCATCATGAGGGCATTCTGATATCGACTGGAGCCTTTCGAATCAGCCCAGTTCAGAGTCTATGTGCAGAGGCTGGCCAACCTCCACTCTGGATTCAGTGACATATCATTTTGGCTCAACAGGCACTGAAAATTGCAGTGTCTCCTCGGGCATTGGCATTTAGTGCAGTGGTCCAACCCAAGTTTGAACGGCTGCTCAGGAATCGGCCCTATGCAACCAAGCCATTTGGGATATATCCTACTGACTATTTCGAGGATCTGGATCTATCAGACCTCCAAATACACAGCCAGGGATGGAATGTGTTGCTGCCTTGGTGTCTTGAGAGGCCCAAAGTGATCTTAAAGCGTGACACGGTACAAGAAAACTTTTACTCCAGATGACGTTTTTACAACTTCATTTTCTTCCATTTTAAATATATACCACACTTTTATCGTTGTTTGTATAGATGGTCCCCAGCAAGAGAGTTTACTTGGTTGTTCCTCTGTTTTCCTTGAATAGGGTTTTCAAAGTGCGTCTTCCGGAATAATTTACAAACTATGATTTGGAGTTGTATGGCTTTACAGTGGCACTGGAGAGGATTCACAAACATCAGCGTACAAGGTTTCTTGTCTGTTCTGACTCACTTAGTGCACTACAAGCATTTCACCAAATGTATCCAGTAGACCAGTTGACTGAGCTCATCCATGACTACTTACAGCGGCTCCAACACCATGGCAAGGAGGTGGTATTTTGCTGGGTATGTTGCCCCATCGGGTTACAGGGAAATGACATGGCCGATAAAGTAGCCAAGGAAGCATGTTGGGATGATGATGTCTGTCAGTGTCCCATCCCATTGCATGCCATCATCTCATGTTCTGACAGACACATTATGCATCAGTGGGAGACTGAATGGTTGCAGGTGACAGAAAACAGAGTGCAGCCACTCAAATTGTCCACACAGGCATGGCGGACTTAATGTCAGCCTCACTGCTGGAAGGAGGTTTTGCTTACCAGGCTGCACATTAGACATAGTCCTTTTAACACATGGCTTCCTCCTCTGGTGGGAGGATCCACCACTCTGTGCAGTTTGTGGTGTGCCATTTTCAGTTCTCAGCATATTTTTGCAATGTGTGTCCTATGTACTGATATCAGGGCAGCCCTCAGTCACAACAGAGATCGACCGACCATCCTTGCCAATACTGATTTCTGTGTTACAAGAGTGGTGAAATTTTGTGAAGTGTCAGGGCTCATCCCTAATTTGGTGGGAAAGGGTGGCAGACTTTAATGATTTATCAAGTGCCCTGCATGTGGGGACAGCCTCCATCCCCACCCATGAGAGTGGCATGCTGAGTTTTCGCCAGGGCACTGATGACGTCGATGTTGCGCGCCCATCACCTCAAATCATCATAATAATCATCATCAAAAAACTCAAACTACTCCACCCAATTGACATGACATCAAATTTTGCAAACATTGTGGTAAAATCCTCACCTAACACTATGACAGTGAGGTCTCAAAAACCAACTGTCACTAGCCACATTTCAAAGCTTGTTTTTAGTCAAGAGAGATGATATGAGCTCTCTTGACCCTCAAACCCACAGCACCAGTGGTAACCACCCCACCAATGCAACAGGAGACACCTCGGTCTCCTCCATCATCAGCAGGGGAGAGGACACCTGCCAAGGTGGCCCCCTTCCAGAGTGAAACAAACCAGCAGTCTTAACACCAACCAATGGCTGAAAGAGCCACAGGCTGCGGGTTATAAAAAAGAGTGGTCATCTTCTATCGCAGACGTCAAGACAGGAAAATCCTCGCATAAAGTGAAACCTCACAGGGACAAAAAGGAAATTGAATGTGAAACCAGATTCTGCTTTACCTGTTCTGGTTTACCTGTTCTCCCCACCTCAGTGGAGCATGAATCAACAGCAAAATAATTCATAGTGCGGTTTCCCCTTCACAGCTTTCTCAGATCCCAATCTGATGTCTTGGAATGAAATTGTAATAGCTGCCATCACTACCTGGCTGTACTCCGTCAACTGATGGCTACTTTGCAGTCAGTTTGTCAATTCAGGAAGCATAGTTCTCAGAAACTCAACACCCTAACGTTAAAAATTAAAAATGTGCAATTGTTACAGTAAAAATCACATTAATACTAGTAGGGCATCTGGAGGAACTTACACTCTCATACAGTGAGACACTTTAAGTGAGCAGGTGGAATTTGATGGTTCCCTGTAGGGTTTGACCTCCATTTTTCAAAATTTACCCGAAGAGCAAGCCAATTGGGGAAGGGCGCCGCACATGGTGCATTGTGTCCATCGTGCACAGAGACCTATCGCATCCTTCGTCAACGTGGATCTGCACCTCTGCTCATTCTCCAACTGTTGGTCGAGGTCACCCCCCTGGGGGCATATTTTTCCATCAACTGTGCAGTATCATTTCCTACACTGCCGATGATAATGGACTTGTTTGCTTGGTTGCACCTGATATCCAGCATGGTAGCCAGTCCGCTGTGGTGGGACTGCCATGTACCCTGTTGGTTGTAGCCCCCTGACCACACAGGGATCGCTCTGATGATGCCTGTGCCGTTAACTCCCCACGTATTCCAAGGGGTAGATGCCCATTCCCCTGGGGCATCAGGACTCCCAGCAATGGCCATCCTGCCAGCTGGCCATTGCTGTGGCTGGGTGGCACCTGTGGGGAGGGCCCCTGGTCGGAGTGGGTGGCATCAGGGTGGATGACCCATGATGAAGCATAGTACATCATCTCTTGCTGGTGGTCGAACACCAGCAGTCTGTAAGTGTTCACAGGGTCAATTCAATGCACAGAAGTACGATCCCAAATCGTTCCCCTCCCAGGCCACACCGTGGGAGGAACGTCAGGCTAAGGATGGCAGTGGCTCTTATTAGCCCTGGTACCTAGTATGTTAGAGAGATGATGGGGAATCTTTCATGACAATGAAGCCTCAGTGTTTTTGTTGAGTATTTAGAAGACAAGTTTGGGGAGGTGGAGGGCTTGTCCAAAATGAGATGTTGGTCAGTCTCGATCAAAACTCCATCCTCTGTCCAGTCATGGGCGTTACTCGCTTGTGACAAGCTGGAGGATGTTTCTATAACCATCACGCCTCATAAGAGCTTAAATATGATCCAGGGTATCATATTTGACAGGGACCTTCTTTTGCAATCCGAAGATGAGCTGTGCACCAGTTTGGAACAGTGAGGTGTACATTTCGTTAGGCGTGTCCTCTGGGGTTCGAGGGATAATCAAGTCGCCACCAGTGCCTTCATCTTGGCCTTCGAGAAGGTCAAGATGATGGTTTACCACTGTGATGTAAAACCCTATATCCATCTCCCAATGCGTTTCTTTAAATGTTAGAATTTTGGTCATATGTCTTCACGCTGTACTTCCAGCGTCACATGTCGAGATAGCGGATGCGCAATACTCCATGTGCCCCACCTCCTATCTGTGTCATCTGTGGAGATCACCATTCACCCTGCTCGCCAGACTGCAGGATTCTCCTGAAAGAAAGGAAAATCATGGAGTACAAGACCCTGGACCGACCGACCTACACTGAGGCTAAGAGGAAATTTGAATGCCTGACATCGTCCTACACTGCCACTACAACAGTTCTAGCACCATCATCTCTGCCAACCCCAGTGACCTCTCAGAGCCAGAAGACTACACCTGTTCCCTTGATGGTGGGGGGGCACTTCCCTCCCTGTTGCTCCTGCACCGCCTACTTCAGGAGCAACACCCCTCAACATCGGGGACATCCGTCCCCACTTCTAAGCTGGAGAAGTGTAAAACTTCTTCGGCTGCTCTTGCTATGAAGGGGTCCCTTGGGTCACTCGATTCCCAGGTTTCTGCTAGTGGGAAAGACGACGCCAGCCAGTGGCAGAAGAGCCCAAAAGGAGCTGGTCGCAGGGCTTCATGCTCATCCTCAGTCGCGGAGACTGAATCAATGAAGTCCTCCCAGCCAGGGAAACCCAAGGAACAGTAAGAGAAAGCCAAAAAGAAGGTTACCAAGACCAAGGGAATTGCGGTGGCACCCACACCATCGCTACCTCCAAGCTCTGCGTCTGTGGATGAGGTGGAGATTCTGGCGTTCACAGAGAACTTAGATCTCGTCGAACCCTCAGACAATGGATATTGACTGCTCAGGCAAGAAGTTGGTGGCAGCAGGTGACCCTGAGGTGTAAACTGCCTCATTGAATGTTCAGTGCCTTCCCAGTCTCACGATGATGTCATCCTCCAGTGGAATTTCAGCGGTTTTTTCCACTACCTGGTTGAGCTATGGCAACTGTTAAGCTTTACACCTGCTTTCTGCATTGCCCTCCAGGAAACCTAGTTCCCAGCAATGCGGACCACTGCCCTCCGTGGCTATAAGGGATACTACAGGAACTGTAGCGACTGTAATGTGTGTCAGGTGGAGTTTACTTTTATGTACTAAACACAGTATGTAGTGAACCTGTGCCCCTTCAAACCCCTCATGAAACTGTGGCTGTCAGAATAAGTGTGACACAGGAAATAACTGTCTGCAATGTATATCTTGCTCCAGATGGTGTAGTATCCCTGAATGTATTATCTGCACTGATTGATGAACTCCCTAAACCTTTCCTGCTTTTGTGGGATTTTAATGCCCATAACCCCTTGCGGGGTGGCACCGTGCTTAGTGGCTGAGGCAGAGATGCTGAAACTTTACTGTCGCAGTTTGACCTCTGCCTCTTAAATGCTGGGGCCACCACACATTTCAGTGTGGCTCATGGTATTTACTTGGCCATTGATTTAACAATTTGCAGCCAAGGACTTCTCCCATGTATCCACTGGAGAGTACATGATGACCTGTGTGGCAGTGACCACTTCCCCATCTTCCTGTCAGTGCCTTGGCATCAAGTCCACAGACGCCTCCCCAGATGGGCTTTAAACAAGGCAGACTGAGAAACTTTCACCTCTGCTGTCACTGTTGAATCTCCCCCACACGGGAACATTGATTTGATGGTTGAGCAGGTGATTACAACAATCGTTTCTGTGGCAGAAAACACGATCCCTCACTCTTTTGGGTGCCCTCAGCGAAAGACATCCCTCGGCTCGGTGGTTGCCGAAAGTCGCTGAGGCAATTAAAGGAGCGTCGAAAAACTCTACAGCGGCATAAGGGGCAGCCTTGCCTGAAGCATCTCATAGCCTTTAAATGAATCCGTGCTCACGTTCACCAACTTACCAAATGACGGAAGCAGGAGTGTTGGGAGAGAGATGTCTCGACCATTGTGTGCCATACGTCACCTTCCCAAGTCTGGGCAAAGATCAAACGTGTTTTCGGGTACCTGGTGTTAACATAAATGGCCTGTTATCCACCAACACGACCGCGATTGCTGAACACTATGCTGGAGTCTCTGCGTTGGAGAATTACATCCCAGCCTTTCGCACTCTCAAACGGCAGCTGGAAGGGAAAGTCCCCTCGTTTATTACACGCCACAATGAATCTTATAATGCCCAATTTACTGAATGGGAGCTCCTCAGTGCCCATGCGCATCGCCCTGACACAGCTCCTGGGCCTGATCGGATCCATAGCCAGATGATTAAACATCTCTCATCTGACTACAAGCGACATATCCTTGTCATTTTCAACCGGATCTGGTGTGATGGCATCTTTCCATCGCAGTGGTGGGAGGGTACCATTATTCTGGTGCTCAAACCCGGTAAAAACCCGTTTGATGTGGATAGTTATAAGCCCATCACCCTCACCAACATTTTTTGTAAGCTGCTGGAACGTATGGCGAGTCAACAGTTGGGTTGGGTCGGGTCCTGGAGTCATGTGGCCTACTGGCTCCATGTCGGGGCAGCTTCCTCCAGGGTCGCTCTACCACTATTAATCTTGTGTCCCTAGAGTCTACCATCGGAGCAGCATTTTCCAGACGCCAACACCCTTTTGCCGTCTTTTTTGATGTACGAAAAGCGTATGACACAACCTGGTGATGTCATATCCTTGCCACAGTATACGAGTGGGACCACTGAGGCCCACTCTTTACTTTTATCCAGGATTTCCTGTCGCTTCGTACTTTCCATGTTCAAGTTGGTGCTTCCCATAGTCCCCCCATATCCAGAGAATGAGGTCGCGCAGGTCTCCGTATTGAGTATCTCTCTATTTTTAGTGGCCATTAGTGGTCTAGCAACAGCTGTAGGGCCGTCCATCTCACCTTCTCTGTATACAGATGGCTTCTGCATTTCATACTGCTCCACCAGTACTGGTGTTTGCTGAGCAGCCATCCACAGGGTGCAGTCATGGGCTCTATCCCATGGTTCCAGTTTTCAGCCGCAATTTCATGTGTTATGCACTTCTGTCGGCGTCGTACCATTCATCCAGAATCAGAACTTTACCTTAATGATGATCCACTCACTCTATTGGAGACATATTGATTCTTAGGACTGGTTTTCAACGCCCGACTGACTTGGCTTCGTGACCTTCGTCAGTTTAAGCGAAAGTGCTGGCAGCATCTCAATACCCTCTGCTGCCTGAGAAACACCAACTGGGGTGCAGATCGCTCTACACTGCTGCAGCTTTGCAGAGCCCTTGTTCAATCCTGCCTTGATGATAGGTGTCTGGTTTATGGTTCGGCGGCACCCTCAGCGTTGCGTTTAATCGACCCAGTGCACCACTGTGGTGTTCGCCTATTGACAGGAGCTATTAGGATGAGTCCGGCGATCAGCGTTCTTGTGGAAGCTGGAGTGTCTCCATTGCAGGTTAGGTGTGCACAACTGCTGGCCAGTTATATAGTACATGTTCATAGTTCTCCTGCGCATCAGAGTCACTGTCTCCTTTTTCCACCCACGGTGGTTCATCTTCCACATTGCCGGCCCAGTTCAGGGCTTCCAGTTGCAGTTTGTGTCCGATCCTTTCTTTCTAAGTGGAGTCCTTGCCTTTACCACCTGTACTTGAGGTCCATTCACGTACACCTCCATGGTGGACCTTTCACATGACTCTAAGTACTCAGTTAGACCTGTGGCTCTCTGCTGCCACCTCCTCTCGGTTCTTGACAAGTACCAAGGCTATGAAGTGGTTTACACCGATGGCTTGATGGCTGATGCTCACGTTGGCTTTGCATATGTCCATGGAGGACATATTGAACAGCATTCCTTGCGCAATGGCTGCAGTGTATTCACAGCAGAGCTGGTGGCCATATCTCATACTCTTCAGTATATCCATTCATGCCCCAAGGAATCGTTTCTTCTGCACACTGACTCCTTGAGCAGCCTACAAGCTGTCAACCAATGCTACCCACGCCATCGTTTGGTAGCGTCCATCCCGTCGTTCAGTGGTGTTCGTATGGACCCGAGGACACGTCGGCATCCCAGGCAACAAACTTGCCGACAGGCTGGCCAAACAGGCTACACGGAAACCACTTCTGAAGATGGGCATCTCCGAACCTGACCTGCATTCTGACCTACTCCGTAGGGTTTTTTGGCTTTAGGAGATGGAATGGCATAACAGTACACACCACAAACTGTGTGTCACTAAGGACACTATGAATGTGTGGAAGTCTTCCATGTGGGCCTCTTGCAGGGAATCAAGTGTCCTCTGGGGGTTCCACATTGGCCACACTTGGGCGACCCATGGTTACCTCTTGCGCTGTGAAGACCGGCCCCAGTCTCGGTGCGGAGCCCGGTTGACAGTGGCCCATATTCTGGTGCACTGTCCCACTTTGACTGCCCAGCGACAAAATCTTGGTTTACCAGACTCATTGCCGCTCATTTTATCTGACAATGCCTCATTGGCTGATTTAGTTCTTCGTTTTATTCGTGAGGGTTGGTTTTATCATTTGATCTAAATTTTAGTGCATGTCTTTTGTCCCTCTGTGTACAGTGCACAGTGGCTGGCTTCTCCTTTTTATTCTCGTGGTCAGTCAACCACTGTAATCAGCTTTCATGTTTTACTCTCTTCTGTTTCCAGCGTCTCTGTTGTTTTCTTGTCCTCCTTTGTTCCTTTTAGTGTTCGTTGCCTTTCCTTCATTCTTGTGGTTTTTCCTTTCTTTCCGTTTTGTTTTATACATCTCATCTCTTTCATTATCACACTTATGGTATTGTTTTATTAGGAACTAGGGACCAGTGACCTCATAGTATGGTCCCTTCTCCCCCCCCCCCCCTTTAAACCAACCAACCATCACTATATTGGAAGCTGGCCAGTCCATTTCACATATCAGAGAAACAGTCCGTAATATCTACCTGCCTTCCACACAGATGCATGCCATATAACGGGCTGGTGGACCTAGCGGAACAGCTGCCCCCATCCTTCTTCCTACTAGAGAACTTCAGTGTTGACTTTCTCTGTGCAGCAGAAAAAGAAGTATGCCTACTTAACAGTGAAGTTACAACACATTTCAGTTCAGCCTACAAGACATAATAGGCCACAGACATTACAATCTGCAATCTGAGCATCTCACCCTTGATGCAACTGAACATCCATGGGGACTTCCGTAACAGTGACCATTTTCCTATCACTCTCTTCTTTCTCAAACCAGTGACAATGGCATATGCACTACACTGGCTGCTTTGGAAAGCCAACTGTGAAGCTTTCACTTTGAAAGCAACTTTTGAAGCCAATGAAAAGAAGGATATCAAAGGAGTTCTACAAGATCCTATTGACACAATTATACATGCTGTGGAAGCAGCGATATCCTAGTCCTCAGGCCCTCCCCACTGGAAATCAATGCCATGGTGGTCATAAGAAATAAATGTGACTATCAGAGAGTGTAGGAGGCCACTGCAGTAACACAAGCACCATCCTTCTATGGGACATTGAAAAAGATTCAAGGGATGTCAGTGAAAGCATAGTTTTTATTAAAAAGGAGAAAGTGGGGGTGTTGGGAACAGTATATATCATCTGTGTGAGGCACACCCTCTCATTGCAAGTATGAACTAAACTCCACTCCATTTGCAGCCTACAGCCGTCCACAGTAGTTCCTTGCATCTCCTTCAACGTTGACGTCTGTACTGATCCCTTGGTTACTGATAAATGTCACTGTTCATGAACCATAAAAGCTGGTGGAGTGAAACTCCTTAGCCTTCCTTGTGCAAGGCCTCTAATCATACAATGTTCAATTTAGTGAATGGAAGCTCCACAGTGTCGTAGCAGAGTGTCAAGACACAGCCCATGAACCTAACAAAATCAACAATGAAATGCTTGAATACTTTATCAACGACAACATAAAACACACCCTCAGGGTTTTTAATCATATTTGAAAAGAAGGTAAATCTCCCTCTCATAGGTGGGAGAGAATTATTTCTATCCTGAAATCAGGAAATAAGACACAAATTTAAACTGATGGCTGTGTTGATGCCTGGAAGCCAGGGGGGAAAGAAATAAAAAATAAAAAAAATAATTATGGAAATTTGAATGCAGCTCTCAGGTGATCAGTCCAGACCAACGGATGTGCCTGAAACCTGAAGTGTGCAATGTGTTTCCACATAACCGATAACTGGTCGCCATGTTCTTGGATCTGCAGAAGGCATACAATATCATCTGATATTATCACATCCTGTCCACACTGCACGAGTTGGGTTTCTGAGTTTGCTTACCCATCGTTATACAGAATTTCCTATCCCTCCCACTGTTCCAGGTTGGCATAAGTTCAAGTCTCACTGACCAATATGTAAAGGAAAAGCTGCCCCCATCCTTCTTCCTACTAGAGAAGCATAACTCGCTGTTACTTTGTAATCAGTGTCATAGCAACTGCCATGGGACCCAGTCTCCCTGTCTTGTGTGTGGACACTCTTTTCTTGAATCACAACTCTGTCAATATGCCCCCACAGAGTGCTAACTTTGGGGAGCCACACAGAAAGTGCAAAACTGCGCCCTGAATCATGGGTATCAATTTTCTTCCATGAAAACTTGTGTCATTCACTTTTGTCAACTCAGTGCTGTGCTTCCTCACCCAAAACTTTGCCTTGGTAACCAGTTACTTGAAGTTGTTCAAAATTTCAAATTTTTGATCTTTTGTTTGATAAGTTAATAAGGTTACCAGATGTATGCCAGCTAAAGGCACATTGCATGAGGAAACTTAATACACTCAGATTTCTCTGCAACACCTTCCGTAGAGCAGACTACACATTTCTGCAGTTCTACAAAGCTTTGATTTTATCCCACCTGGACTATGGATGTGTTGCCTATGGGTCAGCAGCACCATCAGTACAGTACTTGTTAGATCTGTCCACCACAGTGATGGTTGGCAACTCAAGTCTCCCTTACAGCCCTCACAGACAATATCCTGGTGGAAGATGGTATCCCCCCACTGAGGATCAGACACAAATAGCTCTATGCAAACTATGTGATCACTGTATCAGATGCCCGCCCGTCCAAGTTACTTTACTCTGTTTCACAACCAACAGTTCCAACTGTTCATGCTGAAGAGTAGATGCCTATCCATTTTAGGGGACCAAGATGCCAGACACAGCCATTCTGCCAGGTGGCCTTTGCTGTGGCCAGATGGTGCCTGTTGTGAAAGCTCTTGCTTGGAGTAAGTGGCATCATAGCATTTGCCATCGTGAAACAGTGTCCTGTTTGTCCCAGCAGTATCTTACAATAGATAGCAGTTTAGTGCTAATTGTTATGAACAAAACAATAAATTAGACACTGACACATTTATCATTCATTCATTCATTTTAGGGATGATTTGCTTCCAGGAGAGGTCAAAATTGTGTTACTGCTCTTATGTGGAGCTGGGAGCTGTACTTCCTACACCCCCCCCCCCCCCCATACACCCACCCACCACTCCCCAATGTGATGCTTTACATGCCAGTGCTCTGGGCAACCTCTGTCTAGTGTACATACGATCTGATTTGTGGAGACTATGGCCAGCCATTTCATGCTTCACTGCATCGCCACTTACCTGTGTCAGATGTGGGGATGCCACCCTGCCCAATCCCCAAAGTGTGCTGACTACCTCAACAAATGCAGAATGTAGGAACTGAAGATCACAGATTGTCTCTCACATTTTGAAGCTCAGAAAAAATATCATCATTGGTATCCAGCCTCAATGATACTGACTTTTGCCACCACTGTGGCCAGGTAATCAGTAGTATCTGGCATATTTACTCCTTCAACACAAATAAACCTGACCAGGGGTGATAGGCCTCCCATCTGATGGTTGCTGTCATACCATCAGTGGAAGGCTCATACTCACACCCAAATGGAGAAGCAGCTTCATCCTCCAGTGTCCATCGGTGAAAGAGCTCCCTCTCCAAACACCTCGGATAAAAGGCCCATTACCAGCCAGGACTGAAGCAGCGTTAAGCTGTGGGTCCCAGGGCTACCTGCTCTTCTTCTGTTCCTACACCCACAGCAGACAAGCCCTTAGAGGGATCACTACCGACAAAAGTTATGAAAGAGAAGAAGAAGAAGAAGAAATCTCAGGGTAAGGCTACTCCAGTGACCCCAGGCGCACCAGATCCCCCGATGCTTTCGAACTCTGAACTGATGTTATTTGGTGTTTTCCACCACCACTGGTGACAGTGATCCCGGGGCATGACCTGTTCTCCCTTTCTGCTTTGTGTCTAACCTGGACAGTCCCAACCTCCAGTGGAATTGCAGTGGATATTAATGTCACCTGCCAGAACTACAGCTAATGTCATCTTGATCTGTGATTTGTATAGCTCTCAAACACACTCAGTTCACTGATGACTGTTCCCCAACTCTTCAAGTTTGCTGTGCATTGTTTCGTCCAGATATCATCAGTGAGTGGATACCCCTCTGTACCATGTTGGAAGCAATAGCTGTACGAGTGCAAAACTTCCCCAGCAATCTCCATATGTAGCATTTATTTACCTCCTGGCAGGGGATATACTTATCTTGAAGTGACCACCTTAATTCACAAACTCCCTCCACCTTCCCTTTTCACCTACTTGAGGATTTCATTGTGCACCATCCCCTGAGGGTAAATACCACTTTGTCTGGTAGTGGCCTTCTGATTGACCAGCTGCTTTCTGATCCTGAGCAATGTCTCCTTAATTACAGTATTCCTACCCACTTCAGTGCCACCATGTCACGTTTTCAGCTGTCAATGTTAAGATCTAATTCCCCAGTTTTGTTGCACCACTCCAGTCCTCGCAACACAACAATCTTTGTGACAGAGGCTACATTTTGGTCATCTTCTCACTCCCCTGTGTGCACCTGATGGATCAGTTACCATTTTGGGCTCTTCAAAGAGCCACCTGGCAGGTTGTACACCTCTGCTGTCACAGTCACATTTGCGCCCCCCCCCCCCCCCCCTTCCCCGTCAGATTTGGTCGAGGTTACGGGAGACATCGTAGACGAGATTACATGTGCTGCTGTGCTGGAGCTGCTGTTCCCCTTTCTACTGTGCCCCTGCACCGGTGACCAGTGCCATGGCAGAGTAAAGACATTTGCAACAGTGGTTCAGGATTGCTGAAGGGTCCTAAAATGTCTCTAGCAACATTCTTCACACATCATCCTCCTCACTTTTAAGCTGCTTTGCACTGAGACTCACTGCCAAATTAAATCTGGTAAGATGGAATGCTGGGAGCAGTACATTGCCTTGGGAACGTGTGCCACTTCGTTGCAGGCGTTGGCCAAGCTCCTTAGTATTCCAAGCTGCCAGCAGTACCTTTTCTCTTCTTTCATAAATGATAAGTTGAAGAAATCTTCCTATCCCTCCTCCCCCCCCCCCCCTCCCGAATCATACGGAACTTCATAATGAACCTATCAATAAACCTGCTTCAGGCTCTGGAATCATCACATGATACAGTCTCAGGCCCTGGTGAAATTCATCGCCAGGTGATCCAACATATAAATGTTACTCAAAGGGTCCACCTACTCAGGGTCTTCAATAGTATTTGCTCAGGTGTTTTCGTTTCCCAGTGATGAGATTGTATCATCATCATCCCAATCTTTAAGTCGGACAAGAACCTAATATTCATGAACAGCTACCAACCGATTAGAGCCTTACCAATGTACTGTGAAAATTGCTTGAAATAATGCTAGCCTGATGATTATGCTGGGTTCTTGAGTCATGGAGCTTTTTGGCCCCCTATCAGTGTGTCTCCCGGGAGGTATGATCAACAACTGACTATCTAGTTAGTTTAGAAACGGCAATCAGATATGCTTTTTCTGAACTTCGACATGTCATTGCAGTCTTTTTTGACCTATGTAAGGAGTACAACGCTGCTTGATGCTGTCACATTTTGCTCACCCTCTATGACAGAGGCTTTTGAAGATCATTACTGATTTGTTTTGTCAGTTTTCTGTTATAATTGGTGCATAAATGGATCCAAGAGAATGGCATTCTACAAGGATCTATGCTAACTGTTGCATTTGTCCTCACTGATTAGTCCCTTACCCCACAAACACACTCCCCCCCCCCCCCCCCCAACTAGTTCCATTTCTGTATGGCAAGTCTACACCTACATCTATACTCTGCCAGCCACCTTATTATGCCAGCCGCCTTATTACAGTGTGTGGCGAAGAGTACCTTGTGTATAAGTGTCATTTCCCCCTTTTCCTGTTCCAGTCATATATGGTTCGACAGAGAATGGTTGCTGGTAAGCCTCTGCATGGGCTTCAATCCCTCTGATTTTATCTTCATGCTCTTTTGGTGAGGTATACACCGAAGGAAGTAATACACTGTTTGACTCTTCAAGAAACATAAATTTTCAGAACTTTAACAGTAGACTATACCCTGTTTCAGAACACCTCTCTTGCAAGGTCTGCCACTATTGTTGGCTGAAGATGTCCATGAGGCTTTTGTACTTACTAAATGAACCTGTAACAAAACATGCAGATATTTATTGGCTCTTCTCTATTTCCTCTACCTGGTACAGAATCCAGACTGATGAGCAGTATTTAAGTATTGGTTGAATGTGTGTTTTGTAAGCTGCTTGCTACAGTGTTGATGGAGGATCCTGAGGATTCTACCAATGAATCTGTCTGGCATCTGCCTAAACTATGACTGTCCTGTAAACACTCCCTTGCGAGGCCTAGGTTAGAATAGGCTCGTGGTAACTCCTACATGTCGTAAGATGCAACTAAGGTGGTATTCCCTTCAGGCAGGCTCTCATGTTGACAACATAACTGTGATTAGCACTTTCTTTTAATTTAATTCTGTCATAACTACCATAAGGTATTGCTCGTATAATATACGGTTTTTCGGCTCTTCAGGATTTTACCCTTCCCTTTTTTTCTAAATTGTACAGCAGTATAGGCCACCTGAGAAAGACACGCTGTCCATATTGGATGAAGGTATTTTGCACACCTTAACCATGTGAACTAAAATATGCACCATAAATCCAACAAGGTTGCCAGCCTGACATGGAGGTTGTTATGCGCCCTTGGCAGTGCAGAGTGTGTACTACTGATGTCTGATCAGTAAACTACCTGTGGAAGCTTTGGAACAGGTGCTGCCTCTCTTTCCTGGGCCCCCAGGACTCCAGGCCATGACCATTGTGCCAGGTGACCATTGCTGAAAGTGGTTTGCATGCATGAGGAGAGCCTCTTGTCAGAGAGAGTGCCATCAGAGTACCGTATTTACTCAAATCTAAGCCGCACTTTTTTCCAGTTTTGGTAATCCAAAAAACCGCCTGCGGCTTAGAATCGAGTGCAAAGTAACCGGAAGTTCTGTAAAATGTTGGTATGTGCTGCCACAATTAACTTCTGCCGTCAAATATATGTAGCGCTACAGAGGCATGCTTTGCAGGCACAAAGATAAATACTGGCGCCAAAACCTCTGCGTCAGTAAATAAATTAAGGTGGAAGACAAGATTTTTTTTCTCCGCCCCGAGTTTCGACCTCTGCATTTTCATACATTATCCAACGAAGTAAATACAAATGCCGTATTGTTCATCTTTGAATGTAGCAGCCTTTCAATGTACTACGAAAATACGACTGGCAAGACTGTTTGGGATGTTTGTCAATATGGCCAACTCTACGTTCTGAATTTTTTCCTACTTGTGACAAGAGATGGTTGCTAAGAGGAACTTTTATGAATTGTGAATCACATGCAGTATTCTCTTCACCATCAGAATAATACGAATATAAACATTTCGCCATGTATTCTTTCATGTTTGCTGGTATCTCATTTAAATCCTGTCTGCCTAATAAACTACGAAACTAGAGTGAGACAACAGCAAACGCGGAAAAATATACATATCATGCCATGTTTATATTCATATTATTCTTACGCCGAATAGTGATACAGTCAGAAATGAAGCACGACAACTGACTAGATTTTTAAATCTAAGATGACTCTAATTTCTGTGCAGAATGTGATGTACTAAAGAGGCGTCTGCAAAGATTTTCAAACGAAGAAAAATTTTGCTAAACTCTCCTTCACATCATCTTCTATCACACGCAGTCTATTATTTGGTTCTTGTTGATTATTATCAAAGAAAGCAGTAGTGTAAGTAACAACAAATAAGTCTCTTGCCATTGTTTCGCTAATGAGACGATTCCTCCTCTTTTTTTTTTTAAGGCGGAGGTAGCGCGTACAAAAGCAAGACATGCCGCGAGCGGCGACAGGTCATAAACACTCATTATCAAAATGCGAAAATGCGACAAACAATGCATGACACAGTACAATAATGCATTTTCGGCTTAGAGTGACGTAAACACCTATAACAAAGAGAACGGCACTTATCAGATCAAAGAAAAATAAGCAGTCAATACAAACCAGACGAAGCACGTGAAAAAGGAAGGGTACCCGTATAAATACATATGAAACACCCGCATAGCAATGGCTACCTGGTAAGCTTACGACTCGAACCAAACTACTGTAGCTGTATCGTCATTCATTCGACCTAAATTGTCTCATATTACAACGGACCAACTTTCTTTCGATTTGGAGGTGCGTCCTAAAACTTTTCTCTCCCCATGAATTTAGAGTCTCAAATTTCAGGTGCGGCTTAGATTCCGGAATTTTTTTTTTTCTCTTGATTTAGAGTCTCATTTTTAGGTGCGGCTTAGATTCGAGTAAATACGGTAGATGGCCCCCAAATGAAATATATCAAACTTGTGGAAACAAATGACCCTACTGACCCTGCCGTCTTAGCAGATGGAGCTAGCAGCTATAATTCAGAAGTAATTATGGCACAGCGGCCAGTTATACTTTGCGGAAAACATGAAGGATAGGTTTGCAGAAGTAATGATAAACTGGGGCCCAGTCACTATCAGTCCACATAAAAGCCTCAGTATGATTTAAGACATCATATTCCATAGAGATTCAGAGTGATGACAAATAATGTGCCAACGTAAAATGAGTAGTTGTCGATTTTGTGTATTGTATCCAGAGAGCTCCAAAGGACAATCAGATAGATATGGGTGCTTTTATACCTACTTTTGAAGGAACCATCCTACTCCAAAAGGTTAAGGTAACACTATGCAGATATGATATTTAACCTTAGGTTCCTCCGACTATGAAATGTTTTCAGTGCTTGCATTTTGGACACATGTCCTCCTGATCCACTGCTGAATCTGCTTGTGGCAATTGTGGAAGAGCACTGCACAAAGATATACCCAAGAGTGTTAATTGTGCAGGACAGCATTCTCCTGTTCACCAACTTGCTCTGTACTCAAGGAAGGAAGGAAAATATGAGTATAAAACATTCAGTGACTATCCTTCTTCATGATGAGAATTAAATGTGAACAGCTCCATCCGTTCAACATAACAATTAAGTTTGCAAACACCATATCTAATCTCCCATCCGAAAAAGTGGCCAGTGTTTACCTATATCTTCTCTTAGTGGCCGTAGCCGTATAATAAGTCAGACTACTCATCCCCAGTTGAAGATACCAACTACTTCAACTTCCAAATGCATGGCAACAACAGATGCCTCCTCACAGGTGCAGCTGGAGAAATCTCAACGTCCTCTGACGTCAGTACATAGGGGGCACCAACTGAGGTACCCTTCCAAAAGAGAGCAGGTCTGTGGCCCAATGCTAGCTGACAGTAATAGAAAAAGCTTCAGGTGTTGGTCACAGAATGGCCCAGTTGTCATCATCTTCAGAATTAGAAACTGAAAAAGAAAGAAAAAGAAAAGAAAAACAAGAGTCTGATCTGGCACTACATCAGATCCAAACCCTCCTTGAAAGCAGATAAGCCCATATGTTTTACACAATCCTCACAGGAAGTATAGAAACAACCAGTAAAATGACCTACATGCCTTTTCTTCCTCATTGTCTTCAACTCCCTTTTTTTAACATTACTTCAGTGGAAATGGAATAGTCAGTATTGGCACCTAGCAGACCTCTGTAACTTATGACAGTAACAGTACCAAGATCCCCCAGCTCTCAAATCTCTTACCAAGAGAAGGTAAGCTTGTGGAACAACAATTACCCCCACCTGTTATGTTGTTATGGGATTTTAGTGTTCAGAAACATTAATGGGGTAGCACCACTACGAACAGTAGAGGGCAACTGCAAGAAAGACTACTCTCTGTATGAACTCTGCTTGCTAAACATACGACCTGCAACATATTTTACCATTGCCCATGGTACTTGCTCAACAGTAGATATCCCAGTTTGCAGTCAAATACTTACCACTGCAACCCAGTAAGATGTTCACGAATACCTCTGTGAGAGTGACAGTCTCCCAATTATAGTATCCCTACCAGACCAAAGAAATAATTAATTTGTACTGTGCTAGTTTCTTAGAACCACTGACTGACAGGTCTACACCTTTAAGGTGCTGACTGACATTGAGCAGGAGGAAGCAATCGATGATGTGGTATGAGATGCTACTGCTACTATGGTGCGCACTGCGGATGCAACAATCCACTTATCTTTGGGCCCTCCCCAATGGAGACCTTTACCATGGTGCTCTGAAGAAGTAGCTTAAGGCATTACAGAACATAGAGGAAATATTCAACATCATAAACACCATCTGTCAGTGGATGACTTCATTTTATTTAAATGAGTCCAGTTGAGATCACAGTTTGTAATTTAAAAAATGTTAAAATAAATGTTGGAAACAATGTGTGTCTTCTATGAGGGTTCATACCCTATTCTCTTTAATATAGGCTAAATTCTGCCACATTTGTGGTTGTTCTTTGCCAACAAGAATCTCTAGCATATCTGTTAATAGAGACTTTAGTACCAACCCCATGGCCTCACATATAGCAAAACCTCAAGCAGCACACTGCTGGAGTGTCTGTGCGTAGCAGTTACTGTACTGCCTTTGCAAATCACTAACACCTGGCAGAGCGCAGCAATTTATTCTTCCTCTCTCGATACCTACCAACTTCTAACGTCTCTGTAAATGAAAGGGATAGCACATTTGTTTTATGTTGGGATACTCTCTTATGGCCTGACAAAATACGTAATCAAGAACTGCAGTACATCAGTAATAGCAGTAATAAAAGTATGCTAGAGATTTTTAATTGAATATAGGAGGAGGATAATTGCTTCTCATTGGTCTCCATCTTGAAACCACGAAAAGAAGCAGCAAACGTAGATAATTACAGACCAATTTTTCTGACAGTCAGCTCAGGTTAATTATTGGGAAGAGTGTTTAGTAAATGACTGTTGGTGTTTGAAATCTGATGAGCTGCTTTCTCAATTCCATTATTGTTTCCAAAAAACCCTGTCCACTACTGACCATCTGTCCCAAGAATTTGTGATCCATGGTGCCTTAACACAGCCTGACAACTGATCACTGTATTCTTTGACCTACGAAATGTGTATGACACAACGTGGTTCTTCAGCATTTTATCCACACTTCGTAAGTGTGGTTTCTGGGGCTGCCTGCCAATTTTTTCCAGTGAAAACTTTTTATCTCGTAGACTGTTTTGGATCCAACTGGGTACAACCCTTAATACTGATGACTGTGGGACCCCGTTCTCTGGAATGTTTTAACTACTGTGTGCTACCCTCTTTGTGATGTAACTGAAAGTCTCTCAGATATTGCGTTGATTATTACTGCTTATATTGCAGCTCTACATCATTGCACACTATGGAATGCCATACAGAAGTTGCATGACTGGGCTAATGATCATGTGTATCATTCCTCATAAGCAAAATCATGTGTAATACATTTCTGTAGACTCAGGTTTGTACAGCCCCACCCTGTGCCTAACTTAGGAGATCATCTGCTACAAATAGTTGAAGAATTCCACTATTTAGATCTGACAACACACTGACAAGTTACCATGCCAACTAAAGACGAACTTGATGAGGAAACCTAATGCTCTATTGCCTCAGCAACACCTCCAGGGGAATGGAATGGACTTTGGATGCATGTCTTACGGGTTAGCATCACCATATATACATCAGTTATTTGACCCTGTACACAATAGTGATGGAGTAAGACTAGCAATTGGAGCCTCTTGTGCAAATGCAGTTGACAGTCTCCATGTAGAAGTGGTCATCTAACAACTGCTGGCAACTACTGTCAGTTATGCAATCACGATAAACCAGAGGTCTGAACAACCTTGTTATCCTATTCTTTTCCAACCTCGAAGTGTGCAACAACTTGTGAATCATCTCTGAACAGGCAGACCTGCTGACATGCAGCTTTGATGACCTCTTGATTGGTACCAGTTAACTTATTGTTTCATTCATCAAATTTATCAGCATGCCGTGTAACCAAACCACATCATGATCTCCTGTGTGGTATGTCCTCTGGCCAGTAGTATGAATTTCGTATGGTTTCAAGGGAAACCATAATGCCACCAACAACCCATGCATATTCTACATCATCCTTCATGATTATTCATGTGTTGGAATTTGAAATTGTGCACAAAGACAGGTCAACAGTCATGTTGGCTATGCCTAGATGAACATGGGCAGCCATGAGCAACACTCACTACCAAATACATGCAGCATATACATGACAGATCTCACTGCTATGTATCTAGAGATCTAAAACACATCAGAACTCTTCCAACCCAGGACTTTCTCACATGCAGTCCCTGAGTGGACTGCAGGCAATACAACTATATTACTCACCAAAGATACTGATTTCTTAATATCCATAATCGACTCTTAAGACACACACAGTGCTGGAACCTCTACAACTTTCCTTTAGACACTCAGTGACATGGGCCCACCAGGCAGTGGACTCAATGACAGGCTGGCTAAGGAGCCAAAACAATGGTTATATCTGGGAACTTTGGGCACTGACTTAAGGGCACATTTGCAACACCGTGTTATGAAGTCATGGCAAGAGAGATGACAAACTACCACAAACCCCATCAAACTGCAAGCATTCAAAGAATACTAAGGAGTGGTAACATCACTCCAAGCCTCTCAAAAAGAAGCCATAATCTTATGGTGCTTATGCTCAGACATTCATCTTATTACTTTTTGGATCCTCCCCAAGGTACCTGTGGAGTGTGTTTGATGGTGTCCATATCCTTGTAGTGAGTGAGTGTGTGTGTGTGTGTGTGTGTGTGTGTGTGTGTATCACTCTGGCTAATGTGTAATGCAGTCTGAGGCAGTATATGATGCTGAAGTATTTTGTGATGGTATCCTTGTATAAAATTTTCTTGGTGTTCAGACCACATCAAATGATAGTTAAACTCAAGCTTTCAAAGATTAACACCATGAGGAGATGACTGTCTTCTTTTATGATGGTGTTCAAGCTTGTCAGTGGTTGGGTGACATCTCTTGGAATTCCAACTTCTGTTGATGGTGACATCACGTGGAGAGTGGAATTCACATAAACAAATGCAGGAAACTGATTATGTTGCAGTATTTGTTCTCCAATGTAACTGGTTAGGCAAGTATCCACACATATTTTAAATTAAAATCTAGCTTGTCATGATTCCAGCCTAAACTTTTATGTTGAAGATATCGTTGTGTGCAGATGACAGATTCATCTTTCTATAGAGTGAAGTGGTCTAAGTGTGGTAGAAAGGGGGAGAGGCAGACAGCAAGGGAATGGGGTAGGAATCTGGCACCAGCATCCTCCCTCTTTTGCAGGCAGTGTAAATAGTGTGTGATACATAGTAGAATGGGGATATTAGAACAGAATAACAGTGTGGATTACGGTGGCCCTTATTTTCCAGACCTGAAATTTTATCTGTGCTACTCTTATTTTGGTTCTATTACAAAAAAAAAAAAAAAAAAAATGTTGTTTGCAATTTGGGCACAGTAGGAAAAGGGGTACCACTTAGCCCCTAAATTCGCTAAAAAAATCTTGTTGTTTATTTTTTATCCAAAAATACTGTATAGAAGTATTTGATTTTTATAACTTTATTATGTTCAAATGTAATATTAATATCATGGTATAAAATTTTGCAGTACAAACTATAGACAGTACTGTGTACAACATTTCTTAGGGAAATGATGTGAGGAAACCATATTTTCTTTTAAAAATTCATTTTTTTATATAGTCTCTTTTGTGTCCTGAAAATTTAAGGCAATACTCGGCTACAATCTGAAACGTGTTTCTTGTTTTTTTTATTTTAGTCCTGCATGAGCTTGATGCCTCTCTGACAGAACATTTCCAACTTTCAGTTTATTAACTAGGTGTCAGCCAGTGATGAAAACTTCATTTATGTACCATTGTGAAGCAACTGTCTTAAAAAACCCATCAGATGAGTCAAAAAAGTAAAAAAATAATCGTCTTCAATAGGAAGTAACTGTTCAGTCCTATTATTGATAATTTCTGTGATTTGATTGATTCTTGTGTGAACATTTTCTAATACTTCCATCTGTTAGTTTGATCTCACAATTCACTGTATTGGCTATTTTCATTTATGAAATTAGGTAAGGAATACCAAGGCAGTAGACTGAGGAGACAGATACCATTGATGGTATTTCAGTTTTTGTAAAGCAATGTGAGAGATTTCACAGTTGACCGACATTAATAAAGTTTTGAAGGACTGCTGAAATTCAAACATGGTGCTTTGGTTGCAAAGGAGCCACAGAACCTGTGACACTTTAAATTCATCATGGGAGGTAATGAGCAATTAACAGCGTTTGTCATCAACTTTGCATGATGTGTAGCTCCTGCAACATGGAAAGATACTCGGAGAAATATTTTGACACAGTTAATTCACACACTTCCAAATTTCAAATGAAAATAATTAATGCAGATGGCAGTAAGCTTCCAGTTATTTCATACAAGTAATTGCTTGAGCAACTACATTTTCTCCTGTAAATGAGATGAAGATATAATACTTTCTGCAGCTGCTGCCTCCTCTCGAAAAGGACCATAGTTCTTAAGGAACAGCTCAGTTCACTCTGTTCAGTCTCCACCAGGCTCAAGGTCACTGGCCTTTTAGTTAGAGAGACTAAAGTAAATGAGCTGCCTACGTTTAGTAATGAACGAATTTGTTGTCAAAAAATTTGATTTTCTTTTTTTTTATGGATTTTCAAAGTGAAAGTGCAGAGGTGCCTATTTTTACTATCTTACTGAGCCTAAATTTCACACAGTTTATTTTTATGTGGAATAGAATCAGTTGTGGTGGTAGCTTAAGAAAACTGATCAAACACTTTAAAAAAATGATAGATAAGAGCCACCCTAATGTGAATGTATATTAACAGAGTTTCTGAGGTGGTTTTCTGGCAGAGTGGGAAGGGAGACATATGACAGGGCCATGGTGGCATGGATTGCTGAAATGGTTGTACTGCTGCACAATGTTTATTCATTGTTCTGAACTGCTGATGTGTTGCATTATTGTACCTATTAGAGCTGTGGACTTCATCTCTGTATTGTATTAGGCATATTTTCATATGGATTAATTCAGCCTTCATATGTACAGTTTTGAGTGTTTAATTGTGGTATTAGTTGTCTCCTTTATTATGCTACACTTCTGTATTCTTATTATCTGACATGGGATGTCTTCATTTTTAATGTTTGTTACCATATTGCAGCTTGTACTTTCCTTAGCTCTTTTCATCCATTTTTTTCCTCCAGTTCCTCTACATCCTGGTTATGCATCTGTACGAGTTTTGCAAGATGATCATATCAACTGCCCATACAACTGTATGTAACTGTTCATACCTTCTCAGCTTCTCTAGGTAGATCATTGAGCTTGCATGCAGGCAACACATTTAGCTTATTCTGTTCCGTCAGTGAATTCTGAGTTTGACAAAATTGCTGACTTACGTTCCTGTTATGTTATGCACACAAATAATCCTTGTCTATAGAACCTTCACACCCCACCATACAGACCCATGAAAGGTGGAGCTTTGATTAAAGTGTGTGTCACAAGTCTTGCTGTCACTCACTATTCTTTGCAGTTTGTCACCATTCTCACCAGATTATTCTGCCAGTTTTCACTGGTCGTAGTCTGTCGATGTCATGGGCTTTTGGTATCATTTTCTTTCTCTTTAGGTCCTCGGGTATAATTTCTCTGTGGTAATTAATTTATCCTTCATAGTCATAGAGTGCTGAAGTTCAAATATAGATAATGATGGGCATGTTAATTGAACACAGTTTCAATACTTCATTCTATTGATAAAAATTTTAATAACTGTGGTTGGCAGTCGACCTTTGTGCTTCCTAACATACTTTCTCCCTGCCAGTTTGAATGATCTGGTTATACAGGAAACTTCAGAAGTGATGGTCAATAGTTCACACTTGGAAAGTACAAGCCAAAAGTAGCTAAAAATCTCCAATAAACATGGTCCGCAAACCAACCATTGCCAAGATATCCCATTAATTTGATTTGGAAACAACTTTAATGCCTCTGGATAACGTGGTATTTATGTTGGTATCTCAAGGTTTGGGATATACTATCTTTTTGTTTACACACACCACCACTTCCCTTTCCCCCTCTGTGCATTGTGCCATACTGGCATCATAGTGACTTACGAACATGAAGGCACCAATGAAGAGTACACTGACATCCACTTCATGTATGGCAAAGTGAATGGCAGTGTCCTTGAGGCTGCACAAATGTATGAAGGAGCTTTTCCTCTCTGCAGGTGTATATTTAGCTGGTTACATCACAATCTTAGAGAAACGGGGAATTTTGCATACCATGTACAGGAAGGTCGACCCAGATCCATAATGCCCAATGTTGAGGAAAGGGTGTTGCGCATTGTACACGAACATCGGAATACTTCAACCAGAGGATTGCTACCCCAGAGCGTGTCCTGAGCCATAGCAGTATGTGGCAGATTTTACATCAGCGAGTACTCTATCTAGATCATCTCCAGTGAGAGCAAGCCCCAACATTGCAGACTTACCTCCTAGAGAGAATTTCTGCCAATGGGTGCAACAACAGTGTACCCTGAATCCCCTGTTTGTAAGCAGTAATCTGTTCACAGATGAGGCTGGATTTATATGTGACGGTATTTTTAACTATCATAATGGCCACATTTGGGGCATTTCAGTCCTAATGCAACACATGTATCATGACACCTGATGTACATGATGATGTCCCACTGAACCAATGCCTGAACATGTGGTTCATGCATGACAGTGCTCCAGCACATTCTCACTTATGAGTACTCGGATGTATGGTCAACATTGGATAGGTAGAGGAGAGCCTGTGCCATGGTGTCCAAGGTCTCCAAATTTAAATCCCATGGATTTATGTGTGTAGGGTCATGTCAAAAGCCAGGTCTATGCTACCAAGATCAACTCTCTTGAGGAATTGCGTTTGTGGATTGAAGCAGCCATCCAGCATTTACAGAATTTCCCAGGACCGCCTGAGAGAGTTCGCAACTCATTTCAGAGATGAGTTCAATGTTGCATTCAGACACATGGACAACATACCGAATGCCTACTTGAACATTTAGAGATGCCATGTTTTCCTAGACACTGATGAACTGCGATAGAAAATGTGAAACTTCCTGGCAGATTAAAACTGTGTGCCCGACCGAGACTTGAACTCGGGACCTTTGCCTTTCGCGGGCAAGTGCTCTACCATCTGAGCTACCGAAGCACGACTCACGCCCGGTACTCACAGCTTTACTTCTGCCAGTATCTCGTCTCCTACCTTCCAAACTTGCCCGCGAAAGGCAAAGGTCCCGAGTTTGAGTCTCGGTCGGGCACACAGTTTTAATCTGCCAGGAAGTTTCATATCAGCGCACACTCCGCTGCAGAGTGAAAATCTCATTCTGGAATAGAAAATGTGTTGTATCTCAACAGCAGTTGATTTGTAGACCCATATTTCTTGGAGTTTTTTTAGCTACTTTTAACCTGTACTTCCCATGTGTGAATTATTGACCATCAGTTCTGCTACACCCATTATTGCATTGCAAGTTATATGTTTCAAACTAACTGTATTGCATGGCTCTATTGTCACTTGTTAACCACTAATCTGTCTAATTTCAGGTGGTGATGGAGCCGGAAGAAAAATAGCTGCAGTCCTGGAATCTTGGTCAAGCACTTTGAGAGATAAAAATATAGTAGTAATGTCAACACTGTATCACAGTGAATTACATTTACAGTTTGAAGATGTCTGTATCCTTTACATTTTACTTAAATTTTATAGTATTTTTAAGTTTATAGTGTTCTTATATGACATTGCACACCCACCTCTTGTTATATGGTTTAATTTTCTGTATACATGGGATGCAGTTTAATACTGATGAAGAATGAAATAAGAATTTGTGTTGTTGTTGTTGGATGATGATGATGATGATGATATCACAATATAGTCTCAACCTGATTGCATTTGGTCCAGCAAAATTCAATATTTTTATTGCTTCTATCCAAACCATTTTACAATTATATACACTGATCAGCCAGAACATAATGACCACCTATCTAATAGCCAGTATGTCCAGCTTTGGCATGACTAATAGTGGCAACATGTCACAGCATGGAAGCAACGAGATCTTGGTAGGTTGCCGGAGGGAGTTGGCACTGCATCTCCACATAAGTCACCTAATTCCTCTAAATTCCAGGGAGGGGAGTGATTGGCTCTGATTCCACATTCAATCACATCCCAAATTTGTTCAGTCAGGTTCAGATCTGGCAAGTTGGGGACCCAGCATATCAATTAGAACTTGCCACTGTGTTCATCAGACCACTCCATCACACTCCTAGCCTTGTGATGTGGTGCATTATCTTGTTGAAAATTGCCACTGTTGTTGGGAAACACAATGGTCATGAAGGGGTGTATGTGATTTGCAGCCAATGTATGATACTCCTTGGCTGTCATGGTACCTTGCACAAGCTCCACCAAACCTATGGATTCCCATGTGAATGTTCCCCAGAGTATAATGGAGGTGCCAGCAGCTTGTGTCCATCTCACATTTCAGGAGTCAGGAAGCTGTTACCCTGGAAGATGATGGATTGGCACCTTCCTATCGGCATGATGATGAAGGTATCAGGAGTCACCAGATCTTGCAGTGCTCTGCCACTGTACCAACATCCAGTGCCAATGGTCATGTTCCCATTTCTGTCGTAGTTGCTGATGCTGCGGCGTTAACATTGGCACATGAATGGGGTCATTGGCTGTGTAGGCCCATTTTTAAGTGTTTCCAGTGCACTGTGTGTTCAGATACACTTGTACTCTGCCCATCATTAAAGTCTGATGTTAATTCTGCCACAGTTCACTACCTGTCCTGTTTTACCAGTCTACCCAGCCTACAACGTCCGACATCTGTAATGAGGGGTGGACGCCCAACCCCTACACTGTCTGGGTTTGGTTTCACCACATGTTAAAGACACTCACCACAGCTCTCCTCGAACACCCGAAAAGTCATGCAGTTTCTGAAATGCTCATGCCGAGCCTCCAGGCCATCACAATTGGCTCTTCGTCAAACTCGGATAGGTCCCGCACCTTCCTCATTCTACGCTCAGACAGCACCCTCACTGATACTACATGCACTGTATATGTGTCTGGGTAGCAGTCATTGCCCACTAGATGATGCTGCTATCGCCTGGATGGGTTTATATTAATAGTAGGTCAGTGATCATAATGTTCTGGCTTGTCAGTGTATGAGACATATTAAATTACATGGCTCTTGATCTAGGGACTATGGTACAAGGAGGCATATTCCAGTGCAAGAACAAATATTTGCATGCTAATTTCTGTCATTTCTGCTGCTAATCAGTTTTGTTCCTGGGTGGTTCTTGTGTCAGTACATTTTGTGTAGTCACATCATAATAATGGCAAAAACCTTTGTATTAGGTCTCAGTTTTTCCACATTTGGTTTTGAAATGACCGCTCTTAAATGTTTTTGTTCTGGTATTAAAAAATTTAGCTCCCTCTGTACACTAATCATATTTATAAGCAGTACTTACTTCCAGGTGATGTGCACTTATCAAATGAGATGTCTACCATGCCAACACTCTCACAAATCTTAATGTGTAGTATTACGGGCCACTTTATTTTGCCTTGTGCCAGCTGGAAAAATTATGTCTATCTTAACAGTGGTGAGAACATACAGTCATTCAAAGTAATATTTAACACATTATTTTTCACTACTTTAAGCAGTTAGTCCAACAGCCCACTTGCAAGGGAAATATTTCATACCTTCTGGCTACATAAAGACTGTTATCTGAGAGGAGGGGATTAACAACTGCAACAGTGTTACAGCAGAGATGGGAGAGGCAAAAAGTTGACCAGAAATGCTAAGAAATTTAGGTTCCAGAAGGATACACAGCCACTACAAATTGCCGAAATGTTAGCATTGTACCACATTGGCTGCCACTGGATGGATTAAAATGTTTCTTTATTTTCATTGCTGTGCAGTTTCATCTGTAAAGCCAATATAATCTATTGAAGTAGGCATACTTGGGTTAGTTCCAAGCACTCTTCCAATTGCACAGTCGTAAAAACATTGTTGAGTGAACTTTGCAATTACAGACATGACAAGTTGGCAAACTGTGAAGTCTGACCAATCCCTTATTTTGATGATTATATTGTTTGATAAGTGCTAGGACTCGAATCAAAGTATATTCATTCATTTTAATAGATTATACTATACTAATATTTGAGAAGTCTTCATAGCAGAAAATGTGGGGAAAAAAATTAGATATCTAATGTATCCAGCAGCAGCCAGTGAGGCAGAATGATGTTATTTGGGTAGAACTAGGACAGTGGTGGTATTTGATAAAACTGTTTGTGTCCTTCATTTTAGCCCCCCAGGGGGCCCACAGTCCTTTTGTGGGTACATGTGTGGCGCGCACGGGGCCCCGAGCTATTGCAGCCTCCTTTCCTTTCCTTTGAAGACTGCATTACCATCCCTGTTCCTCTTCCTCCCTCTCCTTGCTCCTTTGACCCTGCCCCCTCTTTTCCCTCTTAGTGGACTTCTTTATGTCGACCTGGTTATCGTCCTGGCTTTGTTTTGGTCTGAGCTATTGTTTAGTTTGCTGTTTTCATCTTCCTTTTCAGCATTTTTGGTCCCCTTGGGGTTTGACCTCCATTTCCAAAAATTTTCCGTTCAATGTGAGCCATTTGGGGATGAACTCCCTAACAAGCTTTCATGGTGCAGGATCCTCTCCCCCTCCCCTCCCCTTTCCCTTGGCACCCTAGCCCCACTCCTGCTAGGTCACCAGCACGGTAGCCAGTCCATGTGGCGGGCCTGTTAAGTACCCACTTAGCTGAGCCCTCTGAAACCACGGGGATCACACTGCTAGTACCTGAGCTGTTAACGCCTCGTGTATGCCCAGGAGTCGATGCTCATTGTTTTGGGGTACCAGAACTCCCGGCAATGGCCCCTGTGCCAGACGGCCCTTGCTGCGGCTGGGTGGCACCCACGGGGTGAGCCCCTGATCAGAGTGGGTGGTACTAGGGCGGGCACCTTGCGCATGAAGTGACAAAAGCTTCACCATCCTGGCCATTCTGTGGCCGTCTCTAAGAGTGGTAGCAAACGTGACACTCTTTCTTCTGATCCTTCGGCCTTCCCCTCCCTGGCCACCCCGTGGGAGGAGTGGGCAAGCTCGCCAGCTTGGGTTGAAACCTTTCCGTCAGTACCTGGTTTGTAACAGGACGGATGGCAGTAGTTTTGCCACGACAAAGCCTTTGCTTTTCGTGGAGACGATTGAAGATAAGTATGGTGAAGTTGAATTGATGAGTAAAATGTGGTCCGGTGCTTTGCTCATCAAGACATCTTCTGCTGCCCAATCTCACACCCTGTGTGCTTGTGACCATCTCTGTGACGTCCCAGTCTCCGTCACGCCCCACCAATCTTTGAACTCAGTACATGGCATTATTTTCCCTGAGGACCTCTGTGCTAACCTCCAGCAGCAAGGGGTTCATTTTATCCGCCATGTGCAGCGAGGCCCTCCAAACAATCGCATCGCTATGGGCGCCTTTACCATGGTCTTTGAGGGGGATGTCCTCCCAGAGAAGGTCAAGGTAATAGTGTATCAGTGTGATGTAAAACCTTATATTCCACCACTGATGAGATGTTTTGAGTGCTTAAGGTCTGGACACATGTCTTCCCGCTGCACCACTGATCCCCTCTGTGGTGACTGCAGGTGCCCCCTCCATGAGGGGAGTGCCTGTGCTCCTCCGCTAATGTGTGTAAATTGTAATGGACATCATTCTCCACGCTTGCCTACATGCCTGGTGTTTCTGAAAGAAAGAAGGATTCAAGAGTACAAAACCTTAGATCGGCTCATCTACACTGAGGCTTGTCAAAAATATGACCGGCTCCAGCCCGTCTATGGCCTCTACTTTTCCTTCAATTATGTCCATTTCACCCTCCTACCCCCTCCTCTTCCCAGCCCCACCCCATTTGCCCCATGCCTTGAACTAACTCCTCTTCCTCCTCCTCCTCCCCCCCCCTCCCACTCCCCCTCACCTTCAGTACCCATACCCACCCCTTCGGGTGCTGCTCCGCCTCCCCTGCCGGAGAAGTGTTGCCCTCCTTTGGCGGCCGCTGGTACTGGAGCTCCCTCCCAGGACACCTCTTCCTGACACCCCCCTGAAAGGCGATCTACTGCTCCACATTCGCAGCGTGAATCGCAGACGGTGGGCACCAAGATTGCCCGGTGTAATTCCGTGCCTGCCCTCGCTGAAGACTGCCCTTCTCTTCCTTCCCAAGAGAAGTACCAGAAACGCAGGAACAAGGGTAAGGCCCCTCTGGTACCCCCTGAGGTGCTGCCTTCCCCTCCTACAGCCAATGAACCAACAGAGTCTGACCCCACCTATATGGATATTACCCCATCCTTATCGATGATGGATACCGACTCGGTGGCGTGACCGCCTCCGGTCCAATCACTTCCACTTTGGACTCCGGCTTGAGAATCTTCCAGTGGAATTGTAATGGATATTTGTGTCACCTTCCAGAGTTGCAGCCCCTTCTTTCCTTCTGCTCTGCCACTTGTATTGCGCTCCAGGAGACCCATTTTGTCAATTCTTACTCACCGACCCTTCGTGGGTTCCATGCTTTCATTCAGAACCGAATTGGCCCCTTCGTGGGCTTCTGGTGGTGTTTGCGCCTTGGTCCACAAGGACATTGTTAGTAAATGGGTTCCCCACCATACTATTCTGGAAGCCATTGCTGTCGGGGTCCATCTGGCCACTCCAATCACAATCTGTAATCTTTACCTTCCACCTAACAGGTCGCCCACATCGCATGCCCTCACCACCCTTCTTCAACAACTCCCTTCTCCCTTCCGGTTATTAGGGGACTTTAATGCCCACAACCCTCTTTGGAGTAGTCATGCGACTACTGCCCTGGGCAGGACAGTTGAAGCTGTTCTGGCAGGGCTTGACCTCTAGTGTGGTACACGGCACTTTCTCAACCATTGACCTCTCCATCTGCAGTCCCAGCATTCTTCCCGCCATTGAGTGGGGCGTCCACGATGACTTACGTGACAACGTCCATTACCCGATTGTTTTGACCATTCTTCAGTGTCTCTCGCTCTGTCACCTTCTGAGGTGGGCCCTATCTAAGGCTGATTGGGGTGCCTTCTCCTCTGCTCCCACCCCCCTGTATTGCCACACGACAGTGTTGATGAATCTACTCAGTCATTGACTGCCTCCATCCTTTCAGCAGCTGTTTCAGTAATCCCTTCTTCAGGTTCCCCCTACGGGAAGATGGTTCCTTGGTGGACTCCGGAAATTGCTGCAGCCATAAACGACCACTGCCGTGCTCTTCAACACTTCAAGCGGCACCCTTCTGCTGCTCTTCTTCTGGTCTTTAAACGACTCCGTGCCCGGGCCCGCTACCTAATCAAATTTCAGAAACGGATTTGCTGGGAACGATATGTAGCTGCCATAGGACCCCACATCCCCTCTTCACAAGTCTGGATGAAACTCCGGCGAATTTTTGGCCACCATCCTCCCACTGGGGTTGTGGGAATTTCTGTACATGGTATTGTCATTACCAATCCGGACTTTGTGGCAGAAAATTTTGCTCAACACTTTGCTCAAGCTTGGGCATCGGCTCAGTATCCGCCCACGTTCCTTCTCCTAAAAGAGCATTCAGAACGACTGCCTTTGTCTTTTGTTTCTCGCTACTCAGAACCATATAATGCCCCATTTAGCGAGTGGGAATTTGCCAGTGCCCTCGCCCTTTGTCCTGATACGGCTCCTGGACCAGATCGGATACATAACCAAATGCTCCAACACTTCTGGTGACTGGCCACCATTGTATATTGACCCTCTTCAACTGTCTGTGGGGTGAGGGAGTATTTCCTACCCAGTGGCAGGAAAGCATTGTTGTTCCGGTGTTGAAGCCAGGGAAGCCGCCTCTTCAGTTGGATAGCTACCGTCCAATTAGCCTTACTAATGCCCTCTACAAGCTCCTTGAATGCATGGTGAGTTGGCGGCTGTTTTGGATCCTTGAATCCCGTGACCTTTTGTCATCAACTCAAAGCGGTTTTCGCTGTGGCCGCTCTATGATGGATAACTTGGTGCACCTAGAGTCTGCTATCCGGTCGGCTTTTGCCCATCGGTAATACCTCCTTGTAGTCTTCTTTGATCTGCATAAAGCCTATGACACCAGCTGGTGCCACCACATCCTCACCACCCTTCACGAATGGGGCCTTCATGGTGCTCTGCACATTTTTAACTGTAATTTTCTTTCTTATCGATCTTTTTGGGTCCAGGTTGGCTCCTCATACAGCTCTCCCCATTGGCAAGAAAATGGGGTTCCACAGGGTTCCGTGCTGAGCATCCCTCTTTTTCTCATAGCCATTAATGGTCTAGTGACAGCTTTTGGGCCGACAGTGTCCCCCTCTTTGTATGCTGACGATTTTTGTGTCGACCTCGCCTCCTCCGTAATGGACGCTGCAGAACGCCGTCTACAGGGGGCAATCTGTCGGCCAGCCCTTCGAGGTGGTGGACACCCATCGCTTCTTGGGTCTGGTCTTCAATGCCTGATTGACGTGGCTCCCTCACCTTCGCCAGCTGAAGAGGACATGCTGGTCCCATCTCAATGTTCTTAGGTGTCTGTGCAATACCACCTGGAGTGCAGACCACTCTGTTGTCCTGTGATTGCATCAAGCGTTGGTACAGTCTCGTTTAGACTATGGAAGTCCTGTCTATGGTTTTGCGTCACCTTCGACAATGCAGATACTAGACCCCATCCACCGCTGTGGGGTCCGACTTGCGACTGGTGCCTTCCGGACTAGCCCCGTACTTAGCCTTCTCGCAGAGGCGGGGATTCCACCACTGCGAGTTTTGTGCCGGCAACAGCTGATATCCTATGCGCTCCGCATTTGCTGCACCCCAAAGCACCCTAATTATGGTCTCCTTTATCCAGACATGGAGATCACCCTGCCACAGCAGCGGCCACAATGTGGGCTTACCATGGCTGTCCGCATTCAGTAGCTCTTTACTGAGCTCCAGCAATTGCCTTTACCACGTCTCTTCTCCGCTCACGCACGTACCCCTCCATGGTGCGTCTCTCGGCAGCAACTCTGTCTTGATCTCCCAATCGATTCAAAGGATTCTGTCCCTCCAATGACTCTTCACCACCAGTTCTCCTGTCTCCTCAGTTCCTTTCAGGGTTCAGAAGTGATCTGTACTGATGGCTCCATGGTTGCTGGCCGCACTGGTTTTGCTTACACATATGCGCGATGCACGGAACTTCGCTCCTTGCCAGATGGCTGTAGTGTTTTTACTGCAGAATTGGTAGCCATCTTGCGCACACTGGACCGTATCCGCTCCTGCTCAGGACTATCCTTCACTATCTGTAGTGACTCGTGGAGTGTTTTGCATGCTATCAGCCAATGCTTCCTTCGCCACCCATTGGTCATTGCTATCCAGGACTCCCTTTCTCTCCTCGCTCAACGTGGATGCTCGGTGGTTTCCATTTGGACCCCAGGCCATGTTGGGATTCCTGGCAATGAACTTTCCGATCAACTGGTTAAATTAGCTACTACCAGGCCATCTCTCGCTATTGGCATTCCAGAAATAGACCTTTGCTCGGCATTGGGATGCAGAATGGAGCACTCTTTCTTCACCAAACAAGCTCAGGGCAATTAAGGATTCTACAACTCCATGGTGGTCCTCCTTATGGGCCTCTCATAAGGCCTCTGTCTACCTCTGCCAGCTCCACATCGGCCATACTTTTTTGACTCGTGGTTATCTCCTCTGTCGTGAGGAACCCCCCTCTCTGTCGTTGTGGATCGATGTTGACTGTGGCTCACATCTTATTGGACTGCCCCAACTTAGCCCCCCTACGACGGACATTTAGCTTTCCAGAATTGCTACTCCTGGTGTCGGCTGACGATGCCTGAGTGGCGGATCTCGTTTTGCATTTTATTCGTAATGGGTTTTTTTTATTGCTTTGTTTAAGGGAGGGGCCCTTCCAACTTATCGGTGAGTGGAGGGGATGGCAGGCTTTCATGCTCCCGCCTTCACCCTGACTGGATTGGCTTCAACTGGGCTTGGTGGTTCACTCCAGCCCTCTGCCATCCCACTCCTTTCCTCATGGGGTCTGTTATGTCCTGAGCATCTCTCTTGTCTCCTGTGCTTCTTCGTTCATGCCCCTGTCATTAGTCATTTTCTTCCCCTCACCTCATCTTCTGTCCTTTTCCTTCCTTCCCTGTCAATAGTTTATCATTTTATGGATGTTGTAGTTCCCTCTTTAACTGTGGGATTTTATCGGTTTTAGTTAATCTCAGGTCGGAGGGACTGATGACTGTGTAGTTTGGTCCCTCCACCAACCAACCAACCAACCAACCATCCTTCATTTTAGATTTGAGAAGGCATTGGACTTTGCACCACAGTGCTGAGTGGTACCTGAAATATTATTGTATAGAGTTTCTTCAGGAATATATAATTGGCTAGATTAATTTTTGACTAATAGAACCCAGTAGGTTATATTGGATAGCAAATGTTCAGCAGAAACTAAAGTAACATTCAAATTTAGATAACATGTAGTCAAGAAAGACTGTGTGCAAATTCTGGATCCTCCATCATACATCTTGTATGGGAGGTCTTCAGACTAAGATAAATGAAATTAGGCTGTGTTCCTTGACATATAGACTTAATCCTTTTTTTTTTTTTTTTTTTTTTAATAGTGAGACAAAAAAACTGATCTTATTGATAGGACATATACCCGTTGATGACCACTCTACAATGGCTGTAGAATATACGTGTAGAAGGATTTTCCTTTATGATACCTTGAATCTTGTATATTGTTATACCTCAGTTGAATAGCATGTCTTATTTAAGAGAGTGTGGCTCAAATTTCTCTCTGACCATCTGGATACAGGTTTTCAAGCACCCCTCAGACACTCGAGACAAATGTCGTGGCTCTGCAATTGGGACAGAAAATTCTGCATCAGAGCTCCTGCCTTCATCCTGGTCCCATATGAATGTGTGCTCCACCTTTAATAACTTAATCATTTACAGGATGCAATATAATAATGATTTGTTCCTTTGTTACTCAGCTTGGTGTCTGGAACATGTCAACTCTGTTCATCCTACAATAAATGATTGTGTGTGTTGCACATGGTTCTTTTTGTGCAAAAAGTCATCTAGATCTGGCGGGGGGAAAAGGTCGCAGTACCGAGAAGGAGTTGTGCGACATAAATGAAACTTGTTGGGCACATTTCTACATCTGATAGACGATGTCTATTCAAATTTCGTCCCGATCACATCAGAGTTGTACTAGTAGCACCACTGTGAGGATGCCAGTCAGGTTTGCTTTAAATACACGCTTAACTGTTGTGAGCATTAGTTACCTCTGAAATTGGACACGGTGTGTCGATACTAGTCGAGAATGCCTTTAAGGCAACAAAGATGCCATTACCGACATGTCACTGAGTTTAAATGAGGTTGTGTAGTAGGGCTATGAAAAGCTGGAGTTCCTTCTTCGATATTGTAGAAAGACTTTGCAGGAATGTAGCCACAGTACACGATTGCTCGCAGTGGTGGTCGGGAGAATGTATGGTGGCAAGAAGACCGGGCTCTGGATGGCTATATGGCGCTACATAGAGGGAAGACTATCATGTTCGGTGTATAGTTCTTGCACATCATACTGTGTCTGTAGCAGCCATTTGAGCACCAGCTGGAACCACAGTGACACAATGAACTGTTGCAAATTGGTTACTTCAAGGACAACTCCAAGCCAAACATCCTATAGTGTACATTCCATTGACCCCAAACCACCACCATTTGCGACTTCAGTGATGTCAAGTAAGAGCTCATTGGATGGCAGGGTGGAGGTCTGTCGTGTTCTTCTGATGAAAGTGGGGTCTGCCTCGGTGCCAGTGACAGGCATATGTTGGTTAGGAGGAGGCCAGTTGAGGGCCTGCAACCAATCTGTCTGCATATAGACACACTGGACCTATACCTGGAGTTACAGTCCGGGGTGCAATATCGTATGACAGCAGGAGCACTCTCGTAGTTATCCCATGCACCCTGACTGGTAATGAACTGCGTTCCAGGGGGTGTTTTCCAACAAGATAATGCAGATCCACTTACTGCTGATGTGAAACTTCCTGGCAGATTAAAACTGTGTGCCCGACCGAGACTCGAACTCAGGACCTTTGCCTTTCGCGGGCCAGTGCTCTACCGTCTGAGCTACAGAAGCACGACTCGCGCCCGGTCCTCACAGCTTTACTTCTGCCAGTATCTCATCTCCTACCTTCCAAAAATCTCATTCTGGAATACTGCTGATGTACCGAGCATGCTGTACCGAGTGTCAACGTTTTACCTTGGCGTGCTCGATCACCGATCTGTCTCCAGTCGAGCACGTGTGGGACATCGTTGGATGACAACTCCAGTGCTGTCCACAAGCGATATTAACCGTCCTTGTATTGACTGACCAAGTGCCATATTCGTGGAACTCCAGCCCACAGACTGACATCTGGCAACCGTACAAAAAAATGCGTGCATGTTTGCATGCTTGCATTCAACATTCTAGCAGCTACACCAGTTATTAATGTACTGGCGTTTCACATTTGATATGGCTTATCTTATGCTTACATTAACCTGTGAAGTTGCAATATTAATCACTTACATATGTTACCTAGACTAATATATTCCAGAAATTTCATTCCTCTACATTAATTATTTTCTGGTGTTGCGATTTTTTCCCATCAGTGTATATATATTTATTTATATACGTCAGCTTGGCTGCTGCTGTCATCAGATCAAAACTCGGAACTTATAAAACAATGTTCAGTGTCAGTATTAGTAAAACCCCTGCCTACTAATACTGACACTAAGCATTGCTTTCCAAGTTCTAAGTTTCAATCTGATGACAGAAGCCAAAACGGTGTTATAAAAATAGAAATATATCAAGTGATGTCGATGGCATCATTCACAAAATATCCACAGCTGCAGACTCATTCAGGAAATTTACTTCTGTACAGAGTTCATTCACGTACCTCAAATCAATTTATATCTGGACCAAAGTCCACTTAAAAATATTATATCACTACATGATATTTGTCTCTCTATTTATTTCTAGAAAACATATAGTTCAGACAGCTATCTAAAAATGATTGCATGTTGCATTTTTGTTAAGGAGCTTGAATAATGATCAGAATCTACTAATAGTTTCATCATCAAACAGAATTTTACACGGTTTCATAGAAATTTACTAGAATTATAAAGCTACATCTGTAATTTATAAATCACTTTAACTATTTGCAAGATGGACCAACACCACTGAATACGGTGACATTTGTTTCGAGAAGAGGCGCTGCTGTTATTCGCTGGAAAGGCCATGGGAATATTGAAGAGGTTGTTGAGGAAATATTAGGAATCAACAGTGTTCCAGATGCAGAACTTCGTAAGTCGCTGCACACTTGTGCTAAGAGGAACTGAATTCTCTCTCTCTCTCTCTCTCTCTCTCTCTGTGTGTGTGTGTGTGTGTGTGTGTGTGTGTGTGTGTTTGTTTTTATTGCTCCTGTTAAATTTGCTATGTCCACAATGTTAGTTTGCCCCTGAATTTGTGTCAACATATTTATAAATTTCCCATGATTTACGCATTACGAAACAATATTCGTTGAGAGAAAAAAAAAAAATATTATGCTGTCATGTTGGCTGACGACTGGTGCTTGCAAATATTACATGGTTAAGTTTCTTGACAACTTGGCACTCTACTCAGTGGATTTGAGCTGGTAAATGTGTAAAAGTTGGAACAATTTGTGCCGTATCTCCCCCTGCTGCCAAGCACTACTTGGCGCGATGGCTGATGGGAGTAACTAAGTTTGTTCGAATAAAGATATCATGACCGTTCACAATCATTTCCAAACTCTCTATTATGCAAATGCAATTTCGTGATTGTTGTGATCATCGTGACACTTTTGTCGAATCATATTTAGCGTGTTTCGGTATTTGTCCTCTTGTAGCGCTAGTTGACACCATCATTCACTGTGTGTTGCTCAAATGTTTTTAGTTTAAACACAATGCTGGTCACGTATTTTTTCATGCTGAACAAAACGTGTTTCGTGAATTTATTCTCATTGTCAAGTGCAGTATTATCGTATTATTTTTTGTGATGTTACACGAACAGTGTGAGTGATAGTTTGGATTTGTGTGGTTTTCTACATAATTGAGGAGGCGCAGTACCTGATAACTTCAAAAAGACGACTATGGTGAATGAGAGGCAGAATAACACATTCGAACACCACACAAAGTACTTGTGTACATATTTGCACTTGACAATGAGAAAGAATTCTCGAAACACATCATTAAGCATGGAAAAATACGTAACTACTGCTGTATTTCATTATTTAAGTAATGACTGACAGCTGCACGCTTGCCAAAAACATAGATTATGATATTTGAAATTAAGTCAAGCGTTTCCACTTCCCAGACAGTTATCAGTTCCAGTTACATCAGTGGTTTTTATTAGACAATAAACTTTTATTAGATAATAAAAAAGTCCCTGACACATCTTTTGAGCCTGTTATGTACGTATATCATACATAATGTGCGAAAATGCAAGGGGGAATCCTATATCTAACTTTCTACAGTTTAAAATGTTATTTCCCACATTTTACATTTTCTCGCATTTTACATAATTTTTTTTTTTTTTTTTTTTTTTTTTAAGTCCCTTGAAAAGTGTAAAAGTGGGGTTTCACTGTATTTGTGCCTGTGATAGATGTGATGTAATGATTTATGGAAACCAAGGGGAAAGGGAGGAGGTTGGTCGTAAGAATGATGACAATATGCTGCAGAGGGAGACTGAATTGTGATGTAATGTGGGAAAAATCTCTGGTAAGGATAGACCCTTTTTTGGTGTAACTTTCTGAAACCATAGTCACATTACAGTTGTTTATGTTATGGCTGTTATCTGCTTATAGTAACTGAGCTGGTATCCCTCGCCAGTACCTTCAGTACCGAATTCCGATATTTGGTCAGACTGCTTTAGCTTTATCATATTTTCTTATTTGTTTTATATCACACATGACAATCATTTATGAATTGTTACTGAATTATCCACTGCACACTCTTTTAATTTGAGCTGTTTGCCACATTAGGGGTGAATGCACTGGACCCATAGCTATGATCTTTGTTGTATAAAAGAAAAAAAAATTGTCATGCTGCTACCAAATATATTTATTTGCATGCTGTTTTAAAGGTGTTATAGCTTCATTTTCAATGAAATAATTCATTTGAGATTGTACAAGTAGGTGTGCATGTGCACTAACACACTGTTAGAGCCTTGTCCCATCAGAAATCACAGTGAAAATGCGTCCTTGAAAATTGGCACATGTTGATCCACATGTTGTGTACAAGGACAAAAACAAAAAGATGAAACACTGATTATTTTTTAAAAAAAAAAAAAAGGTGGAGCACATACAGTGTTTTTGTTGAAGATAATGTCACCAATTATATTTTAATTATCCTATTTGTTTGAGGTATGCTGTGGGTTGTTGGCTTCCTAACACAACGCGCCCCTGTTTCCTGCAAGCACCTGGAGCGTCCAGATGTGCCCCTATGCAGTCTGATTCCGGGCACAGTGCGCTGTTCACTGGAACAACGATACAAGATCAAATTCTGCATGAAACTTGGGAAGGCAGCTGCTGAAAAGTGTCCAATAATTGAGCAGACAGTTGGAAATGAATACTTGTCAAAATGCAGGTGTTTTGTGAGCACATTTTTTTGAATGCTGAGATGATGTCAGTAACAAAATTCGCTCTGAACACTCTTCAGCGTCAAAAGGTGAAGACCGTATAGCTTGTGTGCGTGAAGTTTTGAACACAGACAGTAGAATGAGTGTTGGCAGTTCCCAGACACTCTATCAAGAGAATACACCAAGCCATGCTGCCTTCTTGGTGACAGATTGTGTGTTCAGAGATTATATGGCAACATTGCCCCAGTGCTCTGCACAGACCTGACCTAACTCCAGCAAAATCTGTTTTGTTTTCCTGGCTCAAGACACCCTTGAAAGGATGCTGTTTAAAGACCATTGTCAATGTGAAAGTTGCTGCTACATGTGTCATAAAGGACATTGCAATCCAGGCTTTCCAGGATGCCTACAATATGTGGAAATTTCGCTGCAGAACAATGCACAGGTGCAGGAGGGACCCCTAATTTGAAGAATTTTGATTCATTTTACTGTTCTGATCAATAAATTAGTTTTTATGGCCTCAGTGACATTACTTCATAAATAAACCTTGTATCAGTGGCAGATAATGTTGAAGTATTCTGTTGACCATCACAAAGTCAGGTCACTCACTTCTGTGATGATTGATCCACGATGTCTTTCATCTGTAAGAAATGGATAATTGTAGTGTGATAGGTGTTTGCAACAATATCTGTACTGATATGGAATGCTTGTCTGACTATTATGTCAGGTGGGTATTGTCACCTTCTCTTCTTGTTACATATATCATTGTAGTTCAGTTGACCGGCATGATGAGGATATTTACTGAAATATGAGAGAGAACCCCAACTTTCCCCAGGATTTTTGATAACTTCTTTCTCTGGCTATGTTTTATCTGTGAAAATGCCTGATTGCTTTAGTTTCCACATTGAATTATGCCAATTTGCAACCCCTTATACCATAGTCCATATTTTTCGTTGAATTTTTGCAGCCTAACATGTTATTCTACTGTTTCCATTGTTTCTTGAATTGAAGGATAACTTACTGGTAAAAATCATACCTTTTACTACTCCATTTTGCACCACTTACACTATTCACATCACAGCAATATTTTGTATGTTTTCAATTTGTATACACACTTGTGTGTGTTTTGCTTCCCATCTTTAATTATAGTAATTCTGTTTGGATGATTTAATTGTGTAAATGTGGAATATTTTTTGCTTATTTGTAAGATTTGAAAATGAAAAAAAAAAATATGCAGAATGTTTCAAATGCTTGTGTTCATAACTATCTGCTTACAACTTTTTGGACTTCCTGCATTGCAGGTGAGTTTGGTTACCCTTCAGAAGAGTTCGTGAGATACCTCATGCTAGGTAATTCAGACAGTGAAGAGGTATGAACACTTAACATAGTAACTGTCTCATTATAATTTATTTAAACACTTTCGAACGATTTTAAAATCCTTTCTTTTTAGGTACCAGTGGCAAGTGGGTCTGCAAGTCCGCTTGAGAGGTGAGGACTTTGTCATACAAAATCCTTTAATTATGTTATTGTTTGAAATTCCTATAGTTCACAACCACAGTTAACTGTTGCATATTTTTCTTTACTCCACTTTCATCTTGAAGATGTTAACCTTTGCGTGTTGTTCCTGCAAGGCGATGTCACTACTAATTTATGAAATCGATATTATGAAGTCATAGTAACCTTGAGCCCCTCAGTAGCAAAATCTTCATTTCTCTATCATTTTCTCTGTTTTTGTGATATAGGATTGCAAGTTTTGCATCCTAGCTCCTGTAACTCTCTTCTGCCTTTAATATTCTTGTTTAAATTATGACTATAATAAGCAATGGAGTATTGTTGTGGATGTCATTTAGCAATGAATGCCTATTTCTGGCGAATAAGTTTTTTGAATGTTTATAACTGTATGTTTTCCTATCATGCATTACTTGCCTTTTTTGTTGTCTGTGTGCGCTAATTCCCCTAGGGAGATCAAGTAGCATTTGGAATTTCTTTTTAGCTAAAACTATGACCTAATTTCTTCTTTGTTAATTGTGTTACAGAAAATTAGTTTCTCTGTTAGTGAAAAGTGTATGAAATATAAAGCTTTTCCAAAATTATGGTTTCCAAGGGTCAAATTTAGACAAGTCTTCCGCAATATTTCTCTCGTGTAACCACACATCTGAATATTTTCAGAATTCATGACACTAGAAAAAGGGGAGAAAAACTAAAGAGGTACCTTAAATTTCTATTGAATTTTTCTTTGGTAAATAAAGTGAGATGCAATGGATAGTTTTTTAAGTGCATGCCATTATATGACGGGATCAGAAAAGATTTGTAGTATGAAGCACCATGTGGAAACGCTACAATGTGCTTTCTGGCTACAGAAACCAGTTCTCACATGTACTATAGCCAAGAAACAGAGTAGTTCATGTCATTCTTAACATAATTTTTTATTTGTTAGCACAAAGTGATTGTGTGTCATCCTGAGGGCGCACTGAAGGCTTTAGTTTGATGTATGCTCTGATGTTTTTTGCTTTGCTGAGACCCAGTGAAAAAATGTCCTTAAATTCATTGCACAATGAGTCCAGGTCCTGAAAAGATACTTGTTTTGATACTAAATTTACTGCATTGGTGACTGAACACAAAAGCATTGAATGCATCCAAACCAAAGAGATTTTCTGCTCTTCTCCTGTCCACCACAAGGAAGGTTAGCTGCTGTACCACATTTTTATATTTAGCTTCTGCAGTGAATTGTCTGTTAATGAGGATCATCTGCTTACTGTAATTTACCAAAAGATTTTTTTGTCAATGAAAGTTGCAGGGAACCTAGTGGCACGTAAGTTTTAATATTCAATAAAGATGTGCCAGCACTGGTGTCCACTTGAAATGTCACTGGCTCTCCATCGATTGCAGAGTGCGTCATATTAATGTCCATTGGTTGTTCACTTTGTTGCTATGAACGAAATGTAGAAGATTTACACACTGCTGAGATGTGCCCAGACTTCCAAGGAAGTGGCCATTTTTTCCATGATCATAGCATGAAAGACACTATTGTTAAATTGAAGAGCCAAAAAAACTGGTGCACCTGCCTAATATCGTGTAGGGTCCCCAGGAGCACGCACGAGTGTTGCAACATGATGTGTCACGGACTCGACTGATGTCTGAAGTAGTGCTGGAGGAAATGGACCCCATGAATCCAGCAGGGCTGTCTACAAATCTGTAAGAGTACGAACAGGTATAGATATCTTTTGAGCAGCACATTGCAAGGCAGTCCAGATATGCTCAATAATGTTAATGCCTGTGGAGTTTGGTGGCCAGCGGAAGTGTCCAAACTCAGAAGAGTGTTTCTGGAGCCAATCTGTAGCAATTCTGGATGGATGGGGATGTTGCATTGTCCTGCTGGAATTGCCCAAGTCCGCTGGAATGCACAATGGACATGAATGGATGCAGGTGATCAGAGAGGATGCATACGTGTGTGTCACCTGTCAGAGTTGTACCTATACGTATCAGGGGTCCCGTATCACTCCAACTGCACACGCCCCACACCATTACAGAACCTCCACCATCTTGAACACTCCCCTGCTGAAATGCAGGGTCCTTGGATTCATGAGGTTGCCTCCACACCTGTACACGTCCATCTGCTTGATAGAATTTGAAATGAGACTAGTCCGACCAGGCAACATGTTCCCAGTCATCAACAGTCCAATGGCAGTGTTTACAGGCCCAGGCAAGGCATAAAGCTTTGTGTCATGCAGTAATCAAGGGTACACGAGTGGGCCTTCAACTCTGAAAGCCCATATTGATGATGTTTCATTAAATGGTTCGCAAGCTGACACTTGTTGATGGCCCAGCATTGAAATCTGCAGCAATTTGTGGAAGGGTTACACTTCTGTCACAATGAATGATTCTCTTCAATTGTTATTGGTCCCGTTCTTGCAGGATCTTTTTCCACCTGCAGCGATGTTGGAGCTTTGATGTTTTACTGGTTTCCTGATATTCACAGTACACTCATGACATGGTCGTATGGGAAAATCCCCACTTCATCGCTACCTCAGAGATGCTGTTCCCCATCGCTTGTGCACAAACTATAACACCACTTCAGACTCACTTAAATGTTGATAACCTGCCATTGTAGCAGCAGTAACCAATCTAACAACTGTGCCAGATACTTGTTGTCTTATATAGATGTTGCCAAATGCAGTGCCATATTCTGCCTGTTTACTTATCTCTGTATTTGAATACACATGCCTATACCAGTTTCTGTGGCGCTTCAGTGTAGAATGACAGTAAACACTGTTAATGGTACTTGTTCATAGAACATGAGTTCACTGTCCATAGCACTGTTAGTAGAATGGAGATTTATAGTACATGTACTGAGGTCGACCTAATTATCACCAACTGTGTAGTGATTGCTACACAATTAAGGAAGAGCATGCAACAGTTAACACTTATTTTTATTGTCAAAGCATAAGACTTGCACCAGTGATATGCAAAGCAACAAAATAGCTGTAATCCGAGAGCAGGGTCCACCAAGGAGTCCTGGCAATCCTTAAAGTATGAGTACTGTCACGAGTCGTATCAGAACTGTGAACAAAGAGTAATTTGTGGAGGCAGGATCGGCTGCTGGTATAGCCACCCATTGTCGTTGGAGGTGCTGGTGGTGGTAGGGGTTGAAACAGCACAGACAGTTAGTTTCATAAACTCAGCAGTGATGACAGTGCTGTGTCAAGTGGTGTGTTACTAGACTAACCAGGAGTGAACCTCTGCAGCTGGTGCAGGGTGTCGCCATGTCGGGAGCAAAGAGCCACATGTTGAGCAGTTGTTGGCCTCTGAGGAGCTCGTGGCTTAGTGTACCTCCTGTGGGCCATATATGTTGACAAAGTGAGAGCATTACCACAAAAATTCCCATTTACCTACTTAAGTACTCAGTTGCCCTGTGACACCTTAATTTTGTGTGTCTTTAGTATCTAATTGGAGATATTGTACTGTTTTTAATTTGGTATATGTTGGCGAAATTTCTATGAATTGTTGAGCTGTCTGTAATGCTTAGTTATAGAATGCTTGTGCATTGTTTGTTTTTTGCTAATATTTTATTCTTTGTGTTTTTTTATGTTACCAAAAATTTCCAGCTTGGAGAAACAAATACAGCCCAGCACGAATAAAGAAAGGCAGCCGAGTGTGGAGAAGGAAATGCAGGCCAGTGTGGAGAAGGAAATGCAGGCCAGTGTGGAGAAGGAAATGCAGGCCAGTGTGGAGAAGGAAATGCAGGCCAGTGAATTGTCTGGGAAGAAAAATATCCCAGGGCAGCCCAAGTGCGTTTGTATTATTTTTATTTATATTTATTTTTTAAAATAAATATTTACATTTGTGAATGAGAATTTTCTCCTCTTTTTGTATTATTAGGGAGTTGACAGTACTTCAGATCCGCTGCCCAGATGGTTCCTCAGTGACTAAAACTTTTAAAACTTCCAGTTTGTTATCAGAAGTGAGGGAAGTCATAGCAGCACATTTTTCATCTGAAGGGTAAGATTTCATATAGCTGCTTATTTTAACTATAGGAAAATAATCATTAGGCAGGTAGTAATTTTCACACGTTGCTCACTATTTTCAAAAAGCATGTATTCTTCAATCATTGGAATATAAGTTACATGTAGGGTGTAATTCAAGTAAGTAATTTCTATCAATTAAGATCACTAAAGTCAGTCTCTCTCTCTCTCTCTCTCTCTCTCTCTCTCTCTCTCTCTCTCTCACACACACACACACACACACACACACACACACACACACACACACACACACACACACAGCCCCGTAGAACATAGCACACAAATAATACAAACATTCTAGTGTATACTAAGCAAACGGAGAAACATAAATGCATGCACATAACTGAAAAACAAAACATAAGAAACCACTGATACACACAAGAAATAGCAGACTATGAATGCATTCCTAAATACAGTAGCACATACTCTCAATAAAAAAATTTCTGTATATGGTATGATCTAATGGTTAGCATAGGAAGCTCTGTGAAGCTGTTCATGGCTGATGCTGTTGTGCGTATATAGGAAATTTGCAATGCCAAAAAACTTCAGTGAATTGCAGGAAGACTTGCAGAGGAGTGGTGCTTGGTGTAAGAACTGTCAGTTAGCCCTCATTGTAAATAATATAATTGTGGATAAATAGCCATTAAGACTTATTACTGTCACATCATAATCACACTAGAGTCCAAATATGAAAGCTGGGTCATCAGTGAAATACAATACGTACCACTGAAAGCAATTTTATTAAGAAAAATAAAGTACAGCCAGAATGGAACTGCTCTCCACAGAGAGTGCAGTTATTTATACAAGCATTGAATATTCCAGAATTTACAAACATTAGAAACATACAATATTTCAAAACCTTCCAGAAATGATAAATACGAAATAACAAATAGTTGTTGTTGGTTGGGTTTGAACTGGCGACTCGCAGCATGCCAGCCAGTGACGCTAACATCTACACCACACTGATGGTATTGTGTTTTGTGCTTGTACACGAAAGTGAAAACAGAGAGAAGCTAGTGTAGTAACACCAATAGCAAAATGCTTAATTTAGCATAAAATTAAGCTTATCTTTATTGCCCTCCACTGTTACGATGGGAGCAATCATGTGTGGAATAGTATACAGGGTGTTACAAAAAGGTACGGCCAAACTTTCAGGAAACATTCCTCACACACAAAGAAAGAAAATATGTTATGTGGACATGTGTCTGGAAACGCTTACTTTCCATGTTAGAGCTCATTTTATTACTTCTCTTCAAATCACATTAATCATGGAATGGAAACACACAGCAATAGAACGTACCAGCGTGACTTCAAACACTTTGTTACAGGAAATGTTCGAAATGTCCTCCATTAGAGAGGATACGTGCATCCACACTCCGTCGCATGGAATCCCTGATGCGCTGATGCAGCCTTGGAGAATGGCGTATTGTATCACAGCCGTCCACAATACGAGCACGAAGAGTCTCTACATTTGGTACCGGGGTTGCGTAGACAAGAGCTTTTAAATGCCCACATAAATGAAAGTCAAGAGGATTGAGGTCAGGAGAGCGTGGAGGCCATGGACTTGGTCTACCTCTACCAATCCATCGGTCATCGAATCTGTTGTTGAGAAGTGTACGAACACTTTGACTGAAATGTGCAGGAGCTCCATCGTGCATGAACCACATGTGTCGTACTTGTAAAGGCACATGTTCTAGCAGCACAGGTAGAGTATCCCGTATGAAATCATGATAACGTCCTCCATTGAGCATAGGTGGAAGAACATGGGGCCCAATCGAGACATCATCAACAATGCCTGCCCAAACGTTCACAGAAAATCTGTGTTGATGACGTGATTGCACAATTGCGTGCGGATTCTCGTCAGCCCACACATGTTGATTGTGAAAATTTACAATTTGATCACGTTGGAATGAAGCCTCATCCGTAAAGAGAACATTTGCAGTGAAATGAGGATTAACACATAGTTGGATGAACCATTCGCAGAAGTGTACCCGTGGAGGCCAATCAGCTGCTGATAGTGCCTGCACACGCTGTACATGGTACGGAAACAACTGGTTCTCCCGTAGCACTCTTCATACAGTGACGTGGTCAACGTTACCTTGTACAGCAGCAACTTCTCTGACGCTGACGTTAGGGTTATTGTCAACTGCACGAAGAATTGCCTCGTCCATTGCAGGTGTTCTCGTCGTTCTAGGTCTTCCCCAGTCACGAGTCATAGGCTGGAATGTTCCATGCTCCCTAAGACGCCGATCAATTGCTTCGAACGTCTTCCTGTCGGGACACCTTCATTCTGGAAATCTGTCTCGATACAAACGTACCGTGCCACGGCTATTGCCCCGTGCTAATCCATACATCAAATGGGCATCTGCCAACTCCGCATTAGTAAACATTGCACTGACTGCAAAACCACGTTCGTGATGAACACTAACCTGTTGATGCTACGTACTGATGTGCTTGATGCTAGTACTGTAGAGCAATGAGTCGCATGTCAACACAAGCACCGAAGTCAACATTACCTTCCTGCAATTGGGCCAACTGGCGGTGAATCGAGGAAGTACAGTACATACTGACGAAACTAAAATGAGCTCTGACATGGATATTATAAGTGTTTCCGGACACATGTCCACATAACATCTTTTCTTTATTTGTGTGTGAGGAATGTTTCCTGAAAGTTTGGCCGTACCTTTTTGTAACACCCTGTATATGTACATGTAGATGTAGTACCTCCACAACTTGTCCTCATCTCATTTTATTTAGTGCCAAGACATACTGGCATTCCCATTGCACCATAAAGCTTTTTCATTATCATCTCCATTATTGTTGGAGTTGGCCGATAAAAGTATTTTTTGAGAATGGGGCTACAATCTTGAAACTAATAGCACAGAAAAAAATGGAAACTTAAAGAAAGAAAAAAAAAAAAGAAAAAGAAAAAAGAAAAAAGCTGTGAACTGCAATTTCCAGAAAAATGCTTAATATTTTGTACTAGTCATACATTTATTTTAGTATGAATCATCAATATTTGCTTGTATCACTGTGTGTGTGTGTGTGTGTGTGTGTGTGTGTGTGTGTGTGTGTGTGTGTGTAATTTGCTAGTTTTAATTTGTAAAGTAATTGAAACCTTTAGCTATACTCATTATTTCTTTCTTTGACAGTTTTGGCTTAGCAACATCATTTCCACGCCATCATTATGTCAGTGAAGACTATAGTAGAAATCTTGGTGAACTGGATCTTTGGCCTAATGCAGTCTTGTTGATAGTACCTGTAAGTATAAGTTATTACAATGTATCAGATGAGTCCACCTTATGTTACTTTTGTCAACTGTTATTGAGCAGCCTCCATATGGAAGTACTAAAAACTGATTGAGCATCTGGTTTAAGCCTTCCTCTTGGCTCCAAACTGGAGAACTGCAGACAATTCTGTGATTTCTATTGTCAGTTGGAGAAGCAGGAATCACATCAATAGCTCACACATATACTATAAACAATAAGAAGCTACTCAGGTAGCAAATCATGTGTGACATCCCTATGGGTCTTTTTTTACATTAGAGGAACCCCTTCTGAGGCTGACAATTAATGACATACAGAAAGTGATAATCAGACGTGTTTATCAAACATACTCAAGAGAACAGTTGTTGATGTGATATTAGTTAACTGTAGGAGAGACCATGTGTAATGTCCTTCCCCGTATCTCTTATAAAGGGTTATAATGCCCACATAGTTGTAGAAACAGATTACTAGCTGAAACAGTAGTGGATTCTTGTACGGAAGTGAATTCTTTTATGGACTGCCTGCCTCAGGAACTGTAAAAGGATTCATTGAGAATGTAAATTTTTTAACAATTTTAGTGTAATAGAGGGAAGTTTCAACTTGCCGGCTATAGAATAAGTGTGTCACATGACTGAAACTGATGACAGAGACAGAGATTTGTAACAAGGTGTTCTGAGTATCTTTTCTGAAAATTTAATTTGAGCATTTAATTGGGGAACTAACTCATTTGCTTTTCTTCAACCTATCTTTTTAAGATAAGTCATACCAATATTTATCCAGAACCTAAGCTGATCTGCCACAACGCCAGATTCTACTGGTTTCAAATTGAAATTATTACTTCCTTCTTGTAGTCGTAAGAGTGTTTTGCCAGTCTCGTATATCTGTAACATCAGATTGAATTGTTTTGTCATGGCTGGCTCTCCCAAGGATCTCAGTAATTCTAAGGGACTAGAGATGACTGCAGATGTTAGAAAATATGAGTAAAAATGTAAGTAAATATGGGGAAGTATTTTTGATTAGCAAATGTGGTAAGAAACAGATCGTATATTATCTGAGAAGTCAACATTAAACGTTCCTCTCTGGAAACAAAGGTGTGGTTCACCAATGCATAAAATTCAGGAGAACTTTGCGATACACTTCTTAAATGTATGTACCAGTCGAGGTTTAGAGGGGTGGAAAAACAGCTCCACTTCCCCCAGAGTGGTTCACTATGTGTGTTGGAAAATTGCTTCAAAAGTAGAAGGAGCTTCATCATACATTAAAGCAGATTCAAAGCCATGTTGATTTGCAAAAGCTTAGGTAGATAAATAAAAATCAGCATAAGGAGATCAATGGGAAATGTGTTCAATAATGAGAAATTATAATTTTCTGTACCAATCTGATGGAGAAATCATAACGAATGTTTGATTTTTATACAGCAAATAAACAAATCATAATCGCATATTCAATTGGTCAGTGATCATAATTCCACAAAGTGGAAGATGTTCAGCAGAAGGCCGAAATACTGAACTTGGTCTTCCATATTTGTTTCACTGTGGAAGATAATTAAACAATTTCTCCTCAACCATTGCACAGCTGCCAAGATAAGTGACTGAGAATAGAATGCCACTCAACAGAGGAAAGGCATCTGGACCAGATGAGATACCTATATGATTCCATACAATTATGCAAAAGTATTTGCTTGCTTTCTGGTGGTAGTTTATTTTAGCTCTCTGAAGCAATGAAGAGTTCCAAGTGATTGGAAAAAGATGCCAGTCATTGCAGTTTTCAAGAATGAAGATCTTTATGCAAAGCAACGTGGATTCTGCAGACAAATATATTGTGAAACTCAGTTCCCTCTTATCATTCCTTAAGATCCAGAAGGTCGTAGACACCCATATGATGATTGGATAACTAATCAGTAGGTACTGAATCAAATTGGGAGGGTTGGGGGAGAAGAAATTAACAGAACAACTTAATTGAAAGAATGGAGCAGCTGATGGTATAAATGCTGAGGCATCAAGAAAGTGTCAGTTTGTTGATGGAGGGAAATTTGTGTGGGGAGGGGAGGGGGAAGGGAAGAAGATAAAAATTGTAGAGGGAGATAAACATTTGACTGCACTAAGACCGTTCTAATTGATGTAGATTGCAGGAGTTGGGTAGAAAGGAAGAGGCTTTCACAGGATAGAGTACTGTAGAGAGCTGCATAAACTGCTCTGTGAACAACAGTAACAAGAACAACATCTGGCATAATGTGTATTGAGACACTTAAAAATTAATTATATGATTTGTGCCTAATCAGCTCAATTGTTATAAGAATTGCTTGCAAAAAGAAAGAGTCAGAGTTTGTTCAGGGTTCAATTTTAATGTGCCAGGAAGCTGCATTAATGCAGGTGCTCTGATGATGAGAGAATCCACATGAGCTGCAATTTACTGTACATGTTGATGCTTAGTAGTACAGTGCTGTTAGTCCTAGGTGTCCAATGTGTGTGTGGTTCAATTATTGTGGTTCTTCAGTTCTGGTGGTGAGATATTTGATGTAATCTGTTCTGAGTGCCATTAGTCTGATGTGGAAGATAGTATTCAGTTTTGTTTCAGTCTCATGACTGTGGATCAGGAAGATTGAATTGAAATCTACAACTTTTTGCTGTTTGTAGATATTGCAGCAGACAGGGTCATATCAGTCTCTGTTTAACATTAGTAAACATTACATATCAGCCAATATCCATTATATGTTTACATGCTCTGTGGGCAATGCTGCAATGTGAAATTCTCTCTAGTACCAATTTTCTTACAGAATAATAAATCATTAAATTTAGTGCTCTGTGCTTCAAAATCATGTTTTCCGCCAGGAATTTTTATATTTTAAACAGCTAGTCTTGGTAGTAATGAAGTAAGTTAGAGATCTAGTGCATACTGTTATCTGTTTATTGCCTTTTTTGACTTCAAGAACCTCTCAGACTTCAGCTCTGCTCTAGAGGAATGGATCAGAAAAGAGAAATGATATCATATGTCAGAAATAATCATCCACAAGCATATGTCATTGACATTCTCTAACAGTGGAACTAAGATTAGCCTCTGTAGTGTTCAACAGTGATGGAAAACACATTTTGAGCTGCTCTCAGCTATTCAAAATGGTGCAATATTTTGGCAAAATAACTTATTGCCAACCATGGGTAATACAGATGATTGAACATATCCATGACTTGCTGTCAATTCATGGCTGTTGGTGGCCAGGTGTGGCTGTATGTAACAGCAGACAGTGTCAGCTGTCACACAGTGTGGCCTAACCACAGGACATGTCATAAAGTATGACAGGACTAAGATATTACAACAGGCCAATACTTCTGGGAGTGTGGCCATTTTTCCTTTGCAAATTTGTGAATCTCCAGCTGCATGATGGAACTGTGGTGGTTCCCCTCGTTTCCCTTCACTGGCGGCAACTAGATCATGAACTGCACTCATCAAATGTTGGCAGCCAGAGAAGCTCCTATCAGCTAGTGTACCACCACTTTTCTCCAGCACCCAACACCCACATCCATCACCTATATCTCTCTGACCTCCTTGCTTTCCAGGAGCCACGCACTTTTAACCATCGCCACAAGATTTCATTTCTTCTCCAGGTTTGTGTCCTTAGCTGTCGAGCATCATCAGAGTTTTTCTAATGGCAGAGTTTCATATTCAGTCTCTGTTGCACTAGTTTTCTTGCAGGCCAGCAAGTGAAAGGATTTTTACCACACCTCCCACATGTTAGAGTAATGAAGGAAACCATGTTCCTTCAGAATTATAAATAAAGACAAAGCAGCTTAGCATAAGAAGTTGCGTGACCCTGTTCAAAGCACAATATCAGCAAATTTGAAAGTCCATTCACACCACACCAACTGAAGTGCTGAGACAAACCCATGAAGATACATCTCCTCTATTCCAGTTGCATGTGGAATGGGTGAAATGCGAACATGTACTTAAGACTAGTGTAATTATCACCTGTTGATAACAATTGGGGCATATGTGCTAGCTTTCTTCAACTGGTATTGCTGTTTGGTAGTTATTAGTCTGCTTTGCAATGTTCCCCTCAATTGTTATGCTCAGGCAGTGGACGTTTTCTATTGCTGTGTGTTTAAATTTTTTGGAACAAGGCTGAAGCTGCAATTCAGTGGTAAGTGCGCTACTTGCATGCATTTTATGCTTACATAAAAATTCAGACATCCACATTTTTGTGTTCTTGCCCCTTTCTTACTCTTTCTTTTCTCTTTTCTTTACCTCCTTCATAACCAACAGCATGCTTGCCATACCAAATACTCCTATCTGAATATCACTGTTTGGCACTGTGATTATAACTGACATTATATTAAACTGGATGTATGTGTTATTTATTTTAGTGGGAGAAAACAGTAATCATAGAGTTTGCTGTTTCAATGCTCTTTCTGTTGTTTTCTTTTTGATTTCCTCCAGTGTAAATATGAGTTCATTGATACACACGAATGGTATGTTTCTGTGTTCGTAGCCGTTGTAGATGTGCTTTAATACATGCCATTGGTTCAGAACTAATACAGTTATATGAATATTTCCCCAAAAGCCATTGTCATATATATGACGTATTTCTCAGTGTGAAGTATGCCAGGTGTGGTTTCTGACGTGGTTGGTGCATGCATAGAAAAGAGATGGTGCATCACGTGAAATGTGCCCCTCATTGTGATTTGCGACCACAGCATTCTCCAGCAACAGTTGTTAGTTATATTGGCTCACAAATCACACAGTTTGTTTATGAAAATGGGCACAAGTAAAATTGCTGTATTAGCTTTATTAAAATAGATGTTTCCTCCCTTTTCCTTAAGCTAGCTAATGTTGTTATGTCTGTAGTGCACATAAATAATAACTTCAACAACATGAAACAGATAGATTGCTCCTCACGATATAGAACAGGTGTTGAGTGGCAGACAGGCACATTGACTAAAGACTGCTAAATAGTACTTAGCTATCAGACTAATTCTTACATCAAATGTGTACACACACACACACACACACACACACACACACACACAACTCTGTCACATGCATTCTTCACACACATTGTTGTATCCTGGTGCTAAACGAAGTGAGGTGGCACAGCGGTTAGCACACTAGACTTGCATTTGGGAGGACGACGGTTCAAATCAGTGTCAGACCATCCAGACTTAGGTTTTCTGTGAGTTCCCTAAATCGCTCCTGGCAAATGCTGGGATGGTTCCTTTGAGAGGGCACAGACAATTTCCTATCCCTTCATTGATACATCCCAACTTCTGCTCCATCTATAATGACCTTAATGTTGATGGGATATTAAACCCTAATCTTCATTTTTTCATCGTGCTAAGTCCTGATTGTGACTGCATCTGAAGTGAGCAGCAATCTCAGTGGGGTGGGTAGTGGGGTTACAGAAGTGATGTGGGGTGGGGAGGTGGAGGAATAGTAGGGTAGGCGTGGAGGAAGATGCTAGTGCTGTCTGTGATAGCATGCAGGGATGGGATATTGGGCTGCCAGGTGCAGCATTGTGCAGTTGTGCTGTGGGGAGGGGGCAGGTGGCAAATGGGAGAAATGTAGGGAAGGTGAAGGTGTGCTGGCCAAATACACTCCTGGAAATGGAAAAAAGAACACATTGACACCGGTGTGTCAGACCCACCGTACTTGCTCCGGACACTGCGAGAGGGCTGTACAAGCAATGATCACACGCACGGCACAGCGGACACACCAGGAACCGCGGTGTTGGCCGTCGAATGGCGCTAGCTGCGCAGCATTTGTGCACCGCCGCCGTCAGTGTCAGCCAGTTTGCCGTGGCATACGGAGCTCCATCGCAGTCTTTAACACTGGTAGCATGCCGCGACAGCGTGGACGTGAACCGTATGTGCAGTTGACGGACTTTGAGCGAGGGCGTATAGTGGGCATGCGGGAGGCCGGGTGGACGTACCGCCGAATTGCTCAACACGTGGGGCGTGAGGTCTCCACAGTACATCGATGTTGTCGCCAGTGGTCGGCGGAAGGTGCACGTGCCCGTCGACCTGGGACCGGACCGCAGCGACGCACGGATGCACGCCAAGACCGTAGGATCCTACGCAGTGCCGTAGGGGACCGCACCGCCACTTCCCAGCAAATTAGGGACACTGTTGCTCCTGGGGTATCGGCGAGGACCATTCGCAACCGTCTCCATGAAGCTGGGCTACGGTCCCGCACACCGTTAGGCCGTCTTCCGCTCACGCCCCAACATCGTGCAGCCCGCCTCCAGTGGTGTCGCGACAGGCGTGAATGGAGGGACGAATGGAGACGTGTCGTCTTCAGCGATGAGAGTCGCTTCTGCCTTGGTGCCAATGATGGTCGTATGCGTGTTTGGCGCCGTGCAGGTGAGCGCCACAATCAGGACTGCATACGACCGAGGCACACAGGCCAACACCCGGCATCATGGTGTGGGGAGCGATCTCCTACACTGGCCGTACACCACTGGTGATCGTCGAGGGGACACTGAATAGTGCACGGTACATCCAAACCGTCATCGAACCCATCGTTCTACCATTCCTAGACCGGCATGGGAACTTGCTGTTCCAACAGGACAATGCACGTCCGCATGTATCCCGTGCCACCCAACGTGCTCTAGAAGGTGTAAGTCAACTACCCTGGCCAGCAAGATCTCCGGATCTGTCCCCCATTGAGCATGTTTGGGACTGGATGAAGCGTCGTCTCACGCGGTCTGCACGTCCAGCACGAACGCTGGTCCAACTGAGGCGGCAGGTGGAAATGGCATGGCAAGCCGTTCCACAGGACTACATCCAGCATCTCTACGATCGTCTCCATGGGAGAATAGCAGCCTGCATTGCTGCGAAAGGTGGCTATACACTGTACTAGTGCCGACATTGTGCATGCTCTGTTGCCTGTGTCTATGTGCCTGTGGTTCTGTCAGTGTGATCATGTGATGTATCTGACCCCAGGAATGTGTCAATAAAGTTTCCCCTTCCTGGGACAATGAATTCACGGTGTTCTTATTTCAATTTCCAGGAGTGTATAAGGCATATTTAGTACTGGTGTGGGATCAGGAAAGGGGATAGAGGCAGGTGGAGGACAGGGACTAGCAAAGATTGAGGCCACGAGGACTATGGGAGTGAAGTGTGTGTTGCAAGGGGAGTTCCCAGCGTTCCACTTCAGAAAAACTGAAGTTGGTGGGGAGAATCCAGATGACACAGGCTCTGAACCCATCGTCCAAGTCAAGGATGGCAGTTTCTTGAACTGGGAAGGACCAGGTGAAATGAATGATGCATAGGTTCTGGAGAAATGTGATTCAGTGTGTCCTCACTCTCACCCTCATTCTAGATCATGATGTCATCAGTGAATGTGAACCAGGTGAGGGATGTGGCATTCTGGATAGTTATGAAGGATTCCTGTAGATGGCCCCTGAATAGGTTGGCACAGGATGGTGCCATGCAAGTGCCCCTTGCTATATCACAGATTTGTTTGTAGGCGATGCCTTCAAAGGAGAAGTATGAGGATATAGTTGTTTATGGTGACTAGAAAGTAGGTTTTAGATTTGGGGTCAGACAGGCATTGGGAAAGGTAGTATTCAATAGTAGCAAGCCCATGGGCATTGGTGGTGATATGTAGAGGGAGGTGGCATCAACAGCAACTAGCAGGACACTGGGTCTTAAAGGAACAGGAACTTTGGAGAGTCAATAGAGGAAATGATTAGTGTCTTTTATATACATCGATAGGTTACTGGTAATATTCTGCAAGTGTTGGTCCATGAAGGCAGAGATTCTCTCTGTGGGGGCACAGTAACCAGCCACAATGTGACATCCTGGGTGATTGGGTTTTGTGTTCTTTAGGAAGCATCTAGAAGATAGGAGTGTGAGTAGTAGTGGGGGTGAGGAGGAAGATAGACTAAGGGGAGGATTATGATACAGACCTAAATATATGAGGAGGGACCATAGATACTACTGGATTTCTGGAATAGGGCCTGTGGTCCCCCACATACCCGCTGACCTGCCACAGAGGACCACCCCTTCATGGCTTAGTACCACCCAGAACTGTAGCAACTGAGCCACATTGTCCACAAGGGTTTAGACTACTACTCGTCATGTCCTGAAATGAGGCATATCCTCCCCACCTCTCCCGCAATGGTATTCTGCCATTCATCCAACCTACACAACATCCTTCCTCCACCCCTGTTCCCAACCCCATGCCCCATGGCTTATATCCCTGCAATAGACCTAGATGCAAGGCCTGTCCCATACATCCTCTTGTTACCACCTGTTCAGGTCTTGTCTCAGGCATCTCTTATCCCATCAAAGGCAGTGCCAACTGTGGAAACAGCTATGTAGTGCATCAACTTAGCTCCAACCACTGCGCTGCATTCTATGTGAATGTGATCACTAACAAGCTGTCTCTCTGAATGAAAGGCCACCACCAAACTGTAGCTATGAGACAGCTGGAGCACCTAGCTGCCGAGCATGTCACCTAACATGATACACTTGACTTCAACAACAGCTTCACAGATTCTCCCAGTCCATACCTACATGTGCCTTCTATCCTGCCAGCTCACTTTTATAGTCCTGTTTCCTTCTCCACGCCAATTTGCTGTCCCCCTGCAGTAGCCGATTATGCTGTCCTTGCATGTCTCACAGGCATCACTAGCATCATTGCCCAAGCTTGCTTTGCTGTTCCTCCCCCCCCCCCCCCCCCCCCCTGCTCCGCTGCCACCACCACCACCACCACCACCACCACCGCACCCCACTCCACCCCACCCCACCCCGCACCTCTTCTGTACTCCACAACCACAGATTGCTGCTCACCTCAAACATAGTCACAGTCAGGCCTTTTGTGTTTGTGTGCTATCCCGGCTTTCCAGTGTTTAAATAAGAACTTCGATATCCATGAACATAATACAAGGCAAAAAGAAAAGTTCCATGTCCAGTCTGTAAGGACATCAACTTTCAGAACTTTGATTGCAGATAGTACGATACAAATTTACAGTGGTCTTTCACATGAGACAAATATGAGAATGATGAAATACTTTTTAGTAAAACCATAACTATTCTTATTAGATTACTGCTTCTTTGTACAATGTTGTGCAAAACTTAAGAACGAAAGTAACCTTCACAAGTTTCATATCAGCGCACACTCTGCTGCAGAGTTAAAATCTCATTCTGGAAACGTCCCCCAGGCTGTGGCTAAGCCATGTCTCCGCAATATCCTTTCTTCCAGGAGTGCTAGTTGTGCATAGTTCGCAGAAGAGCTTCTGTGAAGTTTGGAAGGTAGGAGACGAGGTACTGGCAGAATTGAAGCTGTGAGGACTGGTCGTGAGTCATGCTTGGGTAGCTCAGATGGTAGAGCACTTGCCCGCAAAAAGCAAAGGTCCTGGGTTTGAGTCTCAGTCCAGCACACAGTTTTAATGTGCCAGGACATTTCTTAACCTTCACAAGATTTGTCACTGTCAAGAAATAAAGATCAATAAAACTGCTACCATACACAGAAAGAGCTGCTGCAGTATAGTACAGAAAGTAAGTTAAATACACAATGGGATGAACAGAAATGACACTTTTATTCAAAGACAATCACTACTCAGAAATCATAGTGATTTACAATAGTTCCCCGGACATTACAAAAGCTGGAACAAGATTTTTAATAGAGCGTGTGATCACCGTGGATGACAATGCGTATTCTGCTCTTGTGCTGCCTTAAGTTTGGTAATGAGTTCTAGTGGTAGGGCATTCCAATCTTCCTAACAGCACAGTTGACAACTGCAGGGTGGTTGTTGCTGCATGTGGATTTCCTTCAGTACATCTCTCCACCCAATCCCACATGTGCTCAATGGGATTTAAATCAAGGGAACAAGCAGGTGAGTCTATTCATTGAATATCCTTTTGTTTCAAGAACTACTCCACGTGCACTCTGTTCGATGCAGTCAGGAATGTACCCCTGAAAAGATGCATGTGGGAAAGTTTTCACAATAATGTTGTTCGGGGTTTGTACCGTGTTCAAAGATTTGGAGGTCAGTGCACCCATAGTATCTTATGCTGCCCCGTGCCGTAACACCTGGACTACCAAAATAATCATGTTCAACAATGTTCCTGGATATATTAGGTGCTCCAAACCATATGAGGTTATACCCAAAAAGAACCCATTCCTCATTGGTCCAGTACCTGTCTTGTTGGCATCATCACAAAAGGTGCCACTGATGTGTGGATGTCAGTGGAACACAACATACTGGTTGTCAAGCAGAAATATTCTCAGTGATATCGTCGCTTGTCACTTCTGTGTCCAGCTCGTCAGCAGTACTTGATGTAGTTACTCCCTTGACAGTGACATTCTTTAGTTAATGAGAGAGAGAGAGAGAGAGAGAGAGAGAGAGAGAGAGAGAGAGAGAGAGAGAGCGAGTGTTGGGACGGTAGGCAGATCACAGGCTTGATGCCAGCCAGTGGCTGAAGGAGCCACAGGGTGTAGGTGCCCAGGCTGGCCTGCTCTTCTTCTGTCCCTACACCACTGATTAAGCCCTCATAAGAATCTCAAGTGCCAAAAGTTGTGAATACCATGCATTCTCTTGGAACCCTACTGACCCATCAGAACATCTGGAAGGGTCTGTACATTGGTTCACATATGTGTTGTCAGCAAGTGGATTTCCGTCTGTACTGTGTTGGAAGCAGTGCAAACAACCCCAGCTGTCAACATGTGAAACATTTATTTACCTCAATGCAGGGCATTTACTTACCGTAAAATGATCACCTTCATGCGACAACTCCCCCCCTTTTTCTCATACTTGGGGATGTCAGTGCACACCACACCCTGTGGGGATTACCGTGTCTGGTAGAAGTCCTCTGATTGATGAGCTTCTTTTCGATCTTGATATGTGTTTCCTCAATGAGAGTACTCCTAGCCACTTCAGTGCTGCCCATGTCACCTTTTCAGCTATTGGCCATAATCTCCCCCCCCCCCCCCCCAAATCCTGTGGGTTTACTACAGTGATCACTACATAATGATATTTGAGACAGTGGTGAGCCTGTCACTTAATTGTAACCATCAGGTAGACCAGTTACTGTGTTGGACTCTTCAAAGAACCAACTGGCAGTTGTATACCTTTGCTGTCACTTTCACCAACTCTCTGTTAGATTGCATCGATGAGGTTTTGGGAGGTACTGTTTTCCCATTTCTGTAGGGTCCCTCCACCTCCATACAGTGCTATGGTGGATCGAAGACATTGCAGCAGCTATTCAGGATTGCTGAAGGGCCCTGCAAAACCTCAGGTGACATCCCTCATTTTTCAGCAGCTTCATGCTGAGGCTTCCTACCTAATTAAATGCAGTAAGAGGGAATGCTGGGAAGACAGCGTCTCCTCCTTGGGAATGTATGCTTCTTCATCCCAGGTGTGAGCCAGGCCCCTTACACTTCTTGGCTACCAAAGATCAACAACTGTTCAGGGCTTCTTCCTTATGGTGGTATTTGTACTGATGCTTCAGTTGTTGCTGAACACCTTACGACCCAGTTTGCGACAGCATCAGTGTCCTCTTCTTATCCAGCTCCTTTCGGATGCATGAACAACAAACTGAAGACACATCTCCCTATCCTTCACCCTCACACCCAGGCCGTGCCAAGTTATATAATAAACCTTTCACTGACTAAGAACTGCTTCAGGCTAGTCTCTTGTCACCTGTTAATGGCTCCAGGCTCTGATTAGATTCATAATCAGATGATACAACATCTGGGCATTAATCAAAGACTCCAGATTCGGAGTCTTCAACAGGGTTTGGTTAAACTGTGCTTTCCCTTCGTAATGGTGAAATACACACATCAAAAAAAGTTTTGCATCACCCCAGTTCCCAGAACTCCTGAAAATAAATGTTGACTATGGATATTGTATCATAGACACAGTCCCTTTGACTGTTCAGAGATGTCACTAAACCCGCCCGAAGATGTAAACAACCATGCAGAGCAGCGCCTATTAGACGGAGGGGGTCCCACAGCCGATCAGTTCCAGTCATTCCACCAGGAAGGAGGTACATGGCTCGTGTTGTCTGTAGTTCAACACTGCCTAGACAGTCAATGCTGCAGTTAAATCGTGTCTGCATTGTTACTTTGTGCCAGGAAGGGCTCTCAACGAGGGATGTGCTCAGGCATGTCAAAGTGAACCAAAGCGATGTTGTTCACACATGGAGGAGATAGAGACAGGAACTGTCAAAGACATGCCTTGCTCAGGTCGCCAAAAGGTTACTACTGCGGTGGATGACCACTACCTACGGATTATGATTCAGAGGAACCGTGACAGCTATGCTGCCATATTGAATAATGCTTTTCGTACAGCCACAGGATGTCATGTTATGACTCAAACTGTGCGCAATAGACTGCATGATGTGCAACTTCACTCCCGACATCCATGGCGAGGTCCGTCTTTGCAACCATGACACCGTGCAGCATGGTACACAAGGGCTCAACAACATCCCAATTGGACTGCTCAGGATTGGCATCACATTCTCTTTACCGATGAGTGTGGCATATGCCTTCAACCAGACAATGGTCGGAGATATGTTTGGAGGCCACCTGGTCAGGCTGAATGCCTTAGACCCTCTATCCAGCGAGTGCATCCTCCGACCAATAGTGCAGCCATATCGGTAGCATATGGGCAAGGCATTCATCTTCATGGATGACAATTGGCGCCCCCATCGTGCACATCTTGTGAATGACTTCCTTCAGGATAACGACATCGCTCGAATAGAGTGGCCAGCATGTTCTCCAGACATGAACTCTATCAAACGTGCCTGGGATAGATTGAAAAGGGCTGTTTATCGACAACTTGACCCACCAACCACTCTGAGGGATCTGTGCCAAATCGCCATTGAGGAGTGGGACAGTCTGGACCAACAGTGCGTTGATGAACTTGTGGATAGTAGGCCAAGACGAATACAGGCATGCATCAATGCAAGAGGACGTGCTACTGGGTATTAGGAGTACCAGTGTGTTCAGCAATCTGGAGCACCACCTCTGAAGGTCTTGCTATATGGTGGTACAGCATGCAATGTGGGATTTTCATGAGCAATAAAAAGGGCAGAAATGATGGTTATGTTGATTTTTATTCCAATTTTCTGTACAGGTTGTGGAACTCTTGGAACCGAGGTGATGCAAAACTTTTTTTTTATTTGTGTAGTATCATTGTCACGATTCTTAAAACCTGCAGAAAACCAATGTCCATCAAAGGCTGCCACCCTATTTTTTACTTCTATAAGGCATACAGTAGATTTTAGCACCAAATTTTACTACCCTCCATGATTGGGGTTTATGAAGCTCTATACCAATTTTTATTTGGCAGTTTTTATCCCACTAATTATTCGGGGTTAGTGTTGGTACATCACTCAAGCCCGCACAGCTCCAAGAGAATGGACTGCCTCAGGGCTTCATGCTGAGTGTTACACCATTTCTCATTACCATCAGTGGGCTAGTGACACCCATCAGACACTGGCCATCCCCACACCGTATATTGATGTCTTTGACATTTGTTATAGTTCCCAATCTGTAGCCTTGGCTGAATGCCTGCTACAAGGTACCATCGAAAAGAGCATCAGCTTGTACCCTTTCCCATGGCTTCCAGTTCTCTCCTGTGAAAACATTGAGTTGCGCATTTCTGCTGTTGTACCATGGTCCATCCTGACCCTGAACTCTCCTTGGGTACACAGTACTTGGATGTTCTTGGACAGTATTGAGTTTTGGGACTCATCTTTGGTTAAAAACTTGACCTGGCAACATCATAATTGTCAACTGAATATCAACCGCATGTGAAAGCTTAATGCTTTTTGCTTCCTTTCCCACACATCTTCGCTGCTGATTGCATTTCTCTCTTCCAATTATACCAGACCCTGGTCTTGTACTGATTGGACTGTGGTTGCCAAGTTTATGGCTCAATGACACCTTCATCTTTGAAACTGTTGAACCCAGTCCATCATTGTGAAGTAAGACTGGCCATTGACATCTTCTGGACTAGTCCTTCATTTCACCAAGGAGGCTGTTTACAGATCTTGTCTCTTCAGTTCTGATGGTATCAGCACTTGCTCACTTATGAATTCACCAGCCAACTGTTTCCTAATCATCCAATTTATCAAATTCTTTTTGCATCTAAGGGGCTTCAACACTATGACACCAGCACTCAGATGGGATTACCAGTTGAAATACACTTCGAGATCATCTGCTGGGACCTCTGCATAACCTCCCTAGAACTTGCTTACCATGATTTCCTGTACACCCTCCACTCTTTTTCCCTTTGTTATAACCAGACCCCACGACCGATCAATTTGAGGACCTAAAGTTTCAGTTGCCCATGTGACCTTTCAGCATCTGCTCCTCTTAGTTCTTCAGAAGTAGGAGGGTGCTACAGTCATTTACACAGTCGGCTGTAAAACCATGGATAGGACGGGATATGCTTCTACGTCTCTTGCCAATCAGGAACAATATTTGCTGCTGAGGAATATTTGGCTAGAGAAGTGATTACTTGCCCAACATTCACTTTGACAATCCGAGTTGTATGTTTGTGGCACAAGTAGGACCTCTCGTCACTCAGAGAAAGAACATCATCTGTAATAAACTGTGCACTGTCTAAGAGATTACTGCTAAGTACTGTTCGTCCTCCTAGAAGGAATCAACCATCCAACATTGCCTTTGCATCCATCATACCAAATTAACCTGTGGTTTCATTTGATGTAATAAGACACTGCCAAGTTTAGGCTGTGGAGTTTTACTGCCAGTAGCTCGCAGTCTGGTGGAGTGCCCACTCTTGGCTCTCCATGCTAAGCAAGGTTTTCTGGATTCTTTGTCTCTGTTATTGGCGAATGACTCCTGGACCGTTTAGCTGGTTTCTGTTCTCAGATACAACGTTTTTAACTACAATTGGGGCGGGTTTGGGTGATTGGAGTTGGGGTGTTTCCTGCTGCGTGCTAGGTCTGGCGGTCTCATAACGCAGCCTCCTTTTCCAGCTGCTTTGGTCATCCCTCTTTTCTTCACTTTTAATTTATTTTAGGTGTGGTTAGCTGCCTTTTTTCTGCTGTACCATATTTCCCGATTTAGGGGTAGCACTCTGAATAGCTCAACTACAATGATCAAGAATGGGACAGCTGCGGGAGGGATGGCCTACGTTGCATGCAGAGCCTCGGGGTGTAATCCACCAACCTGATGTTCTGTAGTCTCTGTCACCTCCTAGGTAGCACATCAGTCTGTTGTCTTTAAGTGAAAATCATATTCAGTATTTGATGGTGTTTGCTCAAAAAATGTACCTATCACAAAAATTTAGGTTGCACTATTTTTACACATTATTAGCCTCAAATTTATACTGTTGTGACAGTGACCAGTTTTTCTAATTTGTGGACTTATTAGTGCCTAAAATCAGGTCTGCACTTACAAACAACCTAGAGTGCAGTGGAAGAACTACTCAGATAAAGTGGAAAATTATTGAAACAGAAATTAATAAAACACTGTCCAGTAATTAGTGCTAGATCTAACAAGTCACTAAACAAAATATTTAAGTTCAGAACAGAACACAGTTCATTTCTACACCAAACATTACAGTTCACATTCTGTTTTGTAATAATCCACTGAATGACAATGGCAGTCTAAGCCTCATACAAACCACAAAAATTTCATTCAAGATATTCGTCAACTTCAGTTACAGAAATAGCTTCAAGTTTTTAAACATCAGCATTATTCAGTTTTCACAGATACTGAAGCACTAATTTTTGTGAACATCTTGTGCTTAGCTACTGCGTCAGCAAATGTTGGGAACGTATTTGACATTGATGTTACATGCTTGTTAGTTCGATATGGTCTGGGTGCAGACTGCCGAGCTGGAGTGATGTCCAACTGTTTAAGAACTGTTGTATGGGCAGACTGTTATTTTGGAAACTGCATAATTATTTGAAAAAAGGCTAGGTTAAGTTTTGCTACTCAAAATGGACTCTCAGTATTGATAAAGAGTTGGTTTATGAAAAATGTTGTAATAAAGGAATTTAGAAAAAATTATGGAACCACTTAATTCCTCCACATTGGGAATACTTTTCTTATGAGTACAAGTGTCATGTTGAAAATTATTGTAAATGAAGCAAAAATCTTAATTAATGACTCAATCAATTAGTGAAGTATGTCATTTTTTTCATAAAAGTTGTGCCAGTAAAAAAAGTATAGTGTCAGAGTTCAGAATCTAACAAACATAAAGGCAAAATATGCAATGGAAATCTAGCTATTTCTGAAATTGGAATATAATTATCTCATAAAGTATTTAGTAATTATTTTCACAAATTTGAAATGCATTATGTAGAAGTTGAACTACCAGTCTTTATAACTGGTGGTGTCACTGTACCCAGAAGTATACATTAACTCAATATGTTATTCTTACTGTGTCATGTGCTAGGCTTTTCAGTTACATATATCTTCCAATCAACTAATTCCACAGTAAAACTAAGTGCGACATTTGAATCAGTACATCAAAAACATTACTTTGAATGATGAATCTAAGTGGAAAATAGTTTAGTTGACAATTTGAATTATTAAATACCTACCACGTGTTCACTACTTACAAAACCTACAAAAATTAATAAATTAGCAAAGATAAAGTAAAGTAGTTATTAACAGGAGTTGAAGTCATAACACATGGAATAGTTCCATCTTGCTATGTCACAGGGCACTCACCTGGCACCACCGACCTACTGACAATATTCCTCTCATCTTGTTTTATCATTGTTGGTCCACCTGATGTGCATACCATCTCACTTTTACTGTTACAAATCTCCTACCCAGAAGGCATTTTTTTACTCTACAATTGTTTTCACACTTAATCAAGTTGCTGGAGGGCCATGTGTGGGCAGGTTTTCTCTCACTACAGATGTTCCCTGTGACACCCCTCATGTGCTCTCACCTACATTCATATGTGAACTCTGTACTACTTTTACTTCTCATTAAATTGTTTCTCAGCAATCATCATTATTGGTTCCAATGCCTTCATACTTTCTTAATCCAATCAAATTTCTGATGGATGTCACTAACTCCAGGTGAACTACACCTTGACGGAGGGACTGATGACCCCCTCTGTTTAGTCCCTTAACCACAAAAGGGGGGGGGGGGGATGGATTTCCGTTTTACCAAATGCGTTTGGCATTCATTCTTCTAAAACACTAAAAATCAGGAAAAGCTCTTGTTATATGCTCATGTGATATTATTTGCTTATATTAGGAAGTAGAATAATTTCCAGAGTTAGTTCACTTAATTGTAAGACTACCATATCTACCAAAGTTTAGTCACATACTATTTCTGGGAAATAACTATGCAGTCTTGTAACATCATGTCACCTGTTGAACTTACTTTAAACAGCATTGTTGTTGTAATACAGCTGTTGACTAGTTGTACTTGAATGAATTGTAAAGGAAAATGTATTGGGAAACACTTGCTTGAAGAACCTTTCCTACAGAAATTTTGGCAGTGTGATACCAATTTACTGGTTACTACTTGTCATGAAGCAAAAGAGCACCTTGTCTCATTGATGCTGAAAATACACTCCGCTTACAAGCAATGTTGGTTTAATGTATTTCTCCATATGATTTCCTTGTTGTTAATGTTACATCTACATTATTTTGATGTACTATATTTTTAGTTGCATTCTGTGTTACCTTTTTTGCATTTTTTTGCTTCAGTGGGTTCCAATGAAAGTAACTGAGCTAGTTAGTGTAGTGGCAAGACATTGGACTCACATTTTGGAGGACAGCAGTCAGAGTCCCCATACAAATATTCAGATTTAAGTTTCCTGTGATTTCCCTAAATCACTTAAGGCAAATGCTGGGATAGTTTGTTTAAAAGGGCATGGCAGATTTCCTTCACCATCCTTCCTCAGTCCCAACTTGTCCTCCGTTTCTAGTGGTGTCATAGATGACAGGAATGTTAACCTGTAACTAATTGACAAACTTTGGTCTGTTGCGGATCCGGCACCAAAGACTGCCGGATGCTTATGCTGCACATGTTTGTAGCTTGTCCGGGCATCCAAATTACCATCTCCTGTTCCCCAACTCAGTCGTCCATCTTCCAGACCGGCGGCCCTGGTCAGGGTGTACGATTGCAGTTCGCATCCGGTCTCTTCTCTCTGGGCTTGAGTTTTTTCCTCTCCCACCTCTTTTCTGGGCCCATTTATGTATACCCCCATGGTGTGTGCCTTGCCCATGCCTTCAGCTGGATTTGGCACAAGGCCCGAAAGACTCAGTCCCTCCTGAGGCCCTCCCCCAATGCTTCCTTTCCATCCTTGCCGCATTTCACAGCTATGACATAGACTATACTGACAGTTCGATGGTTGCTGGTCGAGTTGGTTATGCTTTTACTCTTGGGGATCGATCTGAACAATGCTCATTGCTGGATGGCTGCAGTGTTTTCACTGCAGAGGTGGTAGCCGTCTTTCGCACCCTACAGTAGATCTGTTCCTGTTCAGGTGGGTGAGAGTCCTTCGTTGTCTGTAGTGTCTCCCTAGCTTTAGTGACAGACATTCAGTTTATTTCTACAATAATAAAATGTTGGCATACTCATCTTTTTTGAAATATTTTTTTTTTCATGCATAATAAATAAGTCAACTGTCCACTGCAGCCCCTTTTCAGTGGATACACAACGCCAGTTATCTTCTAATGACAACTAAATGAGTATAGTCTCATTAACTGGTGCATGTGCCAATGTTTGGTTGTTCCTACCTACACTATGTGATCAAAAGTATCCAGTCATCCCCAAAAACATAAGTTTTTCATATTCGGTGCATTGTGCTGCGACCTACTGCCAGGTACTCCATATTAGTGACCTCAGTATTCATTAGACATTGTGAGAGAGCAGAATGGGGCACTCTGCGGAACTTGCGGACTTCGAACGTGGTCAGGTGATTGGGTATCACTTGTCGTACATCTGTACGTGAGATTTCCACGCTCTTAAACATCCCTAGGTCTACTGTTTCCGATATGGTAGTGAAGTGGAAACATGAAGGGACATGTACAGCACAAAAGCATACAGGCCGACCTAGTCTGTTGACTGACAGAGACCGCCGACAGTTGAAGAGGGTCGTAACGTGTATAATAGGCAGACATTTATCCAGACCATCACACAGGAATTCCAAACTGCATCAGGATACACTGCAAGTACTATGACAGTTAGGCGGGAGATGAGAAAACTTGGATTTCATGATCGAGCAGCTGCTCATAAGCCACACAACACGCCGGTAAATGCCAAATGAAGCCTCGCTGGTCTAAGGAGCGTAAACATTAGACGATTGGACAGTGGAAAAATGTTGTGTGGAGTCATGAATCACGGTACACAATGTGGCGATCTGATGGCAGGGTGTGGGTATGGCGAATGCCCAGTGAACGTCATCTGCCAGCATGTGTAGTGCCAACAGTAAAATTCGGAGGCTGCGGTGTTATGATGTGGTCGTGTTTCTCATGGAGGCAGCTTGCACACCTTGTTGTTTTGCATGTCACTATCACAGCACAGGCCTACATTGATGTTTTAAGCACCATTTTGCTTCCCACTATTGAAGAGCAATTAGGGGATGGCGATTAAATCTTTCAACATGATCACCTATTCATAATGCACCTATTCATAATGTACGGCCTGTGGCAGAGTGGTTACATGATGATAACATTCCTGTAATGGACTGGCCTGCACAGTGTCCTGACCTAAATCCTATAGAACACCTTTGGGATGTTTTGGAACGCCGACTTCATGTCAGCACTCGCTCACCAACTCTGATACCTCTCCTCAGTGCAGCACTCCGTGAAGAATGGGCTGCCATTCCCCAAGAAACCTTCCAGCACCTGATTGAACGAATGCCTGCGAGAGCGGAGGCTAAAGGTGGGCCAACACCATATTGAATTCCAGCATCACCGATGGAGGGCGCTACGAACTTGTAAATCATTTTCAGCCAGGTGTCCGGATACTTTTGGTCACATAGTGTACTTCTCTTACTAGCCCCATTTGCTCAATAGGATAAGGTATAATTGACTGACATGCATCTACCTAACAATGTGTAGTCCCTACTTTTATTCTAATGACAGCTTTACTCATGGTCTGCATGACACACCCACTGTTGGAAGTTCTCCTGATCCACAACTGCACAGCTACCAATAACACATGGTGATTAGTTGGAGACAGTTTCGAGGTGCACTCACTTTGCTGGATGACCTCATCAGTATACGTGATAAGAGTAAGATTGGTCGACCTACTGGGTCACTTGATCACCCATTATTACAGAGTGTCATCAAACCACTCTGAATTAGTTCGAACATTGAGGGGTCGTGCATTATTTGGGGACTGCTGTGGGCAAACAGATGGATGCACCTAATCAAATAGTACATTCTTGTATTACCCATAAGTCTGAGACAATGGCAGACATATTCAGTGCCCCCAGTTGTGTCTGATGTAAGCATACCATCCACTTTCTCTGGGGGAATACTTACATCACATACCGTGCCATCAGCAGATAGTGACTTGTCCCATGGTCCATTATATCAATTGACTTTTTATGTTCTAATTTTATGTGCTGTGTGAAATGTAGTATGCAAAGATACAGATGTGGTCTGCTGGTCTCCATACCCAGTTGTGAGGTTGTGGCTATGGATGGTATGGCTTCTCACTGATTATTTTTGTTCAACATTAAATTGACAAGCCCATTTATCAGCTGTTACATTGTGCAATAGTTGACAGTGATGCTCATCCACCCATTGTTGTCCATTGTAGCTGATTGTGCTACTAGCAGTTTTCTCTCTATCAAGATACTCATGATACATCATTGACACAGTGCCACATGAAATCCCAGTGCGTGTGTGACTTCTGAGAAGTAATATATTTTGCATTGTGTAACTGCTACCAAATGCACCTGTATTGTACATCTTGTCCATTGACAGTTTGCAGAAAGCCAGTGTATAGTCACGTGACGCACACTATTATTCCATTTGCCATGGTGAAAAGAGCACTCATTGTCTATCCTGTACGGATTCTATTTCATAATTCAGATGCTCAGTAATGTTCATTTTTGTTGACAGTACCAGTTATTCAAAGATTCTGCATTGTTATATGTATTGACTTATTAAACATATCGTTGCCTTTAAGTTCAATCAGTGATGATGTTTCTCATCTCCATACGTAAACTGGTGTAATTACAAATTGAGTGAATTATTTAACTTTAGTTATTGAAATTGGTCAGAGTTTTAAAACATATGCACAAAAATATCTGTTGCAGGCAGATCCTCGACAGGAGAGTAACAACATGTCACTGCGGAGTTATACAGCACACTTCAGTAGCTGGGCTTACTCACTGATAATGTATATGTGGAACAGAATCAGCAGATTTTTTCCATTTACTGCAGGTGGTAATTCACAACCTGAAACAAATACCAGTGACAGATTGTAAGTTTAGTGTATTTTTATGTGTATTATTTATAATGATACAAAATATGCAAAAGACAATTAAGTACTATAAAATGGTGTGTGGTTGAGTGTAATATAAGAAAATAAAAATTAATGTATATTATTAAAGTAATATATAGAACTTTGGTCTGTTCTGTTACAGCAGTATTTTAATTCAAAGTAGGGAAAAATGTTTTTATACTGAAAACACAAGCATTGAAGGTAATTATGCATAAAAAGAAAGGGGAGAAACTGGATACTCCTATTGCAGATTTTATCTGCCTGAAATACTATTTCTCATACTTGTCTCTCATGGGATAGATTGTTTTTCTGTCAGAATGGCAATCAAGCCAATGGTGTTCTATTTTTGATTGTTTGGTTGTTGCTTTTTCTCTCTGCTTTTTTCAGTTCTTAGAATTGTCATACATTATTATCTATCAATATGTACATAAATAGGTTCTACTTCCCTCCAAACAATCTGAATCAAATAACACACATTCAGGAAATGATGATACCCTTTGATTAGTTTCTCCATGTTTGGAGAGCTCCACAGCTCTGTCCAGAATTAATGAATAACATCTCCAGCTGCTAAAAAGTTCTTTACTTTAGTCTTAGACTGGAATATGCTTTTATGTTTCCTTGTGGAATCTAAAACTGACATTGTAAATACAACCAAGTAATGTTCATAATGAATATTTAAATACTTTATATAACAGGCATGTAAGAATTTCGAATATGAAAAAATATAAGTTTACACATGTACAGTATAGACTCAGAAAAAAGAAAAGTGTGGGTTACATTGTGCTGAGCTGTGGTGAAGCAAAGTCAAATGATTACAAAAGTAAAAGTCGGGTAAATTTAAAAGTGGTATACCCAATAATATCATAAGAAAAAAAGATGTGTCATGATTATATAAACTCTGCGTTTTGATACATTAAAATGTATTGACATGCCATGGCGTTAAAAGGAATCATATTTGGACATGTTAAAAATTTTAAATTGCATGATTTTCCAAAGAAAATCTAAAAATAATTGTTTAGGTGTAATGCATTTCAAACACAATTACTGTGGACTGTGTGTTCAGGTCAAACAAAAGTTGTGTCCTCTAGCATGAGCAGGTGGAAGTTAGAACACAGAGAACTAAAGATACCGTAGCACGTCATGGACACAGTGTGGGCTACTTGTAAGATAAGAACATGGTTACTAATATCTGAACACAACTACAAAATTATGGAGTGCCTTTAAAGGAAACTATCAATAATGGGGTGGCGTATATCTAGGAAATGTGTTTCCTAGTGTGCACTGCTCATCAAGTGTATTTTCCTGTCTCCCCCTTCCCTCAATGATGTGTGTCACTTTGGATCGCAAGAGATTCTCTCTGGTTTTGAGCAGCTAACAGAAGTGGTAAAGGCTGTCAGCTGAAAGCAGGGCTGACCAATTGCAGATCTCGGGTAGAGAGCCGACTGGTGGGTCTGAATCAGAGGGTCAGACGGTTCTGTGACCGTGTAGGGCGCAGATTCCACGACTTGCACCTTGGGGGGGGGGGGGGGGGGGGTTGGGTTTCGGGTTCTGCTGAATAGGTCAGGAGGCCACTACACGCAGGAGGTGGCTACACTTGTAGCAGGGGCTGTGTGGCGTGGACTGGGTGGTTTTTTAGGTTAGAGGGTCTCAGGAAAATACTAAATGGGCTTCAGTCACAAAGGGTGTGGTCTGAACACAGGGAGAACGTAGATAAAGGAGCCAACAATATAACAGTTGTAAATTGTTGTAGCTGTGTTTGGAAAGTACCAGTGCTAATAGAACTGATGCTCAAATCATTATAGGCACTGAAAGCTGGAGATAAGTTCAACCAAAATTTTTGCAAAGAACCTAATGGTGTTCTGAAAGGATAGGCTAAACACAGCTGGTGGTGGCGTGTTTGTTGCTGTTGGAAGTAGTTTACCTTGTCGCAAAATTGAAGTAAATAGTTCCTGTGAGTTAGTATGGACTGAGGTCATTGGTGGCAACTGGGATAAAATAATAATTGGATCCTTTTTACCGACCTCCCAATTCAGGTGATACAGTTGCTGAAAGGTTGAAAGAAGACTTGAGTTTGATTTCAAACATGTACCCAACTCATACAATTATAATTGGTGGCGACTTTAATTTACCGCCGATATGTTGTCGAAAATACATGTTTAATCCGGAGGTACGCATAAAACATCATCCGAAATTGTGCTAAATGCATTATCTGAAAATTATTTTGAGCAGTTAGTTCATGAGCCCACAAAAATAGTGTAAACAGGTGTGAAAACATGCTTGACCTCATAGCGACAAATAATCCTGAGCTAATAACGAGCATCAAAATGGGTACAAGGAATTAGTGAACACAGGGTGGTTGTAGCGAAAATGAATATTGTAACTTCCAAATCCTCCAAAAATAAATGAAAAATTTACCTACTCAAAAAAGCAGATAAAAATTCACTTGATGCCTTCCTTAGACACTATCTCCACTTCTTCCAAAGTAACAATTTGAGTGTAGACCAGATGTGGCTTGAAATTGGCAGCAATTGAGAGATTTATACTACATAAGTTAAACAATGGAGCTGATCTTCCTTGGTACACAAAATGGTTCAGAACACCGGTGCAGAAACAACGAAAAAGCATGCCAAATTTTAATGGATGCAAAATCTCCAAGACTGGCAATCTTTTACAGAAGCTCAAAATTTAGCATGGACTTCAATGCAAGATGCTTATAATAGTTCCCACAATGAAACTTTGTCTTGAAACCTGGCAGAAAATCCAAAGAGATTCAGGTCGTACGTGAAGTATGCTAGAGGCAAGGCACAATAAATGCTTTCTCTGCGCATTAGCAATGGAGATACTATTGAAGACAGTGCTGCTGAAGCAGAGTTACTGAACACAGCCTTCTGAAATTCCTTCACCAAAGAAGATGAAGTAAATATTCTAGAATTTGAATCAAGAACAGCTGCCAACATGAGTAACGTAGAAGTAGATATCCTCGTAGTAGTGAAACAACTTAAATTACTTAACCAAAGCAAATCTTCCAGTCTAGATTGTATACCATTTAGATTCCTTTCAGAGTATGCTGATACAATAGCTCCATACTTGATAATCGTATACAACCACTCGCTCGACTTGATCCATACCCAAAGACTGGAAAGTTGCATAGGTCACACCAATAGTCAACAAGGGTAGTAAGAGTAATCCACTAAGTTAAAAGCCCATGTCATTAATGTCAATATGCAGCAGGATTTTGGAACATATATTGTGTTCAAACATTATGAATTACCTTGAAGAAAATGGTCTATTGACACACGGTCAACACGGATTTAGAAAACATAATTCTTGTGAAACACAACTAGCTCTTTATTAGCATGAAGTGTTGAGAACTATTGACAAGGGATTTCAAATTGATTCCATATTTCTGGATTTCTAGAAGGCTTTTGACACTGTACCATACAAGCGGTTTGTAGTGAAATTGCATGCTAATGGAATATACTCTGTTATGTGACTGGATTCATGATTTCCAGCCAGAGAGGTCACAGTTCATGATAACTGATGGAAAGTCATCAAGAAAAACAGAAGTGATTTCTGTCATTCCCCAGTGTAGTGTTATAGGCCCTTTGCTCTTCTGTATCTGTATAACTGATTTTGGAGACAATCTGAGTAGCTGTCTTAGGTTGTTTGCCGATGACACTCTCGTTTACCGACTAGTAAAGTTATCAGAAGATCAAAACAAATTGCAAAACAGTTTAGAAATGCCATCTGTATGGTGTGAAAATTAAGAGTTGACCCTAAATAACGAAAAGTGTGAGGTCATCCTACACGATAAATCAGTCAAATCTAAAGGCCATAAATTCACCTACATACCTAGGAATTACAATTACAAACAATTTAAATTGGAAGGAACGTATAGAAAATGTTGTGGTGAAGGCTAACCAAAGACTGTGTTTTATTGGCTGGACACTTAGAAAATGTAACAGATCTACTAAGAAGACTGCCTACACTATGCTTTCCCGTCCCCTTTTAGAAAACAGTTGTGTGGTGTGATATCCTTAGCAGACAGGACTGATGGAGGACATCAAAAAGGTTCAAAGAAAGGTAGTACATTTTGTATTATTGCGAAATAGGGGTGAGGGTGTCACTGAAATGATATGTTGTTTGGGGTGGACATAATTAAAACAAAGGCAATTTTTGTTGTGACAGAATGTTCTTGCAAACTTTCAGTCACCAACTTTCTCCTCTGAATGCAAAAATTTGTTGACATCAACCTACATAGAGAGAAATGATCACCATAATAAAATAAGGGAAATCAGAGTTCGCTCAGAAAGATGTAGGTGTTCATTTTTTCTGCGCGCTGTGCAAAATTCGAATAATAGAGAATTGTGAAGGTGGTTCAATGAACGCTCTGCCAGGCACTTAAATGTGATTTGCAAAGTATTGATGTCGATGTAAATGTATACAATGAGACAATATAGATATGCAGATACAGAAGCTATTTTTACAGATGTTTAGCCGCACAGAGTAGCTTCGTGGTTTGAGGCACTAAGTCACAGATTGCGCGGCCCTCCTGCCGGAGGTTTAAGTCCTTCCTAGGGCATGGGGGAGTAGTGTGTAAGTCTAGGAACCAATGACCTCATCAGTTTGGTCCCTTAGGAATTCACACGCACAGATGTTTAGAAAAAGAATAAAAACAATTCTGCAACTATTTAACAGACATCAGCTGCTAATTACTGATGTTGTAAATAAAAACAAGACATATGAATACTTAAAAATCATCACTGAACATATAGTGTAGAAAAATGTGTAATGTGGTACTAATTAAAATTAAGACAAGATATATTGATATCTGTACTGGAATAATTACATGGTCTGCAGCATGAAACAGAACTATTAGAAAAAGGGGCTAAACAAAATATTGTCAGAGTTAAATGCAACCAGCACAGAAACATTAATAGCACACACAAAAGTAGCACTAGATTGCACTAAAACTTCCATTGCAGAACATAACTATAGTTCTTAAGGTTTTGAGAATAATGGGTGACCTAATTGAATCTGGAAAATGTTCAAAACATAAAAATGCAAAGTAGTTCATCAAACAATTGTATACTCATAAACGACCTCTATTCACTGTCCCCTCCTGCTCTTATCCTTCTCCCCCAGTACTCGGACGACCCCATCTGCCTTCCCGCTCTTACACATTGCATCCACAGACTTAATTAACAGCTAATTTGAAGATGTCATCACTGCAGCATGTACTAAGGTGCCATTGCCAACATCGCTGCTGCCACCAGAGGCACTATCGCCACATTCGTCACCAATAGCAGAACTGCACCAGCTGCAGCGTCATCAATGCCTACTGCTGCTCCATTGCTATCGTCATTACATCTGGATCCAGAAGCAGAGGCATTAGTCACACCTACTACAGCTGCACCGGCACCAACAGCATATGCCGCAGCTGTGGCCACATCATCCACATCTGCATCAGCTTCAAGCCCAACAGCTCCATGTAAGAAAATAAGAAAATTTACAAAATCCTGTCCCATAATATCCTCCAACACTCCTTTTTTCAATGATGCTTGCAACCCACCTAGTAAAGATACCCACCTTCTCTGTGATACCCAGTTGCCGCCCAACCTGCCCCACTCACCAGAACCTATAACTCTCTCTCACCCACACATCTCCTCTGGCATATTCCTTCATCCTATCATTTCCTGATGTCAGATTCCTCAGTCCTAAAACATTTTCCCTCGAAATAAAAGAGTACCTTCCAAACCACAACATTTCATAATTCACATCCCGCAAAGACTCCATAATCATCAAATACTCTTATCCCGATTTGCAAACCCACCTACTCAACGAGTCCATTCCATTACCTCTTGTCCACATGTCTCTCTGCTCCCACTCAGCCCACCATGACCCAAACAACAACAACAACTACTACTACTACTACTACTCCCACAGTGCCCACCGACTCGTACTGTTGTGACCAAGGGGGTGGACCCTGAGATCACAGTGAGGAAAGATGAGCAGGAGCTGAATGCCAATCCTTACTCCCAAATCCAAAAAGCCCTTCGGATCATCAACATTCTTGGTCCTACATTCTTCATTCATGTCTTTCCTAAAGACCTCTCAGCCGTAGATACCTCGTTCAGAATAGAGCCTTCATATATCACTGCAAACGCAAAATTGAGCCTTCCAGATACCAAGCCCTAACCTACCATTGCCACAAATGCCTCAACTACAATGATCATTTAACTGCTGACTGAAAAATCCCCCTACTTGCCCCTATTGCAAAGCCAATCACATGTACCAACACTGTCCCAATCTCCAGACCTCACCCACCTGCAACACTTTGCAACCACATGTATGGTACCTTCCTGTGTCATGACATTAGGTGGACGACTGTGCACGACTGATGGCGTGTTTATACTGTATGCAAGGTCTACCAGATCAGATGACGGCACAAAACCATCATGCGTACCTCTCAAACGATCTGCATGATGTGCTGGAAGATGTTAACATGTTCAGCAGAGGATATGGCTCCAACTTGATGCACCTCTATACTCTGGAATTAAATCTGCGACAGTATTTGGACAGCACATTTAGAGGGAAATTGCTCGGACGTGGAGGTCCAGTTGTGTGGCCACCACATTTACCTGACCTAAATCCCCTGTATTTCTTCTTGTGGGGACACCTTTGAGTACGTGTACTCTACTCCAGCGAGGAACGTGGAAGAATTGGTAGCGCGTGTTCATGCTGCTCTTGTTATTGAGGACACAGCTTTGCTGCAAAGGGTCCATTGCAGTATGATCCAGCGGGTTGTGCAATGTTTGGACGTGCAAATAGGCCGCTTTGAGCATCTGTTGTTCTGAGGACAACGTATTCTGTTGTGGAGGTCGTATGGACATTATTATTGCCAGTGGTTGCTAATGTGCGACATCTGAGCACTCGTATTAGATGCAGCATAAACGACAAGTAGACGTTGTGTTACTATACTGTGCTATCATCTTTAGCATCTCGAAATCGATATTTACTTTGTAGTTACTCTGTCCTATAAAAGGTCATTTGTTTCAACTGTCTGTTTCTTATTTGTGTAACCACTTATTTGTTATGTTCAGCATTACAAAATGTTATAACTTTAGGATACATGTGACCTAATAAATGGTGTGTGTTACAGTATGAAATGTCAGAATGAAATTAGCAAATTAAAAAAATGCGCCCCAACCCAGGATTGAAACCTCGACCTCCTGCATGCTAACCCAAAACTCTATCTACTGCACCAATGTACAGCACGAATAATATGTGATGGCAGAGATAGATATATACACACGCTATGGTCACAGGTTCGAATCCTGCATGCATGTGTGTGATGTCCTTAGGTTAGTTAGGTTTAAGTAGTTCTAAGTTCCAGGGGACTGATGACCTCAGATGTTAAGTTCTATAGTGCTCAGAGCCATTTGAACACACACACACACACACACACACACACACACACACACACACACACACACACACACACACAAAAACACACAACACAAACACACACAGTGTGTAATGGACATAAAGATGGCCACCCGATTCATCCAGCTGTTAAATATGTAGGAAGTCCTGGATATTCACTTAGTAAAAAGCTAAATAACATTATTAATAAGCATTAGACCTTCACTAATATTTCTTCTATAAAAAATTAAAATGAATTGGCGACTTCGACTAGAAATATTAGCACACCAAGAAATGCAACATTTATGTCATTAGATGTAATTAACCTTTATATAAGTGTATATGTAAATCAGACAATAGACCTCAGTAAACATAGTTCTGTTAAAACATAAAAAAACTAGGTCAAGCTGACATTGTAGAACTTATTAAACTGCCGAAACTTATACTGTTGTATAATCATTTCTCTTTTGATAACAACCTTTGTAAACAAAATAAAGGTTTATTGATGGGTTGTTGCCTAAGCAGACGCACTAGCCAATATATTTATAGATAATTTAGAAAATGAAGTACAATAACAAGTTGCAAAGAAGATAGTATACTGCAGAAGATAATATAATTCTCACAAATGGATTATGAAATAAATTGATGATTTCCTTAACATTTCAATAACATGCATAACAACTTAAAATTTATGATGGAAAATTTTTGAGAAAAACAATGGAATTAATTTTTTACATGTGAGAATGACATATTTTAATGTTAAACATGAATTCAGTATATTCTGCAAAGGAGCAACCACAGATGGCATCATAGCTTTTTCACTGCAGTGATTAAACAATTAATTAGGCTAGCTTTTTCAGAGGAAAAGAGGCTAAATAAGTTAGATACATTACAATATATGGCAACAAGTAATGGTTACACTACTGACATAATAGACAGATCATTTAACAAGAAACTGAAACCTAACATAAACCTAAAATGAAAAGAAACTATGATAATAAATGTAGAGAGAAAAAGAAAAGGAAAAAGTGAAAAAAAAAATTCACATTTCCACATATAGGGAAGGTATCCAATAAAATTTTCATAATACCAATGCCGCAGGAGCTTCGTATACCAATGACACTATCAGAAATAATATAGTTTACACCTTGGGTTGTTGGGTGTTTTGCCGGATAACATCATCATTCTTGCATGATATTTTGGTAATGTAGCTCGTAATCTTCATCAGGTGCAACCTGAGAGTCTCAGGTCGCACCTGATGAAAGTTAAGAGCTACGTTACTGAAGTATCATGCAAGAACGATACTGATATCTGACAGAACACCCGACAATCCCAGATGTCATTAGATCGTTGGGAAAGCCTGAAGAGTTACATAGTTAACAGTGTCGGTAAGACAAACCACTCTGGTGTATATAGAATTGATGAATCGATTGTGGTAAAGTTTATGTAGGACAGACTGGACAGAAAGTAAGTGTCAGATACAAGGAACATATTTGCCAAAGTGAGAACTGTCAGTCCACATTCTCTCTACACCTGAGAAATGAAAACCATTCTGTTTCTAATATAGACGACAGTTTACAATTATTACATGGAATTTACAAAGATCGCCATATGGATATTCTAGAACAACTGGAAATTTCCAGACAGAGTGAGAGAGAGAGAGAGAGACACCTGTACTGTTTTAAATGAAGAAACTTACCTGAAAATGCATCTAATAAAGATATCAATACATCTGGTCTTAATTTTACTTTAGTATCACATTATCCAACTATTTTTCCACATTGTATGTTCAGTGATTTATATTAAGCATACCATGTCTTTGTTTTTATTTATGTTAGAACATCTGTAAATAGTTTCTGGTGTTCGTCAAATTTCTGCAGTATTGTTATTCTTTTTCTAATTGTCTGTAAACATAGCTGCTGTATTTGTATCACTGTGTTACTTCACTGTATGCAAGTCAAATTTAGGCTTAGATGCTTACTGTGTCTGACGTTGTGTTGACATGGTCATTCTAGCACTAAGCCTGTCTACTTAAGAGTTTAAATGATATTTGTTCTAACATAAATAATTAGTAAACTTTTGTTATCTGTATACTTCGTACAATATGTCAGCATATATATCTATGTGGAAAAATCTTCATTCAGTCATGCATTACATGCAACTGTCACTTTAGTTTGTTATTTGAGATGTTGATATAACCATTTTTTCTCTGAAACTCAGCATATTAAATCCGTTATACTGTAATATATTTAGACAATTCAGATAGGCTTCCATTTTATGTACCAGTATGGCCTGTCACACGAAAGCTACTGTATGATGGAAGCAGCTCACATATAAATGTGGCTGTAGCTTGTTTCATGCTTGTGCCTACGAGTGCATCTAAGCCATTACTTCTATGTATATTGTTTTCTGTCACCACAACTGCGATTGTAATATGTGGAATTTGCTGCTAGATGTGACATACAGAACACCTGTTATGACTGTTACATGTACTTATTGTAGCAGACGACACAGCTTGGTAATCATAAGATACTAGTCACTATTGATGTAGTAAGACATCGATGATCATTTTTGGTGTACCAGTAAACAGTGATCAGCTGTGCTGTTTGCTTTATATGGTGTATAATGTGAATCGGTGCACTATGTAGCACAGTTTTTATAGATTGACGATGTAATTTATATTATGATTGCTGGTACAGTGACACCACTGTCTTAGGCATACTTTTATTATCAGTGTCTAATTCATGGTTTTACCATCTGATATTAATGATCCCATATTTTACCAACACAATACTGTGAATGAATGCTTTTATGTTTTTGGCATTTTGTTACGTATGTGTTGCCATGAACATTTACATCTGTTAACAGATTCATAAAAGTTTAAGCCTGTAATGTTACTTATGTATTATTTTAATTGGTGCACAGGAACCTGATGATGGTCAATTGACCGAAACTGGTTGTGTAAGTAAAAAAATTTTATTGGCAGCTCAAGGCAGTAGCTTGACTTTCTCTAACACTGTTTTGGATTCCTGTATAAGTTAATAGTGAAATTTTCAACTTATTTGTTTGTATGTAAAAGCAGTTTACTACAGTTGCTAGTGCCTCACCCCTCTCCTTCCCAAATTAAGCTATTTAAGTCTGATTTACAAGAAACTGATGCTAATAGTGCTGGTGGTGCCTGACATTATTCTGAACCAGAAAAGAATATGATTTTAAATTTGAGGTAATTATTGCAAAGATGAAAGGAAAAAAAGAGAAAATAAACTTAATGCCCTGTCTAATGTTGGAGACTAGTTCTGAAACATGAAAATGTGTATTAGGAGACTTCATGTAAGATCCAGATATATGCACACACATTTTGTGTTATTTCAAAGTCGGATTGCTAATTAATTGTCCCTGTATTGTTCTTTTCCAGAGCAAATGCACAACCTGGACCCTCTGGATCACGGCACCGTAGCAACGTTCACACTTTGAGGGACAAAGAAAAAGATGATGATAAAAGGAGAACCACATACAATGGAAATTCCACACAACAGCTATAAAGAAACATTGCCATTACAAAAATGGCTTTGCACTATTTATTGGTGTGTTGTATGTGACACGACTGAATGAAGCAAAGTTTAAGCAGTTTCAGTTAGTATCTCAAGATATTTAAATGTGGATTGAGAGTATATTTCTGCCATTTCAAATCTATTTGAAAAATAGTCCCAACACAGGACTGTTGTTTGAAGAGTTAAGACTTGATCTCTTTTGGGGAACACCAATAAGTCATTTAAAAATGGCTCCCATTTGTACTGGCTGTGGCATAATGTTACTTTGTTAAAGTTTTATTGAACTTTTAATACATCAATGTATTGTCTTGGAGCTGGTTAAGCATCTATTGAAGTTTTTACTGTTAACATTTAGCAATCTTGGATTTAAGAATGATTGTATGTTTTACTTGTGAAAATGAAATATTCATGATCAGGTTGTTGTTTTTTTAATACAGTGCACTTATTGTTTGCTTTTTAAAAGAGTGAATGTCAAAAAATGTTCATAATTATGTGTTATATTAAAATTTGTTTAGTGTTGAATGGTGATAAAAATTATAAATTGGCTGCGGTTTACAGGCCTCATTTGAAGATTAAATGTTTGTGTGTTATATTATTTTGATTTGTTGAATAAATAATGTCTTTAATATCTTGCCGTTTGCCATTTACTAGTGAAGTTTGATAACAGCTCGATACAGTACATAGTATATTTTTCATTACACAGAACGCAATTTCTTATCTCTAATTAAATCACCTTCTACACAGTATTTATTTAATTTTACACCCACATTGGAGCACTAAAATCAAACATTATACAATGGAGTCTACAATGGATAAGTTTAGATTGTAACAGTGAACAATTTCTTCCTTTCCCAAAACTACTACTTTAGGAGTGATCTGATGTTTTCAAATGTCAGACATATGTATTTATTCTACAGAAGCAGCTTCTCTATGTTCAATTTGATGTTTGGTAATGTTCATTCAGACTTCTTTAAACTGGTACTTAAATTTCTGACCACCTTAATTTTTTGAGCGTTATGGGAATAGTCAACTGGGAAGATGCACACGCACCGTGCCTGTTTTCTCAAAATAAATGTGCAACCAAACTTTTGCCACTTATAATTCAAGTTGTTCTATACAGTAAATACAACAAAAATATGTTATCAGTAACACTGGTGATTGCAGTTTCAACCACATGATGAAAGTGGCCGAGAGATGTGTTTGGCAACTTGTGCAATGTTACCGTAGTCGTCAGTGAAGAAACAATATTGTTTGAGTAATAAACCATGAATTTTCACAAGAGACAAAGAACTGTCTAGAATATGTAATATGTTTCATAAGGACATGAAATTTGCATTGTTGCACTACAATGATATTATGGATCATAACAAAAAGCGAAACAAAATGTTCTTTATAAAGCTTAATTACAGCAGATATGTGTAATTCCCTCATTATTTATGGAAGAGGAATGTTACTTACAAGGTATTGATTTGTCAGTGTACTGTACAACGTACTGCTTTTATGTTGTTTTTGGTGCTGAAATCGCAGTAACGACACTGTTTTGTAAAGACTTCATTGAAAGACTTCGTGGAAAAACTTCAAATATACACACAGTTCACATAGGTCTGATAATGTTTGTAGATTTCTTCAAGAAAAACCTGCTGAACAAAGAACTACACTTCACTGTCACTCCTGGAACAGTAACGTCCAAGATGATGATCATTCGTAAGGAACATTGTCATAACAGCAATGACAATCCTTAGGAACAATGGCTTGAAATTGTTAAATGATCCCATTTGGCTTTCCCGATTTTCAGTGTTTCTTTGTATAGTTTCAGGAAGCAAACTTTTCCAGAAATTTTTCATGGACATCTTGGTATTTCATGCTACACTTCGTTGAACTGTATTGCCCTCAGATAAATAACTTTTGCCTCATTGTTTGCAGCTCTTCCAGGCCTAATTGAGTCATACAGCCACAAACTTTTCCATGTATAGTTAGTGAAAAAGGAGTAATGTAGGTAATGGCTTTCTTCTCCTCACGTCTTTAGATATCAAGGCATCCTGGCTAGGAAGTGTAACATCACATCCTTTGAGCATGCACTCTATGGAACTGCGAAGTGAGTCACATTCCATCTGAGTAAGACCTTTCTCCAAAAACTTTGGTGTAGTCAATACTCCTGAATCAATGGATCATCTTAAGAGTGTGTTTGATTATTTCATGTTTCTGTTCTGATATGTGCAGCTGTTAGAAAACAAAATGAATGGGACAGGATTTGTTTTGGATTGTGTGTCCACAATACACAAGGCAAAACCTGATGTAAACAGTTCACCTTGCATTTCATCGAACCAGTAATGACTTCCTAAATTATTCATTATAAAGTTGTGGACAACCAATATTGTTTTATAACAAACTGCACTTGCCTGTAAAAGTGGTGCTACTTTCACGACCTGTAAGCCCATGGTGTAGACTGTGCAGAGCTTGTGCTGTGCATCTGTCTTATCTAGGTCTTTCTGCAACCTTACCTGCTCTTTCCATTTTATGAACTGCTTGCAGATGTCTTCACTAAAGTTTTCAAGCCTGTAACTACAACTCTAGTCACACTGTCCTTTCTTGGGGGAAAATAAGCGAAGGTTACCCTCTTCAAAAAACAAGTTAAAGGTGGCCCTACTTAATGGTGAAACCTGTTGCTTATTGCACTTTTTGGTGTAGAATCCATGGAGCTGTCATTTGCTTTGTACAGTAGGCTCTAGATACAGCTTGGAGGACGACTTCCAGCAGTAATTTTATGGCAGTTTCAGAAGACAGTCCAGGAATTCTTTTATTAAGTTTTTCTCATCTTTCTTCTTCATTTGTTTTATTCAGAAACAAGACAGTTGTGCATCAGGTCTCATCCCATGTGGGGAATTATCCAGCCAATATCTCACTGTCCATTCTTTAATGCATTGAGAAATACTTTTTTGCATACTTGATGTTTTTTGTATCATTTCTCAGATAATAAACCAGCATGACTTTTCTCCTGGATTCACCAGCGATCTTCCCTGGACGTTTGGTTGGAATTATGTCCACAAGATTGATTATGTAAATCTTCCTCTGATCCCATGGCATTGTTTCCCAGAAAGTGTTAAAAATTGCCTGCCTGCCACCAGCAGAAATTTGATGACACTTCCTTCAAACAGATTTCTAACATCTTTAAAGTACACATCAGACCTAATTTTTGTAGCTCTCTTGGACTATTATGAGCAATTTTGCCACTTCGGCTTCTTTTGTATCCAATATACACTTGTCCGCATATTCTCAGAGTTTTTTTGTTGGCATTTTTCTTCATCTTCAGGGCAGGCTTTAGATTTCCTTTTCCTGTAACTGCTTAAGTCATCACGAAATTCTTGGCCTCCACTTTCAACATCCTTGCTTCTGTCAACTTCTGATAAGTTACCTGAATTATCATTTTGAGCATTCTTAGATACAGCCAGTGAAGCTTCTAGACAACAAATATTTGAAAAATTAACTTAAGAAGACCAAAGTTGAATTTCAAATTCATGTCTTTATAATAATGATGATTACAATATTGTTAATAACACTAATGGTCACAATAAAAACTACCTGTGTCATTAGATGGCCCAGAAAAAGTGAGTGTGAACCACATGTACAAAGTTAATTATTCTTCTGTGCATGTAACTTCACTGTTACTACTGTTCTTGCCTGTTTTTAGTTCTGAATTTGCATGAGAACCTATAATCAAATAGGTTTTCAAAACATCTTTAGCAGAAAGGACTAAATGTGCACAATAAGTAAAGTGTGGCATTACAATAAAGCAGCTGTAGCTCTACTAAATTTTAGAGTTTTAGTAGACTACTGTTAATATGAGGTAAATAACAAAACAATTTTCTTACCACTGTCAATCACTCTCAAGAAGGATTCTCCGCTTTCATACATTAAGTTCAACTGAGAAACAATTTCTTCCTCAGTAAAGAGATCATCTTTAAAATGCTGTCCATTTTCATCAACTGTAGGTAGAACCAAGGAACCACTTTTGAACACTGGAAGATACATACTAAGCAATAACAATGTACTGTGGTTGCACATGCTTTTGAATTCACACTGTATTGTTTACAAAATCCAAAACAATCTAGTTACACAGTATTTAATTCTTTTGCACTTACATGGTATTTCCATCTATTTTTTTTCGCTTTCTCATATACGCAGTATTGTTTTAGTTCATTTTATATGTAGGTAATTTAAAAATCGACATTCTGGCAGTAAGAGTAGATGTGCTGAGAGTGAAGAATATAAACTGACTGCAAAATGAAAAATCGATAATCTGTCAGTTATGCGATACTGTTTCTTCACCATTGTAGTGTGAAACGCTGTGCAGATTTCCAGAGAGACTAACAGTGTTCGGTCTAGTGAAGAGATGGTTTTAATTTTATGATTATTCTGTCAATTAAATTAAAGATGCTAAAGTAAAAGCTGAAATTCCAAATTCTGTCCATTTTCTACAGTCCAAAAAAATACCTGTTTACAACCCATGTCCATATATTGTAAAACTGAAGAGCTCGAAAATGATTACCACTCGCTGGGAACTGATTAACTCTCTTGCAGCCATTAGTCGTGTAAAACAGGCTGGGCATGAGAGCTCATGGACAGGACAGTCACCATGCAATGTGGATACAGCTCATCTATGGGGAAACAGCTGTTCTGACTCATCGGAGGTGGACAGTAGCCTATAGTTGTAGTCCACTCAGTTTTGAAATGTAGTACATCATTAATTTAATGGTCACTAATAAATACATGCATAAAGTACTGTGCAAAGAACTTCTGTTATATATTTCATTTGATCTTACACAGAAACACCAAGTTTGGGCCAGGTCTGCAACTCGATAAAAAGAAAAACATTTTCGTACATCATTCAACAATTTGTAATGTCTTTTTGTTAACTTCTCTACGTTTGGAGTGAAGCTACTGGTCATCAAACGTGTTTCTCCACTCAGGTGAACATCAATGAGACTAAATCCTAAGCTTTGCTTTCATTAATTTCTTTAAGGAAAAAAAACACACACACACACACACATTCCGAAGATACTGCAGACTTGGCCAGCTATTTTAAACAACTGCAGGGATTGTTGAAAAGGAAAACTCTTGTACAAGATTTTCAAATGTCTTGTTGTGTGAAACCCTCATTACTGTGCGGTTACACCAAACATCAGTGAGTTTCAATAGAATTTCAACAGCAGCATTCACTCCAGAAGCTATTAAAATTAAATTCAAAGTGATTTAAGTCTGTAAATCTATTGTTTTCTCAGAGCTTTCAGCACAGTTACAAATTCATTGAAATGTTCTTTCAGTGTTTCCTTTTCCAGATTTTTTCATGTACAAATAGTCTAACATTTGGAAAGTGCACTCATGAACTTTCCGAACAAATCCGTCAATAGTACTATGTCTTGACAAATGAAGAATATCTGTCTGAACTTCTGGCGGCATAAGGAGTTTCTTGCACCGTCGTTACATCTCGGCCCTGTTGCTCTTCCATTGGTCGATATCATGAAATTCTTAGGGTACATGCTCGACAGGAAATTCTGTTCATCATCGCACATATCATATCTGCCAGCACACTGTACCCGATCTCTAAATATCCTACATGTTTTAAATGGTACTTCATGTAGAGTGGATTGGAAAATCCTCCTCTACTTATACCAATTTATTGTCCAATCAAAAATAGAGTATGGGTGTCTTGTTTACTCATCTGCATGACCATCTATTTTATGCCGTCTCAACACAATCCACCATCGAGGTATACTACACTTGCCCACTGGAGGTTTCTGCACTAGCCCTGTTATGAGCCTCTATGCAGACGCTGCCAAACTACCACTGTTGTACCGGCGTGATTTTCTCCTTGGCAGATAAATTTTCTGTCCATCCTCTATGCCCAATCATCCATCCTACACGTCCTTTTCTGATGTCTCCCTTGACTGCCTACGTGGGGTAAGTGCAACTTATTTGTTGCCTCCCGGATTTCGCTTCCGTATACTTACGTCACCTGCCACGTTCCCAGTGGGTGAGAGTCCTTCACTGCCTTGGTCTCACGCAAGAGTCTGCATTAATGTGGGGTTTGGTTCCCTTCCCATGGACACTGTTCTAAATTTGACGTGTCACTGTAAGTATCTCAAACTTTGCACACAAATTGAGACAGCACCTTCGTCAACACTGATGTCTCTAAGACCACTCACTCATTTATGATGGAAATGATATGATGTTCGTGTGGGTCCCCAGTCACATCAATGTGATGGGGAATGGAGGTGCCAGCTGATCCCCCATGGTACACAAAACAGTTCAGAACATTGTTGCAGAAACAATTAAACAAGAATGCCAAATTCAAACAAATGCAAAATCTCCGAGATTGGCGATCTTTTACAGAAGCTCGGAAATTAGTGTGGGTTTCAATGTGAGATGCTTATAATTGTTTCCACAATGAAACTTTGTCTCTAAACCTGGCAGAAACTCCAAAGAGGTTATTGTTGTATGTAAAGTATGTTAGTGGCAAGACACAAACAATGCCTTTTTTGTGCGATAGCTATGGAAATACTATCGATGACAGTGGTACTAAAGCAAAATTACTAAACACAGCCATCCGAAATTCGTTCTCCAAATAAGATGAAGTAAATACTCCAAAATTTGAATCAAGGACAGCTGCCAACATGAGTAACTTAGAAGTATATATCCTCTGAGTAGTGAAGCAGCTTAAATCAGTTAATAAATGCAAGTCTTCCAGTCCAGACTGTATACCAATTAGATTCCTTTCGGAGTATGCTGATGCAATAGCTCCATACTTATCAATGATATACAACTGCTCACTAAAAGAAAGATCCGTAGCGAAAGGCTAGAAAGCTGCACAGGCCACACCAACATTCAAGGAAGGCAGTAGGAGTAATGCACTAAATTACAGGCCCATACCATTAACGTTGATAGGCAGCAGGATTTTGGAACATGCATTGTGTTCTAACATTATGAATTACCTTGACGAAAATGGTCTATTTACACACAATCAACATAGATTTAGAAAACATCATACTTGTGAAACACAACTAGCTCTTTACTCACAGTAAGTGTTGAGTGCTATTGAGAAGACATTTAAAGTTGAGTACATATTTCTAGATTTCCAGAAGGCCTTTGACACTGTACCTCACAAGCAGTTTGCAGTCAGATAGTGTGCATATGGAATATTGTCTCAGTTATGTGACTAGATTCATGATTTCCTGACAGAGGTGTCACAGTTCATAGTAATTGATGGAAAGTCATCGAGTAAAACAGAAGTGATTTCTGACATTCCTCAGGGTAGTGTTATAGGTCCTCTGCTCTTTCATATCTATACAGGGTGTTACAAAAAGGTACGGCCAAACTTTCAGGAAACATTCCTCACACACAAAGAAAGAAAATATGTTATGTGGACATGTGTCCGGAAACGCTTACTTTCCATGTTAGAGCTCATTTTATTACTTCTCTTCAAATCACATTAATCATGGAATGGAAACACACAGCGACAGAACGTACCAGCGTGACTTCAAACACTTTGTTACAGGAAATGTTCAAAATGTCCTCCGTTAGGGAGGATACATGCATCCACCCTCCATCGCATGGAATCCCTGATGCGCTGATGCAGCCCTGGAGAATGGCGTATTGTATCACAGCCGTCCACAATACGAGCACGAAGAGTCTCTACATTTGGTACCGGGATTGCATAGACAAGAGCTTTCAAATGCCCCCATAAATGAAAGTCAAGAGGGTTGAGGTCAGGAGAGCGTGGAGGCCATGGAATTGGTCGGCCTCTACCAATCCATCGGTCACCGAATCTGTTGTTGAAAAGCGTACGAACACTTCGACTGAAATGTGCAGGAGCTCCATCGTGCATGAACCACATGTGTTGTACTTGTAAAGGCACATGTTCTAGCAGCACAGGTAGAGTATCCCGTATGAAATCATGATAACGTACTCCATTGAGCATAGGTGGAAGAACATGAGGCCCAATCGAGACATCATCAATAATGCCTGCACAAACGTTCACAGAAAATCTGTGTTGATGACGTGATTGCACAATTGCGTGCGGATTCTCGTCAGCCCACACATGTTGATTGTGAAAATTTACAATTTGGTCACGTTGGTACGAAGCCTCATCCGTAAAGAGAACATTTGCACTGAAATGGAGATTGACGCATTGTTGGATGAACCATTCGCAAAAGTGTACCCGTGGAGGCCAATCAGCTGCTGATAGTGCCTGCACACGCTGTACATGGTACGGAAACAACTGGTTCTCCCGTAGCACTCTCCATACAGTTACGTGGTCAACATTACCTTGTACAGCAGCAACTTCTCTGACGCTGACATTAGGGTTATCGTCAACTGCACGAAGAATTGCCTCGTCCATTTCAGGTGTCCTCGTCGATCTAGGTCTTCCCCAGTCGCGAGTCATAGGCTGGAATGTTCCATGCTCCCTAAGACGCCGATCAATTGCTTCGAATGTCTTCCTGTCGGGACACCTTCGTTCTGGACACCTGTCTGGATACAAACGTACCGCGCCACGGCTGTTGCCCCGTGCTAATCCATACATCAAATGGGCATCTGCCAACTCTGCATTTTTAAACACTGCACTGACTGCAAAACCACATTCGTGATGAACACTAACCTGTTGGTACAACGTACTGATGTGATTGATGCTAGTACTGTAGAGCAATGAGTCACATGTCAACAATGGTTCAAATGGCTCTGAGCACTATGGGACTCAACTTCTGAGGTCATTAGTCCCCTAGAACTTAGAACTAGTTAAACCTAACTAACCTAAGGACATCACAAACATCCATGCCCGAGGCAGGATTCGAACCTGCGACCGTAATGGTCTTGCGGTTCCAGACTGCAGCGCCTTTAACCGCACGGCCACTTCGGCCGGCGCTCATGTCAACACAAGCACCGAAGTCAACATTACCTTCCTTCAATTGAGCCAACTGGTTGTGAATCGATGAAGTACAACAGTACATACTGACGAAACTAAAATGAGCTCTAACATGGAAATTAAGCATTTCCGGACACATGTCCACATACCATCTTTTCTTTATTTGTGTGTGAGAAATGTTTCCTGAAAGTACATTTTTGTAACACCGTATATAAATGATTTAGAAGACAATCTGAGCAGCCCATCTTGGGTTGTTTGCAGATGATGCTGCCGTTTATTAAAGTCATCAGAAGATCAAAACAAATTGCAAAACAATTTAGAAAAGATGTCTGTATATGCAAAATTGGCAACTGGCCCTATATAATGAAAAGTGTGAAGTCATCCAGATGAGTGCTGAAAGGAATCCATTAAACTTCGGGTACCTAAAGGCCATAGATTGAACTAAATACCTAGGAAATACAATTACAAACAACTTAAATTGGAAAGAACACACACAAAATGTTGTGGGAAAGTACAACTAAAGACTATGTTTATTGGCAGAACACTTAGAAGATGCAACAGATCTACTAAAGAGACTATCTACACTACACTTGTCTGCCCTCTTTTGGAGTCCTGCTGTGGAGGGTGGGATCCTTACTGAAATGGATTAATAGAGTGCATCAAGAATGTTCAAAGAAGAGCAGCACATTTTGTATTATCAAGACATAAGTGAGATAGTGTCACTGACATGATACAGGATTTGGGGTGGACATCATAAAAACAAAAGCATTTTTCCTTACAGCAGAATCTTCTCACGAAATTCCAATCACCAAGTTTCTCCTCCGAATGTGAAAATACTTTGTTGATGCCAACCTGGTTAAGGAGAAATGATCATCATAATAAAATAAGGAAAATCAGAGCTCACACAGAAAGATATAAGTGTTTATTTTTTCTGAATGCTGTTCGAGATTGGAATAATAGAGAATTATTGTGAAAGTGGTTCGATGAACCCTCTGCCAGACACTTTAAGTGTGATTTGCAGAGTACTCATGTAAATGCCAAGGCTGCAGTCTGACTACCTAGGTCTCTTAGCTATTCTGTCCCTTCAGATGACCTCTATGTTGCTGCAGGTAGGAACATTGTGGCACTCTGACATGAACACTGTTCTTCTCTATGTGGGAACAAACTCCAAGAAATTAAACATCTCCCAGCCGGTCGGTGTGGCTGAGCGGTTCTAGGCACTTCAGTCTGGAACTGCGCGACCGCTGCAGTCACATGTTCGAATCCTGCCTTGGGCATGGAAGTGTGTGATGTCTTTAGGTTAGTTAGGTTTAAGTAGTTGTAAGTTCTAGGGGACTGATGACCTCAGATGTTAAGTCCTATAATGCTCAGAGCCATTTGAACCAAACATCTCCCAACAGCTTGGACAAATTCCTATCACCCCTTTCATGGCAAGGAGGGACTTTTAGCTAGGCTATGTATTAGGCACAGTCATTTCAGTCACCCTCATTTGGTAAGTGAATACTGTGCACCACTCTGTGCTTACTGCAAGCAACCATTGACAGAGCAACATTTTCTGACCCATTGGCGATTTTATAATCATTTATGTTTTAATGTATGTTTGTCACCTGAATTATCAGATATTTTAGTGGATACAGTGTGAGCTGTACGTCACATTTTACTTTTTATTTGCCTTAGCAATATGGCAAAGGAAATTTAGTTTTCAACCATTCGAGCAACCTCCTCAAAGGGTAAGTGATCATTTTTAGCGGTCCCTCTACTCCATTTGATTAGGCTCTGAGTATTACCAACTTCAAATTCATTTGGTAATTGACCATTTTAAGTTATGATGTGGGCACTTTTGACCTTAGCTGTTTTGCACCCTAAAGTAACAACAAACAACAACAAAAATTTACAGATGAAGAGTCAGAGGGGTGAGTGGTGGGCTGGAGAACCCAATGGAAACACTGTTGACAGTAAATAATGACTTTATTTAACTCTAGTACACGATGTGTCACTGCTCAGCGAGGCAGACGCACCTCTCCTTCTGTTGTCCCTGCCAGTTCTGAAGTACGGGTAGTGGCTTCTGCCCTAGATGCCGAGCAGGTGCCCTGCGATGCTGACGGCAGGCCGACGGCAGGAAGGCAGATGCAACCACTGACATCAGCGGTGCACAACTTCCCTCGGCTGCATGGAGCCCTGGCGACCCCTCTCTCCACACACGTTCCCACAGTGGTGCGTGGAGACAGCTGTGTGCGCAGTTCGACTTGCTGCCATCTGGCACAAGTCAGAGAGCAGCTGGCCCTGAGGCACCAGGCCCCATTAGGAACTCAGCATTGGCAGCAGCTGGCACGAATGGCAGGGCGGTGGAGCTGTGGCATCAAGCCCCGTTAAGGGCTTAGTGCTGGCAGCAGGTGCAGCCCAGTCTCGAACCCGTGGCTGCTGCTGACAGTGCCCAGTCATCTGACTGTCCGGCATAGCTCTGGTGTTGTGGTGAATCTGCTGGTAGCCGGTGGTGAGAAATGCCCCTGCCTCAAAATTCACAATATGCTGCTGGTACACAGTTGTTTCACTAAAACCCAGTACCTAATCATGTCGCCCATAACAAAAGACTTTCCCTGCTGGAGTGACTTCCTACACAGTTACCGCTATGAAGTGCAGTTTACTGCTGTGCTCAGCTATCCTTGTCTTGCAGTTTGCTTGCATGTCTGTTATTGTGACCCGATGTGACCACACTGACACCTAATGGCCCCCACACTGACGCCTAATGGCTCGCTGCTTCTAATGCAACCCTCTACAGCATCTTTCTCACTACTTGTAATTACGTTTTCTAAAGGCTTATTAATTTTGCTCACAGAATCCTCTATGGCAGTTTCCTTCTTAGTTGTTCTATCTTATCACCACAAACCAGACCTTAATACAGACAATGCCAGTGACTCAAGGTCAATACATCATGTTGCATCTGTGCATTGGTTTGAAATGAGTGATGCTAGAAGTGTTAAAGAAGTGGAGGTGCAACTCTGGATGACAGAATGAGGGGCAGCTGCGGTCAGCCAAGGCAAGCCTCGCAGACCCCCTTCCCTGCAATAATGCGTTGTTCCAGCCCTGATGTAAAACCTGTTCACACACTCGACTCACATGGTCCAGACTACTGCACATATTAGAATCCAATTTAATTCTGTTTTTTAGTTTCAAGAAAGTTTATTGTAGATCTGCACTATGTGCAAAAGGAAACTTTGACGTGAGGAATGAGTATCGAGACAAAACACTTGTTATTGTGCTATCTCCAGGCCACCTACTACACTCACTGTTCAGGGCTTTCACAGGAGGGTTAAATGTAACAATTTATTAAAGAAACTATACCTGGATCTTGTCAAAAAGCTGAAAAGCAGCTTCTTTCTTTCTTTTGTACCCTCCTGGCCCATCACCTCTTTAACCTGTTCTCTGCATTTCTCTGTAAACTAGTGATTGCATAAGCTGTTGTGGCCTGTCGATCTTGGCTGTTGATAAGGGTACTCGGTACTATACTTACTTCAGCGTATGTCTGGGGTCACTCAGACTCAACCTCTGGCATACCTGCTGAAATTATTCTAAGTCCATTATCAGACTCTTACATGCATCTGCATCAAGTGTGGGTTATATTGAAATGACAGCAGCTTTGTAAAATGTGAGCATTACCTGCCAGTTTACATTTAATGTAGGTGTTCTGCCTGGATGTGCATACTTTCATTGAAGTGCGCACATTATTAACCTTGTAATGAAACTGACAATGGCCTATTTTCAGTACATATTGTACTTTGTGATACACTCAAAGAAATAGATTACTCAGTACACATACATTCTTCAGAAATCATAAAAAAGCTGTGGTTTTATTGCTATTAAACTGTAGAGTATTATTTTGCTTGTACATAAATATTACAAAAGATGTAACGTGTAACTGATAAACAGATTTGTCCAAATTTTGAAAAGCCTTTTGAAATTATTATTATTGTTGTTGTTTCTGTGACTTTTTATGATAATTTGAAAACATTTGTAAAGTAAATTATAACTTTCTATGAATGTATTCATCAATATCTTTTAATATCTTTGTATTGCAAGGTACATACCGTTGATCACCTTTGTCTAACATCAGTTACATGTTAATGGAGATGTGTTGAAGAAGTGACGTACTATTTTATCAGTCCTACTTTGTTATACATTTGATTGTGATCGGGTCACCCTGACACTGCTGTAGTTTCTCTTCCGCATATAGGTAAATAATCCAACAATGAAGTGGCAACAATCAGCAATCATGCAGAGTTGTTATTGCTCATCGGTGCATCTTGGCTTGTGCACATTCCCATCTTTCAGAATTGTTTTTTGTGTCATTCAGGAAATATTCTTTGTCCTTTAAGGGCCTTTTAAAATATGTCTTGTCAGTGTGCGCTTAATTATAAAGAAATGTTATGTCTCTTAGAGAATTCTGATGTTGAATTGGAAACTGAATTCACTGTTGAAGATGATTTTGTACAAGAGACAAATGAAGATTAAGACAAATACATTATGAATAAGGAGGAATTAGTGGAGAAGTTTTCACATGCTGATCAACGTCAATTCTCACCTCACCCATCACAGCAGGCCTATTTGAATGCCTCTAACAAGATGGGTGCTATGGATGGAAATGAGTGGGACATTGCCAACTATTCATCTTCTGAAAGAAAGTTGGCTGCAAACATTCTAGGGGAGAGGAGGTCCAACTACTTTCACTTTCCAATGAGCAGAAAACTCTGTTATCAGAGCTTTCTGTCCAATCTTTAATGAAGCAGTGCTATTTCTCATGAAGAAATACACAGAAAAAAATGGCCAAAAATACCAAAATACAATTGTTGGGCTGTGTCACTTGAGGAACTGGGGAAATTGACAGCCGAAGCTGACACTGAAGAGCCAGAGAAATTAATACACCTGCTTAATATTGTGCAGGGCACCTGTGAGCGTGCAGAAGTGCCACAACATGATGTGGCGTGGACTCAACTAATGTCTGAAGCAGTGCTGGAAGGAACTCACACAATGACTCCTGCAGGGCTGTCAATATAACCATAAAAGTACAAGGGGTTGGATATCTCTTCTGAACAGCACATTGCGAGACATCCCAGATATGCTCAATAATGTTCGTGTCTGGGGAGTTTGGTGGCCAGCAGAAGTGTTTAAACTCAGAAGTGTGTTCCTGGAGCCACTCTGTAGCAATTCTGCATGTGTGGTGTGTCGCATTGTCCTGCTGGAATTGCCCAAGTGCATCAGATTGCACAATGGGCACGAATGGATGCAGGTGATCAGACAAGATGCTTACATACGTGTCACCTGTCAGAGTCATATATCAGGGGTCCCATATCACTCGAACTGCATACGCTCCACACCATTACTGAGCCTCCATCAGCTTGAACAGTCCCTTGCTGACATGTGGGGTCCATGGATTCATGATGTTCTCTCCATACCTGTACACATCCATTCATTTGATACAACTTGAAATGAGACTTGTACAGCCAAGCAACATGTTTGCAATCATCAGCAGTCCAATGTCGGTGTTGACAGGCCAGGTGGGGCGTAAAGCTTTGTGTTGTACAGTCATGAAGGGTACACGAGTGGGCCTTCAGCTCCTGAAGCCCATATCGATGAAGTTTCATTGAATAGTTAACACGCTGATGCTTGTTGATGGCCCAGCATTGAAATCTACAGCAATTTGCAGAAGCATTGCACATCTGTCACATTGAATGATCCTCTTCGGTCATTGTTGGTCCCGTTCATGCAGGATCTTTTTCTGGCCACAGCGATGTTGGAGATTTGATGTTTTACCATATTGCGGATATTCACGGTACACTTGTGAGATGGTTGTGTGGGAAAATCCGCACTTCATCACTACCTCGGAGATGCTGTGTCCCATTGCTCATGCGCTGTCTATAACACCACATTCTAACTCACTTAAATCTTGATAACCTGCCATTGCAGAAGCAGTAACCAATCTAACAACTGAGCCAAATACTTGTTGTCTTATACAGGCATTGCTGACCGCAGCACCATATTCTGCCTGTTTACATATCTCTGTATTTGAATACACAAGCCTGTACCAGTATCTTTGGCGCTTCAGTGTATATGTGAAGAAATCATTTGTTCAAAAAGTATGCTTGTGGATGACCTTTGGCTGCATTCTTGGGGGCCTATATTAATCACATACATTATGCCAAGGGACAGATTTAAAGTGCTTCTCAGATTTCCCTAATTCAATGAAAAATCAGCCTGAACTGAAGGTGTGCCAACCAACAAATTCACTCTCATATCTGATATACCAGAAAATTTAATGGAAAATAGTATTTGTTCTTATTGCCTTAGAGAAAATATACTATACTCTATGGATAGAGGTCTGCGCGGATGCGGATATCTGCGGTATTTGTTACATGGTGGATAAAATCGCGACCGGCGCGGATATCCGTGGGCCATCTGCGGATAATGAGCAAGGCATCTGCCCAGTACGTATGTTGCAATGTTAGTTGAAACTTCAAGTCCGTTGACATTCTCGGAATCTTGCAGGGCCCGGGTAGAGCGGATGTCTGTTGTCCTTGGCCCCTGGGCTGCAACCGACGTACCCAAGAGACCTGCGCCTAATCTGTTTCCACAACCGTGTCTTTTGTGTGGCCTGTGAAGTGCTCTCTGGGTGGCAAACCTGCCCACTTTCCACCAGACAGGTGCCCGTTGCAATTTTCCGCTGCCTTCAGTTAGTGCTTTGTAGTGACCGAGTGACAACGTGCATCGTAGCAAATATCAGTGAGAGTTCTTTCTCCAAATGCACACCATATCGATGGATACAATTTCGTGTAAGGTGAAAAAAGGCGATTTAATGTTAGTGAAGGAAAACAAATTGAAATCGCCAATTTGGAAAAAATTCGAATACGTATTTGATGGCAACAAAAAGATAAAAGATATAGTGGCTTGTTTTGCATGTAAAAAAGTATATTCCTACACTGGACACAAAAGTGGAACTTCAAACTTGCTAAAACATTCGTGTGAGGATGGACAAAGTAGCATAATTACTTATTTAAATACCAAGAGAGACGTGAAAGTTCCTGAAGTTCCGCCAAATTAGAAGACAGCCACGACAGAAAAACTTATCAATCTTGTCACCAAAGACATTTTACCATTCGAAGTTGCGTGTGGATCTGGGTTTCTCGAGGCGGCACAGTTTCTTATTGATGTGGGGGCCAAGTACGGTGCAGTGAGTGCTAAGGAACTGCTACCTCATCCAACCACCATATCCAGAAATTTGAAGGAAACGGCCGATCGTCTGCGTGAAACTGTCTCTGCAGAAGTGAAGAATATATGCAGAGATATAGGTGGAGCACTAACTGTCGATTCGTACCGTAAAATAAACTATATGGGAGTGACTGCACGTTATGTTAATTATGAAGAAGTGAAACTTGAGGATCGAGTGTTGTGCACCAGAAATTTTGAGAGTGAGATTAAAAAAACAGGAGAAAACATTAAACTTGAATTAATTAAGATACTACAGTCGTAAGATTTATTCAGTGCTGTGAATAACATCGTGTTCATTACGGATAGAGGTCCAAATATTGTGGCAGCACTTCGGCAATACAAGAGGCTCTCGTGCTCAGCACACATTCTTAATACTGTGCTGGAGCACACAACTCGAGGAGACGCGAATGATGAGAAGAGTGACGTGCAGCGACTAATAAATTCCTGTCGAGCTATCACAACTTTCTTTAAAAGATCTGGTCTTCAGCATCGCCTTCAGAAGTCATTGAAAGGAGATACAGACACACGATGGAACAGTAAATTGGATATGTTTGAGTCTATTAGTTCACAATGGTTTGAAGTTCTATCAATTTTGACAGAGAAAAATCATGATAATTTGATTGATTCTATAGACAAAAGTATGTTGGAAGATATAATAACCTTTCTGACACCATTTAAAATAGCTTCTTGTGATGTCGAAGCCTCCAAAACCCCTACGCTTTATTTATGTGTGTTGTGGAAGTTAAAACTTCTCTCCTTCCTTGAAAAAAAAAAAATGATGGTGACAGCCCATTTCTGATAGATTTAAAGAGTACACTCAGATCTATTTTAATCAGCAAATGGGACATAACAGTAACCCATAAACATGCAACGTTCTTGAATCCAAAATATAAAAACCTAAAATTTCTTTTCAGTGCCGAAAAAGATGAAGTTGTAAAGGAAGCGAAAAATTATGTTGTGAGAAATTGTCCACAGTTAAAAGATAAGGAGGAAACAACATCTGGAATTCCTGAAAAAAAAAAAAAAAAAAAAAAAAAAAAAAAAAAAAAAAAAAAAAAAAAAAACAGAAGTCTGACGTACTTTTTAATGAATTTGAAGATTGCTCAGAAGACGAATGGACGAGAGATCTTGACTTTGCGTAAGATGAAATTCTCAGATATACGAATGATAAAGTCCAATTTTCGGAAGGCATCGACCTGATAACTTGGTGGCATGGACGTGAAAACGTCTATCCGCGTCTTTCCAAACTCGCATACTTCGTGCACTGCATTCCAGCGTTCAGCGCGCCATCTAATAGAAGCTTCCCTACTGCGGGACAAATAATGCAGGACCGACGCACGTCTTTGAAGCCACAGACGATTGATGACATCATGTTCCTGCATAGTAATCTTCCAAAGTAAAAAGGTACTTGTACAGCTTCTCTTACTTCACTGTATTTTTTGGGCTTATCTGAATTAGTTACAATTTTTTTTCATCTGATTCTTTCTTTTACAGAATTTGAATCAGAAGCAAGCAGAAGATGAAAATATTTAATCTGAAGCCTGTGAGTTTTTATATTAATATTTATAGTAAAGAATTTTCTCGGCATATTGTTAGTATTTTTACTATTCCCAACAAGAACATTTAAGTAGCATTAGGTAAAAGAAGGAAATATTTAACAAGTAATTTGTTTTGTTGTAATTTTCATATTAAAGAGCTCAATTTTAAGTTTTTACTCTTCGCAACAAGAACATTCAACAGTTAACACGTCAATATTATTAAACTAGGTAATGATGATCTCATAAGTGCCTACCTAAATTTTAGCGTGCACTACAGTAACATTTGCAGCCGCCGAGCATTGTCGCTCTTTGTGAACAATGAAACAGCCCTGCCGGAGCGGTGGCACGCCGGCTCTTGTAATTAATTACAAGTGGGACTTCAAACTACGGCTCACGACCAACAACAAGCTGTGACTGCGATAGCCCATGAAAGATTATTCTGATCACATTGAAAACTTACAAAATATTCAAATCATCCAAAATAATAAAATGTCTTTTAATTTTCCAGCCAATTAGTAAAGATAAGGGCTGAAATTCGTAACAAAATTGAACATTTTAACTGTAACTCGGGATTGCTTAACAGGGAACAGTGCCTAACATTTGAAGTTATGGGACAGTGGTTTTTATATAGACATCTTGAAATCGTTTGCAGTTCCATTAAACACTGAAAAAAAAAATATTGTTTAACATTGAAAGTATTAACTGCGAAATCTACTGCAAATTTTGTCTTAGTAATTTAGACCAATGTTGAGGATGTTTTAAAGTATGAAAAACTTTGTTTGGTTGAGAATGAAACAGACATTTCATTTATCGCTAGGTCTAATTCGATAAATCAGCCAAAAGGTGAGGTTCAAGATTTCAATCGTATTTTTACCTAAAGCTAAATGGACTCCTAATTTCTATAACCACTAATTTTGTTGTCACTCTTCGGAAGACGAGTTATTTCTTCCAGACAACGTCAATTATTGCTGGCTGTTTAACTTTTTCACAGGTGCGCCAGCGTTTTGCAGTGTAGGCCTAATACTGTAAATATTTTCACCTGGAAATAACGAGGACTGAAAGCGTAAGCTATAATATAATCATCAGCTGACATGAATGGCTTCAAAATTTGACACATCCAAGCAGTGAGTACATAAAAACTGTCTGTAAATGATGCAAGGGGCTAGTAACAGTTTAAAACCATCGTCATTTTCAGCTGCCTTGGCACAAGAGCAGCGAAATATCATTGTTTCTATACACGTATTTTCATCATTTAATACTATTACATTGAATTTTATTTTTTTAAATAGCGTTTCCAATCTCACGACATCCAAGCCGCTACTGTGTGTGCTCCGGAGCGCCAATGCTTTCCTGTTTGGAATGGTCTGCTTTAGAGTAGGTATAGGGCATTTCCTGTGATTTAAGAAGTCAAAAGTAGTTAAGTTGTCGCAGAAATGGCGCCTTAACAATAACTATGTCATTACATACCATAATTCTAAGTACTACTGTCTATTACTATTAATTACTCATTCAAAACTTAAATATATGCGGATAAGGAACTTGCGGATGCGGATTAATTGCTGCGGATGCGGTTGCGGATTAGGACCTTGCGGATGCAGATTGCACTTTTCTTATCCGACCTCTACTTATGGACTATAAGATGCACCTTAATTTTTAAGTGGTTTTTTAAATAAATTTTTTACAATTTTTGTTATTAGATTGCAAAGCCAGTCAGCAAAAAATCTTGGTTTATAAAACTCAACTGACCTTCAAAATCCCTGAAAATCATCATCTGAACTGCTTTCTTCTTCTTCTTCTTCTTCTTCTTCTTTTTCCTCTTCATCATCATCATCATCATCATCATTATTGTCCTCATCATATATACGATGATCTTCACTGTCATTGAGAGTGTTACTTATACCATACTTCTTGAGAGATTTAGCAATAATTTCTTCTCTCACTCTAGATCGAAACTGTTTTATCCACTGACACACACTTGTTCGACTGTAGGTCTTTTAAAGCTGCCTTCAGAGTGAATCCATGTTGGGTTTCATCCATCATCTATTTGTTCCATTCCTCTCTCATATACACTTTAAATGGTTTATTTATGGGGACATCAAGAGGTTTTAATTGTGAAGTAAGTCATCCTGAAATAACAGCAATCTCTGAATTTCCCTTTCTCAATTTCTCTTTTACTGAATGTTTCAAATGACTACTAAACTAATCTAGCACTGGCGAACTCATCTTCAATAAAGCACCTTTCCTTCTCTCCCACACTCTGCTAATCCATAATTTCATACCAGCCTCATCCATCCAACCTTTGTCATGTACATGAGCACCACCTGACAGTGTTTCAGAAGCTTTTGACATTGCTTTGCACTTGGAAACGATCATTGGATTAAGTTTAGTACCATCACCACAACATGAAAGGACAACAGTGTAGTGCATGTTTTCATGTCCATTGGTGTTTATAGTTACAGTTTTAGCACATTTCATGGCAACTGTTCTGTTACTCGGCACATCCAATTCCAGACGAATTTCATCCAGGTTCGCTATTTGGCGTAACTCCACACTTGTTTTATTTCGATGTTGAATAATAAAGTGATGGAGAGATAACATTCTCTCTTCATACTCTTGTGACATTTTCTGAATTAGGTCCATGACGCTTCATAAACCTGTAGTACCAACCAACTCCACACTTAAAGTCTGTTAAGTTCCAGTGTAGCACTAGCTGACAAGCATGTATTGGAATCATTTTGATATTAATTCCAATGCAATTTTGATAGTGTCCTTGAATCCATTTTAGTACCATCTTCTAGTTTTGGCCATTCTGCATTCCATCCTCTATTTGCATATTTAGTCTTCCACATTTTTTCAATTCTTTACTAGCCCACCAATTGTGAATGGTTCTTTCTGTTGGTGGAGGGGTGAAATGCAGCTTAGCTGCTCTGTTTCCATGTTCTTCTGCATATGGTATTACTTTTCATTTATAGCCCAGGTCATATGAATACCTTTTAATTTTTTCCATTACTAAACTAACTACTAACAAAAATATCACACTGTTACCGATAACAAAGATCACTTTCAAAAAAAATGGTTCAAATGGTTCTGAGCACTATGGGACTTAACTTCTGTGGTCATCAGTCCCCTAGAACTTAAAACTACTTAAACCTAACTAACCTAAGGACATCACACACATCCATGCCCGAGGCAGGATTCGAACCTGCGACCGCAGCGGTCGCTCGGCTCCAGACTGTAGCACCTAGAACCGCACAGCCACTCCGGCCGGCAAATGATCACTTTCAATTCTAATTCACTGACACTATAGACTGCAATGATGCATCATAGGCTAGACAGTGTTTTGGGTTCGTGGTGGCGTGGCAGGTGGGAAACTGTGTTGGCAAGCTTGTGAACCGTGCAACTCATGTTTGTCGCATTGGTGCACTGCTGCTGCCTGTTGAATCCAATGCTGCCACATAGAGATAGATTTCTCACAGAATCGAATTTATGGCCGTTTTTAAATCAAAGACAGGACATTTTTATATTAAGTTGAAGTATAAGACACACCTGAATTTTGGAGGCAATTTTTTCAAGAAAAAAGTGTGTCTTATAGTCCATAAAATACAGTAACCATAAATGAGCAACAATTACAACACAAAACAAGAATTCAGCTTCACTCAGTTCAGGCCCAGTGAACCAAAAAGTATGGTCTCAAGTTTTGGATTGCTGCTGATATAGTGACAAAGATCGTGCTTTCCCATATGTCAGAAAAAGAGGACATGCATGCAAAGAAACAACCACTCAGAGTAATCACTGAAATAGCAATAAGGAAAAAAATAAACCTGAAACTATAACATTCTACAATACAACAAAGTATGGGTGGAGGGGGGGGGGACATGATTGATCAAATGACTCATAAATATACTGCAAAATTTGTGTAAGATGGCCGATGTGTCTTCTAATCATCCTGGACTTGGAGTAACAAGCAAGAAAATATAAAGAAAGGAGCTATACTTCAGCTGGTGAATGAAGGAATCAAATGAGGGAAGAAGAACAGACAAGAGAGTAGGGTACAGGATGAAAATCCTGTAGAAAGTGGAAGTGTTAAACCAGCCTCTGCAAAAGCAACAAAAAGAGGGTCAACTGTATAAAGTACCACAAAGATGTGTGTGGAAAAATTGCACATAGAACAGAAATCACCTGTGCAAAATGCATCTAGCAGATTCCAGTGACCTGAGCAAAATGTACATCAAAGCCATATATAGAATATATCCATGTATAATGTGAACCACAAATACTAAATGTGTCAAGAGGATTTAAAAAATAGTTAATATATGAAAGTCTACACTTTCAGAAACTTGTTACCACGGACATTAGTAACATTTTTTGTTGACATAGGTATATAATGTATTAATTATCGTTCTAAATAAAAAATTTTGTAACTCACAAACACAAAGGGATTAATACACTCTGATATAAATTACTTGTTTGAGTCAAATATGAAAATATTTGATGCAGGTTCAAAATGACTCCTTTCTGCCATTTTAGGAGCGTCAGAGACTTCACTGTTCTAGTGTTCAAGTTTTTCATGATGTGGTCAATGTTGATGGAGAAGGTACTCATATTCTGATTTTGAAAGGCAATTTTGTGATTGAAGAAAGTAGAGCAGAGGTATCAGAATTGTCAGTAACAAATTAGTATTCATTTTTGTAATTTTTTATATTTATGGTACACGAAGCTGAGAACGCAAATAGCAAATACTACACTGCTTAAAACTTTTTTTTTTTTTTTTTTTTTTTTTTTTTTTTTTTTTTTTTTTTTTTTTTTTTTTTTTTTTCAGGACATGTAGTTGTGTGGTAGAATGTTTCTTGCCATGTAGGGGTTTTGGGCTCGATTCTAGGCTGATGTAAATTTTTAAACAGAGATAAATTTTGTATTAGCATTTCAACATTTCTGTGAAGCCTAAAACACATATAGATGGAAACAAATCAGTAGTGGTCAAAAGTGATAATCATTGGTTCGAATCACATTTTGTTAGTTCTTTCTTTCTTTTCCAGTTTGAATAATTGCATCATCTGAATATACAATTCATCAACATATGCCAGTTAAAGGACATCCAATTGCTATTCTATGAAAATGCATGTCTTCTTATTTTTAATGCATATCACTCAGAAAAATCAAGTTTTCATTACAAATATAAATTTTTAATTAATAATCTTTTATAAAAGAATTTTAAATTTAAAATAAAATACAAATTGAAATCTTTTTCTTCCTTGTGCACTTTACATTTCATGAGACTGTTCATGAAACATAAACCTCTGTTTTTATAATTTTGCCAGGACTAGGAATAGAACCCGGGCCACATAAGTGAGCATTCTACCAAACAGCCGCATGGCCTGTTGAGAAAAACTGGTCTTGCTTTAGCGAATTAATTTTCTTGAGATTTTTTGAAAGTTACATCGAACTGCTTCTTCTGACTGATATTTGAGTTCTGAACTTTGCATACTATAAGTATAAAAAATATAAAAATCTGATTGCCATGTGGTCCTCTTGCCAGTACGGAAAGCTGCTTAGCATCTATATTGTGCGAAAATGATATTGTGTTGGTTAAGTTGTACAAATTTTGTAATGAAATGCACAGTGATTGATGGGAGAAGAAACAGAAAGAATTTTGTGAAACATTCAAAAACAATCAAAATAACACTGTGTTACTACAGGAAATAATGTTGACTCATGTAAAATGTATGATTCTCATGAAAGCTTTAGTAATTTTGGTTTAACAAATGATTTGTCAGTTGCATTGCAGGGAAGAATAATTGCAGCCTGCGAAAGTAAAGTTATTTTTGTTGTTGCTCAAAAAGTATACAGTTTTGGTTTGCTGGTAGGCTTAAAAGAAAAATTAAATGTAAGATGAAACAGCATGGAAAATGTCACAGTAGGATTGTGTTTAAGTAGAACATTGAAATGGAAAAGGTGCCACAGAATATATTACTGTAAAGAGTGAAAAAACCACCAGTCATATAATGTGTTTCAGAAAAACAACGATGATGTAACTAAATTTTGTCTCTTACAGGGTATGCAAAAGACTTTCATTGTATTTTTGTAATGAATATTTTCTTGTCTTCTTATGTTGAAATTTGTTAATGATAAACTTACACAGTTTGAACATTTAATAATTATTTAATATGTCAGCTTACATTATGCTAGGATTAATGCTGAACTGTGATTGCTGGATGCTTTTGCCTATTGGTGCTTATTGTTAATGACTTTGATGGCGCCGCAAAATGACATGGTAGGAAATGTTGAGATAATTTAATGAAAACTTAAGTGTACTCTCACAGTCTGTGAATGAAACGTTTAATCACTGCTTTGTCTTAGAGTTAGAAATATAGAAAAATTTTGACTTGAAATTTTGGGTCTATTTGAAAAAAAGTTTTGCAATGATATAAAATCTTAAGCAATTTATTTTTCTGTAATAGAAAAACTTGTTTATGTTAATGTTTCAATGATAAAAATTTTCTTGTTTGAAAGGGGAACACACATATTCTAGGGCTTTTGACAAAAAATATTTTTGCTTGAAATAAGCTCTACTGTGCTGTACGTTTCTATTCTGTTTGGGTCTTCAGATATCTCTGTGAGCGAATTTTGTTGCTGTTTGAAAAATACTTTGCTGATTGGAAATGGAATACACAGTTTATGGTTTTTGGCTGGAAATATTACTTAAAGAGTTTGCATATGATGTACTTCACATTGTCCTGTTTTAGTTTGATAGAAAAATACATTGATAAAACTTTAATTTTATTTGAGTCAATATTCTGTCTATTTGATAAAATTGAGTATATTTGAGAAACATTGAAGAAAATATTTTGGGAAAGTGTTGTCTCTTGTATTTCAAGTTTCTGTGCTGTCTGGTTAAATGGAAATGATTGTACATGATGGACACATTTGGGGAACTGCTGTACTATATTTGTGGGATAATGTTCCTGCCTGTCTGGAAAAAAGGTTAGTGGAATCTATGTCAGACTTGGAAACATTGCAGATTTACAGCCAGCATTTGTATATATACTTATTATGGGAAAACTGTAACTTTCTTGTGAATCTTGTTATGAGTAAATGCTTTTAAGGTGATATTTAATGCACATTAACAACTTTTTTGTATTGTCTCAGCTACGTTATCCAGTGAGTGTCATTTAAGAAAGGAGACTGTTTTTCAGACCACATAGAGAAGGCAAGTTTTGAAAACTGCAGTAAGTGAAAGCCAGGAGTAATCTTGTGAGTAAACTTGATTAATACTGATAATATTTTGGGGAAGAAGTTAAGCGATAAACTTTAACTGGACTTATTGTTGTTTGTGTAACCAGCAATAGGTATACTAACATCTGTATTTTCATCTCTGATTTATTCCAGAGTCAAACTGTGCATATATTGACAGACAAAATATCATGCAAAAGCAAACCAGTATTGGCACCAGTGTATGTAAAACTGTTATACACTCATAAATCATCTGAATTGTGCTCAATCAAGCAATGGAAAATCCAGGATGGAATAAGACAATGTTATGAAAAGGATAGTTGTGACTCACATAGTGTTTATCAGAGTATAGCGATGGTACATATGTTGGTGTGAATATTGATTCAACCTTTGCATGATATTTTGTCTGGTAATAGACGCTCAGCCATTATGTTAACATAGGTGGCTGGAACCAGTTGTCTCTGGATTAATCAGAAACAAAAATACAGCTGTTGGTTTATTTATTGCTGATTATATAAAGGGTGATTGGTTGGTTTAAAAAAGGGGGGGAAGTGACCAAACTGTGAGGTCATCGGTCCCTTGTTCCCAGTAAAATAATTACACAAGGGAAAGAAGAAAAGAAAGGAGACATACAGCACAATCACAAGAGAAAGGAAGAACCATAAGAATGACAGAAGGACAACCAACACTACTATGGACAAAACAGGAAAATAAAGCCATAGAGAGAAGCAAGAAACAGGTAGAAAGGGTAAAAACAAGAGAGCAGATGACCGTGGCTGGCCGACCATGAGAATAAAAAGGAAAAGCCAGCCACTCTGTGACACATTAAAACATCCACCCTGAAAACATTAGAATGGAGAACACAAAGGGACAAAGGACATGCACTAAAACTTATATAGAATGGTAAAACCCACCGTCACGTATAAAACGTAAAACTAAATTAGCCGATGAGGTGTTGTCAGCTAAAATTAATGGCAACAAATCAGGTAACTGAAGAGTCCATCGCAGGGCAGCCAAAGAAGGACAGCTCATCAAGATAAGGGCCACTGTCAGCCGGGCACTGCACCGACACTGAGGTGGGTCATCAGAGTGCGGGAGTTAGCCATGTGTCACCCAAGTGTGGCCAATGCAGAGCCGTCAGAGAACCACAGAGTCCCTGCGATAGGCCTGCAGGGAGGACTGTCACACATTCGTAGTCTCCTTAATGTCACACAGTTTGTTGTGTGTGCTGAGGTTATGCCATTTTGTCTCCCAAAGCCGCAAAAGCTTGTGGTCAGTTACAGAGAAGCCGATCTCCATAAGCAGTTTCCGCGTAGCCTGTTTGGCCAGCCTGTTGGTAAGTTTGTTGCCTGGGATTCCAATATAACCTGGGGTCCAGACAAACACCACTGAATGACTGGACCGTTCCAGGGCATAGATGGACTCCTGGATAGTCACTATCAAAGAATGATAAGGGTAGCACTGGTCAAGAGCTTGTAGGCTGCTCAAGGAGTCAGTACACAGAAGACACGCCTCTCCAGGGCATGAGTGGGTGTGCTCAAGAGCATGAGATACATCCACCAGCTCGGCAGTGAAAACACTTCAGTGATCGGGCAAGGAATGCTGTTCAATATGTCCTCCATGTACATATGAGAAGCCGACATGAGCATTAGCCATCAAACCGTTGGTGTAAACCACTTCGTGGCCTCAGTACTTGTTAAGAATAGAGAGGAAGCTTCAGTAGAGAGCCGCAGTGTTAACTGAGTCCTTAGGGCCATGTGAAAGGTCCAGGTGCGCAACATGGAGGTGTACGTGAATGGACCTCACGTATAGGTGGTAAAGGCAAGGACTCCAGTTCAGAAATAAGGGATGGGACCTGAACTGCAATTGGAAGCACTGACCTGGGCTGCCAATGTGAGAGATGAACTGCCATGGATGGGAAAAGGAGACAGTGATTCGGATGCGCAGGAGAACTATGAACGTCTGCTATGTAACTGGCCAGCAGTTGTGCACGCCTAATGTGCAATGGAGGCACTGCAGCTTCTACAAGGATGCTGGTCACCGAACTCGTCCTAAAAGCTCCTGTCACTAGAGGAACGCCACAGTGGTGCACTGGGTCAAGTAAACGCAATGCTGACGGCGCCACCAAACCATAAACCAGACTCCCATAATCGAGGCGGGATTTAACAAGGGCTCTGTAGAGCTGCAATAGCGTAGAGCGATCTGCACCCCAGTTGGTGTTGCTCAGGCAGTGGACAGTATTAACATGCTGCCAGCACTTCAGCTTAAGGTGACAAAGGTGAGGAAGCCAAATCAGTCGGGCATCGAAAACCAGTCGTAAGAGTCGATATGTCTCCACTACAGTGAGTGGATTGTCATAAAGGTAAAGTTCTGGTTCTGGATGAATGGTACAATGCCGTGCTGACACACGACTTTGCAACTGAAAACTGGAAACTGTGGGCTAGAGCCCATGACTGTGCCTTGTGGGTGGCTCCCTGTAGGCGCTGCTCAGCAACACCAGTACTTCAGTATGAAATACAGAAGTCGTCTGCATACAGAGAAGGTGAGACAGACGGCCTTACAGCTGCTGATAGACCATTAATGGCCACTAAAAATAGAGAGACATTCAATACAGATCCCTGCAGGACCCCATTCTCCTATATGTGGGGCGAAACTATAGGAGGCATCAACTTGGACACAGAAAGTATGAAGCGACAGGAAATTTTGGATAAAAATCAGGAGTGGGCCTCAGAGACCCCACTCGTATAATGTGGCAAGGGTATGATGTCGCTAGGTGGTGTCATACGCTTTTCAGAAATCAAAGAAGATGGCAACCAGGTGTTGGCATCTGGAAAAGGCTGTTCGGATGGCAGACTAGGGGGACACAAGATTATCAGTTTAGTGTGACCCTGGCAGAAGCTGCCGTGACATGGAGCCAGTAGGCCATGTTACTCCAGGACCCAACTCAACTGCCGACACACCATATGTTCCAGCAGCTTACAAAGAATGTTGGTGTGGCTGATGGGCCAATAGCTATCCACATCAAGTGGGTTTTTACCGGGTTTGATCTCTGGTACTCTCCTGCCATTGCGGCGGAAAGACGCCGTAGCACCAGATTCAGTTGAAGATCATGAGAATACGTCACTTTTAGTCAGATGAGAGATGTTTAATTATCTGACTGTGGATCAGATCAGGTCGAGGAGTTGTGTCGGGGCAGTGTGCAAGGTCACTGAGGAGCTCCCACTCTGTAAATGTGGCGTTATAGGACTCACTGCGTGTAGTAAAGGAGAGGACTTTCCCTTCCAGCTGCCGTTTGAGAGTGCCAAAGGCTGGGGGGTAATTCTCCGATGAAGAGGCTCAAGCATAGTGCTCAGCAACCACATTTGCATCGGTAGACAACACACCATTTATGTTAACCCCAGGAACACATGATGGGTTCTGGTACCCGAAGACACGTTTGATCTTTGCCCGGTCTTGGGAAGGTGATGTATAGCACCCAGTGGTCGAGACATATCTCTCCCAAAACTCCTGCTTCCGTCGTTTGATAAGTTGGTGAATGCGGGCACAGAGCCATTTAAAGGCTGTGAGGTGCTCCAGGGAAGGGTGCCGCCTATGCCGCTGTAGAGTTCGCCGATGTTCCTTAATTGCTTCAGCAACTTCCGGCGACCACCAAGGGTTGTTTTCGCTGGGGGAACCCTAAAGAGTGAGAGATTGTGTTTTCTGCCACAGAAACAATTGTTGTAGCCACCTGCTCAACAATCACATCAGTTTTCCCATGTGGGGCAGATTCAACGGTGACCACAGAGGTGAAAGTTTCCCAGTCCGCCTTGTTTAAAGCCCATCTAGGCAGATGTGAGTGGGCTTGACACCGTGGCAGAGACAGGAAGATGGGGAAGTAGTCACTACCGCACAGGTTGTCATGTACTCTCCAGTGTATAGATGGGAGAAGTCCTGGGCTACAAATTGATAACTCTGGCCCCAGAATTTAAGAGGCAGAGGTTGAACTGAGACAGTAAAGTTTCGACACCTCTGCCAGTAAGCATGGTGCCACACCACAAGGGGTTTGTTGTTGTTGTGGTCTTCAGTCCTGAGACTGGTTTGATGCAGTTCTCCCTGCTACTCTATCCTGTGCAAGCTTCTTCATCTCCCAGTACTTACTGCAACCTACATCCTTCTGAATCTGTTTAGTGTATTCATCTCTTGGTCTCCCTGTACGATTTTTACCCTCCACACTGCCCTCCAATACTAAATTGGTGATCCCTTGATGCCTCAGAACATGTCCTACCAACCTATCCCTTCTTCTAGTCAAGTTGTGCCACAAATTTCTCTTCTCCCCAATCCTATTCAATACCTTCTCATTAGTTATGTGATCTACCCATTTAATCTTCAGCATTCTTCTGGAGCACCACATTTCAAAAGCTTCTATTCTCTTCTTGTGCAAACTATTTATCGTCCATGTTTCACTTCCATACAAATACTTTCAGAAACGACTTCCTGACACTTAAATCTATACTCGATGTTAACAAATTTCTCTTCTTCTGAAACGCTTTCCTTGCCATTGCCAGTCTACATTTTATATCCTCTCTACTTCGACCATCATCAGTTATTTTGCTCCCCAAATAGCAAAACTCCTTTACTACTTTAAGTGCCTCATTTCCTAATCTAATTCCCTCATCATCACCCAACTTAATTTGACTACATTCCATTATCCTCATTTTGCTTTTGTTGATGTTCATCTTATATCCTCCTTTCAAGACACTATCCATTCCGTTCAACTGCTCTTCCAAGTCCTTTGCTGTCACAAGGGGTTATGGGCATTAAAATCTCCCAAAAGTAGGAAAGGTTTAGGGAGCTGATCAGTCAGTGCAGTAAATACATTCAGGGATGCTACATCATCTGGAGGAAGATATACATTGCAGACAGTTATTTCCTTCATCATCCTTATTCTGACAGCCACAGTTTCAAGAGGTGTTTGAAGGGGAACAGGTTCACTACAGACTGAGTTTAGGACATAAACACAAACTCCATCTGACACTCGATTACAGTCACTATGGTTCCTGTAGTATCCCTTATAGCCGCGGAGGGCAGGGGTCCACATTGCTAAGAACCAGGATTCCTGGAGGGCAACGCAGAATGCAGGTGTAAAGCTTAACAGTTGCCATAGCTCAACCAGGCGGTGAAAAAAAAACAGCTGCAATTCCACTGGAGGATGATGTCATCGTGAGACTGGGAAGGCAAGGAACATTCAATGAGGCAGTTTACGCCTCAGGGTCACCTGCTGCCACCAACTTTTTGCCTGAGCAGTCTATATCCATTTTGTCTGAAGGTCTGGCGAGATCTAGGTCCTCAGTGGACGCCAGATTCTCCACCTCATCCGCAGATGCAGACCTTCTTTTGGGATTTCTCTCACTGTTCCTTGGGTTTCCCAGGCTGGGAGGACTTCACTGATTCAGTCTCTGGGACTGAGGATGAGCGTGAAGCCCTGTGACCGGGGACAGACGTCCCCAATGGTTGGGGGGGAGTGTTTCTCCTGAAGTAGGTGGTGCAGGAGCAACAGGGAGGGAAGTGCCCTCCACCATCAAGGGGGCAGGTGTAGTCTTCTGGCTCTGAGAGGCGACTGGGGTTGGCGCAGCCGATGGGGCTAGAATTGTTGTAGTGGCGGCGTAAGACGATGTCACACACACAGGATGTAGGTGTTCAAATTTCCTCTTAGTCTCAGTGTAGGTTAGTTGGTTCATGGTCTTGTATTCTACGATTTACCTTTCTTTCTGGAGATTTCTGTAGTCTAGTAGCAAGGTGAATGGTGCTCTCCACAGTTGACACAGATGGGAGGCAGGGCACATGGAGTATTGCGATGTGATAGACGTCCGCAATCTCGACATGTGATGCTGGAAGTACAGCGGGAAGACATATGACCAAACTTCCAACATTTAAAGCACCACGTTGGGGGAGGGGCATAGGGTTTTACATCACAGTGGTAGATGATCTCCTTGACCTTCTCAGTTAATGTATCACCCTCAAAGGCCAAGACGAAGACACCGGTGGCAGCCTGATTAGCCCTCGGACTCCAGTGGATACACTGAATGAAATGTACACCTTGCTGCTCTAAATTGGCACGCAGCTCATTGTCCAACTGCAAAAGAAGGTTCCTGTGAAATATGATACCCTGGACCATATTTAAGCTCTTATGGGGCGTGATGGTTACAGCAACATCCCCCAGCTTGTCACAAGTGAGTAACGCCCGTGACTGGGCAGAGAATGCAGTTTTGATCAAGACTGACCAAGATCTCATTTTGGACAAGCCCTCCACCTCTCCAAACTTGTCCTCTAAATGCTCAACAAAAAAACTGAGGCTTCATTGTCATGAAAGGTTCCCCATCAGCTCTCGAACATACAAGGTACCGGGGCGAATAAGAGCTGCCACCATCCTTAGCCTGATGTTCCTCCCACAGTGTGGCTAGGGAGGGGAACAATTTGGGGTCATACTTCTGTGCACTGAATTGAGCCTGTGAATGCTTAGAGACTACTGGTGTTTGAACACCAGCAAGAGATGATGTACTACACTTCATTATGGGTCATCCACCCTGATGCTACCCACTCCAACCAGGGGCCCTTTCCACAGGTGCCACCCAGCTGCCAGAAAGGCCACCTCGCAGGATGGCCATTGCCGGAGGTCTCGATGCCACAAGGGGATGGGCATCTACCCCTCAGCATACACAAGGAATTAATGTCGCAGACATCAGCAGAGTGATCACTTTGTGGTCAGATGGCTACAACCAACAGGGTACATGGTGGCTCCACCACAACGGACTGGCTACCATGCTGGATATCAGGTGGAACCAAGCAAATAAGTCCATTATCATTGTCAGTGTAGAAAACGATACTGAACTGTCGATGGAAAAATATGCACGCAGGAGGGTGACCTCACCCAACACTTGGGGAATGAGCAGAAGTGCAGATCCACATCAACAAAGGATGCAATTGGTCTCAGCGCGTGACGGACGCGACGCACCACGTAAGGGCGTCCTTCCCCAGTTGGCCTGCTCTTTGGGCAAATTTTGAAATATGGAGGTCAAACCCTTCAGGGGACCATCACAAAGGCCGAAATGTGTGAGACTCATTTTAGTCGCCTCTTATGACAGGCTGGAATACCTCGGGCCTATTCTAACCCCCATACCCACACGAGGGTATAGAAGGTGATTCAAGAGGAATGTCACATAATTTCTGAGGTAATTCTACATGTGAAAATAAACCGAAAAAATCATATGAACGTGTGGGATTTTTTATCATTACAGAAAAAGAGCAGGTTCAAGACTACACACACCTATGAATGAATATGAAGACAACTGTGAATATTACTTACAGAAATGCTGTGTAGGTGCTGTGGTGGACAGAATACTGATGGCACAGCTGACTAATCCATCCTACAACAGGTGTGGGGGTCCTCTAACAGACAGTAGCACTGTGACAATCACGGGTTGGATCAGAGAGCAGTGATGAGGCTGTGTGTGTGTGTGTGTGTGTGTGTGTGTGTGTGTGTGTGTGTGTGTGTGTGTGTGTGTGTGTGTGTGTGTGTGCGCGCGCGCGCGTGCTGTTCTCGAGCGTTGCTCAACTGAGCAAGTCCATTGTTTCTGTTCATACCAACATGCCACATACTTTAACCCTTGCAGAATACACCAACATTATGCCAGGGTATTTCTGAGTGTTTTTAAAATATTATGTGAATCCAGAACACTACCCAGTGCACATGTAACATCAGAATGTGAGGCTGTCCAGTAGTTGAGGAAAGGAGAGACATTGTTGCAGTGATACAATGGAGTCCTACCACCAGTTCATGGTGCATTACCCATTAGCTCGATATTCCACAAATACAAGTGTGGCATATGTTACATTCCGAAGGTTTGTACCCATTCCGTGTACAGCCTGTGCAACATCTGCATCCAGGTGACTTTGTAGGCAGACAAAAATTTTGTGAGTGGTTGACTGTAACAGAGACATCATGAAAACCACATTGAGGCTGACCCCTCACCCGTGGTAGAGTGGGAGATCGTCTCGAGGTGTGGCAGGGGGCGAATGTCATTCTGGAGGGCTCAACGGAAGGCCTCTCCAGTTTGTCTGACAAACTGGTTTCAGGCTCTGTCTCCGGCTGATACTGATCTTTGGCTGGACATGGCTGCTTGTCCTGTTCCAGAGGTTTCCCCTCAGGCTGCAAGATCCGGGCGGTCACAGAGGGTGGGCTCACTGGTAGTTGGGCTTAATGGTAGTTGGGAGCTCCAACGTCAGGCGCGTAATGGGGCCCCTTAGGGATATGGTAGCAAGAGAGGGGAAGAAAACCAATGTGCATTCCGTGCGCATACCAGGGGGAGTCATTCCAGATGTGGAAAGGGTCCTTCCGAATGCCATGAAGGGTACAGGGTGCACCCACCTGCAGGTGGTCGCTCATGTCGGCACCAATAATGTGTGTCACTATGGATTGAAGGAAATCCTCTCTGGCTTCCGGCGGCTATCTGATTTGGTGAAGACTGCCAGTCTCACTAGTGGGATGAAAGCAGAGCTCACCATCTGCAGCATCGTCAACAGGACTGACTGCAGACCTTTGGTACAGAGCAGAGTGGAGGGTCTGAATCAGAGGCTGAGATGGTTCTGCGACCACGTGGGCTGCAGATTCCTCGACTTGCGCCATAGGGTGGTGGGGTTTCGGATTCCACTGGATAGGTCAGGAGTCCACTACATGCAGCAGGCGGCTACACGGGTAGCAGGGGTTGTGTGGTGTGGACTGTGCGGCTTTTTAGGTTAGATGGCCTCGGGCAAGTACAGAAAGGGCAACAGCCTCAAAGGGTGCAGGGCAAAGTTAGGACATGCGGGGACCAAGCAGCAATCAGTATTGTAATTGTAAACTGTCGAAGCTGTAGTGGTAAAGTACCAGAACTTCAAGCACTGATAGAAAGCACCAAAGCTGAAATCGTTATAGGTATGGAAAGCTGGCTGATGCCAGAGATAAATTCTGCCGAAATTTTTACAAAGGCACAGACGGTGTTTAGAAAGGATAGATTGCATGCAACCGGTGGTGGAGTGTTTGTCGCTATTAGTAGTAGTTTATCCTGTAGTGAAATAGAAGTGGATAGTTCCTGTAAATTATTATGGGTGAAGGTTACACTCAACAACCGAGCTAACTTAATAATTGGCTCCTTTTACCGACCTCCCGACTCAGAGCATTAGTGGCCGAACAACTGAGAGAAAATCTGGAATACATTTCACATAAATTTTCTCAGCATGTTATAGTCTTAGGTGGAGATTTCAATTTACCAGATATAGACTGGGACACTCAGATGTTTAGGACGGGTGGTAGGGACAGAGCATCAAGTGACATTATACTGAGTACACTATCCGAAAATTACCTCGAGCAATTGAACAGACAACCGCCTCGTGGAGATAACATCTTGGACCTACTGATAACAAACAGACCTGAACTTTTCGACTCTGTAAGCGCAGATCAGGGAATCAGTGATCATAAGGCCATTGCAGCATCCCTGAATATGGATGTAAATAGGAATATAAAAAAAGGGAGGAAGGTTTATCTGTTTAGCAAGAGTAATAGAAGGCAGATTTCAGACTACCTAACAGATCAAAATGAAAATTTCTGGTTCGACACTGACAATGTTGAGTGTTTATGGAAAAAGTTCAAGGCAATCGTAAAATGCGTTTTAGACAGGTACGTTCTGAGTAAAACTGTGAGGGACGGGAAAAACCCACCGGGGTTCAACAACAAAGTTAGGAAACTACTGTGAAAGCAAAGAGAGCTCCACTGCAAGTTTAAATGCAGCCAAAACCTCTCAGACAAATAGAAGCTAAATGATGTCAATGTTAGCATAAGGAGGGCTATGTGTGAAATGTTCAGTGAATTCGAAAGTAAAATTCTATGTACCGACTTGACAGAAAATCCTAGGAAGTTCTGGTCTTACGTTAAATCAGTAAATGGCTCGAAACAGCATATCTAGACACTCCGGGACGATGATGGCATTGAAACAGAGGATGACACGCGTAAAGCTGAAATACTAAACACCTTTTTCCAAAGCTGTTTCACAGAGGAAGACCGCACTGCAGTTCCTTCTCTAAATCCTCGCACAAACGAAAAAATGGCTGACATCGAAATAAGTGTCCAAGGAATAGAAAAGCAACTGGAATCACTCAATAGAGGAAAGTCCACTGGACCTGACGGGATACCAATTCGATTCTACACAGAGTACGCGAAAGAATTTGCCCCCCTTCTAACAGCCGTGTACCGCAAGTCTCTAGAGGAAGAGAAGGTTCCAAATGATTGGAAAAGAGCACAGGTAGTCCCAGTCTTCAAGAAGGGTCGTCGAGCAGATGCACAAAACTATAGACCTATATCTCTGACATCGATCTGTAGTAGAATTTTAGAACATGTTATCTGCTCGCGTATCATGTCAATCCTGGAAACCCAGAATCTACTCTGTAGGAATCAACATGGATTCTGGAAACAGCAATCGTGTGAGACCCAACTCACTTTATTTGTTCATGAGACCTAGAAAATATTCGATACAGGCTCCCAGGTAGATGCTATTTTCCTTGACTTCCAGAAGGCGTTCGATACAGTTCCCCACTGTCGCCTGATAAAGAAGTAAGAGCCTACGGAATATCAGACCAGCTGTGTGGCTGGATTGAAGAGTTTTTAGCAAACAGAACACAGCATGTTGTTCTCAATGGAGAGACGTCTACAGATGTTAAAGTAACCTCTGGCGTGCCACAGGGGAGTGTTATGGGACCATTGCTTTTCACAATATATATAAATGACCTAGTAGATAGTGTCGGAAGTTCCATGCGGCTTTTCGCGGATGATGCTGTAGTATACAGAGAAGTTGCAGCATTAGAAAATTGTAGCGAAATGCAGGAAGATCTGCAGCGGATAGGCACTTGGTGCAGGGAGTGGTAACTGACCCTTAACATAGACAAATGTAATGTATTGCCAATACATAGAAAGAAGGATCCTTTATTGTATGATTATATGATAGCGGAACAAACACTGGTAGCAGTTACTTCTGTAAAATATCTGGGAGTATGCGTGCAGAATGATTTGAAGTGGAATGATCATATAAAATTAATTGTTGGTAAGGCGGGTACCAGGTTGAGATTCATTGGGAGAGTCCTTAGAAAATGTAGTCCGTCAACAAAGGAGGTGACTTACAAAACACTCGTTCGACCTATACTTGAGTATTGCTCATCAGTGTGGGATCTGTACCAGATTGGGTTGACAGAGGAGATAGAGAAGATCCAAAGAAGAGCGGTGCGTTTCATCACAGGGTTATTTGGTAAGTGTGATAGCGTTACGGAGATGTTTAGCAAACTCAAGTGGCAGACTCTGCAAGAGAGGCGCTCTGCATCACGGTGTAGCTTGCTGTCCACGTTTCGAGAGGATGCGTTTCTGGATGAGGTATCGAATATATTGCTTCCCCCTACTTATACCTGCCAAGGAGACCCCGAATGTAAAATTAGAGAGATTCGAGCACGCACGGAGGCTTTCTGGCAGTCGTTCTTCCCACGAACCATACGCGACTGGAACAGAAAAGGGAGGTAATGACAGTGGCACATAAAGTGCCCTCCGCCACACACCGTTGGGTGGCTTGCAGAGTATAAATCTAGATGTAGATGTAGATATACAGATGAGGCTACATTTACATGCAAAGGTATCATGAACACCTGCAATTCTCATCCACAAGCAATGAAGAACTCACTTGACATTAGGGAAACACTCTTCCAACTTTGGTTCTCAGTGAAAGTCTGGTGGGATCTGATAGATGACCTGGTGACAGGCCTTGCATTCCTGCCAAATTATGTGACAGCCACAGAATATGCACATTTCCTGATAGGAGACCTATCTGCACGTTTGGTAGATGTGACACTAGAGCAGTGATTGCAAATGTACATGCAACATGATGGATTACTGATTCACTGTACCAGTCAAGTATCCCAATATCAGAATGACCACATTTCCTCAGTGGTGGATTAGCCACGGCAAACCCATTAACTGGCTTACCAGATCACCCAACCTAACACCATTAGAATTCTATTTATGGGTCTGGTTAAAGGGGAATGTGTATGCTACGAAATTGGATATATATGAAGGACTCGTCCCTCGTGTCACCAATGCTATTACCCACATTAAAGCCCGCAGGGATGATGATCGATGTGCAACGAAACACACCCTCCTACGCACTGACAAGTGCATTGAGTTGGGTGGGGGGGGCTTCTTCAACACTTCTTGTATTCCACAGTGCCTACACAGCATTTTGGTGAGTAATAGTCACCCTTGTCTTCATAATCATTCATTCATGGATGTGTGTAGTCTTCAACCCACTCCAGTTCTGTAACTAACGAGAAATAGAAACATGTTCATAGGCCTTTTTGTGTATTTTCACACGTATAATCACCTCACAAATTATGTGACATTCCTGCTGAATCACCAAGTATATATTGGCTGTATTCCTATCATCCATCCTAGCAAGACTGTATTTTGTGAAACTGTCATTATTGTTGCTGAGCTATGTTCAGAGAATTTTTGCAATATGGAGATGATAAGTTAAGAACTGTTGTTATGTTGATGTAGGGTCTACATGAGATATTGAGGTAATGTTGATATGGCAGATAATATGATTATGATGGTGCTTTTGACGATGACAGGTGTAGAGTTTGTTGATGATGATGTAGGGTAAGGTGGCCAATGTTAGGGAACTTTATTCTGAATTCAAGTGTGTCATGTTCTTTAATGTCAAAGAATCAATTGTATCAAGAAATATGTTGAAAATTTGTAATGCAATTACTGTGGATCTGATAGTTATGAGAAAAATGTTAATTACAACTAATAGTTTTGGAGGGAAAAACATGTCAGAATAATAGATACAGCGAAAATACTTAATTGTGGAAAATATTTGATCTATAATGATGTACGCTGATAAGTATTTTGTACTGTCAGAGTGTTTGATGAACCAAGTCTCAATTATTTAAAAGAAGTTTGAAAAAAAAAAAAAAAAAAAGAGTGTCAGAAAGTGAGGTTTCAGTCAACAAGGCTTTGGCTGAAAATACACACACACACACACACACACACACACACACACACACACACAAAGGGGACAGTGAACAGTGAAACAGTGCTACTTGTGGGAGCTACAGGGACAAGGTGGAGAGATGGAGAGAGGGTAGGGCAACTGAGTATCGTAAATAGAACAGATGACTGGATTTTACCTGATTCACTTACATTAAATTTTTTGGAAAGTTGTCTGTTTCCAGTACAGGTGCCACATTTAAGTACAAATTGCATCAACTTGTTGTAAAAGCACACTCGGCACAATATAGCAATATAGCATAGTGTAGCAAAAAAGTGGATAAAATGTGTCACTTTTCAAATAGTCTTAGAAATCTGGTAAGTCGTTGATTATAAAATGTCAGTTACGTGTGATGTAATTCAGCAGTCAGCTAGTAAAGTCAGTACTGGATACACAATAATTCCTTGAAAAATGTAGCACTCATGAGAAATCAACAAATGACCTTTAGTAAGAAACTTGCTAATTTTTCTTTGCTTCTATTTTGCATGTTAAAGGAATCAGTTACTTTGGATATAAAATTATTCTTATTTTGAAATTAAAAAGAAAACAGAAAATAAAATATGTATGAATCTTCTTACTGTATACAGTGGTGCAAGTGTATCAGAAAATGAATGTAAGTTGAATGATTTTGATGTACTTGTTGCTGAAGTTTTCATTTCAAAGTAAGGAAAAAAGCTGAAATACTACCCCAGATCATGTAAGAATCAGACTCGCCAGGTGCTGACAGCATCACACCCTTACTTCTATCAACAACCACAAGATGACATTTCATTCAGTGAATTCTGAGGCAGATTTGCCCAACTGCAAGCAACCTCAAGTGACTTTCCATTGTCAGGCTCAGTTGGATCTGAGAGAGCATCGCTAGTAAATGAAGTCACCATGCCAAGCGTCTGTGGTAGGAGATGGACAAGTCCTGATCTAAAAATGTTCATATTTTCTGTGGAAGCTGAATAAAGTTTATAGAATTGTATTTTGAATTCAGGGGAGTGAATTCATCAGTTATGACTAAGAACCAATAAAGAACCACAAGCATTTGCTCATTGATTTTACATGTAAATATCATGCACAGGAACCATACAATTTCAGTTCTGTGTTCTAAATTCTGGTTTACACTAGAGTGAACGGAAATGAACCTGAGTGAATAAGGTGTCCACTGATCTTGTAGCAGGTCGCAATGATATTTCAGGATGGTTGACAGGACAGCAGGTACATAGAACCGTGTGGTCAGCCATTGTGGAGTTACAGAGGCAGCAATTTATTTATTATACTCAATACAGCAGTCAAAAGTGATGTCTCACTGCATTCACCACCAAGGTGGTACACGTCGGCTAGGATGGCAGTCGGCAGTGGTTGCTCAGCTCAGCCGGTGGCACTGAAGTGATGTCAGCATCCCAGTGGCAGTACAGCTGCATTGGACATGGGCAGGTGGCAGGCACACCGTGGTAGCAATCTCTAAACCAACCTACTCACACCGATTGGAGCAAATGCATGGCCAACCTACTTCTTGGTGGTGAGCCTTGTGCAGGAGGCAGCCAAGTGCAGCTGCAAACCGAGGACCCTCTGACTTAGGCATCAATTAGGCCTAAGTCAGTTAGCAGATGGCCCCCATATAGAAGGCACCAGTTCAGCTCTCAGCAGTATTAGGGCTAGGCACAGCCCATAGACCTGCAGCTAGCAGATGCAGCTTCTAGCAGTATTTGGCAGGATGACCCTCATCGGGTCGACAACTGGTACGAAGTAAATGTGAGTGCTGTCTGTGGGCAATGACGATGCTTAGCTGAAGCATCACGCTGCTCTGAGTTGCAAGTAATCGAGCAGATGCAGCTCTGAGCCACTATGCAAGCAAACTTGGGCAAGCTCACTGTAATTAAATCATGGGGGAAGGTTGGTGAATCAATGTTTATAATAGTGATAATACAACACAATATCACCAGTTAATTTAAAATAGTCTGTTATGCTATGTCCTTTCATACAAAAATGTACACCTTCTGCTGGACCAACTCCTCTCTTGTTACATGTAGACAACACAATTGGTATATAGCTAGTGTAACATGATTTACTGAAACAATAACCTCTCTCTCATAGAAACACTAGTCCAGTCAAAGCTGCTAAAATACACCTCACCAGGTTCCAGCAGAAGGTATACTTGTTTGGATGAAAGGAAAGAGTTTAAGTTAATTGGTGTTGTTGTGTTATATTATCTCTATTAACAAAAACTGACACACATACCTTCTCCCAAGATTTAATTAAAAACACCGATCTGTCAGCTCAGTGAGCTCACACAGATTTGATTGTGTAGCAGCTCAGAGTTGCATCTTCTTGATTGCTTGCAACTGAGAGCAATGTGAGCTTCAGCAGCTGAGTCCCCATGGCTTATGATTCCAATGGCCTCCAGCAGACCTCCCTAGTTTTACAGGACATCTGCTGCTGTAAGATGCCTGGCAACAATAATCATCATCCAGCTGTGACTCCACACTGATGTGGCATGAGGCTATATAAGGGGGCCCATTTTTTGGGAGCTTATCAGTCAGCTCAAAGATGCAGCACAGGCAACAGCATTGAATGGGCTCACTGAGATGCCATCAAAGGAGTAGTGTACTAATTAATCAATAGTCTGGAAACAACATCTGGTTCCCAAGAATAAACAATAAAACTGTCAGAGGAACTGCCCAGACCACTTTGCTTTCTGGTCCTTGCATTTTTATGGGTTGCAGGATGTCTTTTCCAATTGATGGTACTTGGATTTCTGTTGCTCTGGTGAGGTGTATTTCAGCTGCTTTGGCTGTTCTAGAGAGTTCCAATGAGAGTGATGTTATTGTTTTTAAAACATTTCACATGTGTGGGTTTGCTAGCAGGGACTTTGATAAATGATGTTACATTAGTGATAAGCCACTTGTGTTTCCCACTTGTAACAAGAGAACAGTTGGTCCAGCAGACTGTCCCACCTACTCTGTTGTAACAGGACATCATTTTTGCTTGGATAGACATGGGAATGGTGTATTGCCAGGCTCAGACATTGTGTAATCCAGCTCACCATTGTGACAACCTCGGGCTATTCGTGTGGTAACAAGAATTGTTTTAGTGTGAGGTGGTGATGGTAATCACTGTGATAGTGTTGCACATGCTGAAGAATTTGCTCTGTGATAATACATCCCTTCTGCATTGCTATTAGCTTGGACAGAGAGTTAAGGAGATTGAGTTCTAAGATACTGTTTACGAAGGTCAAGTTTTGGGCATGTAGTATATCTTAAAGTTTGGCTGGCCAGTATAGTACATGATATGTTGTGTGTAAAGTTTTAGCTCCTGTCTTGGTGGCTGGAAGATGGAATGTTGATACTGAAATATAACAAACTGTACCATTTACCTCACAGCTCAAACCATTCTACATCTCAGATCACCCCTACTTGTTGCAGGTTCACAATAATCCCTGTTGGATCATATATGGAATATATCTAGTGTGGACCCCCTTTCTAAAAATTTGAAAATTTGCCTTGCCATTATAGTTTCTGGTATAGCATCATTGAAAGAAGTGATTGAGATTAAAATTTACGAAAACATCCTCAATAAAGATAGTGGTCTGCAGTTAAGGACAGCTTCTGGCCATCGGAAGGTTGAAATGGGTGCAGAGGTCATGCAGTCAAAACATTACCTTGTATAAATGAAAATACACAATTTTGGAGACTTTACTGGTCTCGTACAGTTATGATTTTATGTGTATATACTGGACTGGTGAGTGAAAATTTGTACTGACGCTAGGGATCGAACCCAAGACTCCTGCTTACTAGACAGGTGCATTAGCCTTGTCTATCAAAAAACAAATTGGTGTCTCACTGAATGTTTACTATTAGATCATCCACATGGACTGGTATCTGTGTATTACCAGCTACCATCAGCCAGCACAGAAAAATTCTGTTTTGAGGACCTTTGTGTATCAAGCAGAGGATGTTTCAGATTCAGAAAACCTGCTGAAAGAACTGAGCCACTTATGAAGAGTTTTTACAGGGCTACAACAACTAACAAGTTGTGCAAGCCATTTCACTGAAGACATGTAATGCAGAAGGTCCCCATGGATGACAAGAGGAAGCTTGCATTTATGCCGTTTTGGAGCTCAGTAAAAGGAAAGATTAGCTGGCTCCTAAAGAAGCACGAATTCTATTCAATCTTCATGCATCCAGCAAAAATTCAACAACTCACAACACCTGTGAAAGATGATGTAGGCCTCAGAATGCCAGGAATTTACAGAATACCATGTTGATGTGGACAGTTTTGTTGGGCAGCTGTGTGTACTATTGAACAGCACCGTATGAACATGAGAGGTATTTTTTGCCTACAGTAAACCAAGAAATTGGCTGTAGCAGATCGTACTCTGAGAAATGGACACCGAATTGCATTCACCAAAACATCTATTATTAAAAGTAAAAATAGTTTGTGGTATAGCATCATCAAAAGAAGTGATCAAGATTAAAATTTCTGGAAACACCCTCAATAATGTAGTTGTCTGCAATTAAGGACAGCTTCTGGCCATCAAAAGGTTGAAATGGATGCAGCAGTCATGCGGGCAAAACATTACCTTGTATAAATGAAATTACACAATTTCGGAGACTTTACTGGTCTCATACAGTTATGATTTTATGTATGTATACTGGACCGGTGAGTGAAAATTTGTACTGAGGCCAGGGATCGAACCCGAGACTCCTGCTTACTAGACATGTATGTTAGCCACTGAGGCACCTTGGCACAGTGGTTGAGACAACTCCACTGATTACCGCTTACCTGGCAGCGGCAGTGAGAATTTGGATTGAGGAAGGAGGCATGAGAGGGTAACCTGTGCAGTGTGTCAACCTCTGTGCCTAGATGGCTTAGTGGCTAATGCACCCGCCTAGTTAGCAGGAGACCCGGGTTTGATTCCCAAGCCTCGGTACAGATTTTCACACACCCCTTCGGTCTATATACACAAATCACCACCTCATATGGTTCTTGACTAGACACCAGTTACATCATATTTGGTAGTGCCACCATATAAGGATGGCAGCAGCAACAACACATCAGTCACCAGTTGAAAATGGCCAAGGAGTACTCAGTCATAGCTCATGGATTTTAAATGACTTGATGTGGCTGGAAGCCAAAGAGAATTTTATCAATACCGTCACATAAATGTTGGTTAATGAGTTCCTCCATAACTGGTTGTAGGTCATGGGGCACCCTATACGCTTATGGTATACAGGTCATTCATTCCAGTTGGACTGTGTGTTGCATCACTGGGGCTAACAGACCATGGGCATCGAGCAGGTTCTTGAATTCTAATAGTAACTCCTTCATTGCTATTTTCTCTGTTATTTCTAAATGCTTCACTTTCTCATGTAATGCTGTTTTGCTGGTGGCTTGCTCATGGCTAGGGTCCAAAATTGACTTGTCTAGATTGTTTTTGTGTAGAACATCTAAATTCGCAACCCATAATCCCTTAGACAAACTGACACCTTCGGTCCCAAATTTATCAATACTGAAAGGAACTATGCACTCAACACCTATCTCTCATGTATGTACATCTACCTTGATCTGAATCACGTCTATTTCCTCATCAGTTATAACAAACTACACTTTTAAGTTCATCTGCCAGCAATCACACTTGAGGGAACCTCAAGTGGGGAAGGTAGTTCCTTAACTCGCCCTGTTGTGCTGATGATGTTAGAGGACAGGATGGGCTGAGTGTTTATTGACCTTACAGAATGAAATTTTCACTTTGCAGCAGAGTGTGCACTGATATGAAACTTCCTGCCAGATTAAAACTGTTTTGGACCAAGACTCAAACTTCAGATCTTTTCCTTTCACATGCAAGTGCTCTACCACCAAGTTACCCAAGCACTACTCAAATCTCATCTTCACAGCTTCAGTTCTGCTAGTACCTCTCCTCCTTTCCTGCGAACCTTGCAGAGCAAGCAGTCCTGGAAAAAAGGAGAGCTTCTGTGAAGTTTGTAAGGCAGGAGGCAAGATACTGGCAGAAGTGAGGTGTGAAGATGGGTTGTGAGTTGTACTTGGGTAGCTCAGTGGTAGAGCACTTGCCCTTGAAAGGTTAAGGTTCCAAGCTCTAGTCTCGGTCCAGTACATAGTTTTGATCTGCCAGGAAGTTTTATTTATTGACCTTGTAGCATGATCATGGGGTCATAGAGGCAGTGACAGAACAACAACAATTTGTTGGTTGTAATCAGTATAGCAGCCAAAGGTATTGTCTCACTGCAGTCAGTGTCCCCATAGCACATGTCAATAATGGGTGACAGAAGTTGCTTAGCTCAGGAGGCAGCGAGCGGCACTTGTGCAAAGTAAGCACCCCTGTGAGTGCAGACCTGTGTCAGATCTGGGACAAACTCTGACGTAAGCTGATCATGCCAGTTGGCACAAATGTGCGACTAGTGAACAGCTTGTTGGTGAGCCCAGAGCAGGAGGCACTCGAGTGTGGCTGCACACCAAGGAACCCCAATGTAGGTGTCCTGAAATCAACTACCAAATGGCTTCCAGCTGGAATGAACCAGGTCTGCTGGCAACATAATCAGAATAAGGCACAGCCCATAGACCCACAGCTATGAGAGGCAATGTCTAGCAGTAGTTAAGCAGGATGAACCTCATCAGGCTGATGACTGGCATGGAGTACTTGTCAGCACTAGCTGTGGAAATGACAGATACTTTATAGCTGGAGCAGGAGGTATTTGTGGATATTCAACTAGGCCTGTTGTGTTAAAATACAATTTTTGACTGTTTAAACTGTGTAAGCATTGCAGTGTCAAGCTTGGACAGTGTGTGGACTTCATATAATACTTCAACAACAGTTTTCAGCTCTGGCTGCAGGCAGCAAGGCTAATCATGTGACACTCACTTTAGTGCCATGGTGGAGACTTCTGTCATATCAGCTTGGCACCTTTCAGCTTCTGGTCGAGAAATGCAGTGACAGCTTTCTGCTCACTTGGCAGCTGGTTATGGATGCCAATTTGAAAGGCAATGGTGCAACATGATAGAAGAAACCTCTCATAATATATTGGTGAACACTGACATTACATATTTGCCATTAGTGTTTCTCGTTAAGATAATGCAAAACACTAAGAGCAAACCCCACATTAGCATGTATAGGCAGGCGGATGTTTAACTTGCAAACTAAATGAAATCATGTAGAAGAGATTAAAAACTCATGTATCTGAACTTCTGCAGAAACATCTGAAGCAAGATAGAAAATGCTGAACACCTCGTAACAGAGCAATGTTGGATTATCCTACTCCTTCATATACCACTCCTGATGCCAATATTATTTTTTTCTGATATTTGTTCATTACTAATGCATATAACATGCTTACACGAACAACTAAATTCTTATGTGTGCAATTTATCATTAAACTTCATTATCCACTGCACAATTTACTTATTGCTGATGGCAGTGGTATATTTAGTTCTTGCTGGAAATACACTCCTGGAAATGGAAAAAAGAACACATTGACACCGGTGTGTCAGACCCACCATACTTGCTCCGGACACTGCGAGAGGGCTGTACAAGCAATGATCACACGCACGGCACAGCGGACACACCAGGAACCGCGGTGTTGGCCGTCGAATGGCGCTAGCTGCGCAGCATTTGTGCACCGCCGCCGTCAGTGTCAGCCAGTTTGCCGTGGCATACGGAGCTCCATCGCAGTCTTTAACACTGGCAGCATGCCGCGACAGCGTGGACGTGAACCGTATGTACAGTTGACGGACTTTGAGCGAGGGCGTATATTGGGCATGCGGGAGGCCGGGTGGACGTACCGCCGAATTGCTCAACACGTGGGGCATGAGGTCTCCACAGTACATCGATGTTGTCGCCAGTGGTCGGCGGAAGGTGCACGTGCCTGTCGACCTGGGACCGGACCGCAGCGACGCACGGATGCACGCCAAGACCGTAGGATCCTACGCAGTGCCGTAGGGGACCGCACCGCCACTTCCCAGCAAATTAGGGACACTGTTGCTTCTGGGGTATCGGCGAGGACCATCCGCAACCGTCTCCATGAATCTGGGCTATGGTCCCGCACACCGTTAGGCCGTCTTCCGTTCACGCCCCAATATCGTGCAGCCCGCCTCCAGTGGTGTCGCGACAGGCGTGAATGGAGGGACGAATGGAGACGTGTCGTCTTCAGCGATGAGAATCGCTTCTGCCTTGGTGCCAATGATGGTCGTATGCGTGTTTGGCGCCGTGCAGGTGAGCGCCACAATCAGGACTGCATACGACCGAGGCACACAGGGCCAACACCCGGCATCATGGTGTGGGGAGCGATCTCCTACACTGGCCGTACACCACTGGTGATCGTCGAGGGGACACTGAATAGTGCACGGTACATCCAAACCGTCATCGAACCCATCGTTCTACCATTCCTAGACCGGCAAGGGAACTTGCTGTTCCAACAGGACAATGCACGTCCGCATGTATCCCGTGCCACCCAACGTGCTCTAGAAGGTGTAAGTCAACTACCCTGGCCAGCAAGATCTCCGGATCTGTCCCCCATTGAGCATGTTTGGGACTGGATGAAGCGTCGTCTCACGCGGTCTGCATGTCCAGCACGAACGCTGGTCCAACTGAGGCGCCAGGTGGAAATGGCGTGGCAAGCCGTTCCACAGGACTACATCCAGCATCTCTACGATCGTCTCCATGGGAGAATAGCAGCCTGCATTGCTGCGAAAGGTGGATATACACTGTACTAGTGCCGACATTGTGCATGCTCTGTTGCCTGTGTCTATGTGCCTGTGGTTCTGTCAGTGTGATCATGTGATGTATCTGACCCCAGGAATGTGTCAATAAAGTTTCCCCTTCCTGGGACAATGAATTCACGGTGTTCTTATTTCAATTTCCAGGAGTGTATTTTATTTGAAGAAAAATTCACCATGTACTATGCCTGCAAACCACATGAATGTTTAAAATTCAATGGTGTTAAAAACTGTTTAAGACTGACCTAGCTTATATAAAAGCCTTCATTTTCCACTTTAGAACAAACATTTTACTTTTTCAAGAACTTTGTATTTCCATTATTCATATTTAAAATTTTCATGTTCCAGTCTTAAAATTTAATTCTTTTCAATATTCAGTGGCATAGTTTTGTAGCCACACTGTATATATACAGTAACTGACATAACATATTACATTTTTAATTACTCAAATCAGAAGATTTCACTTTCAAGAAAAATTGTACCAATAATTTTTCCATTTGTTAACTATACAGCTATCAGTGAAACAAACTTAAGTTTCTGATTATGGTATCTTTGCCCTTTTAACTTTTCTATCTTTTGTGGTAATATTCCAAATGTAAGAACATAGTATTTCACCAATAATATACGCATTTATAAAAAGGCAGAATGTTGCTAAAACTCACTGTGCAGCCATTTGCAAGCATATTTATAACAGACACTTAGTCTGAAAATGGGAGTTCAGGTTCCAAGCCACTGTGTTGCTGCAGTTAACAGTACTTGGGCCCAATTCACACAGCAATGGCAGGGCACTGACATATGGTGGGGACATGGTGCTGTTTCATGCAAACTCTTGTTAAACAAATGAAGCAGTTCACACATAAGTGGCATGGTGGAGACATGTTATTCATGGTCTGTGCCACAACTGAAGTGGCACACTGAAGTATCATGTGGCACACTGAAGCATCATGTGGCAGACACATTCAAGTGGTGAAGTGGTGTGCTGCTGTTTCCATTAATTTTAAGTCATCTGATGTGCCTTAAAAAAAAACAAAAAAAAAAGTTTTATGTAGATGACGCATCTCTGTCATTACACATTTTGAATCAAAAGTTTCCAAGTAGTACAAGAAAACATTTGATTTATTTAAAGTCCTGCATTGTTACCCTCAATATGCAAACTTTGTTCTGTCTCACACTTCCAGAAAATTTCCAAATTGTAAGTGCCCTGGGAAAAAAAAGTTTCCATGCTTTCTATACACAGTTACTTTGAGCTCCACTTTGTAGTGGTTCTGCGTGCTTTTATTTCTTTGTTTGTTGTCCTCGGTGTTGACGTACTGGCTGAAAAATGAGGTGGTTATTTCGACACTGACTACTGTAAATAATGTAGCCGACACATACACAGTTGCATTTCACTGTCTTTTACTTTCACTTTTCAGAACCCCCCCCACACACACACACACACATTTATATGGCCAGTGAACTACTGTTTAACTTTCCATAAGCCTCACTAATAGTTTGCAGGTGAACATCCATATACTGCTACAATAGTTTCCTGTTGAACATCTACAAGCAGTAAAATCTAACCACAAAGTTCACAGTTCTTGAAGAATAATCAGATACGTATGGAGCAGATACTGACACTGTTTTTACACTTGGCCTAATTGTTTAACACTTATTCCACAGTTAATTTGAAGCATTGTTGTTGTTCTAACCAGCACAGGTTACTTGTTTGAAACTCAGACGTGGACTGACTGTCTCACCAGCAAAAATTGGTCCCTTATATATCATCACAATAATTGGTACTTAAACTACACATTGTTCAAAGTTAAATTTACAGAAATTACTATTGAAACTTAACGCATTAAATTAACTAAATATGTCAAAAGTTACTTTGGACAAAACTGTTAATTACTTTGGAATTAATTAAGGGCTGGCTTTGCTAACATGCTTTCAAAGAGAGCCAAATAAATGCTTTAAGATTACTAGCATTTCATCTTCCAAATGTTTACAATTATTACAAAATTTATATTTGTTTATATATCAAAAATAGAATTTAAGTTACGAAACAACGACTGATTCCTCCCTAAAATGAAAGTATTAACTAGGAGTAGTCGAAATAAATTAGAAAATCAGTTACATACATAAAACTAAGCACAAAATTAGATCTTTTGTTATATTCTTTTAAAACTGAGGGCCAACCTTTCTCTTTTATGAAAATGCAGATTGTACTCATGTATGTTAATCTTAATTAGTCCAAAAAATGAATTTAAGGAGGCAAATGACAAAACAAGATGGGAATTAAAATTCCAGTTGGCATTTTTGGGGAGCTGTGTCAAGAATGCTTGCTCAAAATCAATATTCTTTATTAGTCAATGCCCACCTTGACTCCAAAGTAGCGTGTGCAGGGAAATGTGTGACTGGATATATGGTACCGTGGTAAGGTCGGAGTCAAGAATCAATATTCTTTATTAGCTGATGATTCTTTACAGGAAGTTGATGACTGTTGTCCAAGGGCTGATGGTGGGTAGCTTGCAGTGGAATGCCAGGACAGCATAACAGTGGGTGACAGCGATGATGGTGTTGCTGACGCAAATTGACTGACAGCTCCATAGTATAACGAGCTGGTGGCTGGACTGCTATACGCTGCACATGACTTAAGACAGCTGGCAGGGGTGTGGTAAACCCATGTCCCTCGAAGGCTGGCTACAGTATGAGGTGATGGCCCCCAGTGAAATGCCTCATCTCAATGGCATCAGTTCAAAACCTGGAATCATCACGGCTAGTTGACATTCTTTGCATAGTAGTTGGTGCTGCTCGATGAAGCTGTCTGGCTGCAAATCCAACTGATGACTGGTGCAGAGACTATGCTAGATGACTGCATGAGCTGGGAGCATATATACTCATTCCAGCTGGGGGTGTTATGACAAGAGCTAGGCTGAAATGATGTAGCTAGCTGTGGGGTGGCGGCGCCGTCTGTTTACGAGAGCCTGAAAACTATTTCTGTGGTCAACCAGAAAATGATGGGGAACATATTGACCATAGTTCCCAGTCTGCAAGTCCACATTCTTCTTTTGTTCACTGAAAGAAATGTTTCTACACTCTATTTACTTCAACAGGAATAGGAACTATGATTAGAAATTAAAGTTGTGCATTCTAATTGATATTAATATTTGATAAACTTTCACATGCACAACATAATAATATGCCTGATGATGATGATAGTAATAATGTTTCTATCAAACGGAAATATGAGCAGCTCAGAGGTGACCTCTGCGGTAAATTCCCATTAAATAGTCTGACTTCCGATATGGTTAATTGCTCGCCACAAAAGTTGAAAATAATGCCACCATTTGCCACGCGCTTTTGTTAACATTACGAGTGGCACACAAACAGTTACTTCCAAGAAATCTAAGCGATCCAGAATGGTGTACAGTCCTTGCGAGTTCATTTTCTGTTTGCACCGAAAACATGTGTTTAGTTGCAGTCTGGCTGTGATGTCATCCAAGGCAGCATGTAAGCTAGTGTTTGACTGACACAGACCGTATGGTAGCTGGGTGTGAAGTGAAGTCACTGCCTCTCAGGTCATATTTATAGATGGGCACATCAGATGGTCGGAGGGAACACCTACCGTCATCCGCTCTATGCCCAAGTAGCAGCATCTAATGGCTGCTTTCTTGGACATGTATTATTTAATAACTCTGTCATGAATCAATTTAGAATCTTTGTTATTTTTGTATGAATGGAGTTAAACTGGGTTTAATCACAGGAAAAGTTTTAGCTCCCCTGCATTTAAACTTTGCCATCTAGAATTTTTAGAGCATGACTTCTGAACTACACCTTTAGGAGATCTTGTATTGACTGGTATTTGCATCAAAGTCTTGAAACTTGTTATATCTTCATTATTTAATAGATGTAATCAAATGCTGTAGTCAGAACTGTCTATCATTAATATAACTGATAGTTAATTTACTACAAATAAGGACGCTTTTGTTCCAAATTTAGTTTTCAGTAAATTACTTGAAAATTATTAGAGGTAGCTTAATAAGGTCCCGTTGTTAAGGTTTTCATATCAAACTGATGCTTCATACCAATTTTCATCTGTCTAAGTCTAATATTTAGCGCCTTCAATTTTTCTTGAAAATGTGGATTCTGACCAAAATTTTGTTCCGGTCAAATTGAAATTTTTAATAGTTAATTTTGACAGACATTTGCACTTTCTGACCGATTTTTGGGTTTATACACTACAGGCCATTAAAATTGCTACACCAAGAAGAAATGCAGATGACAAACGGGTATTCATTGGACAAATATATTATACTAGAACTGACATGTGATTACATTTTCATCCAATTTGGGTGCATAGATCCTGAGAAATCAGTACCCAGAACAACCACCTCTGGCCGTAATAATTGCCTTGATACGCCTGGGCATTGAGTCAAACAGAGCTTGGATGGTGTGTACAGGTACAGCTGCCCATGCAGCTTCAACACGATACCACAGTTCATCAAGAGTAGTGACTGGTGTATTGTGACGAGCCAGTTGCTCGGCCACCATTGACCAAACGTGTTCAATTGGTGGGAGATCTGGAGAATGTGCTGGCCAGGGCAGCAGTCGAACATTTTCTGTATCCAGAAATGCCCGTACAGGACCTGCAACGTGCGGTCATGCATTATCCTGCTGAAACGTAGGGTTTCGCAGGGATCGAATAAAGGGTAGAGCCACAGGTCGTAAAACATCTGAAATGTAATGTCCACTGTTCAAAGTGCCGTCAATGCGAACAAGAGGTGACCCGTCAATGCGAACAAGAGGTGACTGAGACGTGTAACCAATGGCACCCCATGCCATCACGCCCAGTGATACGCCAGTATGGCGATGACGAATACACCCTTCCAATGTGCGTTCACCGCGATGTCGCTAAACACGGATGCGACCATCATGATGCTGTAAACAGAACCTGGAATCATCTGAAAAAATGACGTTTTGGCATTTGTGCACCCAGGTTCGTCGTTGAGTACACCATCACAGGTGCTCCTGTCTGTGATGCAGTGTCAAGGGTAACCGCAGCCGTGGTCTCCGAGCTGATAGTCCATGCTGCTGCAAACGTCGTCGAACTGTTCGCGCAGATGGTGGTTGTCATGCAAACGTCCCCATCTGTTGACACAGGGATCGAGACGTGGCCACATGATCCATTACAGCCATGGGGATAAGATGCCTATCATCTGGACTGCTAGTGATACGGGGCCATTGGGATGTAGCACGGCATTCCGTATTACCGTCCTGAACCCACCGATTCCATATCCTGCTAACAGTCATTGGATCTCGACCAACGTGAGCAGCAATGTTGCGATACAATAAACCGCAATCGCGATAGGCTACAATTCAACCTTTATCAAAGTCGGAAACGTGATGGTACACATTTCTCCTCCGTACACGAGGCATCACAACAACATTTCACCAGGCAACGCCGGTCAACTGCTGTTTGTGTATTAGAAATCGGCTGCAAACTTTCCTCGTGTCAGCAAGTTGTAGGTGTTGCCACCAGCGCCAAACTTGTGTGAATGCTCTGAAAAGCTAATCATTTGCATATTGCAGTATCTTCTTCCTGTAGGTTAAATTTCACGTCTGTAGCACGTCATCTTCATGGTGTAGCAATTTTAATGGCCAATAGTGTAGCTTTATTATTTAGTGCTACTTGTTCTTTTATTTAAAACCATGTATTTAGGGAAACACTCTCGAGATTTAACAATTTAAACATTAATATACTGAAGCATATGTTGACGAAATTTGGAAAAGCAACTTTAATTTTTAAATTCATCCTTAAATTATGGCGCAAGATTTCTCATGCTACGCACAGGCGCGTTATGATTATGTGAGTAGTTGGACAAGCTATGTATGGGCGCACTGCATTGTTGCCAAATTTATTCAAGATGGCAGCGATGATGTCATCCAAAATGGCGGCGTGTAGACTTGGCAACAGCGCATGAAATCATTCAAGATAGCGGATTTTGGCGGGAAAATAGGTCAGTTGGGCTATGTCCACTAACCCAACCCCCATAAAAATGGTGGGAAATTTGAATTTTGGCGGGAAAATAGGTCAACTGGGCTATGCCCACTAACTTAACCCTCCAGAAAAAATTGGCACTAAATTCAAATTCCAACATGATAATGAAACTTCCTGGGAGATTAAAACTGTGTGCCAGACCAAGACTCGAACTCAGGACCTTTGCCATTCACGGGCAAGTGCTCTACCAACTGAGCTACCCAAGCACGACTCGCGCCCCATCCTCACAGCTTTAATTCCGTCAGTACCTCTTCTCCTACCTTCCAAACTTCACAGAATCTCTCCTGCGAACCTTGCAGAACTAGCACTCCTGGAAGAAAGGATATTGTATAGACATGGCTTAGCCACAGCCTGGGGGATGTTTCTAGAACGAAATTTTCACTCTACAGTGGAGTGTGCGCTGATATGAAACTTCCTGGCGGATTAAAACTGTGTGCTGGACCGAGACTCGAACCGCCAGGAAATTTCATATCAGCGCACACTCCACTTTATAGTGAAAATTTCATTCTAGAAACATCCCCCAGGTTAAGCCATGTCTCCGCAATATCTTTTCTTCCGGGAGTGCTAGTTCTGCAAGGTTTGCAGGAGGGCTTCTGTGAAGTTTGGAAGGTAAGAGAAGAGGTACTGGTGGAATTAAAGCTGTGAGGACGGGGCATGAGTCGTGCTTGGGTAGCTCAGTTGGTAGAGCACTTGCCCGGGAAAGGCAAAGGTCCCAAGTTCGAGTCTCGGTCCAGCACACAGTTTTAATCTGCCAGGAAGTTTCATATCAGTGCACACTCCGCTGTAGAGTGAAAACTTCATTCTCCAACATGATAATGTATGCAAAACCGTATTTGTAATTTTTTTTTTACACAAATGTATTGACCAACTAGGATCATGTTAACAACTTCAGTTCCTCTCCTTCCTTTGTTGTTGTTTCCTTTTTTTCCAGTATTCTCATTTTCTCCCCATGAAGTCTCTTCCTTTCTTCTGTCCATGTTGTTCCCAATTTTTTATTTCTTCTACTTTGAAAGCCTTCCAAATTTAGTATTTTATTTTTAAATCGGTTTCTTTCTGCTATTTCTGATTCTTTAATGTTGTTTCTTTCAACATCTTTTGTTACTTCTGTAATCCATGCTATTGCCGATTTCTTCTTCCAGAAATATAGGAGTATTTGTTTTGTTAGTCTATTTCCATCCATTCGGTAGAGATGTCCAAAAAAGGTTAATCTTTGTTTGGCCATTACTTCAGATATATTTTTGTAGATCTCCTCATTACTTCTTATTTTCCAACCATCTGCAGTTTTCATTGCAGCCATTATTTTTCTAATAATCCTTCTTTCCGGTATCTCTAGTTTGTGCATCTTATAGTTCATCTTTAGGCATTCAGATCCATATAAACGTTCTGGTCATACCACTGCGGTGTAGTGTTTTAGTTTTGTTTTTCTAGATATACATTTCATGTTGTAAATATTTTTGGTCAAACCATATGCTCTTTCCATTTTGTTAATTCTTACATCTATTGCAGATTTTTCTAGTCCATTCTGTTGCATAGTTTCTCCAAGATATTTAAATTTATTTGCTCGCTCTATTTTACCTATTTGTGTTTCTATGTATTTTGGTGCATTTTTTTATATTTGTCATGAATTTTGTTTTTTCAGCTGAAATTTTGAGACCAGTTCTGTTTGCTAATTTTTCCAGAATGTTTATTTGAGTAACTGCTTCTGTCAGGTTTTCTGAAAGTATTGCGAAATCATCCGCAAAAGCCAAGCAGTTTACTTGAATTCCATTTGTTTTCCTTCCCAGAGTTATTGGTTCAATTTTGTGATTTTTTAACTCCGAATTCCAGATCCTTACAATTTTTTCTAGAACACAGATAAACAATGAACTTTATTATTATTCATTTAATGTTATTTATTATTTATTATTATTATTATCGGTCTACCACCACTAGAAAATTGCGCCAAGTTCAAATTCCAACACGATAATGTCTCAAAAACTGTACTTCTATTTGAAACTTCCTGGCAGATTAAAACTGTGTGCCCGACCGAGACTCGAACTCGGGACCTTTGCCTTTCGCGGGCAAGTGCTCTACCATCTGAGCTACCGAAGCACGACTCATGCCCGGTCCTCACAGCTTTACTTCTGCCAGTATCTCGTCTTCTACCTTCCAAACCTTCTCATTCGTGTACTTCTATTTATTATGATTTATTATTGTTTATTATTTATTCAAGATGTTCGATTTTCGCAGTGAGAAAGCCATTTGCGTTACATCCGTAACAAAAATTTGTTACAAGTTCAAATTCCAACACCATAATCTATCACACATACTAAATACTCCACATCCTATGAAGTTTGACTCTCACTTATGTTTTTTTCACTGCTAACATATCAAAATTGCGTCAAATAATCAATTGCATTTGTATTAACGTAATTCACATCCTTTGATTTTGCAGGGAAAAAGGACTGAAGTCTTTATTTCAATCAGTATGGCCATCACTTGTTCACCAACAGACTCAGTGCACATCTTTTAGATCACAGCAGCATACACAAGGTCTAGGCCCCAACTGAATTAGTTCAAATCGTCGCCACCGGCCAGCGCACAGACCGCTGCTGACGGCTGTCACATGAGGCGGCTGCTCACTCCCTGGACTGGCAGTGCGTGCTCCAGCGGCCAGTCAGCTGGGGCCAGCCCGTGCTAGCCGCTGCACCAGCGATCGCTCCCACTGGACACACTGGAACCTGCCGATGCCGACGTCACACAACCGCCTGTCTGTTCGCAATCAACCACATGTCTCTACTGGACAAAGACTGCACTGCCACACGTTTGATGCCGAAATTTGTTTGCTCCAGAGTGGAATCTCCCCCTACGTCACACAACCGTCGGTCTGTTCGTGATCCACCATGTGTCTTTGTGGGACAAATAATGCACTGCCACACTTTTGGCACCGAAGTTGTTTCCTTGAGACTGGAAACTTCCATGACCGTACAACAGCAAGTTTGCTCACCACATGGCCCCTCGCTAAGTTAAATAATCACCCGACTCTCATCATTCAATCCACATGAGCCCACCACCTAATCCAAAATCGCCCTGAAAAACACACACCCTGTATACGTGAGCCATCACTCTCATCAATTTAATCCAACACAAAGTTCTCAACTCAAATCTCTATTTACAAAAGAAATAAAAAAGAACTCACTCAATATAGTGCCCTCCTACCTACAAGTCAATCTAATGCAAAGTTCCCAACTCAAATCCCTATCTACAGAAAATAAGAACTCACCCAAATTCTGTATTATCCCTGAAAATACTTAATCTTCTCATTATTCATACAAAATTCTCTCTTTACCAAGGAAAAAAAAACAACAATATTCATATCCGGACTTTCTTAATCATGTCCTACAGCGCTTACTAACGCCATTCTTAATACCATCAACCTCCAATTACACTTACATTACTTTTTGTAATAATAAATCATTCATCCTAACACAATACCTCCTAATATACAGACACACATTATGATATCAAATCCTGAATTCACAATCATCCAGTCCCTATTCCAAATATCATTTATTTGTCCATAATTTTATAAATTGTAAAATGTTCAGCTCTCAACCATGTCCTGGAAGCAACTGACTAGTTCACCTTTCAGCTACTAGGGGTACTAGTGAACTCAATTACCACTCCCACAAAATTCTCAACAGCCATTCGTTCATCCTAAGATCACGTGATACTACCCCTCGTCATCTTTCTCACTCGTACGTTTTCCACCGCATCGTTTATTTGTTTTCAGTTGCTTTTTCGTGGTTATTTGCGAATATGAAGAGTGTTAGCTCCAGCAGCAGCAGTATGCCCTCAACACCCAAGAGACCTCAAGTCCACGATACGCCATTACCCAGTAAGTAAATAATTTCTATTTTTCATTATCCATTTTCCTGTATATCTTATATATATTCTGCTTATTAATTATATGTATCTCATTGTTATAGTGGACCTCGCGGTCTTGATCGTGGAATGCGAGGAGTGCCCTGGGGTGCAACAAGCTCCTGTGCTCCAGTCACAGCCGGAATTGCCTTGTGAGTATATTGAGCTGTGAGTGCAACAAGCTCCTGTGCTCCAGTCACAGCCGGCATTGCCTTGTGAGTATAATTTTAATCTTCTCCTCATTTATATTAACCATTTAAAAATTTGTTTTCTTATTTCGTATCACTTTTTTTTTTTCTTTGTTTCTAGATCACTTAAGGCAAATGCAGTTCGAGTTGCAAGCAGAGCTGGGGGCTGCCCCACGTAGCCCCCTACATAATTGGATTCAGCCCCCAGCTCCATATGCCCCAGAACACCGCCACTGACGTGAGTATACCGAAAAATAAATCATCTTTCACTCTAGCTATCCTTTTCAAAATAACTAAAATTATATTTCATTCTGTTACAGGAAACACCATTGATGACCTTATGGCTGTCGACAGACAGATCGAAGCCATCCAGTGACAATTAGAACAACAACAGCCTACTTGTAAGTTTTTAAAAAAATTACCTATCTTTAATAATATTAATATACTTATGTCTTTTTCTCTAGCAATTCCATTTATAAAATATTTTGCTTGTTCTAGTCCATTATAAA